>NC_064630.1:632949150-633585222 GCF_023864275.1 Schistocerca cancellata
CTGCTGTGGTCATAAGTCCCCTAGAACTTGGAACTACTTAAACCTAACTAACCTAAGGACAGCACACAACACCCAGCCATCACGAGGCAGAGAAAATCCCTGACTCCGCCGGGAATCGAACCCGGGAAACCGGGCGCGGGAAGCGAGAACGCTACCGCACGACCACGAGATGCGGGCCCTCGACATAACACACACGAATTATAGTGAAATACATAATTATTGTTCTCCGTCATTCATTGGGCCAGGTGTTACGTTCAAAATGTTGTGAGGCCAGTGCCACCCAACGTCTAGTGGTTCAATGGAAAATTCTATCCCAGTCCTAGAAACAAACACACCTCTAGTGTCTTCATCTGCTTCCTCCACTTGCGCATGTGAATGGATATTATATTTTGACATTTCATCGTCAGCTCCATCCGATGCTGTGATACAGTCTGTGTTGAGAGGTTCCATGTATTCAATTCATTGCCAATGTCCCACTGATTTCAATTTTCAAGATCTCCTCTTTAGAAAGTCCTTTGGCCACCCTTACTTGCAGATAACATCCGGACTTCTATTCATCTGTGGACATGTGATTCATCTCAATAATACTAACTTAAAATAATAGAAAAAATAAATGTTATTTTAGCTAAACAATGGATGTATAGTAAAACTCAGCAACAGGGACAAATGAGAGATATATTTCCTAAAGCCTTTATTGTTAACTAATAAGAAAATAAGACATGTCATGCGAAGTGAAGTTCTCTCACACCCACACCTATATATCCTGTCAATAGCAACTATAAAAAAAAAGATTGCAACAGTCGCAAGTGTGAACACAGTTTCGATCATTTAAGGAGAAAATCATGAAACAAGCAGCATGTAGCTATTCAGATAAAATTATTAGAGGGGAAAAAATCAACCTGGAGTAGTCACAATACAACGCTGGGTAACATGAGGATTAAGTATTTTGGTAAATAACACACTCAACTTTCTGGTTTTTTAAAAGTATGGTACAATGATAGAAATTCGTTCGTTGCCAAGTTCAGCTAAACCTACATATTACATCAGCAGTAGTAGTGCCTTTTTTACTGTTATAAAACAGTGGTTGAACTTTGCTCGTTGACAATACAGCTCAATCTTTAAGGTAGACCTATAGTGCCAACAGGTGAACAATGTGTATTTCGCGCTATTATAACAGACATCTTTAAATATTTTGGTAAATAATACCCAATTTTGACTACACACTCCCCTCAGCTGTTAGCGCCTGAGGTAGTGTAGACGACACCAGCCAAGCTGCAGCCAGTGACCCGTGATGTCGCTGGGAGCTGAGTTCATACTTGCACCACTGCGACAACTAAGAGGAAGTTGCATAAGCGAACATCAGCGCATTCCAGTGTGGAAAGTGCCACTTCCGCTCGACGAAGCTGCTAGCAGCTGTGAGTAAGTGCAAACATATGGTCTGGAAAAATAAGTATTTGTCTAGTTAATGATGTTTTATTAGCGCCTTCGCGCGTCGAACACGCTATGTTCCACCAAGCAACTGCTCGTCACGCGCAAGCGATGATGGTGTTGCCAGATCCTGACCTCGTCACCTAGAGCAGCAACTGATACACCAGTGTAGAGCAGCTGGAGTCAAAAGTGGTCCATTAGTAAGTGGTGAGTGGCACCTTTGTTTTTGTTCTGGCCTTTTTGTTACTCTTGTTTACACCCACGGTAGGGTGTCGTGACTGTCACAGGACCTTGGAAGTATCACTTCTTAAGCCACAGGAACCTGCAGATCTTTCGTAATTTAGAGGTAATTTTAAGAAAATTTACTTGCTCCAGTATCGTGTCAGTGTTGTAATTTAGCTGGTCACAAGTTGTCATGTATTGCTTAAGTCGGCTATTTATAAGGTTGGCCATGAGGCACATCTGTGTTTGAATAAGGTGCAGGGATCAGTAAATCTTGTACCACGATTGTGTGTTTTGGTGCGTAATTTTTTGTTATTTTATTATTGGACTGAGGTTACACAAACGCCGAAAGCACGAATTATGATTAAGCAGGAGGCTACTAACGCCCTGCAGGAGCAAGTAACAGGTGACGTGTCGCAAATATGGTAGTAAATCAGCGAACCGCCGATGTCCACAGGCATCTCAACCAGTAGAACTGAAACTGTGCTTCCTGTGGCCTATCCTGCTATAGATTTAGTGACTCTGTTTGCTGGTAAATCGCCAGAGGATGTATTAGTGTTCCTCAACAATCTGAAAGCTGCCATAAAGTTAGGGAATTAACCAGATGAAAACCGTTTCAATATAGTCAAGCTGTAACTGATTAGCGAACCCAAGTCATATGTCATGTACCTTAAGGATTAATTACAGCACAGGCGTTTGAACACGTCGTTAGATGATTTGATCAGTGGTAGCATAAGCATAAGGTTTATTAGGGAGAAACTCAAGGGTTTTTGGCAAAAACATGATTAATCAGTGGAAGCATTTCCAGACAGAATTCGGAAAATCAATGCAAATAATTATGAAATGGCACAAAATTGCAGAGGCATGTAAAGCCATTTTGCTAAGCGCTGAGAACTGGGCACTGGAGTACGAGGTGCGTACAATAAATAATGCAAGACTTTTCTTTCTCAATCAATTTCGGTTGAAGGAATGCAGAACTTCTTGTGGGACATCGTGGAATATTCCCACTCAAATCATGTAGTTTCATGAAATAGCGACAGGTGGTGCCTCTATGCGTAGCCTTCAAAATGGCGTCTGTAGGTACTGTCATTGTGTTTCTTTTGGCGGAAAACCAGAGCACCCCAGATATTCACAGGTTTACGGAGACCTGGCAGTAAACAAAAGCACGGTGAGTCGTTGAGCGAGACGTCTGTAATCATGACAAGGTCGCGCAACTTGTCCAGTCTCTCGCGTGCCGGCCGGCCACACATAGCTGTGACTCCTGCAGTGTTGCAACGTATGAGTACTCCCATTCGAGATTATCAGTGGATCAAGATCAAACACCAAGCTGCTCAACCGGACGTATCTGTTGGTAGTGCTGACACACTCTTTCACTAGTTGTGGGTTCTCCACCGCCTAACAGAAGATCATAAAGAGCAACAAACGACCATCTGTGTGGAATTACTTGCGCGTTACAAGGCTGAGCATGACAATTTTAGTGAAACATCGTCGTAGGTGATGAAACACCGGTTCATGACTTTGATCCGAAGAAAAACGGCAATCCACGGAGTGGCGTCACGGCACCTCTCCGGCGAGGAAAATGTCCAAAGCTGCAGCCTCCGCCAATAAAGTCATGGAGACAGTCTTCTCGGGCTCTACGAGGTGCATTCAAGTTCTAAGGCCTCCGATTTTTTTTCTAATTAGCTACTCACCCGAAATCGATGAAACTGGCGTAACTTCTCGACGTAATCGCCCTGCAGA
Source organism: Schistocerca cancellata (assembly GCF_023864275.1). Taxonomy (NCBI): domain Eukaryota; kingdom Metazoa; phylum Arthropoda; class Insecta; order Orthoptera; family Acrididae; genus Schistocerca; species Schistocerca cancellata. Next base: position 632,952,541 of record NC_064630.1, read on the forward strand.
CGTGCACATTTTTCATAACGCTGGCGCCATGATTCCATGGCAGCGGCGAAGGCTTCTTTAGGAGTCTGTTTTGACCACTGGAAAATCGCTGAGGCAATAGCAGCACGGCTGGTGAATGTGCGGCCACGGAGAGTGCCTTTCATTGTTGGAAAAAGCCAAAAGTCACTAGGAGCCAGGTCAGGTGAGTAGGGAGCATGAGGAATTACTTCAAAGTTCTTATCACGAAGAAACTGTTGCGTAACGTTAGCTCGATGTGCGGGTGCGTTGTCTTGGTGAAACAGCACACGCGCAGCCCTTCCCGGACGTTTTTGTTCCAGTGCAGGAAGGAATTTGTTCTTCAAAACATTTTCGTAGGATGCACCTGTTACCGTAGTGCCCTTTGGAACGCAATGAGTAAGGATTACACCCTCGCTGTTCCAGAACATGGACACCATCATTTTTTCAGCACTGGCGGTTACCCGAAATTTTTTTGGTGGCGGTGAATCTGTGTGCTTCCATTGAGCTGACTGGCGCTTTGTTTCTGGATTGAAAAATGGCATCAACGTCTCATCCATTGTCACAACCGACGAAAAGAAAGTCCCATTCATGCTGTCGTTGTGCGTCAACATTGCTTGGCAACATGCCACACGGGCAGCCATGTGGTCGTCCGTCAGCATTCGTGGCACCCACCTGGATGACACTTTTCGCATTTTCAGGTCGTCATGCAGGATTGTGTGCACAGAACCCACAGAAATGCCAACTCTGAAGGCGATCTGTTAAACAGTCATTCGGCGATCCCCCAAAACAATTCTCTCCACTTTCTCGATCATGTCGTCAGACCGGCTTGTGCGAGCCCGAGGTTGTTTCGGTTTGTTGTCACACGATGTTCTGCCTTCATTAAACTGTCGCACCCACAGACACACTTTCGACACATCCATAGCTCCATCACAACATGTCTCCTTCAACTGTCGATGAATTTCAATTTGTTTCACACCACGCAAATTCAGAAAACGAATGATTGCACGCTGTTCAAGTAAGGAAAACGTCGCCATTCTAAGTATTTAAAACAGTTCTCATTCTCGCCGCTGGCAGTAAAATTCCATCTGCCGTACGGTGTTGCCATCTCTGGGACGTATTGACAATGAACGCGGCCTCATTTTAAAACAATGCGCACGTTTCTATCTCTTTCCAGTCCAGAGAAAAAAAATCGGAGGCCTTAGAACTTGAATGCACCTCGTAAAACAGCTATTCGCGTTGATGTCGTCCCTCATGGTGCTATGATCAACTCCAAATTGCATTGTGCTACCCTCAGAAAATTGAAGAAACGACTTCAGTGTGTTCGTCACTACAAAGATCCAAACGAACTTCTCCTTCTCCATGACAACGCAAGGCATCACACAGGTCTACACACCTGAGTGAAGCTCACAAAACTTCATAGGAATGTTCTTCCTCATCCCCCTGCAGCCCCGATCTCGCAGCTTCCGACTTTCATTTGTTTGACCCAATGAAGGGTACGCTCCATTGGAAACGGTAGTGGACGATAGGGACGTTATTGTTGCACCGAGACGTTAACACCGACCTCAGACAACAGAGTGATAACGTCGGGCTAGTAAAGTGGTATCAGGCCGTCTCACTGAACGGAGATTATGTTGAAGAACAGGGTTTTGAATCCAAAAGAGTGGAGAACAATACGGTGTATCGGAATCCTGAACAAAATCAACCTGCTTTCAGAAAAAAAGTTTATTGTATAGCTTGAAACGTCCCCTTAGAAAAATTTATACAGGACTGTGCTTAAACTGACACACAATATTTTTAGCGCAACGCAATCTGACTTTTAATAATCCCTAAAAAAGAATGGCCCTGACTAACATTAACCTATGCGTTTCACAAATCGCTTACCTCACAAAAATCTTGGTTACTCAAGCTACAGCAATACAGCGAGCGCCACTACTGCCAGCTAAATAACAGATTCAAACTACGGAAGGCACTAACTACTGATAGGCATAGTTAGCAAATGAAAGATTTTGATAGAGATCAAACAATGTATTTACCTTAATAGTGTTAAAAAATCATAATATACATAGCAGTTCATAATAACCAGTATTACAAATTTCAAAACTCCGCCATCTCTCTCCCCACATCCACCACTGCTGGCGGCTCACCTCCAACTGCGCAACGCTACGCGCTATTCACGTCCAGCTGCCCAACACTACAATGGCAGACAACAATGCAAACTAGCCACAGACTGCACACAGCACAGCCAGTGATTTTCATACAGAGAGCGCTACGTGGCGGCGGCGTTACCAATATAAGAACCTAAACAGCCTACATATAAGAACCTAAACAGCCTACTTACAAGCTTATTGAACGCCCCTCGTATTTTAAGGGGACTGCCAGTGGGTACGCCGAGAACGCTGAGGAGGATATCTGAAAGGCGTAGCTTCTGCTATTAGGGTGGCCAGAAAGCTGCATGAAGCCGACATTGTGACTTGGGGACAGAGTAAACGGGATATTTTTTCCTTGAGAGGTTAAATGTTACATATCTGGTCGCACAGGTGAACAGCCACAGTGAACTTGGGGTAATAGGCCATCGGGCACACGGCTGTCTCGATGAGAAACATAGTGAAGTCCTCAAAGTACGCATTTATTAAACACTAGTGGGAATGTCTCGAACCATCCACATAAAACAGAATACTGCACAAGCCATTTCAGAGACAGAATGCTGCTTGGTGGGCATAGTTAACGGAATGGGAAATAGGTGTTCACTGGACGCAGCAGCTCAAATGTCGGTAGCAAAATGGTTCAAATGGCTCTGAGCACTATGGGACTTAACTACTGTGGTCATCAGTCCCCTAGAACTTAGAACTACTTAAACCTAACTAACCTAAGGACATCACACACATCCATGCCCGAGGCAGGACTCGAACCTGCGACCCGGTCACGCGGTTCCAGACTGTAGCGCCTATAACCGCACGGCCACTCCGGCCGGCCATGTCGGTAGCAAGTGTGGACTTTCTAGGTACGATGACACTGAGGGCTCCACGATTAAGAGTTACTTGGAGTAGGAGACGATGATACTGGGATCGGCATTGCTGAGTTTCAGTACTGGAGCGGGAACTTTCATGAACAAATGGAATTAGTGCCACATGTCGGGGAGGAATACTGCACGCTCCTGGGTCTTGACTTTCTATATAAACGTCACACAAAAACTATCTTTCACAGTGTATTATCGAGATCAGGAGGACGTTGTTTGTGCTGGAAATGATCACTAAAAGGTTACATCGTTGCAAGGTTCACCTGTCATGAGGGTGGCACCAATTAACTACAGACGTGCACACTGAAGACTATTTTCGAATGCAAAGTGGTAAGAGGCACAGACAAGTTACTGTGCGTTAGCGTAGGTGTTGACAACCCGAGTGAAATGTTGTGTGTTGTGTTGCCATTAGAGTGCAATGATGGATTGTATGCGTCACATTGCTTTCTGCAGAAGTATAATAATCTTGATGGAGGGAGATAACATGATTCTAGTGAGTATACATTGATGAGCCAAAACATGACCACTGCCCAATGCAAAGCTGTATACCGCCTCGTGGAGCTGAGGGCCTGTGACGCGGTAAGAGAAGTATATGAGCAGAGTAGAGACGAATGGGGAATCTTTCTCGCAACGATAAGTGGCGCATATGCGGAAATCCATCTACTTAAGCGACTCTGACAAAAGCCAGTTTGTTGTGGCCCCGTCTCTGAGAGCAAGCATCTCTGAAACGGTGAAGCTGGTAGACTGTTCGCGTGCTACTGTTGTGAGTATCTATGGAAAGTGGTTGAAGAATGCTGAAATCACGAGTAGAAGACAAGAAGTTGGACGTATGTATCTCACCACAGAACACAAGGATCGGATGCTTGCATGCTGTCTAGAGCAGAACGGGGAGGGGGGGTGAGGGGGGGGGGGGATCTGTGGCAGTGTACACTGCTGGTGCTGGCGCAAGTGGTTTGGAGAATAAAATTCAGCTCACAGTGTTGAATATAGAATTCTGCAAACAGCGGACCCCTACGTGTTCCCATGTTGACCCAACATCGCCAGTTGTGATTACAGTGAGTACGGACCGAGGATCAATAGAACTGTGTCCCCTAGTTGGATCAATCCCATTTATTGGTAAAGAAGGTTGAGGTTGATGGTTGTGTCCGGATACGCCGTCATTCAGATGAACGGCTACTCGAAACATGCAGCGTGTCATGGAAGCAGACCAGGGGGAGCAGTGTTATGCTCCAGGGGAGATTTTCCTGGGCTTCCATGGGACATGCGGTATTAGTCGATGGTACCATGACAGCAGTGGACTATATGAACGTTATTAAGGACCACCTCTAACCCCTTATGCTTCATGTCTCCAACAGCCATGGCATCATCCAGTAGGATAACTGTCCATGTCTCATGGCCAGAACCATGTTGAAATGTTTTTAGGAGCATGATAACGAACTCACGTTGATGGCATGGCTATCAAATTCGGTTTACCTAAATCCGATGAAACCCAGCCGGGACGCTATCAGGCGCCAGCTCCACTCCAACAAGCCAACCGCCCGTAAATTATGGGAAGTGTGTCACCTGTGCGTAGCCATCTGCTGTCGCAAACCTCTCAAAACCTATCAAGTACTGGTCGAATCCATGGCATGCAGGGCCACTGCTGAATTGTGTTTGCAGAGTTGGACCATCACAGTTTTAAGTAGGCTGCCACAATGTTCTGGACCATCAGTCTAGATAGTATTGGCTTTGAAGATGTGAGTCTGCCAGGTTACCGGTTGCGAATTGGACTATCCTGAATGATGATGACGTTGACAGGTCGAGTGAAGACTTGTGCCATTAACAAGCCATTGGTAAATCTGTACTGTGAAAGAACGTGAAACGCTTGGTGGGGAGAGACAGGTTGCTATGGAACCTCTGTTGATGAAATTTAAGGATCTGTTCATCCTGAGGGACAGTTGCCTGTAACGCCAATGACACAGATGGAGTACCAATATGTGGTAATGCTCTGGCGTACAGGAAGATATAGGGGATGTCAAAATATCTACAACCGATAATGGAAGAATTTATTTACTAGCAGTTGGCAAATGGTATTGTTGAGCATAGTGACAGTGCATGGGGTGCCAACATCATCGTTATCCCGAAAAAAATCTCCAGGAGGCAAGTGGAAATATAGGTTTTTCTGTGATTACTGATATTTAAATTCAAGAAGTATTACGTAAGCTTGCACTACACCAAATATAATGGAGACTCTGGAGAATTTAGAGTCAATGTAAATATTTCTCAACAATGTATTTAGAAAGTGGCTATTAACAGTTGGATATACTTCTGGAGGGGCACCATAAGACCGCTTTTACTGTTCCATGGTGCCTCTATCAGTTTCATCAAATGCCATTGGGTCTTAAAAATGTGCCAGCTACCTTCCGGAGGTTGCTAGATGGAGTCCACAGAGGGTTAAAACTGAGAACTACTGAAGACATCATTGTATTTTCAAAGGGTATGGAAGAACATGTGGAGCACCTGGAAGAATGTTTCAAGAAATTACGCTTATCCATTATGGATACTTAAGAACCTGTGACTGTTTATTGAATGTAAATACATAAAACTGCAACCAGTCACTTTTTTGAAAAGTTTTTTATTGTTCCATGAACCGATTTTCGAATCTTTTGAGGTTTATCTTCAGATGGTTTTCCGGAAGTTTCGTATCTATTTGTAGCATAATGCTGGGTGCTGACTCTGAGACCAAAAGATGGAGCAAGCTTTAACGCATCGCCATGAGTATTGCATATCTGTCGATATTGATGCAAAATTTTAGTTTCGTACTTACTGTGTTAGTATAGGAGGCGTTTTTCTGTTAGTATACTATACAGTGGTATATTATTGCAGAACCATTGAAAAGGATAATATTTTAGTAGTCAACTGACTGTGGAACTGCATTTCAGAACCTGAAACGGGCACTAAGTCTAGCACTATGTTGGCATTTCCTGTCTAAGGAGTCTATTTTATCATGTAACACAAACAGTCTGACGATTGGATGCATTCTTAGCCAACATTTGGATGGTGAAGAACATCCACTCTATATGCATGAAGACAACTGAGCAACAAAGAACAGTGTTATTCTCCCACAGAAATCACGATGCTGGCTGTCATGTATGAGTGACCTGTTTTCATTGGTATTGTACTGGAGGAACTTTAGACTGATAATACAGCGCACTGCATTAAAATCGTTTATGGATTTAAAGACACTGTCAAGAAGATTGACGTGAGAGAGAGAGAGATGTTGATGAAGTGGTGCATAAAGCAGGGAAAAAGCGCAGTAATGAAGACACACTGCACAAAAGAAAAACAGAATCACTTATTCTAAATTTCGTAATCTCTCCCACTGCAGCACGTAAGTTTGAAATTTAGCTCAAAGATTCTACAACCTTAACCCCGTCTGCTGGAAAAGCGTCGCACGCTGCGGCGTCACCCTCGCCCTCTGCGAAGCTTCCAACAGTAAGACGTCGACACAAGCGAATAAAACGCCAAAGCTCAGAAGTTCTTATCAGCTGTAAGGTGTATTAATGAGGTCACATTGCCACCAATTTTCACTGCAGTTCCGCTCAATGCCACTGTGGACGTGTCAAGCGATGGGAAGGTCGCCACACGCCCTCCTACCTACATTTAAACCCTTCGTCTAACGTCTCCGCACTGGAGACCAGAACCGCGACGCTCGCTGTTCAAATGACGCAGTTAGTTTACTTATGGGTGGCAGAGAAAAACATTTGAGACACACCACTGCTCATAAAAGCGCGATGAAAACAGCCCTTCCCTCGGGGTGATTCCCACACGTTTCACGGTCAAGAACGATAGTTTCACAGGGCAGTGAGTAACAGGACGACTTTCGTGACAACGTTCGACTTGCAAACAGCCACTGGACGATTCAACCCTACACTAAGGACATCGTGCTGTTTCATCACCATTAGACAAAATCTGATTTCTTTGGATTGTAGTGCAATAGCAATTTTTGTTCTGGTAGACAGAATGGATCTACTAGGAACTTTTCTAGACCATTAGATGAAATTTTAACGAGATCCAAAGCAGGAAAAGTTGTTTATGATTTTTCAGCCCTCCTGTTTCGTGGCCTTCTGTGACGTGATCTTGAAGGCGTGCTTCATTGACGTATGTGTGAATAAAACGATAAAGAGTTCCTCTTGGGCTCTTCCCCCCCTCCCCCCAAAGTGGACAACACCCTTCATGCCACCCACATGGTTTTCTCGAGCACATTTAAAAATACACCCATTCAATGGCAGAAACAAATATCTTAAGAAACGAATACCAACTGATACTGGAAATTTATATAAAGCAAAGCATAATTACAGGTTCAGCAGAAAGGCCTATTTGATCATTGTTCTGGAGAAATATTAATCTGTCTTTCCCAATATTCTTGCCATTAACAAATTTTCCACTAAAACTACTCCATGAATTTAGTTTATCACACCCTTTGGTTAAATAACAGTATTGGGAGGGCAATTACCGTTTAATTGTGTCCGAAAAAGTGTGGTGTACAGGACATTGTACATCTTGTTATTCCATAGCTCTTTAGAAAAAAGCACCCTAAAGCGTTACTGTTCCTACAACTACTGTTATACCACAGGTCTTAACATAGGAAAAGAAATACAGTACTATTATATTACACTACTGTCAGACACAGTACCTACCATAAAATACCCTACAGTAAGGATCTGGAGCACCTCAAGTGAAATGGATGCATAAAGCAACAGCAGATACCTAGTTGAGAGAAATGTTAAGTACAGGTGATTCATGCAGGAAATAAGTGGTTTACGGAAAACACATCATTGACTGTGGCTGACCTACAAAGCATCCATGTCATGTAACACATTGCTTATAAAGAGGCAAACGGGTCCTTTACTGTCGGAGTATGCCGTTGACAGCAAGCCATTCCAATCAGTAACAAGGATATAATACCTATGAGTAATCCTCAACAGATCTAATGTAGAATGATTACGTAATAAAACTTGCACGGGAATCAGATGCCCTGCTGAGATTCGTTCGAAGAATCTTAAGGAAATACAATTTATCATCCACGAAAGAAATGGCTTATAAGGTAACAGGGCACCTTTCCGACTGGTTGTACCATCCAACACACATCTAGCAAAGTGACCAGAAGGAGGAATTATACTACTGTGGTGGTTTACCAGTGATCATTCTTCAGTTTCAGCCAAGGGATCCCAAGTACGGTCCTGTATGCAACTGGATTATAAATGTGGTAAGCTCATTGTTGTGCGTAATACTGTCAAGTGATGCTGGCCTCAAACTATTGATCCACTTTTCCAACCATGTACATCTGCACACATTCTGCATCAACATGCAGTGGACTGGTCATTGTTGTGCATCCTGTCATTCTATGCATCTTAAGAAAAGGGCGCCTACTGTTCCGACAAACAGCTTCACCACTGCGTGGTACAACAAGCAATGTACTGAACAGACTTAGGTGGATCCTATTAAAAAAGCACTATGGTGTATGCACACTGCAGTACAGATGGTAAAAGAAATACAAATTCGTCACTCCTGAAGTATTGGCGGTTCTTCCTGTTTTAATGTCCCATTAATACATACCGAATAAATGAATATCGAAAGCCCAATTTGGGACCACTCCATCGAATGACAGCTTAAAGTTCCGCATTGAAAACATTTTGTTCACAATGGGAAGCGAACCAACGGTTTCCGTCGTCTCTGGGTATCATCTTAAAGAAACAATGGGCAGTAGTTGCTTCTGCTGACTGCAGCTATAAAATGCAAAAACGAAATTGCAAATATATGCCAGAATTTCTGAGAAAACGTACCTGACGACTATTACGCAGGACATGCTCAATCTCCGATCGCTAAGTACAGCGTTATTAGTACATGTCCAGACACTTTTGATCAAATAGCACGCACAGAATATACACTGACGTGACAAAAGGCAAGGGATACTTCCTAATATCGTGTTGGACCCTCTTTTTCCTGGCGTAGTGTATCAACTCAACCTGTCAGGATCTCATCAAATCGTTGAAAGTAGCTTGCTGAAGTACTGAGCCATGCTTTTCTTAGAAAAAGTGTATTTGAAAAAACTTACAGGATATCGCCGATACACTTCTTAAATACTTCTCCAAATGATCGCCATCCCGTTCAGTGGATGTGGTGAGCTCCTTCCCCCCACATCAGAGCCTCTTTCTGCACCTGCTCGTCGGTTCAGAGTTTAATTCCACTCATGTGTGCCTTCGTGGAGGTGAAAAAATAACCTGAAGGTACCAAATCAAGGGAATACGGGCGGTGGTTCAACACATGAGTGCAAGTGCTACTTGGAGGCTAAGGCTATGTGGGGAAGGGCATTGTTTTGCAGTAAGCACACTCCTCAATATTCTCCTCCTTTTGTTTTGAATGCTCCTTTTGAATTCATTAGGGTCTCACAATATCGTTGTGCATTGTTGGTCTTTCCATGAGGCACAAATTCGACCAAAAAATGCATTTTTGGTCCAAAAACACTGAGGCCATGATTTTTTTGCCAGAAATTTTTTATTTTAATTTTTTGGCAGGTGGGAAATAGGTGTGATGCCACTGTGACGACTGTCTCTTTGTCTCAGACTTGTAATGAGTCACCCATGGTTATCTCCAGCCACAACAGAGCTCATAAAATCCTCACCTTCCAATTCAAGGAGCTCAAGAAACTTGTGGGCGCTATTGACCCGATTTTTCTTGTGCTGCTCTGTCACATTTTGAGACCCATCTTGAACACAGTTTCCAGTAACATAGCGTTTCTGTGACTGCCTCATGTAAGACAGTTCGAGACAGGTGTGGAAACATCACAGGAATTTCATGCACTGTCAATCGGCAGTTTTCACAAACTGTTTCCTCGATTTTTTGCACCAATTCATCAGTCGATATGGAAGACCTTCCACTCCTCTACTCGTCATGTTGCGCCTCCATTAAACTCCCTAAACCACATAAACACACTCATTCTGTTCGCGACACCTTTGCCTATACAATGCTATGCTCCAAACATTTCTTCCTCAAAAATGGTTCGAATGGCTCTGAGCACTATGGGACTTAATTTATGAGGTCAATAGTCCCCTAGAACTTAGAACTACTTAAACCTAACTAACCTAAGGACATAACACACATCCATGCTCGAGGCAGGATTCGACCCTGCGACTGTAACAGTCCCGCGGTTCCAGACTGTAGTGCCTAGAACCGCTCGGCCACCGCGGGCGGTATTTCTTCCTGAAATTAAGGCTTCTGTCTGCTACTAGTGGATTTCTTTTGGTTGTGCTCTTCTGCTTTTTATGTCCATGCCTCGTCCATCATGGGTTATTTTTGCTTCCAACTCTCAACAATCCAGAACATGTTTTTAGCATGAATCATATAGCGACGTTTCCTTTCATCTGATCAAAGGTTAGAGGGGGCACCTGCACTGCACTTATTAAATATAGGCACATATTCGAGTTGAGATCTTCTGGCACTGAAGTTTTCATATTGTGCTTTTGGAAACCAAGATGATGTGAAGCATAGTGCTGGTTTGATAATTTGAGATTTATCTTCCACCACTTATATTCAGAAACAAGACAATAGATGTCAAGTGAGCAAAGAGCGTTATGAAAATATTGGTCATAACAGTCATATGATTATGCTGTCAGAAGACGTGCTTCAGTGTCAGTGTGTGCCCTATGCACAAGACTTTTCACTTGGCCACACAAACAGAAATCAAGTAAGGCCAGATCAGAGAGAAAAAGCTAATCACGAATCAGGACGCCCATCCGGTTTTCAGGAAGCTACTGACGCAGATGTTGACAGCTTGATGTCCTAAGTACGCTACGTCATACTGGTAGCTCGTGTTTACTCGAAACCTTCCGTCAACGTAGGGAGTCTTTCTCTCAAACAGACCGTGCACATTCGTGCCATTAAGAGAAAAAGAAGCATATATGGCCCCATTAAGGGATCGTTAATTATGTCCATATCTGCGAGAACTTTCTAATTCCCTGTCAGTCCACGTAATTTTCAACGTTCTGAAACGTCCCCTTAGAAAAATTATACGTGACTGTGCTTAAACTAACACACAATATTTTTTTAGCGCAACGCAATCTGACTTTCAATAATCCCTACAAAAGAATGGCCCTGATTAACATTAACCTATACCTTTCACAAATCACTTACCTCACAAAAATCTTGGTTACTCGAACTACTGCAATACAGCGAGCGCCACTACTGCCAGCTAAATTAAAGATTCAAACTACTGAAGGCACTAACTACTGATAGGCGTAGTTAGCAAATGAAAGATTTTGATAGAGAACAAACAATGTATTTACCTCAATAGTGTTCAAAAGTCATAATGTATATAGCAGTTCATGATATCCAGTATTACAAATTTCAAAACTCCGCCATCTCTCTCCCCACATCCACCACTGCTGGCGGCTCACCTCCAACCTGCGCAACGCTACGCGCTGTTAACACCCAACAGCCCAACACTACAATAGCAGACAACAATGCAAACTAGCCACAGAGTGCACACAGCACAGCCAGTGATTTTCATACAGAGCGCTACGTGGCGTTACCAACATAAAAACCTAAACAGCCTACTTACAGTTCTTCTGCAGCACAACACCTCAAACGCTTCGATTCTCTTCTCTTCCGGGTTTCTTACAGTCCATGATTCGCTGCCATGCAGTGCCATGCTCCAAACATTTCTTCCTCAAATTAAGACTTCTGTCTGATACTTGTAGATTTGTTTTGGTTGTGCTCTTCTGCTTTTTATGTCCACGCTTCGTCCGTCATGGGTTATTTTGCTTCCAAAGTAGCAGATTTCCTTAGACTCGTGTACTTAGTGATCACGAGGTTTGATGTCAAACTTCTCGCTAGTCTTATTTTTTCTACGTCATAATACTTCCGTCTTTCTTCGGTTTACTTTCAGTCCATATTCTGTACTCATTACACTATTCATTCCATTCAGCACATCCTGTAATAATACTTCACATTCACTTACGATAGCAATGTTATCAGCTAATCTTATCATTGATAAACCTTCACCCTGAATCTTAATCTCATTCTTGAACCTTTCTTTTATTTCCATCACAGCTTCTTCGATCTGTAGGCTGAACAGTAGAGGCGAAAGACTGCATGTCTCCCTTATATCCTTTTTAATCAGAGCACTTCGTTCTTGGTCTTCCAGTCTAATTGTTCTCTTTTGGCTCTCGTGCTTATAATGCACTAGCAGAGAAACCCGGCGTTCCCCAGGTATCTATTGCTGTGCAAGCACGCCAGTAGCACGGTGCCTTAATGTTTGCTTAATGTTTATGATGTCAGACCTTATGACTACGTGTTGTACAGTGATATAATTTCGTAGGTGCAGTCAGCGGCATATGGGGATACTCTCTCCGAAATTTATTGCGAATAGAATTAGCAGCAAAAAAGTAATAAATTAAAAAGCCATGCATGTTGTGGAAGTTTTTCACGCATGTCATTGTTTATGACATCATATCTCCTGGAATACGCGTCGGTCAGTTATATAATTTTGCATTTACATACAGTGCTACATGTGCATACTGTCTGCAAATTAAGTCGCGAATGTGGTTGAACCACGTGAATTAGAGCGTCATGCCTTATGCGGTACTTGTACTGCATGAACCGTGGAAAAGTCGTAAGCGATGAACTTGCTGTTCCAGACTATTCCCAAACATTCCAGAACATCCTGAATCATTGTGGAACATTCCCGAATGTTGTGAAATTCTGTCGAATACTCTAAAATGTTCTTGAATATTCTCGAACGCTCTCGATTGATGTGAAATGTTCAAGAAATTTTATGGAGGGTGCAGCTTCCGATTCCTTATATCTTCAAAAGCTCGCCCTTCATGTAAAAACAAGAACCTTCTTCCAAGATGAGGGACAGAGGGCTACCACACCATATAACTCCCTTGATCGTAACAGGAGTCGCTTATGATTTTTAGCAGCACGCACATTGTACACTTACTTTTACTGTATAATGTACCGTATATTGATTATCCGTCTTTCCCTGCACCGTAACCGTATTTTTCTCAGAATTTCGAACTTTTTGCATCATTCCACATTATCGAATGCATTTCACAGGTCGACAAATCCTATGAACGTGTCTTCATTTTTCTTTAGTCTTGTTTGCACCATCGGTCACAAAGTCAAAACTCCCTCTCTGGTGCCTTTACCTTGCCTAAAGTCAAACATCGTCATCTAACAGATCAATTTTCTTATCCTTTCTTCTGTATATTATGATTGTCAGCAGCCTGGAAACGTGAGCTGATTGTGCCGCAATTCTTGCACTGGTGTGCTCTTGCTATCTTCGTAATTGTGTGGATGATATTAAATTTATCTTGCTGTATTCGGAAAAAAATTTTCGAATGTCTGATGGCATGTCTCCAGTCTCCTAGATTTTACACACCAACTTGAAAGATCGTTTGGTTGCCAATTCCTCCAATGATTTTAGAAAATACGATGGAATGATACCTCTTCCTTCTGCCTTATTTGACCTTAAGTCGTCCAAAGCTCTTCCCTATCGACTCCAGTTTCTTCTTCATCCCCTTAACGAGGCCTACATTATACGAAACACCTATCCCCGCTCTCTCCTCTGCAGTAAACAATGGAATTCCCATTGCACTCTTAATGTTACCACCCCCGATTTTAGTTTTAGCGAAGTTTGTTTTGAGTATTTTATATACTGAGTCTGTCCTCCCAACGATCATTTTTTCTTCGATTTCTTCACATCTTTCTGCAGCCCTTCCACTCTAGCGGCCCTGTACTTCCTATTTATTTTATTCTTGAGGAATTTATATTGCTGTATTCCTGCCTTTCCTTGAAAATTTTTGTACTTGTTACTTTACTCAATCAAGTGAAGTATTTCTTCTGTTAAAGTTTCTTTGGGGTTGTCTTCCTTGTATCTATGTTTGTCTCTCCAATATCCATGATCGCTCTTTTTAGAGATATCCACTTCTCTTCAACAGAGCAGCCCACTCTGTGATGTACATACTAGCGAGCTTCAGACGTGTCTCATCTTTCCATAGTACTTCACTATCCCCCTTTCTTCCACACTGATTCTTTCGGACGATTATCTTAAACTTCAGACTACTCTTCATCGTTACTAAACTGTGATCTGAGTCTGTCTCTGCACTTGGGTTCGGCTTATAATCCAAACTCTGATTTCACAATATCTGTCTGGCCATGACGTATTCCATATAGAATTTTTGGGTCTATTCCAAGCATACCTGCTCCTCTAGTGATTCTTTAACAGACTATTCGGTATTACTAACTGACTTTTATTGCAGACTGAAGTAGTCTTCCTCATTCCTACTACCAAGCCCATATTCTCCCGCAATTTCTTCTATAACCGCTTTCCAATCTGCCGTTATCATTAGATTTTTATCTCTTTACAAACAGAATTACCCGCTGAATATCCGCATGTACTTTCTCTATTTCGTCTTCTGCTACTTGCGATGTCTGCATGTATACCTGAACTACTGCTGTCTGCATTGGCTTGATATCAGTTCTCATGAGTACTACCCTACCAGTAAACGCAGTAATTCATCTCTGTCCAACTTCCCTATTCATAATAAAGTCTACACCCGTTATACTATTTTCTGCTGCTGTTGATGTGACCTTTTATTTGCCTCACCAGAAATCCTTACTTATCTTTTTTTCCATTTCATTTCACTGATCCCTACTATATGCAGAGTGAGACTTTTCTGTTTTCTTTTCAGGTTTTTCAACTTTTCCTACCACGCTCAAAACTCTGATATCCCAGATATCCCAGATATCGAGCTGTAGAATGTTATCCTTTCGTTCGTTATTCCACATTTTTCTCTTGTTCACTTCCCCATTGGCGACTAATATGGCATTTTAAAACCTGTGGTGTCAAATACTGTAAAATCCATCTTTAACCACTGTTGTCAACAATGACAATATTGTCAAATCCCCAATTCTGATGGGAAGTTTACCATTAATATCATTTCTTCTACACTTCATTGCTTTCGTGTTTCTTTGGTGTAGACCTACAAATGAATGGTTATAATTGTCAGGCCGAAATCTGCGTTGATTCTTTTTCCACTGTAAGTCAAATTTGAAAAAATCACTGTCTTAGTGTTACAAGGGTGTGAAACGTTGATATAACGTTGAAAACATACATTTCTTGTGCACCATCAAGAACTCTACGAGTAGCTGACACACTCTGTCGTTTTTACTGAAAACTGGGTCCTAGTTATAGATGAATTGTGCTTATTGTCGGTGTATTCTGAAGACTGCTCTGCATATTTAATCAGATTTTGAACAATAAGATGGAAGAAGAGTATGCTAGCGTCTGCAAATTAATAATATCCTCATAACGGCACACTGAAGAAGAAGAAAGTTTCATAACAGCGCACACTCCGCTGCAGAGTGAAAATTTCATTCTGGAAAGATTAGAGTAATTTTCCCTTAATAATTATCTCTCAACGTTCTGTAAAATGCGTTTCACTGAAGGAAAAATTGTCTGTAACGGTTGAAGAGCGAGGTGGGATCAACAAGTTTCCGCTTGAGCGTGTTGCTGCAGTGTATATGCAGCCTGGTGCTACTCCGATGCGGCTACACAGTATAATCTAAAATATCTGTACGTCTTTCTCAGTATGAGTTCGAATGTGGCTGACAATGGTTCGGATCTAAAATGCAGAAGGAGAAGGGATTTGTTGCCACGGAACTGAAGAATAGAGTGAACTGTGGAAAGTGTATCGTCCTCATTTCCGGTTTTTCACAGTTTAAAGTGCCTCCAAAACAAAAACCTGAAAAGAGGAAGGAGTGGATAACTGATGAAATAATACTTATGTTTGAGGAAAGAAGGAAGCTCAAAAATAATGAAACGGAAGAAGGGAAAACGGCATACCGAGTGCTTAGGAACAAAATCAACAGGAAGTTGAAGCAAGTAAAAGAAAGATTCCTTGAAGACAGATGCAAAGAAGTTGAAGACCTTCTGAAGAAAGGGAACCTTGAATTAGCATACGCTTCTTCTCAGGAGGACAAAGGATTAGATGTAATGCCCTAATAAGAGAGGATAATAAGATGGTGTATAATCATGAAGATATAGCACTTACGTGGAAGGAATACCTAGAGAAATTATATGGAGGCAAGGTACAAGATGACATGATTGAGGACGAAGTAGATAAAGATGAACTAGGAGACAGCATACTAAGGTCTGAATTTGATCAGGCACTACAGGCACATAAGCACGGAAAAGCACCAGGAATTGACTCATTGCCTGCAGAAATCATCAAAGCAGCTGGAACAGAAATAAAAGATAAATTGTATAAATTAATCTGCCAAATATATGATACTGGAGAGCTGCCTGAGGACTTCAAAAAATGTATTATTGTTCCATTACCAAAGAAAATGCCAGCAAAATCGTGTGCACAATACAGAACCCTCAGCCTAACATCACATGCATCAAAAATTTTGACGACCATCCTCCTCAGAAGAATTGAAGGGAACGTGGAATGCATGCTCACAGAAGACCAGTTTGGCTTTAGAAGAGGGAGAGGTACGCGAGAAGCCATTATGGCCCTAAGGCTCATAATAGAAAAAAGAATGGAAAAAGGAAGGGACACCTACATAGCATTTATTGACCTCGAAAAAGCCTTTGATAAGGTTGAATGGAAAAAGCTATTCCAGATATTGAGGGAAACTGGAGCTAAGTATAAGGACAGGAGAACGATATGGAACATATACAAAGAAGAGGTGGCAATAGTGAGATGTGGGGAACATCAACAACAAGCAAAAATTAAACAGGGTGTGAGACAGGGATGTGCTCTCTCCCCTGTCCTCTTTAATATGTACATACAGAAAGCAATGGACGAGGTCAGAGAAAAGTTAGGACAAGCTAATGGAATCAGGATCCAGGGAAAAATAGTTGATATGCTGCGTTTTGCGGATGACATTGCTGTCCTAGCGGAAAATGAAGAAGAATTACAAGTAGTGTTGGAGGAAATGGAAAACACTCTTGCTACACGGTACAACATGAAAATTAATAAGTCAAAACAAAAATCTTAGTTGCAAGCAAACAAAATAATCAAGCAATTACGAATATAAGGCTGAATGGAGAGAAGCTGAAAGAAATACAAGACTTTGTCTACTTGGGAAGCAGAATAACATCAGATGGTCGTAGTAGGAAAGATGTAATAAGTAGAATAAATCAGGCAAAGATTGCATTCTATAAAAGGAAAGGACTCCTCACATCAAATATGATAAGTCTGTCGTTAAGGAAGCGGTTAATAAAGACCTTTGTTGGGAGTGTGCTTCTCTACGGCAGCGAAACCTGGACACTTGGAGAGGACGAAAGAAGAAGGATTGAAGGATTCGAAATGTGGTGTCTGCGAAGGATGTTAAAAATTCCATGGACGGCCAGGATGACAAATGAAGAAATCCTGCAGAGAGCGGAGGAAGTTCCAGTTCTTTGGAAGACGGTCAAGAAGAGGAGAGATATATGGATGGGACACATTCTGAGACATGAAAGTCTTCTTCACACTATAACGGAAGGCCTTGTGGAGGGCAAAAGGGCAAGAGGCAGACCTAGAAGAAAGTACATAAGCCAGATAATGCAGGACCTAGGATGCGGAAGTTTCACGGAATTGAAGAGGCTGGCCGACAATCGCACTGAATGGAGAGCTGCTGCAAATCAATCTTAGGATTGGCAAATTAAGAAGAAGTGCCTCCAAGAAGATTTTCTGTCCTAAATATTGCTCTTTACACACATAGCGCATAGTTTCCTGTCGATTGTTGAGAAGAAACAAAAAACATACAAACGATAACCATCCAGACCGGTCACGGCCATTGTGTGTGTGAACTTTTAGATGCAGACATTGACTCCGCATTCGCCTCTGTAAGATTTTCGCCTTGTAGACGAAACGTTATTTTACTCTACAATCCATTTTCAAAATCAGACTAAAACGAGCGCTCCTACTCTTTCTTTCTGTAACAACAACCCTAGATCATTCTATGCAACACCACTTCATATTTGTCACTATTCGTGATTGTCATTTCGCATGTAACTGTTAACGAAATGTGGCGCTATCACTGAGATATTCTTCTAGAGTACGGTATACGAGGGTTGCAACTTAAATAGTGACCACTATTTATTCACAACCGATACAAAAGAGTTACATGTTTGCACCTGTTACTGTGCTTTAACGTAGTCACCAGCGAGGTGTAGAACCCGTCGCCAGCGATGTGGAAGGCGTAGTATACCGTTATCAGAGCCTGATCTGTTAATGGTACGAATGGAGCGGTCTACTGCCTGTGGAATCTCTGAAACAGTTCTGAAGCGAATGCCACAAAGTGGTTCCTTCATCTTCGGAATCAAATCAAAGTCACAAGGACTTAAATACGGGGAGTATGGTGGATGGTACAGTACTTCCCAGTCCCATCAACCGAACAGAGCAGCCACAGCTTGCGCTGTATGCCCCCGCGCCTTGTCGTGCAAAATGATGCGTGGGTTGCACAGAAAGTATCGCCGCTTCTTGAAGACCTTGATCACACTGTCGTGCTGTGCGACCTCTTGCACATTCAACCTTGATCTCACTCCGTTGTTCCTGTTTCGAAAACATAGTGGCACCGTTACGTTAGACAGCTCGCACACAAGTGACTACAGGATTCGCGATCTGTTCCAGTAGTTTACAACGATATCTGCGCTATTTAAGTGTTCCTCCAAAAGTTGAACGAGCGCTTAGCACATGATATTGTAAGTAGGCTATGTAAGTAGGCTGTTTAGGTTCTTATATTGGTAACGCCGCCGCCACGTAGCGCTCTCTGTATGAAAATCACTGGCTGTGCTGTGTGCAGTCTGTGGCTAGTTTGCATTGTTGTCTGCCATTGTAGTGTTGGGCAGCGGCAGCTGGATGTGAACAGCGCGTAGCATTGCGCAGTTGGAGGTGAGCCGCCAGCACTGGTGGATGTGGGGAGAGAGATGGCGGAGGTTTGAAATTTGTAATACTGGATATCATGAACTGCTATATACGTTATGACTTTTGAACACTATTGAGGTAAATACATCGTTTGTTCTCTATCAAAATCTTTCATTTGCTAACTATGCCTATCAGTAGTTAGTGCCTTCAGTAGTTTGAATCTTTTATTTAGCTGGCAGTAGTGGCGCTCGCCGTATTGCAGTAGTTCGAGTAACGAAGATTTTTGGTGAGGTAAGTGATTTGTGAAAGGTATAGGTTAATGTTAGTCAGGACCATTCTTTTGTAGGGATTTCTGAAAGTCAGATTGCGTTGCGCTAAAAATATTGTGTATCAGTTTAAGCACAGTCTTCTATAATTTTTCAAAGGGGACGTTTCAATATAACCTTCCGTTGACTGCTTCAGTTGGCGTCTATACTATACACTGAGCTGACGAAAGTCATGGGATAGCGATACACATATATACAAGTGGTGGTAGTATCGTGTGCACAAGGTTTGAAAGGGCAGTGCATTGGCGAAGCTGTCATTTTTACTCAGGTGATTCGAGTGAAAAGGTTTCCACGTGATTAGTTAGCGCACGGCAGGAATTATCAGACTTTGAACGTGGAATGGTAGTTGGAGCTAGACGCATAGGACATTCCATTTCGGAAATCGTTAGGGAATTCAATATTCCGATCTACCATATCTTCCTTCATCGTCGACGTTGTCGTTGTTGCCGTGAGGCTCTAACATTCTGCGTGGTGTCTGTTTGTTCTAAGTCGTGTCTCCCTACCACTTTCGCGCAACGACGCTCTGAGCGTGTTTTTTAGGGAATTGACTTGTTTGAACCTGGGAACTGTTGCTGGTAAGGAGATGCCAGACCACACATGACATGTAGAGTTCAGAAGAGTTCAGTGAGACTAGCGATGATATAATCAAATACTTCATGATTTCAGCGTCAGCTCCACTGCACTCCCTGTAAAAGAATCTTAATACTAACTAAATTTAGTGGAAGGGGTTCAAGGCACTCCTATTTTTAGTTAGCTGGTAAAATAACGTCGAAAAAGCAGTTAAGTTTACCATTGGAAATTTTATTCTACTCACAAAACATTGTTTATAAATTGCACTATTGATAAATGGAAATATTTTAATACAGAATGATAAAAACCAACTGCGTTCAACAAAAATGTGAACGAATATTCCCTGAATGGGTTTCCAAGTTCTACAATGGATCTAAGGATGACCTATGCCATATCACATCTATAATCTAGGTTTAAGTTAAGTTTCGTAAAAGAGAAAACTAACCAAATGATCTACAGTGACCCTCAATTATCTTTAATTACTTATTTAACTTGTCGTAAGTTACAGTGGCTGATGTAGCTTCTCAATAATTATATAACTTAACTTCAAGTAGCAAATGTGAACACCATGAGCTTTAATGGACGATCGACACTAGTATTACGTAAAAGGGGGATGTAACAGATGAGACTTCTGCAGTTCTGAGTGAAGTTTTATGCGCTGTTATGCGGCATTGCGTGCGTTCATTACCTTGACGGTGTTTAGGCAGCGTCAGGGGGCGGTGGGCGGCACAGCTCCACACAGCTCGCTGTCTCGGAAGCAACTCTCTCCTTACTACAATTTACCGAAGTTGGTTTAAAAATAACCTATCTGGCTGTGTTTTCAACTGACCAATCAGGGACTCAATGTTAACCTTAAGCTCTGCCTACAAAACTTCTGTCTATCCAATGAGAAACGTTATGCTTTTCCTGATGGGGCAATGTTTTTAATGTTTGCTACGTCACAGAGACGTGAAAAAGTCTCACGCTAAAACTTGCAGCTGGTGTGGCCCTTTTAGTGTTCTCGTAAGATCTATACTGTTCTTCTGGAGGGCTCTATCTTTTAACATGGGCTGGAGGGCTCTATCTTTTAACATGGGCTGGGGGTCACCTTGGCAGTCGGCTGGCGACGTGGGTGTCCGTCCCTTATCGTAGGGCCTTCTCGCTTACACGACTCTGCTCTCGGATTCTGTTCTCGTTTCTCCCCTTGGAACTGCTTCTGTTTCACGGTGGGAAGGTATGACATGCATTTAGGCGTTCCTGTGTTAGTCTGTGGTATTCCATTTGCTCACTCATTGATCGTATTACTTTGGTTAATTTAATGTCAGGATTTATTCGGAGCTATGTGACATACTGCCAGATTTGGTGTCATGTCAGGGTTTTCATGGAAGGTGTTGGATTTGTCTGACACCTTACAAGGCACCGTTATCCCAAGTGGAAAGACGCGTCAATCTTAGAGCATGAGATATGGTAACCTTAAGTCATTGACAACACACAACGGCCACGGTATCATCTGATTCCAGAATAGCTGCAGTAGTTAGGATCTACGAACTACCCCGTCTTGACCAGGTCCCCAAAACTTAACTCGTAACGAGATCCCTTCAAAGCAAATTGTCATAACGATCGTCTGAAAAGGCTTCGTACAACAATAAGAAATGTTACAGTTTATGGAATAATAACAGATACAACCAAACTGTCTTGTTTCTTCTGTTTTATTTAAAGTAACTTTGTTCACAGTTTTATTTCGCATTCACCACTCATTCACACTCTGATGTGGAGTAAGTGTGAGTGCCTGAACCCTAATTCCCAAGTTCCATCGAAACCCTTTGGTGAACAGTTTTGGTTGCTCAACACCAACAGTCAATGATAATGATACAGTATTTTGCAATTGACACTTCTAGTTTAGCCACCGCCTCTACGAATGTTTGTTAGGTGTAAGACAATTACACACTTTGTAACCTCCCCCTCAGTTATCGACCTTAATAACAGTGAAAAATTAAACCACGTGTACCTAATGGAAATTTGGGAAAAGCAATCGTCACCGAGGTTAATTTGTCGGTAAAGAGGGAGGAAAGGGTTACATCTAAATGAAAGGAAAAATGCTAATGAAACTGGTGGAAATTAATTTTGAAATAGGGGTAAAGTTAATAAAGAAAGTAAATGTGCGGCCATTACGTTAACAATCAACTAGCGGTAATTAGATATTTGAGATTTGGGGGAAATTATGGTCGCCAGTCCTAAGGACAATTACTATAGTAACTGAAAAAGAAAGATTATTACACATATAATTAGCACTAGAAGTGTGGCAACTGAAGGTTGACAAGTGTAGTGTGAAAACTGAAAGTTTGTCAGAAGTAATAAATTTCGCTACACTCTGACTTAATTTAGCAAAAGAATTAATAAAACCGGAA
This sequence comes from Schistocerca cancellata, assembly GCF_023864275.1. NCBI lineage: Eukaryota > Metazoa > Arthropoda > Insecta > Orthoptera > Acrididae > Schistocerca > Schistocerca cancellata. Next base: position 632,974,736 of record NC_064630.1, read on the forward strand.
AATCGAAAGTTAATTTAGTGACTGAAGTTAATAGTGAGCTTTCTTTCTGAAGCACATCGAAATTCAGTAAAATACGGTTAGTCTTGGACTACCTCAACAATCATTTCAAAAGCTACTTGAATCTACGCAATTTTGAAATTAGAGATTTAACTTTGAACTTGAATTAAATGATTCTGAACAATTAACAATAGTAAAATTTAGTACGTACCAAGCTGAGCTGCAGTCACAGGTAAGCTAAAATACGGTAACAAAACTCGCACTCTTAATTTGTGCTTGTGTAATCTGAATATTGTAGCCAGCTATGAATACTTTAACTGAACTTTGAAATTAAAGTAGTGAAGTGGAATGATGCTGGCGTTTGAATTTCAACGACACTCGGGTTCATTCCGGAAAAGGAAGAGACCCTGCTTGGTAATGCAATTGGGACAATGAGCAACAAACGTTCATGCTAAGTTGCTGTAATTTTGTGATGCAACAATTTTAAAAGTTTGAAAAGCTGAGGTCTGCCATACAGTTCTAAAAACTTTACGTGCTTCCAGTCTTCCTTGTTGGTTGATTGAAGGTTTGAAGCCGTCGATCGAGGATGTGGCGACAGTCACTCATTGTCGGCCGTCGCTGTTGCAGAAGCTGGATGTTGGCGCGCCTTCTTCTCGACACGGTCACCAGACGAAACGGGCTCTTGATGTGCGCCAGCTAATGCTTCCCGTCCGCGACACCATGTCAGAAACTATCATCGCGAGTCGAGCGCAATTACATGCTGCCAAACCCCGAAAGCGCGGCAACTCGCCGGAGCTTCACACAACACACCTGCTCCACTCGCTACTCCAGCCAGACTCTCTCTCTGCCCGCGCTCCACGCGACAGAGTTAACACTACCAAAGATCCTCAACACTTTGGTTCTCCACACGACCTATCGATGTATCCTTTCGATAGCATAGTTTTCCCTAGGCCAGACCCAGCGTATAAATACAAATAATATTCACAAAACAAACAAACATAAATGCATAAATATATATATACAAACAGTAAAACAATTACAATATATAAAGAGACAGAAATGTCATATCTTGAGGTAACAAAGCAAGGAAAAAAATTATAGTACAATAGATGGAACTAGGAGGATATGCATTTCCGGCGTTACAACTTTTCTCTCCGATCCGCAATTATTAAGAGTTCGCGTAAAAGTTTACGTTTTTCTCCTTTTCATAAATTGGAGCCCGCTCACCGCAATATAATTAAAAAAAATTGTCTCAATACCGCGTCCGTCGTGAGTTGCGTATTGATTTATCCCGGAATTGACCATCCTGTAGGTATACTCAGTATAATGACCACACTTCGCTATCCGCGATTTCGTGTAACTAAATGTCCTTTTGTTACTCTGATTGTATAACGTAGTTATTTAAAACTCGCCCCTATATTTTTTTCATTACGCACAATTAGCACTTCTTTACTTGTTTATTTCTAAGAGTAAACGAAAAAAATGACGTCGTATCATCGGCTTCGTCGATATAAAGCAAAACACCAATATGCCCATTTTACCTCTTCTTATAGGATCGGCTACCTTACTCATTAATTTAACACATATTATTTGCAATAACACTAAACAGGTATCGCCGTTATATTTTAATTGTATTCAAAAGCATGTTATTATTATTAGGACCGGCCAAATCATAACAAATCGCGCGGCGTGCGTTTTTGACGATAGCTTTACACTCGCCCAGCCTTTATTCATGCAATATTATACATAAATATACAGACAGGACCGAAAGATCGATCTTTCTACTGTACCCAATAGAGGCAAATACGCTATTCAAGTCCCGTTACATCTATCTTGACTCCTATAGTTACACCGAGATCCTCAGGATCAAGGGTGCACCGAGAACACCAAATTTCAGGCTTTACTTCTCACTGCGGACAACGCAGTGAGCAGTGAGCAGCGGGATCTACTTAAAGTTGTCAGTGCTAACAGTCAAGCAGCACTGCCTGAAATAGTTGCAGAAATCAATGTGGAACGTACGAGGAACGTATCCATTTGTACAGGGCGGCGAAATTTGTCGCTAATGGTATAACGCCTCTTCTTCTTGATGATTTGGTTTGATTTGTACTTGGCCTCGGCTAAACTCGGCGACTGTCGGTAGAGTGTTGAGATCCTTATCAAGTTACGAAGACGACGTTACACAAAATAACAGTGCTGAACCGAAATGTCGACGTGCGTGAGATATTTACTTCACTAAGTATCGTAATTAATCGTTCGTAATCCATGTCTAACTGATTAATGATGGAATATCTATAATATAAAAATGAATCGCAAAATGTGTTGGTAAGCGCATAACTCAACAACGCCTCGACCAATTTGGCCAAATCTTTTTTTAAAATGTTCGTTGAAGTTCAAGGATGGTTTTTACGGCGAGAAAAATTAGAATTATTGCTGGAAAAACCCTAAAAATAGCCCTTTTCTTTTTCCTATACAAATGATTTGTAACTAAAACGTAGTCAATTTGAGCTTTATTGCTATGGTATAAAGTTCATATTAAATTACAAGCACTCACTGTTGTCTAAGCAATGTAGGTGTGTTCCTAACGTCAAAGATCATATCTATCAAAACAATGTGCGTGTGTGCGTTGGAGCACAGAATACATAGTTGGAGAAGTTTAATGTCGCGTTCCGAAACTCGCGTTTCTTTTGTATTAGTTTCGGCACGCGAGATAAAATGCATCAGTTTCCACGTCATTACATCAGTCAAACAAAAATCGCGTTACCAACAGTGTTTTATTATTTCTATAATATCCAAATTACAATTCGTACGGCTTAAAAGGATTTGACTTAAAGTCATATAAAATTTAAAAAAAAAAAAGTTGTCTGTGACCTAATCTACTGAGTTTGCTTTTGTCAACTGATACACGAAACAAATTCGTGTTTTGTGCAGAGTGTTTACTTAGTTAGTGTTTGTTTAGTTCGTGATTAGTGAAAAACTAATTTATATTTGATATGCCTCCTATAAGACGAAGCAATTTAGGTAGAAGAACCAGAAATGCTACAAACCAAGCTAATTACCGATCTAATCGTACGGCACAAGAACGTGACGACGGAAATGAACGTGAAAGAATTCGGATATCACAAACGCGTGAAGCGCGAGCGCGACATTCAACTAATAATCGCGCAAGTTTGAATCGAGCTGCTTTCAGTTACGATGTGTCAATTGACTACAGTAACTACCAATGTGTTGTTATTGGTTCTATGAACTCGGTTTGCTCACACTGTAAGGCATTAAAATACAAAAACGAAGCCAATGGATTGTGTTGCGCAAATGGTAAAGTGAAATTGATACCATTGGACCCACCACCAGAACCATTGTACTCATTGGTTTCAGGAATAGGAACAGATTCTATACACTTTTTGACACATATCCAACAATATAACAATTGCTTTCAAATGACTTCATTTGGGGCAACAAATGTAGTTCGGGAAAATTTTATGCCAACTTTCAAGGTATGTATTATAGCAGTTACTCATAATTATTTTAGCGAACAAAATTTTCTGTCACAAAAGTTAAGATGTGTCACTAATCTTCAATTTCTTAATCACTTATATATCACTTAGTCATCATATTATATGGTGATTCAGTTTCAGTGACACTTTTATAATATTTTATATTTGATAGATATTAGTTCAAACTAAATATATACTTTTTAAGATCAAATATTATTTAAGTTTGATCACTGACAATCCATTAATTTATACCACACCATAATATTTTATTTTATTTACAGATACAAGGGCAAATATATCACAGAGCAGGTTCACTGTTACCAGTGTCAGATAGCGACAACAAATTCCTGCAAATTTATTTTATGGGCAACTAGCTGACCCGACAGACTTCGTCCTGTCAAAAAGATTTGTAATATGGCAGTTTTTTTGCCTACGTATTTAAAAAAATTCTCCTGAACAGAACCGTCACCCTGGTGATAGGGCGTTGTGAATAAAAAATAATTAAATAAAACATATATAAGTATTTAAAAGTAAGTAATCGCTTTATTGTTAATCATGTGAATCATAATTATTATTATTATCATTGTAGTGCTTTGTGGTATACGATGTTTTTTGTTTGATTACCTGGCGCATAGATAAACAAATCTGATGGTTTTCCAACACGGGAACAGGCAACATACAATTGACCATGTGAGAAACATGGGTTTGCTAGATTAATACCACAAACACTTAATGATTGCCCCTTGTTTAAAACTGCCCTGGATCTGATGCCATCCGATAATCACAAAATTGTAATCAGAGCTGATAAAACACCTGCAGGTCAACATACAAGACGTTTTAATGCACCAACTATTGATGAAGTTGCTATCGTTGTAGTTGGAGAAAACTTGGAATCCCGTGATATTGTTTTACATCGTCGGAATGATCAATTACAACGTATAAAGGAAACGCACCGCTCATATGATGCACTGCAATATCCCATTATATTTTGGCAAGGTGAAGATGGCTACGATTTCTCAATAAAAATGATAAATCCCATTACAGGTAACTAAAATATTAATTTAGCTATGGCGATAATATCTCAGTCATTATATTATGTATTTTAATTTTATATTTGAATGTTATTAAAAGAAAATCTATTTACAGGTTCTGAAACCAACAAAAAAGTCAGTTCAAGGGAATTCATACCGCCTAATGATTCGGGAAAATGAAGAAAATCACATATTGAAATGTCGGCGATTATATCACAAATATGTTGTTGACATGTATGTAAAAATTGAAACGGAGAGATTAACATTCATCAGGTTGAATCAAACCAAACTCCGATCTAAAGAGTATATTCACCTTCGAGATGCAATTAATACTGATGGAAATGCACAGAATGTCGGTCGGATGACTATTCTTCCAGCAACATACATCGGAAGCCCTCGGCATATGCACGAATATGCTCAAGATGCCATGTCGTATGTTCGTCATTATGGTACAGCAGATTTGTTCATCACATTTACATGCAATCCGCAATGGATAGAAATCAAGCAGGAGTTATTCCCTGGGCAATCACCCATTGATCGTCATGATATTACAGCCAGAGTCTTTAGACAAAAGTTGAAATCTTTAATGGATTTCATCGTAAAACATAATGTGTTTGGTGAGACACGCTGCTGGATGTATTCTGTGGAGTGGCAGAAACGAGGATTGCCACATGCACACATTTTGATTTGGTTGGTTGAAAAGATAAGGCCAAATGAAGTTGATGCAGTGATATCAGCTGAAATCCCTAATGTACAAGTAGATCCTGGATTGCATGAGGTAGTTATCAAAAACATGATACATGGTCCCTGTGGAACTCTTAATCAAAATTCACCGTGTATGATGGATGGTAAATGTTCAAAACGATATCCACGGACATTAATATCGGAAACAATTACTGGTAATGACGGTTATCCATTGTATCGTCGCAGATCGACAGCAGACAATGGAAAATCAACAATTGTCAAATTAAATCAACAAGATATTGAAATAGATAATCGTTGGATTGTTCCATATTCACCCATTTTATCGAAGACATTCAAAGCACACATCAACGTTGAATCTTGCCATTCAGTGAAATCTATTAAATACATTTGCAAATATGTAACCAAAGGGAGTGATATGGCTGTGATTGGAATTGGTGCAGAGAATTCCAATGATGAAGTTACCCAATACCAAATGGGCCGCTATGTCAGTAGTAATGAAGCAGTTTGGCGAATATTTTCTTTTCCTATTCATGAGAGACACCCTTCTGTTGTTCACTTAGCTGTGCATTTAGAAAATGGACAAAGAGTGTATTTTACAGCACAGAACGCAGTACAAAGAGCTGCTCAGCCACCATCTACTACATTAACCAGTTTTTTTGAGACATGCCAAAACGATCATTTCGCACAAACATTGCTATATTCTGAAATGCCAAAATATTATACCTGGAATCAATCCTCAAGGAGATTTATACGACGGAAACAAGGAAAACCAGTTCCAGGATATACAGATGTATATTCCACCGATGCGATTGGCCGGATTTATTCAGTACATCCAAGCAATGATGAATGTTTTTATTTACGACTGCTATTAGTCAATGTACGTGGCCCAACATCATTCCAACAGTTACGAACTGTTCATGGTGAATTGTGTGGATCCTACAGAGAAGCCTGTCAACGTTTGCAATTGCTTGAAAATGACGCTCATTGGGAGCAAACTCTCAATGATGCTGTAATATCATCACACGCTCATCAAATACGAACATTGTTTTCTATAATCATATCTACATGCTTCCCATCAAACCCAATTGATTTGTGGATCAAGTACAAAGATTATATGTGTGATGATATTTTGTATCAAATACGGAATAGAATGGGAAATCCAAATATACAAATCAGTGAAGAAATTTACAATGAAGCATTGATTTCAATTGAGGACATGTGCTTGATAATGTCAAACAAACTATTAATTCAATTAGGCCTGACCGCGCCCAATCGTCCAATGCATGACGCTTTTAACCAAGAGTTGCATCGAGAAAAACTGTATGATCTCAACGCTTTGAAAGAATTAATTCAAACAAATCTTCCACTGTTAAATGAACAACAGAAGTATGTATTTGAAACTCTTATGAAAGTAACAAATGATGAAACTGGAGGGACTTACTTCTTAGATGCACCTGGTGGTACAGGAAAAACTTTTTTGATTTCATTAATATTAGCAACAATTCGCTCACAAAATAAAATTGCACTTGCACTTGCTTCGTCGGGAATCGCAGCAACTTTGCTTGAAGGTGGTCGAACAGCCCATTCAGCACTAAAATTGCCATTAAATATGCAAAGCAATGAAACTCCAACCTGCAACGTTTCGAAGAACTCTGCAACGGCAAAGGTTTTGCAGCAATGTAAATTGATTGTTTGGGATGAATGCACGATGGCACATAAAAAATCTTTGGAGGCTTTAGACAGAACCTTAAAAGATCTACGGAGCAATAATAACCGATTTGGTGGTGCAATGATTTTATTAGCAGGAGATTTTCGTCAAACATTGCCAGTGATTCCACGATCAACGCCAGCTGATGAACTCAATGCATGTCTAAAGTCCTCCAATTTGTGGAAACATGTCAAAGTACTTCATTTAAGCAAGAATATGCGTGTCGAGTTGCAAAATGACCAATCTGGAAACATATTCTCTAAACAACTCATTGACATTGGTAATGGCAAATTTCCTATAGACATGTTGACTGGCTGCATTAACTTTCCTCAAAGTTTTTGTCAGTTAACTCGATCAAAAGATGAACTTATTCAGAAGGTGTTTCCAGATGTTTCTCAAAATTACAGAAACCATGATTGGTTGAGCGAACGAGCTATACTGGCTGCAAAAAACATAGATGTAAATGAATTAAATTTCAAAATTCAAGAACAAATTACAGGCGAATTGAGGATATATAAATCAGTTGATTCGGCTACTAATCAAGATGATGTAGTCAACTATCCACCGGAATTTTTAAACTCGCTGGATTTGCCAGGATTGCCACCTCACAATCTTCAATTAAAGGTTGGATCGGTGGTTATAATGTTGCGAAATATCAACCAACCGCGTCTTTGCAACGGTACACGGTTAGCGATAAAAAAACTTACTAAACAATGTGATAGAAGCAACTATACTCAAAGGAAAGTATAAAGGAGAAGATGTTCTCATACCGCGCATCCCAATGATTCCGACTGATGTGCCATTTGAGTTTAAACGACTACAGTTTCCAGTGCGGCTTGCTTTTGCTATGACTATAAACAAGTCCCAGGGGCAATCATTAAGTGTTTGTGGTATTAATCTAGAAAACCCATGTTTCTCACATGGTCAATTGTATGTTGCCTGTTCCCGTGTTGGAAAACCATCAGATTTGTTTATCTATGCGCCAGGTAATCGAACAAAAAACATCGTATACCACAAAGCACTACAATGATAATAATAATAATTATGATTCACATGATTAGCAATAAAGCGATTACTTACTTTTAAATCCTTATATATGTTTTATTTAATTATTTTTTATTCACAACGCCCTATCACCAGGGTGACGGTTCTGTTCAGGAGAATTTTTTTAAATACGTAGGCAAAAAAACTGCCATATTACAAATCTTTTTGACAGGACGAAGTCTGTCGGGTCAGCTAGTTAATGATAAAACCAATCAGTCACATCCACAACAAATTCCCTACAAGCTGGTCGTAATTTCAAGTATCTAAGAAATCGTAACAATGGGCTTGTTATTTGAGTCAAAGATTCTACACAAGCGCCGAGCGCTACAGTCAAATATTATCGCTGCGCGTAATTATTACTCGGGAGTTTCATGACAATAATTTGATAGAATTTTACGTCACAAATGCACGACGTGGCACAAGAGGGTGTTTTATTGCACAATATCAGTCACTTCCTAACCGAGCCTTGAGAAGAAAACTTTCCCAGGTGTCGAGGGGATTTAAATTATATGTTTCGGACCTATCACTGAAGTTCCATAAACAACTGGCTATTATGAATGAAAATTGTCAATCAGTGTTCGTTGCCTAATTCACTGTCTAAGTAATGTTGAGTTCAATTATCTAGTTAAAAGTTCACTTTACTCTAGTAGGTAAAGTCCTCCGTTCGAATTCTAATGCCGTGATATTTGAAGTCAGAAGATCGTGTTACTGCGTCATAATAGATCGCAATTATTCAATCTCAAAAACAATCTAAGCGCGCTTACATGTACGAGCATTCAAATATATGACCTGCTTCGGCTAACTCTCGTAACGTAGTGACAATGCATTGAATTATACTTAGTCATTACTCACGATTCCCAAAGAGTACTCACACGGAGTATTCTTTGCGATCGTTGGTTCTACTTTGCGAATGTTAATTTATGCTAATTTTGCGATTTATTATGATTTTGATTTTAATTTTACTGACATTTAATCTTTATTTCGTACATTGCTAAATTGTCAAGTCTTAGATTCCTGATTTAATTACTTGGTATTGTCCTAATAATAGTTATAAATGGAGCTTCGTTCGCTTATTCACGTTTCAGGGAATTTGGGACTTGGGGGGAAATCTTTGGGGTATTGGGAGCAAACTTTTGAATTTTATTTCTCGTCCGAGGAAGTGGCATTACAATGGGTAATGGCAGCAGACGACAGCTGCGACTACCTTTGCTAACAGAATGACCTCGCCTGCAGCGCCTCTTCTGCGCTCGTGACCATATTGTTCGGACAACATACTGGAAAACCGTGGCATGGTCAGATCAGTCAGAAGGTAGGAGCTAATGGTAGGGTTCGAGTGTGGCACAGACACAACGAAGCCATTACCCGAGTTGTGAACAAGGCACTGTGCAAGCTGGTAGTGGCTCCACAATGGTGTCGGCTCTGTTAACATGGAATGAACTGGGTTCACTGTTGCAACTGTACCGATCGTTGACTGGAAATGGTTATGTTTGGCTACTTTGAGACCATTTTCAGCCATTCGTGGACATCATGTTACAAAACAACGGTGTCATGTCACCAGAGTACAATTGTTCACGATTGGTTTGAAGAACATTCTGGACAATTCCAGCGAATAATTTGGCCACCCAGATCCTCCGACATAAATCTCATAGAAGAGTTGTGGGACGTAATCTAGTGATCAGGTTGTGCACAACATCTTCCACCCACAACACTTTCGCAGTTGTGGACCACTACGGAGCCACCATGGTTCAGCATTTCTGCAGGGGATTTCCATCGACTTAAGTCCATGCCACGTCGAGTTGGTGCACTACGCCGAGGAACAGGTGGTCCGACGCGATGTTAAGACGTATCCCACGACTTTTGTGTATATCCATAAAAATAATAAAATTTTCATATGATTCCCATCATCTGTGTTGGGAGATTGGTGTAATAGAATTTTTTGCTTCAAAATATGCTTAGAGTGATGTGATTACACATTTAACAGAAATTTAAAAAAATTTTTGCAAAAACCCGAATATTAGCTCCCGCACTTAACGAAGCATTGAAGCGACATTGCTCTTCAAGGAACGCTTTGCCAATTATAAGATGGCCATAATTTCCCGATCGTGCTCCGTTGTCCAGGGGTATCCGTCTCTTAGTTTCAGGCGTTAATCCGGGAAATAATGGTAGTCGCGACCTTTTACAGGTACCTTGCAGTGCATATCGGCTGCTGGAAAAATGCTTTTGTATTTTAAGTGGTCTTAAAAATGAGTGAGCAAAATATTGCAGCATGGCATGACAGGTTTCTCTTGTCAATTCATATGATGTACTCATTAGACTCTTCATTCCATTCAACATGTCTTGTAATTCTGTAAGTAGGCTGTTTATGTTTTCTTATTGGCAACGTTACGTAGCGCTCTGTATGAAAATCACTGGCTGTGCTGTGTGCAGTCTGTGGCTAGTTTGCATTGTTGTCTGCCATTGTAGTGTTTGGCAGTTGGATGTTAACAGCACGTAGCGCTGTGCAGTTGGAGGTGAGCCGCCAGCAGTGGTGGATGTGAGGAGAGAGATTGCGGAGTTTTGAAATTTGTAATACTGGATATCATGAACTGCTATATACATTATGACTTTTGAACACTATTAAGGTAAATACATTGTTTGTTCTCTATTAAAATCTTTCATTTGCTAACTATGCCTACTAGTAGTTAGTGCCTTCCGTAGTTTGAATCTGTTATTTAGCTGGCAGTAGTGGCGCTCGCTTTATTGCTGTAGCTTGAGTAACGAAGATTTTTGTGAGGTAAGTGATTTGTGAAAGGTATAGGTTAATGTTAGTCAGGGCCATACTTTTGTAGGGATTTTTGAAAGTCAGATTGTGTTGCACTAAAAAATATTGTGTGTCACTTTAGTGAATGTTTGAGTACATTCAGTTTTGCTCAGCTGTTTGAAAAGCAAATAATGTAAGAGGTTTATCAGCACAGTAATTCAGAAATTGTTCTAAGGGGACGATTCATATGGCGACCCTGCCAGGATACCTCACTGGAATCTTCTGATTTTTTTACTTGTAGTTTTGTAATTAGTGTAGATTTTGTTTATTGCCGTCACGTAATTGTAGAGAGAATCTCCTTTGTAGTGACAGTCTTTCATTGTTGTACAGTAAAACAGGTGTGGCACGCATGTAAATTTGTACCAAGTATTTCGCAGCTTGCAATTAACTAGATATTATTTTCAGCGCTATGTTAATGTGTTCTCTTATTTTCTGTGTTATCGTCTGAAATATTGTGACAATAATGGCGTGTGAAAAACGTAACACTAGGCTACAAAGTAAACTGAGAAATAACAGTGAAGACGAAAACAGTGTGTTAACTGCACCACGTAATGAATTAACAAATATTCAAAGTAGTAATTTGGTAACTGTGCATAGGGAAATGGAGCGGGCGTCAAATAATGGCGTAGACAGTGAAACAATTAGTGAACAGGGAAGCATTATCGATCGATCGGTCGGCAACAGCTCGCCTCAGGAATCGAGAATGACAGAACACAATATTGCAAATACTGTAGACTCAGGTTTTGGGTTCTCACCGTTTTCTCAAATGAGTCAAGACACATTTTCCGCTTGTCAAAATGTGAATGTTGCCGGTGCAAATTCACTGCCCAAAAGCACTGAGGAACATGTTTCAGACACCAGTGCATTGTTATCAAATGGGACAAAAGCTTCAAAAGTCAGACAACAATGCAAACTAGCCACAGACTGCACACAGCACAGCCAGTGATTTTCATACAGAGCGCTACGTAACGTTGCCAATAAGAAAACATAAACAGCCTACTTACAATTCTTCTTCACATTTACAGACAATAGCACAGTCATTAGCGAATCTACGTAGATGCAGAAAGGAAATAAACGAGTATCGATTTCCTTTTGGTATTTGCAATCTACATCTACGCCATTGCTCTGCAAACCACTGTGAAGTGCACGGTAGAGGGTAGGTCAGTTTGTACCAGTTATTAGGGCTTTTTCTCCGCTCCATTCATAGTTGGAGTGCGGGAAGACTAAGTGCTTAAGCCCGTCTGTGCGTGTTGTAATTAGTCTGATCTTGTCTTCGTGATCTTTAAGGGAGCGATGCGTTAGGAGTTTTTGAGTGTTCCTACAGACGTCACTTAAGGTTGCTTCTATAAACTGTCTGTCCGCAGCTCGTGGTCGTGCGGTAGCGTTCTCGCTTCTCGCTCCCGGGTTCCCGGGTTCGATTCCCGGCGGGGTCAGGGATTTTCTCTGCCTCGTGATGACTGGGAGTTGTGTGATGTCCTTAGGTTAGTTATGTTTAAGTCGTTCTAAGTTCTACGGGACTGATGACCATAGATGTTAAGTCCCATAGTGCTCAGAGCCATTTGAGCCATTTATAAACTGTCTAAGTAGGCTTTAACCGGATAATTTATATCTCTCTTCAAACGCCTGCCGGTTCTTTCAGCATCTTCATGACACTCTCCAGTGGGTCGAATACACCTGGGACCATCCGTGCTGCCTATTCTTTGTATTCGTTCAATATGCCCTGTTAGCCCTATTTGGTAAGGATACCCCGTACTTGTGCGATATTCTAGGACAGGTCCCACAAGCGTTTTGTATGCATTTTACTTTGTAGACTGACTGCATATGTCTAGTATTTAACCAATGAACAGCAGTCTGTAGCTTTCTGTACCTGCGACTGAGACCATGTGATTCTTCCTTTCGATTTCCCTGCATATTTCTCCACTGAGGTGTTTTTGTGACTCGACCAATTCAAGCTGACTGATATTGGAGTCACACTCCTATCCGTCCGAACAGGCCTTGGAATGCCCAACGGTACCGACCGGCAATCGTATCGTCCTCAGCCCACAAGCGTCACTGGATGCGGATGTGGTGTCACCGCCAGACACCACACTTGCTAGGTGGTAGCTTAAATCGGCCGCCGTCCATTAGTACATGTCGGACCCGCGTGTCGCCACTGTCAGTACTTGCAGACCTAGCGCCACCACATGGCAGGCCTAGAAAGACGGACTAGCACTCGCCCCAGTTGTACGACGACTTTGCTAGCGACTACACTGACGAAGCCTTGCTCTCATTTGCCGAGAGACAGTTAGAATAGCCTTCAGCTAAGTCCATGGCTACGACCTAGCAAGGCGCCATTAGCCTTACAGTGATTGTAATTAACCGTATCTGGAGATAGTCTCATTTGTATCGTCAATAGCGATGTACCACAAGGCTGAATTAAAGTTAAGTATTCAAGGAGCTGCATACTTTTCTTATAGCATTAATTAAGTATCCTGTTCCAGAACTCACGCCAGCCGGCGTGTGTGTACGCGTGCCTATCGGTAACCTCACCCTGTGTCTACACTGTCTTGTCTAGACACAACAGCGGAAATGGAGGGGCGTGTGGTCATCACACCGCTCTCCCGACTGTATGTCAGTTTTAGTGACCGGAGCCGCTACTTCTCAATCAAGTAGCTCCTCAGTTTGCCTCTCAAGGGCTGACTGCGCCCCGCTTGCCAGCAGCGCTCGGCAGACCGGATGGTCACCCACCCCAGCGCTAGCCCAGCCCGACAGCGCCTCACTGACGGGAACCGGTGTTACCACTGCAGCAAGGCCGTTAGAATATTGGAGTCATAGGGTACCAAACATTTTCGTTTTGTGAGGGCACTAGTCTACATTTCTGAAAACCGCATACCTTTCAAATTCTATCAAGAGCTTTCACGAGTTCACTGAACATTTGTGCAGCTTTATTGAGAGAGCGCTTTTCTATAGGTAACTGCTTAACTTGGGCCAAGCAGAGGTAACGTTGTGGCTCTGTGAAGAAAGTCAAACATTCTGTAGTGACAGTATCAACAAACTGTTCCCTCGTTAGGAGAAATACGTCCGTTGCTAGGGTGACTATTAAGAAATAAGTGTGCAGGCATAAAGAATAAAGTAGTAGAATGATAAAATTCTCTTGAGCTTCCAGCCGCATCAGATGGTTTAAAATGCACGAGGTCCCGGACGAGTACTCCTCGGTCGTCAGGTGGTGTTGTAAGTAGGCTGTTTAGGTTTTTATGTTGGTGACGCCGCGTAGCGCTCTGTATGAAAATCACTGACTGTGTTGTGTGCAGTCTGTGGCTGGTTTGCTTTGTTGGAATTTCCGCTATTGTAGCGTTGGGCAGTTGGATGTGAACAGCGCGTAGCGTTGCGCAGTTGGTGGTGAGCCGCCAGCAGTGGTGGATGTGGGGAGAGAGATTGCAGAGTGTGTCCGTCAGAAAAAGGAAATTTGTAAGACTGGATGTCATGACGTGAACTATATACACTCCTGGAAATTGAAACAAGAACACCGTGAATTCATTGTCCCAGGAAGGGGAAACTTTATTGACACATTCCTGGGGTCAGATACATCACATGATCACACTGACAGAACCACAGGCACATAGACACAGGCAACAGAGCATGCACAATGTCGGCACTAGTACAGTGTATATCCACCTTTCGCAGCAATGCAGGCTGCTATTCTCCCATGGAGACGATCGTAGAGATGCTGGATGTAGTCCTGTGGAACGGCTTGCCATGCCATTTCCACCTGGCGCCTCAGTTGGACCAGCGTTCGTGCTGGACGTGCAGACCGCGTGAGACGACGCTTCATCCAGTCCCAAACATGCTCAATGGGGGACAGATCCGGAGATCTTGCTGGCCAGGGTAGTTGACTTACACCTTCTAGAGCACGTTGGGTGGCACGGGATACATGCGGACGTGCATTGTCCCGTTGGAACAGCAAGTTCCCTTGCCGGTCTAGGAATGGTAGAACGATGGGTTCGATGACGGTTTGGATGTACCGTGCACTATTCAGTGTCCCCTCGACGATCACCAGTGGTGTACGGCCAGTGTAGAAGATCGCTCGCCACACCATGATGCCGGGTGTTGGCCCTGTGTGCCTCGGTCGTATGCAGTCCTGATTGTGGCGCTCACCTGCACGGCGCCAAACACGCATACGACCATCATTGGCACCAAGGCAGAAGCGACTCTCATCGCTGAAGACGACACGTCTCCATTCGTCCCTCCATTCACACCTGTCGCGACACCACTGGAGGCGGGCTGGACGATGTTGGGGCGTGAGCGGAAGACGGCCTAACGGTGTGCGGGACCGTACCCCAGCTTCATGGAGACGGTTGCGAATGGTCCTCGCCGATACCCCAGGAGCAACAGTGTCCCTAATTTGCTGGGAAGTGGCGGTGCGGTCCCCTACGGCACTGCGTAGGATCCTACGGTCTTGGCGTGCATCCGTGCGTCGCTGCGGTCCGGTCCCAGGTCGACGGGCACGTGCACCTTCCGCCGACCACTGGCGACAACATCGATGTACTGTGGAGACCTCACGCCCCACGTGTTGAGCAATTCGGCGGTACGTCCACCCGGCCTCCCGCATGCCCACTATACGCCCTCGCTCAAAGTCCGTCAACTGCACATACGGTTCACGTCCACGCTGTCGCGGCATGCTACCAGTGTTAAAGACTGCGATGGAGCTCCGTATGCCACGGCAAACTGGCTGACACTGACGGCGGCGGTGCACAAATGCTGCGCAGCTAGTGCCATTCGATGGCCAACACCGCGGTTCCTGGTGTGTCCGCTGTGCCGTGCGTGTGATCATTGCTTGTACAGCCCTCTCGCAGTGTCCGGAGCAAGTATGGTGGGTCTGACACACCGGTGTCAATGTGTCCATTTCCAGGAGTGTATATATAATGACTTTTGAACACTATTAAGGTAAATACATTGTTCTCCATCAAAATCTTTCATTTGCTAACTATGCCTATCAGTAGTTAGTGCCTTCAGTAGTTAGAATACTGTATTTAGCTGGCAGTATTGGCGCTCGCTGTATTGCAGTAGTTCGAGTAACGAAGATTTTTATGAGGTATGTGATTCATGAAAGGTATAGGTTGTTGTTAGTCAGGGCCATTCTTTTGTAGGGGTTATTGAAAGTCAGACTGCGTGGCGCTAAAAAAAATGGTATATCAGTTTACTGTTGATCAGAATAAGTAAAGAGAGTACGTTCAGATTTGCTCAGCTGTTTGAAAATCAAATAATGTTAGAGGTTTGCCAGCACAGTCATTCTTAATTTTTCTAAGGGGATGTTTCAGTGTTGCTACCGTCCTTATTTAGCCGCGCTGCCTTCTGCGACGTCACTCGTGCTCGCTCCAGTGCCATACAAGGTAATTTTTTGTTGTGCCCCGCCGCGCCCGCTTCAACCTTCCGATGGCCGGGTCACAAGTCGTGCTCAGCTGCAGGACGCCGTCTTTAGTGAAGGCGTTGTCACAAATTATTATGTCGATCGCTTCTTTTACTACGTAATCTCAGAAACTGCTGGTACTTGTAATAATGCAATACGGTGTCGGTTTTCTAGAGCATGCTCTGCTGTCTCGCGGTACAGAAGGTGAAAGCATCTCTACACTGCGCTGTTCAACAATGTGCATAGTTGTTCACACCAACATGGTATTTTATGCGCTGCTGGTGTTCTGAGGCTTACGTCGTCTTTCACAGCAATCACTCAACAGAGGAAAGTCCACTGGACCTGACGGGATACCAATTCGATTCTACACAGAGTACGCGAAAGAACATGCCCCCCTTCTAATAGCCGTGTACCGCAAGTCTCTAGAGGAACGGAAGGTTCCAAATGATTGGAAAAGAGCACAGGTAGTCCCAGTCTTCAAGAAGGGTCGTCGAGCAGATGCGCAAAACTATAGACCTATATCTCTGACGTCGATCTGTTGTAGAATTTTAGAACATGTTTTTTGCTCGAGTATCATGTCGTTTTTGGAAACCGAGAATCTACTCTCTAGGAATCAACATGGATTCCGGAAACAGCGATCGTGTGCGACCCAACTCGCTTTATTTGTTCATGAGACCCAGAAAATATTAGATACAGGCTCCCAGGTAGATGCTATTTTCCTTGACTTCTTCCGGAAGGCGTTCGATACAGTTCCGCACTGTCGTCTGATAAACAAAGTAATAGCCTACGGAATATCAGACCAGCTGTGTGGCTGGATTGAAGAGTTTTTAGCAAACAGAACACAGCATGTTGTTATCAATGGAGAGACGTCAACAGACGTTAAAGTAACCTCTGGCGTGCCACAGGGGAGTGTTATGGGACCATTGCTTTTCACAATATATATAAATGACCTAGTACATAGTGTCGGAAGTTCCATGCGGCTTTTCGCGGATGATGCTGTAATATACAGAGAAGTTGCAGCATTAGAAAATTGTAGCGAAATGCAGGAAGATCTGCAGCGGATAGGCACTTGGTGCAGGGAGTGGCAACTGACCCTTAACATAGACAAATGTAATGTATTGCGAATACATAGAAAGAAGGATCCTTTATTGTATGATTATATGATAGCAGAACAAACACCGGTAGCAGTTACTTCTGTAAAATATCTGGGAGTATGCGTGCGGAACGATTTGAAGTGGAATGATCATATAAAATTAATTGTTGGTAAGGCGGGTACCAGGTCGACATTCATTGGGAGAGTCCTTAGAATATGTAGTCCATCAACAAAGGAGGTGGCTTACAAAACACTCGTTCGACGTATACTTGAGTATAGCGCATCAGTGTGGGATCCGTACCAGATCGGGTTGACGGAGGAGATAGAGAAGATCCAAAGAAGAGCGGCGCGTTTCGTCACAAGGTTATTTGGTAACCGTGATAGCGTTACGGAGATGTTTAACAAACTCAAGTGGCAGACTCTGCAAGAGAGGCGCTCTGCATCGCGGTGTAGCTTGCTCGCCAGGTTTCGAGAGGGTGCGTTTCTGGACGAGGTACCGAATATATTGCTTCCCCCTACTTACACCTCCCGAGGAGATCACGAATGTAGAATTAGAAAGATTGGAGCGCGCACGGAGGCTTTCAGACAGTCGTTCTTCCCGCGAACCATACGCGACTGGAACAGGAAAGGGAGGTAATGACAGTGGCACGTAAAGTGCCCTCCGCCACACACCGTTGGGTGGCTTGCGGAGTATAAATGTAGATGTAGATGTAGGCCTCATGAGCCCTCAAATTTTTGCTGGATCCCTTAAGACCGAATCGTTTTTATGATTCTTTTGGAGCCAGCCAATCTTTCCCGTTACTGAGTCACCAAAGGGCAAAAACGCAAGCTTCTTCGAGTTTTTCTCGGGCGTTCTTCTGCTTACACGTTTTCGGAAACATGGCTTGCTAAATCTGGCGGTTGTTGTAGCCGTTGTCCCGACTTCGGCAGGCTGTCACTGTCTAAGACGGTTTCTGCGCGATGGACCAAGATCCTCAGAACAGAACCTTTCTGGGATGGATTGTGATAGTTGTTAGTGTTAGTGTGCAGATATCGGTCCATGTAGGTTGGTTCCTGTAAACACTGTGGCTATGTCATTTGCTTTACAGCTGACAAGGACGTCAAGGAATCACAAGGCACCATCTGTCTCTGCCTCTATCGTGAAGATGTTGTCATGGATGTTGTTGGTGTGGTCCAGCTTATGATGACCGTGAGACCAGTCAACGAAAGTGCTACGGCGAAACAATAAAAGCAACTAAGCTTTGCAGGAGCCGTGTCCAGGGCGATGTTCTCAAAGTACTTCATAAACAGGTTAGCTACAATTGGAGCTAATGGGCTCCCCATGGAGATGCGGTCCGTCTGGTTGAAATATTCTTCATCATACATAAAGTACATGATGTCAAAGTGTGCTTAAATAAATCCACAACAGTGTCGTCAGATGATGGGAGAGAAGATTTTTAGAATATTGGATATGAACGCGCTGAACAATGACACCACATCAAACCCGACCGCAATATCTCCTTCTTAAAGATGCAGTTCAAGAGAATTTTATCAGTACATATCACAGCGTAAACATGCATTCATATATAAAGATGTACAATGTTAATAACTTACGTTTCTTTAAAAAGGCTTTAAGAGCTGTCAAATTAAAAATTCGGAGCCATTACTGAGACGCGGCGGCTCATTTCACCTTCCCCATATCGAAAGTTTCCTACTAGTGTCTCACCAGGCGGCGCGTATTACTCCCTTGTGTGGTTATGGTAGCATCGGCTAGGCTTCAGAAGTGGCTGCTAGAGCGACGTCGAGGGAGGCCTTCGAACAGCGCAGTTCTGGCAGTTTACTTGTAGCCTTTGTACGGTGTGGAGCTGTGGCCAGCGGCAGTGGCTGGCTTGCAGCAACGGACACGCGGCGTGGATCCGAACTTCTTTTCCGGGTCTCCGTTCATTCTTCTTCGCCAGGACTGGCTAGAACAGCAAAAGGTTTTCTCGTTGTTCAGTTCTGCGCATCGATTTCCCGCTCCGCAACCTGTGGAGCAGATGTTCACGTTTCTGCCCACTCTATAGTCACGTAGGCCTTTATTATTTGACTCTGTGTGAGTCGAGGACAAGTTTGTTGCTCCGTCTGCTCTACGTGTTTTTTGGAGTGACTTGTGTTAATCTGCTGACCAGGCTTATCCTTAAAAATTTTCTGTGGCCAATATTATTATTGCGATTTGTGTTACTATTTAATACGTCCAGCTCTCACAATCAATTATATCAGGGACCTTTCAATTATCTAGTTTCTTGCATTTGTTTTTAAATTGTTTTATGCGAGAGAACAAACTGTTTCTGAATTTTAAAATTTGTTTTCACTGTATTTTACAAGCTGGTGTGATCTCTGGTATTATTATAATCAAGTACTTTAAGTTTTGTGTGTTACGACCTCCAGCTAGTGGTAAGCCTTAGCGAGTTGTTACTTGTATTCCTTTCTGGAAGAATTTACAGCTCCCTTTGAGTGGTTCTCTTTTACACCTTACATTTTTAGCTAGGCTATTCTCTAGGGTATATCACTTTGTTGGAAAGGTCCTACAAATGCAATCGTGGTTAAAAAATAACTTTCACTTGTAGTGTGATTCAGTGAGATATCTATGTTCGGTGTTTATTGACAGCACCAACTAAATCACCGGGAGAGCATTCCGTGTCGACGGGTTCTCGTCGTGTGGGCCTGACCTGTTTGTGGCCCTGTGGAGGGCTCTCGAGCATTTCCTAGGGCGGGTTCCTATTTGTTTGTAGTCATGACTGTCTGTGCTCAAGCTGAGTGCTTGTACCTGACGTGCACTGTAAATGGAATTTTGCTGTCGGCCGAGAGCCCTTTGTCCGGTTTATTGGCTTCGCACAGGGAATTTTCCCTTTAATGTTATTGTTCTGTTTAATACATATTGTAAGCTTGTTCTGAATTTTATTGTAAATTATTTGGGTAACCCATAAAGGCGAACTGTTACGTCTTGTCAACCAGTAAATATTTATCTTTTCGTGGTCTGCCTAATGCCTTGGTTTTGAGGTCGATTCCAGAAATTTATCGAGAGCTCAGTTTTAATTGTTTTTTGGTTTTCTTAAATTTTTTAATTTAAATATTTTTAAAGGCCAGTATTGTTAAAGTCTTATCTTCTTTAAGGCCGTTAAAAGAGTGACTGTGTTATTCACCATTTTGAACGCTATTCAGGTGTCTAAATTGGAATTTTCTACCTGTTTTTCTTAAACGGGACATGTTGCTGCTTTGAAAAATAAATCTTTGTTTTCCAAAGGATAAATCATGTTGGTTAAAGGGACGTAGTCCTTCCTTGTCATTTCCCTGTGAGCCGTGCGTGGCTCGTGTTCGTGCCATCTCTTATTTAACATCCTGTTTTTGCCGTACTGCCACCTCATTATGTTAGTTTCAATTACTTGCGTCTCTGCCGGCCGGGGTGGCCGAGCGGCTCTAGGCGCTACAGTCTGGGACCGCGCGTCCGCTACGGTCGCAGGTTCGAATCCTGCCTCGGGCACGGATGTGTGTGATGTCCTTAGGTTAGTTCGGTTGAAGTAGTTCTAAGTTCTAGGGGACTGATGACCTTAGAAGTTAAGTCCCATAGTGCTCTGAACCATTTGAACTTGTGTCACTGAGTTGCTGCTTTGCCTGCCCTTCAGCGGCAGCAGCAGCACTTATCGATACAAGCGCTGCCGTATTATCTTTGCTGGACTGCTATTACTTCCCGGTCGTCGTGTCTCGTGAGTCAGTTGTAACGTGCCAGCAGTTAGTTCGGACCTGGCAGCGTTTGAGTTGGCACGCGCCACAAGTTCAGTCGGAGGCACGGTGCAGTGAGGTCCGCAGCCGCCATGACTCGCCCGATGGTTGCCGACACACATGATTGGATTGGTGACAACTTCGATTGATCGCCGGTCGGTCGTCTTGCTGGACCACGTGTATTTGGCCGTCCATCGCTTATGGGTTGGCTGTGTGTGTGCCGACTCGTGAGTCGTCCCTGTTATTGTACAGGCACTGTCGTTAGCATTGTCTAGTTCTTCCTGCAAGTGTTTGTGAAACTGTGTGTAGTTTGAGTGATTTTGACTGACAAGTTATTTTAAATGTTGTCGGCGTACTGGCTCTGAGCATTCTGTCGGTTGGCGTGGAGCAGCGAGGAATTCTCGGTGGGGCGTAGTTTGGCCGAGCGCCCTGGCGGTCTCTACGCGGTGTCGGAGTGTGTGGCGCTGTTCCCATTGCTACGAGGTCCGTGGCTCACCGACCCTGGACACGAAAGTTCAGTTTTGATTTCACCTACCAGCAAGTCAAGACTGTTCACATTGTGTCGTTTGGAGTTCGTTGTAGGCTGTTGGGATATTCCCGCGAGCAACGACGTGGTTTTCGAGTTGGAAAATTCTAGCCACCCTCCAGTGGAGTTTCACTGTATTTGGTTATTTGAATTGAAGTGCACCAGCGGAATCTTCTGCCTTGTGGCCGTTAACGTTCCGGTTACCTGCCCTGGCCGTTGACGGAAATTTCAGGCAGTGTGGTTTCCTCTTCGTGTTGTTGCTGTCCAGCACGGCGTGTAGTTTGACAGCTCCGTGTTGTGGGCGCCAGTACCTTCTACGTTGTTCCGTTGAACTCCCTGTTGTGCCCTGGACGGGTGAAGTGGGGGTTATCTTGTCGATGGGTCCGCTGACTGTCGGTCGGTTTGGTTGTCGTCAGATCGTAAATGGTTGGCCCGACTGCCTGTCTCACCTAAGCGAGCGTTAGCGTTTGAATTGCAGGCCGACCCTCGGACCTCTGGGCGCCCTTGTGTGTACTGCCTTTTATTTTTTAATTTATTATTGTTGTTGGTACTTGTATGGCTTCTAGCCTGTTTTGTGTTTTAAATTAGAGTTGTTTTACTCTTAAGGCCTTGAGCCTAGTTTAAAGTACTGTTTCACGTAAGCCCTTTGGTATTCTAAATTTTTTTTGAATTTTTAAGTCTTCAGTCTTCAGCCGATTTGAATTTAACTTGTTTACTTCAACCTATTGAATTTTTAAGTCTTCGACCTGCAGCCGGTTTGAGTTTCAGTTGTTTGTTCTTAAGGCCTTCAGCCTAAATTAAAGAACTGTTTCACGTAAGGATTGGTATTTTCAAAAAAAAATAATGTTTTGGAGTTTTAAGTGTTCGGCCTTCAGCCTATTTGAATTTAACTTGTTTACTTCAGCCTAACTAAAGAATTGTTTTAAGATAAGACTTGCCTTGTAAATTTCTGATTATGCTTGCGTTTTAAGTTATTGGCCTTCAGCCGTTTTTAAATTAAAATGGCGTTCAGCCGGTAATTGAGTTCCAAAGATTAAAGCGGAGTGTTTAAAAAAAATTTTTGGGCTCTTGTAATGTTTGATCAAATAATAAAGTTGTATGTTCGAGTGTAACTGACAGCCCCGTATTTTGGCCCCTTTCCACAATTTATTCTATCTGTCCTGTCCTGCGGGTTAAGTGGGGCGTCTCACCCTGACCCTGGCAATTCCCGATCAGTTACTCTTCAGCAAGCCCTCGTATTAATAGTGTCTGTAAAGTCAATAATATACATCATTAAGAGCAGGGGTTCCAACACATCCGTTGGGGCACACCTGAAGTGGCTTCTACATCTGTCAGTGATTCGCAGTCCAGGTTAAACGAACAAATATGGAAGTACAGGGTGGCGCACGAAATGTGTTACCATTTTGTTTTTGAATATAAACTTTATTGTCAATACAATCTGAAAGGAACATATACTACAATGAAGAGCCGTCCATGGAGATTTGTTCTGACTCAGCACATGCTCAATATGTCCACCATTTAGTGGAACACTGAAGTTAGTGATTACCCTACGGCCCATGTCTTCCGTAATTTCACTGCAAGCTTGAAGAATAAGTCTTCTGAGCTCCATTAAATCATGTGGACGTTTCTGGAAAACTTTTTCCTTTAGGTATCCCCAAAGAAAAAAGTCACATGGATTGAGGTCTGTACTATTGGGGGGCCAATTTTGTCCGTCATTAAAGGGACCTGGAAACCTGAGTGAAATGATTCGCATGTCGACATGCTCGTGTAGAAACTCCAACACAGTGTTTGCAGTATGTGGCCTTGCTCCATCTTGCATGAACCATTGCGTGTTGAAGGGCAAGGCAGTAGCAAGAAGCTCTGGAATGAAGCTATTGCGAAGCATACTCAAATAACGCTCGCTGTTCACAGTTTCTTCAAAGAAAAAGGGTCGAATAAGTCCGTGACTGGAAATTGCTGCCCACGCTGTAATCCTCGATAGCGTTCTCGCTTCCCGCGCCCGGGTTCCCGGGTTCGATTCCCGGTGGGGTCAGGGATTTTCTCTGCCTCGTGATGACTGGGTGTTGTGTGATGTCGTTAGGTTAGTTAGGTTTAAGGAGTTCTAAGTTCTAGGGGCTGATGACCATAGATGTTAAGTCCCATAGTGCTTAGAGCCATTTTTGTAATCCTCGGAGCATAATGTTGTCGTTCATGAAGCACTTGTGGATTTTCAGTGGCCCAAAAGCGTACATTTTGTTTGTTAACCACACCGTCTAAATGAAAATGCCCCTCGTGTGAAAACCAAACGTTGTTGAGAGTTTCTTCCCTATCCTCCGCCCACTGAGCAAACAGTAGTCTCTGCTGCTTGTGTTCTTCAGTGAGCTTCTGTGCACAGGTCATCTTGTATGGGTGTATATGGAGGTCGCTTTGAAGAATGCGTTGAACGGAGCGTCTGGATATTCCCATTTGCACTGCTGCCTTTCTACACGATTTCCCGGGACTTCTCTGTACAGCAACTCGTACCGCTTCAATATTCTCCGGCGAACAAACAGGCTTAGGCCGAGGTCGCTTCGCTTACAATACTGTTCCTTCCTGTACAAATTTATCGTACAAACTGTGGGTGGTCTTCTTGCAAGGGACCCATCGTGTGTTAAACTGTTGTCGAAAACGCCTGCGAGTCACAACAAGGCTTTTCGTTTCATGAAAAAGTAACACAATTGCCGATCGTTGCTGTGTCGTCAGTTTTCCATTGTAAACCATTGCTGCTTACTAGTCTCCTAGCGGCAGTATCGTGAATTACTCGTCATTTCGTATCGCATTTGTTTTTCCAAGTACTTACTATTAAAAACAGTCTTGATCACGATTTATTTATCAAGGTAACCGGTTTCGATCACTACTGTGGTCATCTTCAGACGTAAAAGTTGTATACAAAGTTTAATTAGAGGGCTACATACATTAAAGAAAACACATAAAGTTATAAAGCTATAAAACGATGAATTACCATTGAGTAGGAACCTCTTTCTGTTGGAGAATCACTACTGCTACTGGAGGAACCAGGGCACGTCTTACTATATATAATGGAGGCTCCACCCACTTCTGACTACATGATGTCATTAATAACCAATGAGATATAAGTCGAATTACAAATTAAAATTTCTTAGTTGAAAGAACATTGTAAAGAATTAAAAATAATACACACTAAACTTAGCTTATTAAACAGCTATTGTCAATTAAGAAGCGTTAAAAATATTTAAATATGTAGGAAAAATGAACTTCGGTTTGGCAGTACATGGTTGCCCTCTCAAGGCCTGTTAGTGAACCATTTGGAACCACTGGTTGCCATTTTTATTTTTTTTATTTTTGACACTATGGCTCATAATTTTATAATTTTAAATTCCTTCATTTTTCATTATTTTTATTTGCTTATAAGACTGGCATATAACTAGAGG
Source organism: Schistocerca cancellata (assembly GCF_023864275.1). Classification (NCBI taxonomy): domain Eukaryota; kingdom Metazoa; phylum Arthropoda; class Insecta; order Orthoptera; family Acrididae; genus Schistocerca; species Schistocerca cancellata. Next base: position 632,999,683 of record NC_064630.1, read on the forward strand.
AATAGCAATGCCTTTAAAATTTGTCACATGTAATTTACATACCAACTTCGTAGACAATATTTCATATATACGGACAACTACTTCGTATCGTATTTGTGCAGAATTTAGTATACATGTCAGCTACAGATTATTGCAGCTTACTCGTTGAAAATCGTTTCAATAAAGACATGTTGCTGCTCAATAATACATCGTCTGACGCCACAGTCTTCACCATTCCACTTTCGCAACAACTCCGTGGAAAGAAGCCTGCTGCCACATCTTTGCACTGGCGTTTGTCCTCACAATGGCAACCACTAGTTCGACTATCGACTTTACAACAACTTCAGTGGAAAGAAGCCTGCTGCCTCATCTTTGCAACGGCGTCCAACTTCACCATGGCAACCAGTGGTTCCAAATGGTTCACTAACAGGCCTTGAGAGGGCAACCCATGTACTGCCAAACCGAAGTTCATTTTTCCTACATATTTAAATATTTTTAACGCTTCTTAATTGACAATAGCTGTTTAATAAGCTAAGTTTAGTGTGTATTTATTTTTAATTCTTTACAAAGTTCTTTTAACTAAGAAATTTTAAATTGTAATTCGACTTATAGCTCATTGGTTAGTAATGACATCAGGCAGTCAGAAGTGGGTGGAGCCTCCATTATATATAGTAAGACGTGCACTGGTTTCTCCAGTAGTGATTCTCCAACAGAAAGAGGTTCCTGCTCAATGGCTATTCATCGTTTTATGGCTTTATAACTTTATGTATTTTCTTTAATGTATGTAGCCCTCTAATTAAACTTCGTATACAACTTGTAGGTCTGAAGATGACCACAGTAGTGGTCGAAACCGGTCACCTTGATAAATAAATCGTGATCGAGACTGTTTTTAATAGTAAATATTTGTAAGACATTGATCACTGCCTTTCCCGTAATGTATTCAAAAGTAATGTTATTCCAAGCTCCGCTGGTACTGCTGTAGAGATCCCAGCGGTGAAAGAAACAATTGGTAACACACAACGTGCGCCACCCTGTACTTTCGATTATGCTGTCCCTCCCCTGAACTTGGCCGTCAGTTGAGAGACAGGACGCCTGCCGAGTGTATAGCGAGCACCAGGGCCAGATTCCCGCGAGTGCCCCCGGCTGCTGGTAATACAGCGGGGCGAGGTGAGCCGCGACCCGCCAGCGGCCCGTCCTCCGCTCTGTGCCCCGGGGAAGGCGGCACTCGGCCCGCTGTCTGGGACGCGACCTGTTTGTCACGGCGATTACGGCGGCGTGGGCGCCGGGAATTTCAATCTAGCGGCCGCGCGTGACCAGAAACCGCTAGCGCGGCGGGGCAGCGGAACGACGCCGCGGCGCCGGGTTCGTCAGCGCCGGCCGCGTCGCAGCCGTCGTCTCCAGCGGCGACGCACGCCTGAGCGGAGCGCCGCTTCGTCTGCCGGGTTGCCGGCTGTCCCGAGCGGGCACCGCTCCGCGAAGGACGAAATACGACCGTACCGAGTGTCAGATCAGCTCCCTGACTAGACTGAAGAGTTTCTAACAAAGAGCAGCGTGGCATTGTTAACCGAGAGAGAGCTTCAGATGCGAATATAGCTTCGGATGTACTGAAACATTTCTTTCAGGAACTACACTGTAGCGTCGCAGCTGTTACGCGACTGCAGATTTTTGCAGTAAGTTTTCTTACGTTATCGTAAGCTGTTTTGGAAGCCTGCAGCGTAGTAGCATTCGACGGCGGCCGACTTGTGGCCTGCCTTAAGCGTCATAGCCACACCTGTCGCTAAAGCGGACTGTGAGAATGTTCACTGTGGCGTGTACGAGGTGCATTCAAGTTCTAAGGCCTCCGATTTTTTTTTCTCCGGACTGGAAAGAGATTGAAACACGCGCATTGTGTTTAAATTAGCCCACGCTCATTGTCAATACGTCCCAGAGATGGCAGCACCGTACGGCAGATGGAATTTTACCGCCAGCGGCGAGAATAAGAACTGTTTTACATACTTAAAATGGCGACGTTTTCCTTACTTGAACAGCGTGCAATCATTCGTTTTCTGAATTTGCGTGGTGTGAAACCAACTGAAATTCATCGACAGTTGAAGGAGACATGTGGTGATGGAGTTATGGATGTGTCGAAAGTGCGTTCGTGGGTGCGACAGTTTAATGAAGGCAGAACATCGTGTGACAACAAACCGAAACAACCTCGGGCTCCCACAAGTCGGTCTGACGACATGATCGAGAAAGTGGAGAGAATTGTTTTGGGGGATCGCCGAATGACTGTTGAACAAATCGCCTCCAGAGTTGGCATTTCTGTGGGTTCTGTGCACACAATCCTGCATGACGACCTGAAAATGCGAAAAGTGTCATCCAGGTGGGTGCCACGAAGGCTGACAGACGAGCACATGGCTGCCTGTGTGGCATGTTGCCAAGCAATGTTGACGCGCAACGACAGCATGCATGGGTCTTTCTTTTCGTCGGTTGTGGCAATAGATGAGACGTGGATGCCATTTTTTAATTCAGAAACAAAGCGCCAGTCAGCTCAATGGAAGCACACAGATTCACCGCCACCAAAAAAATTTCGGGTAACCGCCAGTGCTGAAAAAATGATGGTGTCCATGTTCTGGGAGAGCGAGGGCGTAATCCTTACCCATTGCGTTCCAAAGGGCACTATGGTAACAGGTGCATCCTAAGAAAATGTTTTGAAGAACAAATTCCTTCCTGCACTGCAACAAAAACGTCCGGGAAGGGCTGCGCGTGTGCTGTTTCACCGAGACAACGCACCCGCACATCGAGCTAACGTTACGCAACAGTTTCTTCGTGATAATAACTTTGAAGTGATTCCTCATGCTCCTTACTCACCTGACCTGACTCCTAGTGACTTTTGGCTTTTTCCAACAATGAAAGACACTCTCCGTGGCCGCACATTCACCAGCTGTGCTGCTATTGCCTCAGCAGTTTTCCAGTGGTCAAAACAGACTCCTAAAGAAGCCTTCGCCGCTGCCATGGAATCATGGCGTCAGCGTTGTGAAAAATGTGTACGTCTGCAGGGCGATTACGTCGAGAAGTAACGCCAGTTTCATCGATTTCGGGTAAGTAGTTAATTAGAAAAAAAATCGGAGGCCTTAGAACTTGAATGCATCTCGTACTACAATCACTTATTCACCTCACCTAACAAACTACATAACTATATTAAATATTATAAGCTTTATTCCAAATTTGGTAAATGATCGTTTGTTATTAAGACGAACTTTGTGTCAAAATCTGCTACCGCTACCTACACTTCTGGCCATTAAAACTGCTACACCAAGAAGAAATGCAGATGATAAACGGGTATTCATTGGACAAATATATTATACTAGAAATCACATGTGATTACATTTTCACGCAATTTGGGTGCATAGATTCTGAGAAATCAGTACCCAAAACAACCACCTCTGGCCGTAATAACGGCCTTGATACGCCTGGGCATTGAGTCAGAGCTTGGATGGCGTGTACAGGTACAGCTGCCCATGCAGTTTCAACACGATACCACAGTTCATCAAGAGTAGTGATTCGCGTATTGTGACGAGCCAGTTGCTCGGCCACCATTGACCAGACGTTTTCAGTTGCTGAGAGATCTGGAGAATGTACTGGCCAGGGCAGCGGTCGAACATTTTCTGTATCCAGAAAGGCAAGTAGAGGACCTGCAACATGCGGTCGTGCATTATCCTGCTGAAATGTAGGGTTTCGCAGGGATCGAATGAAGGGTAGAGCCACGGGTCGTAACACATCTGAAACGTAACGTCCACTGTTCAAACTGCCGTCAATGCCAACAAGAGGTGACCGAGACGTGTAACCAATGGCAACCCCTTACAATCACGCCGGGTGATACGCCAGTATGACGATGACGAATACACGCTTCCAATCTGCGTTCACCGTGATGTCACCAAACACGGATGCTACCGTCATGATGCTGTAAACAGAACCTGGATTCATCCGAAAAAATTAAGTTTTGCCTTTCGTGCACCCAGGTTTGTCGTTGAGTACACCATCGCAGGCGCTCCTGTCTGTGGTGCAGCGTCAAGGGTAACCGCAGCCATGGTCTCCGATCTGATAGTCCATGCTGCTGCAAACGTCGTCGAACTGTTCGTGCAGATGGTTGTTGTCTTGCAAACGTCCCCATCTGTTGACTCAAGGATCGATCAGTGGCTGCACGATCCCTTACAGCCATGCGGATGAGATCCCTGTCATCTCGACTCCTAGTGATACGAGGCCGTTGGGATCCAGCACGGCGTTCCGTATTACCCTCCTAAACCCACCGATTCCATATTCTGCTATCAGTCATTGGATATCGACCAACGCGAGCAGCAATGTCGCGATACGATAAACCGCAATCGCGATAGGATACAATCCGACCTTTCTCAAAATCGGAAACGTGATGGTACGCATTTCTCCTCCTTACACGAGGCATCACAACAACGTTTCACCAGGCAACACCGGTCGACTGCTGTTTGTGTATGAGAAATCGGTTGGAAACGTTCCTCATCTCAGCACGTTGTAGGTGTCGCCACCGGCGCCAACCTTGGATGAACGTTCTGAAAAGATAATCATTTGCATATCACAACATCTTCCTGTCGGTTAAATTTCGCGGCTGTAGCACGTCATCTTCGTGGTGTAGCAGTTTCAATGGCCAGTAGTGTATAATACTTTCGGAGATACAAAAAAAAAACATTAAAAAAGTACTTAACTAACACTTAAGAAAGGAAATTCAGATAGGAAAAATAGGTTTATATTTCTTTTGTTATCTGAAAATACTAATACCACTCTCAGTGTGCTGATTTATTTTGTAAAGATTTTCAATTCTAAACTTTTGATAAGTGTTCTTTCATAATGAAAATAACAGTTTAAAAGTTAATATTTATATTTTTTGTCTTATGTCGTTGTGGGAGTAAATGAGAGTGAGTGAGAGTGTGGATGTGGGACATACGTTAAATTTCAAGATTTATTTTATGTAATCCATTACGCAATCATAGCGTGGGAAAGATGTTTGTACCCACGTTGCTGATGGCGAACGTACAACCGTACTTGTTTTTCTAACAAGGCAGCCAGAATAGTTATTTGTAGAGTAATGTTTTCCTAAAGTTAGTTCAAGAGTAGTTTTCGTTTGGTTTGGTCGAACATTTTATTAATATTTGCATAAAATGACGTAAATGCATTTGTGTGAATGTTCACTGGAGTAAAGCAGTTTAGGCGCGAAAATCATCTTGAAAGATTGATCTGATTGACTGTTCATTTGATCAACCGATCAGAGTGAAGTCTTTCCCGCGCTTTATCAAATAGTATATGCGCTGTGAGCAACGGCATTGAGAGAGTCATCAAATGGTTCAAATGGCTTTGAGCACTATGGGACTTAACATCTGATGTCATCAGTCCCCTAGAACTACTTAAACCTAACTAACCTAAGGTCATCACACACATCCATGCCCGAAGCAGGATTCGAACCTGCGACCGTAGCGGACGCGCGATTCCAAGCTGAAGCGCCTAGAATCGCTCGGCCACACCGGCCGACTGAGAGAGTCATGGACTAGCTGATGGACGAGAAAGTCTTGTTAGACGTGTCCGAAAAAGTCATTTGTAAAATGAAGAAGTGACTGTTATTTCGCGTTCGATTTATATCGCCTTGCAAGCAGATGCATTGACGGACAGTTGTGTGAAGTTTGGGAGATTTTGGAGTGTTTGTTGTAGAGAAAACCGCGTGTGAAACTATCTGCCATTGTGAAGAATTCTGCGTGGTGTGTTCAGTATGCATTTACAGACCATTTTTTGGCGAGCATTTTCCTTTGAAGAATGTGAAACTACATTTCGTAGCAAAGTATTGACTGTATTAATCTCGTAATATTTCGGGTTGGACTTAGTACATTTCTGGTTGACTTGCGTGTGACACAAGCTGCATGAACTAGTAGTAGAACTGCAATCGACGTAAATATGGGCTTGTTGACACCATAACTAAAAGAGAATACAAAACATTAGTATCGGGAAGCGGACATTTTCAATGAAGGAAGGAAGCATCCACTTTTGCCCGTTATTACTAGAGATTTACAGGTTTATTTTGTTACCTGAGTTACGCGGACTATTCAATCGTAAGTATGGCCGATAGTTTTCTTCAACGCTGCTTTGGACACCGTCTGAACAGTATCTACGTTGCAGAGAAGCGGGTTGGTGATCAGACGCTGTGCTGAGGTAGGTGGAACATTTGTAAATCGTTGTCAGTACACCGAAAGTCAGTTACGCAGTACGCAGTACGCGCCTTTTAACCCGCCACGCCGCAACACGTTTCTTTCCAATCGTTTTTATTAAGAGTTACTACATTGAATCAAGTCGCATTCAGCCCGTTTCTTTCCTTCGTTGCTATTTCATGCCCCTAGCCACATATGGGAGGAGGTGAGCTGTCAGCGTTACAATATTGCGCTCTTCAGCCAAGAACATTTTTAAAAGCATAACACAGATGCGAAAAATTAGAAATTAGGAATGTTTTTAATTTTTAAATAAAAAATTAAAGACAGACTGCTAAACAACGGAAATATATACATTTTAAAAATACGTTGCTGAAAGGTGAAATTCTACTAAGCAAACGCACTGAAGCACTGTACTTTCACTTAAAATCTGAAGGATCTGCACTGGGAGGAGCGAATATTTTCACAGGGTCAGGAGGTCTTCGTAGAAAAGCTAGTGGTCTGTTAGGTAAGAAAACTTCGGAGATGAAGGAATGTGGATAATGGTAAGACACAGGGTGAGAGGAACAGAGGCTGAGGTGGAGGGTGTGTGTGTGTGTGTAGTGTAGTGGTAATAAGACAAAAGGGGTTGGGATGGATGCGAGGAGGCCTAATGTGGAGTGTGGTAGGTGGGGAAGCGTCAAAGCTGGCAGCAGGGATAAATGTCAGGGTGGATAGCATTATCTGTCAGAGACTTTTGTAAGTTGCCTTGAAATGGTGTGTGTGTGTGTGTGTGTGTGTGTGTGTGTGTGTGTGTGGACAGTGGGACGCGTTTGTAGAGCCGCGGTAGTATGCAAGGGTTGGTGATCAAAGGGGAGGCAGTAGGGTTATTGGAATCTACTCATCGCAAGAAAGTGAGTCATTTAATGCCAGGTTCTCATTCAAAATAGTCAAAAATTTAATTTTTATTGTATTTTTTGATAGGTATACAGGGTGGTCTATTGATAGTGACCGGGCCAAATATCTCACGAAGTAAGCGTCAAACGAAAAAACTACAAACAACGAAACTTCTCTAGTTTGAAGGGGTAAACCAGATGGCGCTATGGTTGGCCCCCTAGATGGCGCTGCCATAGGTCAAACGGATATCAACTGCGTTTATTAAATAGGAACCCCCATTTTTTATTACATATTCGTGTAGTACGTAAATAAATATGAATGTCTTAGTTGGACCACTTTTTTCGCTTCGTGGTAGATGGCGCTGTAATAGTCACAAACATATGGCTCACAATTTTAGACGAACAGTTGGTAACAGGTAGGTTTTCTAAATTAAAATACAGAACGTAGGTACGTTTGAACATTTTATTTCGGTTGTTCCAATGTGATACATCTACCTTTGTGGACTTATCATTTCTGAGAAGGCATGCTGTTACAGCGTGATTACTTGTAAATACCACATTAATGCAGTAAATGCTCAAAATAATGTCCGTCAACCTCAATGCATTTGGCAATACGTGCAACGATATTCCTCCCAACAGCGTGTAGTTCGCCTTCCGTAATGTTCGATCATGGATTGACAATGCGCTGACGTATGTTGTCAGGCGTTGTCGGTGGATCACGATAGCAAATATCGTTCTACTTTCCCCACAGAAAGAAATCCTGGGACGTCAGATCCGGTGAACGTGCTTCGACAACCAATCCACCTGTCATGAAATATGCTATTCAATACCGTTTCAACTGCACGCGAGCTATGTGCCGGACATCCATCATGTTGGAAGTACATCGGCTTTCTGACATGCAGTGAAACATCTTGCAGTAACATCGGTAGAACATTACGTAGGAAATCAGCATACATTGCACCATTTAGATTGCCATTGATAAAATGGGGGCCAATTATCCTTCCTCCCCTAATGCCGCACCATACATTAACCCTCCAAGGTCGCTGAAGTTCCACTTGTTGCTACCATCGTGGATTTTCCCTTGCCCAAAAGTGTACATTATACCGGTTTACGTTACCGCTGTTGGTGAATGACGCTTCGCCGACGTTTTTGAGATTCCCGATTCTCGCGCAATTTGTCTGCTACTGATGTGCGGATTAGCCGCGACAGCAGCTAAAACACCTACTTGAGCATCATCATTTGTAGCAGGTCGTGGTTGAAGTTTCACATATGGCTGAACACTTCCTGTTTCCTTAAATAACGTAACTATCCGGCGAATGGTCCGGACACTTGGATGTTGTCGTCCAGGATACCGAGCAGCATACATAGCACACGCCCGTTGGGCATTTTGATCACAATAGCCATACATCAACACGATATCGACCTTTTCCGCAATTGGTAAACGGTCCATTTTAACACGGGTAATGTATCACGAAGCAAATACCGTCCGCACTGGCGGAATGTTACGTGATACCACGTACTTATACGTTTGTGACTATTACAGCGCCATCTATCACAAAGCGAAAAAAGTGGTCCAACTAAAACATTCATATTGCTTTACGTACTACACGAATATGTAATACAAAATGGGGGGTTACTATTTTAAAAAAACGCAGTTGATATCCGTTTGACCTATGGCCATCTAGTGGGCCGACCATAGCGCCACCTGGTTTCCCTCTTCAAGCTAGACGAGTTTCATTCTTTGTAGTTTTTTCGTTTTATGCTTATTTCGTGAGACATTTGGCCCAGTCACTATCAATGGACTACCCTGTATATGTCTAGAATGTTGGGTAGAAATTGTCTTTTAATCCGTGCGAAACAAAAGTTTCTACAGTCCATTGTTCGAAGCAGTGTCACAGCCCCTGTGAGACACTCTCAGGCGGAGACGCTAGTCCCGATTAGAAAACTTATCGTACAGTGAAACACGTTTGATCTTCGGCGGAAATTCGAAGGAATACCGCCCTTCGATTGTGACATTCCGGTCACTAATCGAAGTGATAGGTTTTGCAGGTGCCTGCCAGCCAGCCAGCCAGCCAGCTTCTATTTTTCGTCCACTTGCCTGTCCCTTTCTTCTTGTCACAATGTCAACACCCACCACCACTACTACAGCCACCACCACTGCCATCATCTACACATCTCCCTCCGCCGCCGCCACCACTATCACGTGGTGTGCCCAGTCACCTCCCCCTCAGTCCATCCCCCCACTCCTCACCCTCCCCTCATTTTTTGTTGCCCCATCCCCGGCTCCTTCCTCCCGCGCCTACTCTGATCCCTTCCCTCCACTCCCTCCCTCTGCTCCTTCTGTTTCCGCGGCCCCCGCTAGGGTGCTAGCGTGGTGGCCCAGAGGGCCACGGCCCACGCTCCACTTTCACCTTCCCCTCTTCATCGTCTACATCATCGCCGTCGCCATCGCCTTCGCTCTCACCATCTCCGGCGCCGACTCCAGCACCGAGACCTGCCACTACACGCCACCTTCCAGTTGCTCCCGTCCCCCACACCTCCACCGCCGCCATCAAACGCCCCAGTGGCACCCCTGCCTCCTCTGCACCTAAAAAGGCACTGCCATGTTCCCCTCCACCTGCTGAGGATGCCATGGATGTCTCCCCGCCTGTCCCTGCCCCCTCCTCCTCCTATTCCTCCCCCTCCTCCTACTGCTACCACCTCTCCCGTCCTAATCCCTCCCTTCTTGAGGCCCGGAACCTCACCCTCTTCAGTCGCCAGCATTTTCCCGGTGCCCCCATCTCCCTCCTCACTCCATGCCGTGACTCAGTCCTCATCTTCTCCATCAGCACTACCCTTCACACAGATATCCTTTCCTGCATCCCTGTCATCCGCTTTGGCCCTAATGCCTCCCTCATCCCTGCCCCTTCTCCACCTCCCTCCCGCCAACGCCAACCCCCGAGTCGCCCACCGACCCTCACCACCGTGATCACTCGGCTTACTCTGATGATCATGGAGGAGGAGGTGTTGGCGGAGCTCAAGGTGCATCCCCATCTAGAGGTGTGTGCAGTCTGCTGCACTCACAACTCCAAAGGCCCCACCCGCCTTATGCAGGTCTTTTCCGAACACGCCCCCTCCATAGACCGTCTCCTGAAGGAGGGTGCCCTCATCTTTAACCAATGTTACAAAGTTGACCCCTCCGTTCCCCTCCTCAATCCCTCCGCTGCCAGAGGAGCTTGCGGTATAATGCACACCCAACATCTGAGTGCCAGGAGGCCCCCACCTGCCCGCACTGTAAGCAAGCACACTTCCTACGGCCCTGTCCACCCTCTGGACACCCCCACCCCTCCTGGCAATTCCCTTCGCCCCCCTACCACTGAGGACATCATCAGATTCCTTACCATCGTCCTCCAAAATGTTCAACTTTTCCAGCGCCCCGACACCCTCCAACAGATATCCCTCGCCGCCCATTCCATCTTTCACCTAAAAAAAAAAAAAAAAATGTGTGCCACCTACTCCCACAACCAGGACCGATTCACCTTCTTCCGTCTTGACACCCTCGTCTAAATCCTTGTCATGGCGCAACAGCACCATATCCTGTTCAACAACATCCGCTCCCTTCCCGCCAACAAAAACCTCTTCCTGCACACCCTTACCACCCACCATGTGGATGCCTTCCTCCTAAATGAAACCTTCCTCCAACCCCACCACACCGTCCACACTTCGCCCCACCTCCTTCACCACTCCAATAATCCCCTTCCGATTGCATGTGGCGGAGTTGCCATTGTTCACCACCACCAGATCCCGGTTCGGCTCCAACCTCCCCTTCCCGACCCCACCGATCACCTGATCCTTAGACTCTTCTTTCCCAGCCTTACCGTCACCTGCGCCACCAACTATGTCCGCCCTAACGCCCCTATTCCTTTCGACTTCCTCTCCCAAATTGACCGTACCTTATCCTCCTATGTGATCGCTGCCAACCTCAACAACCATAGTCGTCCCGGCATCCAGTTACAGTGGTGGCATCGGTTCCTCTCCTCCCTTCAAGGTGACCTCGTCCCCATTCCCAGCACACCCATCCCGAATCCAACTCCACTCCCGATGTCATCCTCTCCTCCCCTAACCTCCTTGGCCGCATAATGGTGGATGTCCTGGAGCCCATTGGTGCCGACCATCTCCCTGTCCTCTTCACCGTTTCAGACGGTCGTCGCCTCCGCCCCCCCCCCCTGACCCTCATAATGACCCTCCCCAAAGTATGTCCATGATTATTCCTGTGCCGACTGGAATGGCTACCGGGATACCCTCTCTACCCAGGTCGATAGCCACCCCTTCACCTACCACCACCCTGATGATGTTACCCATGCCGCCTCCTTTCTCCAGCAGACCTTGACTGAGGCCGTGGAGGCCCACGTCCCTACTGTCGCCGTCCACTCCCACCATCCTACCTTACCCACACAAGCCGTCCTCCTCCTCCTTGAATCCCACCGTCTCTACCGTGCCTTCCTCCACACGCGTGACCCATACACACAAGACACAACTCCAGCGACACATCTGAAACTTGCTCACAGCTAAGAAACGCCGGGACTGGCGACAGACATGCACCTGTTTAAATGTTACCCTACCTATAAACTCATCCAAATTCTGGTTAGCCTTCCATCACCTTACCGGAACTAAACCCTCTCCTTACTATCCTCTTCTCCATGATGATCACCCCCTTCCCTGACACCCTTAGTAAGGCCAATCACTTTGCCTCCTACCTCTCCAATGTCTTTTCCATCCCCGATGATCCCCAGTTCGATTACTCCCTCTTCCCGGATGTCTGCAATCGAACTGACACCTCTGTCCGTCCCCTCGCACCTGGTTTCCAGTACTTGGACAACATTGCACACACGGAACTCAATGCCCCTATCTACACAGGATCTCATTGCTACATTCCACACAAAACGCAACACTGCTCCTGTTCATGATCATGTCACCTACCGCCACCTTCGTGAAGCTCCTGTCTCTTTCCTCTCCACCCTGGCCAGGCTCTACAATGTAGTCCTGTCCACCAGATACTACCCTGACCTGTGGAAAACCTCCCATATTCTGATGTTCCTCACACCCAGTAAACTGCCGTCCGCTGTCTCCTCCTATCATCCCATCAGCCTTACCTCGGTCTTCAGCAAGGTCCTGGAAACCATCCTCACCCAATGCATCCACCAGCATCTCCGCCAGCACCGCCTCCTTCCCATTACCCAGTGTGGCTTTCGGCCATCCTTCTCTTCCAATGACCTTCTCCTTCACCTCACTCATCTCCTTCCCGAGCAGCTTAATTCCTGTCACTCCGCAATCTTCCTCTCCCTGGACCTCAAACGTGCCTATGACCACGTATGGCACTCCGGTCTCCTTTTCAAGCTCCAAACCTTCGCCCTTCCCACTACCTACGTCCATCTGATCGGCTCCTTTCTCTCCCACCAACTTTCCTACATCACCATCCATAACACGGATTCCTACACCTTTTATCCTTCCGCCGGTGTGCCCCAAGGCTCCGTCCCCCCCCCCCTCTGTACCTTTTGAATACGCAGACATACGCCGTCACCCCCCAGCCACCTTCTCCAGTTTACCTATGACATCGCCTTCCTTGCCCTTGCCCCCACCCTGCAGTGTTCCCAACACCTTCTCCAATCCCATCTTGATCGGTTCACCGCTTGGTGAAACCAGTGGTTGCTCAAGGTCAATTCCTCCAAAACCCAGGCGATCATTGTAGGCAAAACCACCCCTTCCTTCCGCCTCCTCGATTTCTATCTAACCATCTATGGCCGTTCTATCGCCCTCACCCCCACCCGTAAGTACCTTGGCGTCACCCTCGACTGTCGCCACTCCTGGACCCCCCATCACCGGACAATCCAAGCCAAGGCACACTCCCGACTCCGTCTCCTCAAGCTCCTTTCCAGCTGTACGTGGGTTCTGGACCCCTCCACCATTCTCCACCCTATAAATCCCTCATCCGCCAAAAATCCTCTGTTACGCCCATCCGGCCTGGATCTCCGGCCCCCCTACCTTTTATAAATCCCTTCAGATCCTTGAACGCCATGCTCTCTGCCTCGCATATCGCATCCGTCTCCCCTCCCCCACGCGGATCCTGTATGACCTAATTCTGTTCCCCCACTTCCCCCTTTTCCTCGAACGGATACGGATCCTCTACACCTACCGTAAACTCGATCCTCCTCACCCGCTTGTCTCACCCATCCTCTCCCACCCCCGCCCGCTGCCGCGCCTGTATTCCCACGTCCCACCCGGTCTCCATCTCTCCACCCTCCTTACCCCCTCCCAAAATGGCTTCCGCCAGCTCCCCCTCCCTGACGATGCCCTCCTCCCCTCCATCTACCCCTCCTGTCAACTTCCTGTGTTTTTTCCCTTCTCTCCTCCTTCCCTCCCTCCTCCCTTTCTTCCCACTCCTCCCCCGGGCTTCCCCTATCCCCGTCCCCCTACTCCTCCTCCCATCTCCTCTGCCATTGGCATCTTTGTACTCCCATCTCCCTCCCCCTCACCCTTCTCCCCCTCTTGGCAGGTCCCTGGACTCGCACACATTACGTGAACATTAGCGCGCCGGAGATCATCGCCATCCGTTTCTCGTGTGTGCCGCCGTGTTTTGTGTTTAGTGTTCACCGTCACACTCCATCGTTCACATGTGCAACCGACATCTTCAGTGTTTGTGCGTCGTGTCAACAGTTTGTAGTGTGGATTATCGTCGAGTGTGAACGGCTCCGTGTTTTTGTATTTATGTGTCTACTGTTTTATTACCCGCCATAATGTAAATTATTTATATTTTAAACATAGCTGCACAACAGCAACGGTTACACGTAATAAAAATATAAACAGCCGACCAGTTGCAATGGATAAAGAAATTCTTTACCTAGGTTTCGACAAATATAAATTTGTCTTCTTCAGAAAGTAACCTAAGGGCAATGAAAATCATTAGAAAAGTATGAAATTTATAAGCCAAGAATAAATTTTAAGACAAATTAGAGAACTCTTGCATTACAGAAGTATGATAACGACGACTGGTACTTACAATTTTACATTAGTAAGGACTAATGTACCATCGCCGTTTTTACAATTGTCGGCATAGATCCATGTGTCAAAAATAAAATATAGCCCTAGAATTGGGGTTTGTCACGTTAATATAAAATAGCTCACGGATCTTGCAGAGCTCACAACCGACTGAGTGTAATCGGCGAGCGTAGTTACTCTGAAACCAGGGCAGGTGGCGCTCGTGGCGAGAAACATGTGACAATTGGCGTACAAAGGCAACGTGTAAATTATCAGTATTAATAACGTTCTTAGGTAGAGTAACAATAAAAAAAGGTAAGAAATTAAGACTCCCGTTATAACAGTATGGGAGCATTGGTACAAATAATGTAGTTATACATCAAAATGCAGGTGGCGCTTACGCCAAGAAACTTACGCCCAGTGGCATATACAGCCAAAATATAAATAATTACATTACTATATTAGTGAAGCCCACAAACGGTATAGATGTCAGAACTTTAAAATTGACAATAATGGCTCTCTTCAAGAAAGAATTACGAACACTGGTACACGATCCTGTTAATACACATTCACAGGGAAAACATTTTTTTTTTTTTTTTTTTTATAACAGGAGTGTTAATTTCTCCTTCTCTACAGATAACAGTTTAAACAGTGCAGCATAAAATAAAAACTGTTCAACCTATTAAATTCTGCCTTTGACCCCTGATATGTAAACACTTTTCGTTGGAGCTTATTCCTATAATATAAGAAATTTGTTAATATTCACTATTTTTGGTAAAGTCATAAATAGTGGAAAAAATAAAAGTCGAACTCAAAGTTCGAGTTAGCACCAAACCGTTAAATTTAAGGTTATTTCATTGTGGTTACGAATAAACTCCCATAAATTTAATGTAGTATCGACTGATGTTACCCATTCTTGATGACAGACAACTCCTAAGGAACTACACTGCAGGCAGTCTGCGTGCTTCAAACTCGTATGTCCTTTATCAAACCATAATTACTGGTGCCACTTTTTTATATTGACAGTCTAAAATAAGTTCGAAATACGATTAATCATAAGCCCCAAACAGATCATTTATATGTCTCTTCATTGTCTCAAAATAATTTCCAAGCTTTGCCTACTTCTTTGCTTATTTGAATGAGACTCTGGTCTTAAAAGTGGCACTTCGTTAGGATTCTGCATGCGGTCATGAAGACACTGATTAGATTTAAGATAATAATTATTTTTATAAAATTCTGAGATAAAAATAAAAAAACTGTCTACACTTTCCTTTGTGTGTAAAGCCCTAACTTCTTTGAGATTTACAAAATAAGAAAATGCCTGTGTTGAAGTATGCACAGTACTCCAATGAGTACACCCCGTAATTTTGAACAAATAGTGGCAAGCAAAAGCTGGAGAAAGTACATTTTATTCATGAAAAGTACAGCTTACAATAAATAGCTATTAAAGTTTTCAGTGCATCCCAGCTCCATATGACGGGTTCTCTGCGTCGTCTTCCATCTCACCCTGCAATTTACTTTTCCTTGCTCGTTGTGCTGTCTTGCCCTTGTTTCGAAGTCTCTAACACCTCTCTCCCTGGTGCCGAAAATGATTTATAATGCAGAATCCATGCTAACATAGTCGCCGAAAAATCTGACTAACAACGTGTGCAGGGTCGCCGTACGCAACATATCCAGCTCAGCAGATCGGCTTTTCTCGCCAAGAAAAAATAAATTTAATGTAGTGTAGGCTGTTGTTATCCATTTTAAATTTCAGTTAACTTCTGAGGGGCTGCAATGCACGCAGTCTACGTACTTGTAACTCGTAGGCCATTGATCAGACCATAATTACGGGAGACTTTTTTTTTCTACTGAAAAGCTGAAATAAAGTTCAAAGTATGATCAATCACAATTCCCAAACAGATCCTTCGTGTTGACTCCTGCCAAGTCGTCGAATACGGGGTGTCTAGGAAACCTGCTTTTTCGGATCGCTAGACAAACAATTCAAAAAAATTGTGTTAATGAGTTTCATTACGTAGATATGTCGGAAGCAAAGGACGACTCCGAAATAAACAAGCTTCTTCAGTATAACAATTCTAAGTTTGAGCCTCACAGAATGTAAGAGCAAAGTAATGCTTTGATGCTTCTAGGCAAGTCACCAGTCTTCTAGCTTCTCTTCGACTGGGTCGCGACCTGTTGGTCGCGGTGCTTGCGTTATCTTCCCATAGAGGCCTCTGCTGTCGCGTTGTCGTCCTGGAGAGGGGTCGATCAGCGTGCAATTGGCCGACGTCTCCTTCACAGCCCTCTCTGCTCTCTCGTTCCCAATTGGCGTGCCGGCGCTTGACTTTACGCCGTAACACTTTCTATGTCTTTTCTTCGTCTCAAAAACAAAACAAAAAAAATTCGAAACTTAGCTTACTTTGTGCTCATTTGAATGAGAGCCTGGCGTTAAGTCGTCCTGTAAACATCACACTCGAGGACAACAGGGGAGGAGAGGGGAGCACACTGTGAGCACATTGCTCGCTGATGTGCAAGAGAGTGTGGCCGTGTTAACTGCAACATCTCCCTCTCGCACGTAGATTTTTCGGTTAGGAGCACTCATGGATCATGTCTCTAATGGGGTTTGTAATACGTGTCTGGTTAATATGGATACCAGTGTTTTGCTGGACATTCAGGCATTGCAAGAGGGAGTGTTGTTACTGCAACAACGAATTTCGTTTCTCAGTTGGCAGGCAGAAAATGAAGAAATTAACACTGACTATGACTGGAGCATCGTTTCAAATAGTATTAAGTGCACAGATCGTAATTTTACAGGAAGCGAAAAAAAAACATTTCGTCCCTAGATCAGTGGTTCCCAACAGGTAGTCCGCAGACCCCCAGGGGTCCGCGAGCTATGCCAGATGCGTCCGCAAGATGCTATTAGAATAAAAAATATATTAAATATATGATAACAGATTTTTTTGTTTTGGCCGCTTCCTGCATGAGCAGAGTGATTTTAGAGTGAAAGATTCAAGTTTGGAACCTAATATTTCAGAAATAATGGACTCAAAGGTCAGATTGAACTCATCTCCTTAAGAACTGAAAATTAAAACTAACTGTATACTGATGGAGTACTCTGTTGTAACTGCATTTTTTCAAATAAATAATACCTTGTATGAAATTAGTGTTTTCTTATTTTTCACACATTCTATCAATGCAATCTTTAAAGACCAATACACCCAGTTTTAATTTTTTCCTATCATTTTCAGTTCATATTCAATTTTTATTTTAGTAAGGAGTTTGTTATACTAAACACCCAGATTTGAAGACAAAGATTTTGAGCAATAATCAAAAATTTAACAATAACAATGATGGCTAAATTGAAAAAGTTTTAAGCTCAATATTTTTTCAATAATGAATATGTCAATCTTTTTTCTAAGTACCAAAAACAGAAAACGCATAAAAAAACTCTTAATTTGGCTTTTTTTAGGTACTTGATACTGTGATATGACGTACCAATCATGCTAGATGAGGGGGTCCTCGAGAAAATTTTGTTGGGAACCCCTGACCTAGATATTTAGTTTATGTTCCAGAATTAATCACGACATAAATCACTTTCCGATGCGTTAGGGCGCCATCGTAGTTCTTAAACTGTACTTAATAGGTTTTGAACCAATATTCTGAACAAAATGCATTTGGATCCAATCATGTTTTCACACAATATGTTATGAAATGATCATTTTTATTACCAGAAACAGACCTTAACATAAGAAAATAAAGTTATTAAGGCGTTGTCGGTAGATCGATGTACTACAGACTGTGACTTACAGTCTTGCACTTAATCCTTCTTCCTCAGGAAAGAGGTCTGCGCGGCTCCCCCCGTCGGAGGATCGAGTCCTCCCTCGGGCATGGGTGTGTGTGTTGTCCTTAGCCTAAGTTAGGTTAAGCAGTCGTAAGCTTAGGGATCGATGACCTTAGCAGTTTGGTCTCATAAAACCTTACGACAAATTTCCAGAATTTTTTCCTCAGGAAAGAGAGGGAATCAGGTGCCAGACTCTTATTGTTGCACAGTAATGAATTACTAGGCTGTTTACTGCAGAATGATAATGAGATCTTAAAAACAACACAACATTTCAACGCTGTAGTAGTAGTATTATAAACAACGCTGTAATCTGCCTCACACTGCACAACAATTGAATTTCGACTGCCCTGTCTTGTATAATGCTGTGTAGTTCTTCATGGTTTTGGAGATACAACTTCATCGCATAACTGGATCTGGAATTTTCTTCCAGATGGTTCGACGCGCTGTAAACTTCAGCTTTTGCTTTCGCCAGGTAGAATACTGGGATGCTTCCACATTTGAATCTGGCTTCTTTGTGATTACAATGTGCCTCAAAATTACTTAAATGTGGATCTCGGTTGAAGTACCTAAAGCGAAATATGTCTCCACACATCATGAATACATGTAGTAAAGCTCAGAGTATGAAAATATGCGTTTATGCGATCTTTCCGTCACGAATAACGCATGAGTGTACCGACACCACAAATTTGACTGATAGTGATTATTCATAAAGAAGATCAGGTATTATTACTTACTGAGCTTTCTTTTCACCCTGTCTTTTAGTTTTCGTTGCTCTAATTCTCATTCTACACGGAACAGCCAGAGAAACTGGTACACCGGCCTAATATCGTGTAGGGTCCCCGCGTGCACGTAGAAGTGCTGCAACACGACGTGGCATGGACTCGGCTGACAAGTTCTAACGGCTCTGAAGTAGTGCTGGAGGGAACTGACACGATGAATCCTGCAGGGCTTTTTATAAATCCGTAAGAGTAGGAGGGGTGGAGTTCTCTTCCGAACAGCACGTTGCAAGGCATCCCATATATGCTCAATAATGTTAATGTCTGAGGAGTTTGGTGGCAAGCGGAAGTGCCTAAACTCAGGAGAGTGTTCCTGGAGCCACTCTGTAGCAAATCTGGACGTGTGGGGTGTCGCATTGTCCTGCTGGAATTGGACAGTGGACATGGCTGGATGCAGGTGGTCAGACAGGATGCATACGTACGTGTCACCTGTCAGAGTCGTATGTAGACGTATCAGGGGTTCCATATCACTCCAAATGCACACGCCCCACCATTACAGCCCTCCACCAGCTTCAACAGTCCCCTGCTGACATGCTGGGTCCATGGATTGTGAGGTTGTCTCCATACTCGTATACGTCTATCCGCTCGATACAATTTGAAACGAAACTCGTCCGACCAGGCATCACGTTTCCAGCCAGCAAGAGCCCAATGTCGGTGTTGACGGGACCAGGCGAAGGGCCGGCCGCGGTGATCTAGCGGTTCTAGACGCGCAGTCCGGAACCGCGCGACTGCTACGGTCGCAGATTCGAATCCTGCCTCGGGCATGGATGTGTGTGATGTCCTTAGGTTAGTTAGGTTTAAGTAGTCCTAAGTTCTAGGGGAGTGATGACCACAGATGTTAAGTCCCATAGTGCTCAGAGCCATTTGAACCATTTGAAGCAGGCGAAGGGTAAAGCTTTTTGTCGTGCAGTCATCAAGAGTACACGAGTGGGCCTTCGGCTCCGAAAGCCCATATCGACGATGTTTCGTTGAATGGTTCGCACCCAGACATTTGTTGATGGGCCAGCACTGAAATCTGCAGCAATCTGCGGAAGGGTTGCGCTTCTGTCACCTTGAACGATTCTCTTCGGTTGTCGTTGGTCCCGTTCTTGAAGGATCTTTTTCCGGCCGCAGCGATGTCGGAGATTTGATGTTTTACCAGATTCCTAACATTCACTTTACACTCGTGAAGTGGTAGTACGGGAAAAGCCCCACTTTATCACTACCTCTCCCTCGTGCGCCGACTACAACACCACATTCAAACTCACTTAAATCTTGACAGCCTGATCTTGATAGCCTGCTATTGTAACCCATCTAACAGCTGCGCCAGACACTTGTGTAGGCGTTGTCAACCTCAGCACCGTATTCTGCATGTTTACATATCTCTGAATTTGAATACGCTTGCTTATACCAGTTTCTTTGGGACTTCAGTTCAAAAAAAATGTGTGAGAAATCTTATGGGACTTAACTGCTAAGGTCATCAGTCCCTAAGCTTACACACTACTTACCCTAAATTATCCGAAGGACGAACACACACACCCATGCCCGAGGGAGGACTCGAACCTCCGCCGGGATCAGCCACACAGTCCATGATGCAGCGTCTTAGACCGCTGGGCACTTCAGTGTAGCTCCTTTAAATCGCTCCCCACGGATAAATAGCCTCCCATGGTGATCGAATATGCACAGTTATCGGGTTAATAACACAGGCTGGGAAATATCTCTTGAACGTAGTACATTTGAACCGTTCGCTCCAGTGTACATAATAAGTTCTGATATTATTCATGTTCTTCAGCACTAAATTACTATGCGAAAGAATTCGAATGACCCGATCTGACTTAACAGCGTTAAAGAGTAAACCACAATTGGTGTGAAAATGCATCAAACATTTTTTTAACCTTCCCTTCATTTGATACATTTTGAAACGATGCTAGTCAAATATGATAGAGGGGCCAGTAAGAACATAGCTTTGTGAAAAGAGTTTAGTAAATTACCAGATCCACTGACGGTGATTATTTAGAATGTTCTACTGTTATCTGTTGAAAATACTAGCCAATTTTAACAGTTACTGCGGTTAACTGTTAGACTGCAGAACAGACCGATGTGTTATAAATTCCGCACGGCATTGTGCTCCAAGTTATTTGTCCATTAGTGGTCGGCCGATTAAGTGGTCTAATGGCCACAGATCTGCAGAGCGATTATTCTTTTACGTCTCGCACATGAAAAAGTTCTCTAAAAACACTAGACACGTTATAATGAGATAAAACTGTACTTTTCTCCATTGCTCCTCTCTCGATACGATCCAGTCGAGATCCGTGATTGTTTTCGACAATACGATGTAATTTCCCTCCTCTTACCGTCCAGAAATTTCTAAGTTTCATTCAGAATGTTCTTTTTCAGTCATCATCCAAACTTGGTATTGTAAAACTCACAGGTAAAACTGCGGAAAAGCAGATTATACATTATTATTTCAGTCAAAAATTCCTTAATTCCTTTCAATAACCCACGGCTACTGTTGAGCAATTATTGATGATGAATTGTTATGATAGTTACTATCATTGTGTATTACATGTATACCACATATAATGCAATGATCTACTTCTACATCTACATCTATACTCCGCGAGCCACCTTACGGTGTGTGGCGGAGGGTACTTATTGTACCACTATCTGATCCCCCCTTCCCTGTTCCATTCACGAATTGTGCGTGGGAAGAACGACTGCTTGTAAGTCTCCGTATTTGCTCTAATTTCTCGGATCTTTTCGTTGTGATCATTACGCGAGATATATGTGGGCGGTAGTAATATGTTGCCCATCTCTTCCCGGAATGTGCTCTCTCGTAATTTCGATAATAAACCTCTCCGTATTGCGTAACGCCTTTCTTGAAGTGTCCGCCACTGGAGCTTGTTCAGCATCTCCGTAACGCTCTCGCGCTGACTAAATGTCCCCATGACGAATCGCGCTGCTTTTCGCTGGATCATGTCTATCTCTTCTATTAATCCAACCTGGTAAGGGTCCCATACTGATGAGCAATACTCAAGAATCGGACGAACAAGCGTTTTGTAAGCTACTTCTTTCGTCGATGAGTCACATTTTCTTAGAATTCTTCCTATGAATCTCAACCTGGCGCCTGCTTTTCCCACTATTTGTTTTATGTGATCATTCCACTTCAGATCGCTCCGGATAGTAACTCCTAAGTATTTTACGGTCGTTACCGTTTCCAATGATTTACCACCTATGGCATAATCGTACTGGAATGGATTTCTGCCCCTATGTATGCGCATTATATTACATTTATCTACGTTTAGGGAAAGCTGCCAGCTGTCGCACCATGTATTAATCCTCTGCAGGTCTTCCTGGAGTACGTACGAGTCTTCTGATGTTGCTACTTTCTTGTAGACAACCGTGTCATCTGCAAATAGCCTCACGGAGCTACCGATGTTGTCAACTAAGTCATTTATGTATATTGTAAACAATAAAGGTCCTATCACGCTTCCTTGCGGTACTCCCGAAATTACCTCTACATCTGCAGATTTTGAACCGTTAAGAATGACATGTTGTGTTCTTTCTTCTAGGAAATCCTGAATCCAATCACAAACCTGGTCCGATATTCCGTAAGCTCGTATTTTTTTCACTAAACGTAAGTGCGGAACCGTATCAAATGCCTTCCTGAAGTCCAGGAATACGGCATCAATCTGCTCGCCAGTGTCTACGGCACTGTGAATTTCTTGGGCAAATAGGGCGAGCTGAGTTTCACATGATCTCTGTTTGCGGAATCCACGTTGGTTATGATGAAGGAGATTTGTATTATCTAAGAACGTCATAATACGAGAACACAAAACATGTTCCATTATTCTACAACAGATTGACGTAAGCGAAATAGGCCTATAATTATTCGCATCTGATTTATGACCCTTCTTGAAAATGGGAACGACCTGCGCTTTCTTCCAGTCGCTAGGTACTTTACGTTCTTCCAGCGATCTACGATAAATTGCTGATAGAAAGGGGGCAAGTTCTTTAGCATAATCACTGTAGAATCTTAAGGGTATCTCGTCTGGTCCGGATGCTTTTCCGCTACTAAGTGATAGCAGTTGTTTTTCAATTCCGATATCGTTTATTATGAATATTATAACAGCAGCGGGGTAGAAAACAGAAAAGACATTGTTTCAAATGATCTTCTTGCGGTGTCAGTGTCGAAAGACAGCGAAATTCCTTTCAGGTACTCCCAAAATAAGGTCCGTCCTTGTTACAAAATGACTCAAATACTTTTCTTGAAATATTACCCTTTTTATTACGAATTTCACTGTCAAATGCATTAAGCGCACAAATCTTTGCATTTTACTTGGCAAAATCTTGAAAAGGATACATTAATAGCATAAATTGATGGCTGCAAGACCATTTCATTACGAACACCTAACAGTCACTCTCTGTCACCTCTGGCGCCAACCTACGACTACTATGAAAGATAGTCATGATAGAGAGATAACTTTCATGGGTGTTACACTGATATTAAAATGTAAAATCTGACCACGATTCGTGCACGTTTAAAAGCTGAATTTCGTGAGTTATTACAAAGTGCAATTCATATTAATCTTTATAATTAATTACTATTTACAATTAATATTTTGACCAATACTGTTGGAATTAAGTGTAGGAAGAATACCTGGATCACTAGTTCTTTAGAACGCACATATTTTACTATAAAGAGCATAACCAATATTTTTATAGGTATCCAATAGGACAAAGAAATAGAAATGATGGATAAATACCGTAAAATACAACTCCCCAGCAAAATCCAAGAATAACGCAAATATTCACAAAAAAAAGGTAGCCAGCGATACATTAACAGTGAGAGCGGCATCGATAGAGTGAATATGGAAGAGAGAAAATTACCGTAATGTTGTTGCACAGTCTACAGTAGCCTCATAACGTTTAGTATTAAAACCATTTTGCTGTAACATTAAGTTGTGTTTAACATTAATATTTGCTCTTATAATTATGTGTATCCATTACATAAAAATTGTGCCCTATGGCCGGCCAGAGTGGCCGAGCGGTTCTAGGCGCGACAGTCTGGAACCGCGCGACCGCTACGGTCGCAGGTTCGAATCCTGCCTCGGGCATGGATGTGTGTGATGTCCTTAGGTTAGTTAGGTTTAAGTAGTTCTAAGTTCTAGGGGACTGATGACCACAGCAGTTAAGTCCCATAGTGCTCAGAGCCATTTGTGCCCTATGAAAAAAAGTAACTTAGCCAAAAATGTAGGTGTAGACGTTTAAAACAGATTGCAAAGCATAAAACAGTCTGAATATTAAAGTAAAATATATTAGAAGAGAACTTCATCTTGCGGAACTACCAATAACTTGCTGCCCGAAGTACATCGGTAACCGCACAATCTGCAGCTCTGCCGTGCCAGGTGACACGAGGCGAGGTGTGTCCCAGTCAGTAGGACAGCACGTTACAGTCAGCACACGTCACGCAAGCAGTTCTCGAAGAACGTTAAAAAAAAAAGGTTAAATTCACTATGTTCGTTCAAAAATTATTCGTGGAGCTCTGTTCTTGTTGACAAAAATTTCAATTTCCAGTACGTTAAGTCACGTCGTTTTGGGGTTTTACGCAACATTTCCATGGTTTGACTTAGATGACAAAATTTATACGTCTGCGTTTTTAAGCGTGTCATCACTGTTCTACCACTCCCATCGTTATAGTGCTCCATAAACCTCGTCATGAAGTTCCTCCCACTTTATCCTACATAAAAATCTTCACAATACATTTTTTAATACACTCCTGAGCACTGTGTTTGTCCCCTTTTTTTCGGTTTTGTGCTGCAACCTACTTCCTTAGGTACCTCCAGTTTGAAAGCCTGTACTGACATTAGCTTTCTCGAAGATGTGGGCAGTACTTTCGGAATGTGCACTACAAGATGTTAAGGCCGCACGTCTTATTATTCTGGTGAAATCCTGATCAAGTACTTCTGCACTACTTAATTTTCTTGTACATCTTGATGGTTCACTGCCGCACTATCCGTTTGCGTGACCTATCCATTTTATTACCTGAAGTTCTTTCTGAATCTCGTCATAATCTAAAGGTAACTTCAAGAACTTGTGTATTGTAACCCTGAAAAAGGCTTACTTATACCTTCACAGACGACATGATGTAGCATCTAGGATCACATATGTGTTGATTGATTTCCTGCATACACCTATTTTGTGCCTCCTGTCACTGTTTGTACGAAGGTTGGAACTTTAACAGTGGCCACTACTTATTTTTAAAAAGTTATACAAAACAGATACTTGTTTCAAAGTTTTACTGTCCTTCAAAGTAGTCACCAGCGTTGTGCATAACTCGTTGCCAGAGACATGGAAATCGTAGTTGTGTTGATAGCTCGAGCTGCTCATTTTTGGAACACGGCCCGTGACCAGCTTAGAGAAAAAAGCGGCGGTATTTTTGGCAGGGCCCGCCCAGGAGTTGTTCAATCGATGAATCTGCGAACCGCTATACCGCCCACCACACTTACCGAACTTAAATCCTTGTGACTTCAACTTGAGTCTTGAATTGAAGGAAGTACTTCATGGTATTGGCTTCAGAACTGTTAGAATAATTCGTCCGGCACTAGACCACTTCACTGAAACTGTCAATACAGCTGTAGCTTTTATTGGTATCCTAATTCTTCCACATCGAGGGGAACGGATTATAAGCAATCCTGGCGATTACTTTGAAGTGCAATAGAACTTCTAAACATGTACCTGTTTTGTATAATTTATAAATAAATATCGCCACTAGTAAAGTTCCAGCATTCGTAATTACAAACGCCTAGTTAGACCGTGAAGTTAATTTTAGGGTACATGGCTTTCATCTTCCCAGCAGCCTCTTCTTTCTCATTGGCATTAATGAAATTATTTCATCGAAATAACTTTTATGATATAAGATTTTCCGTTCTACGTCCTAGTTCGCTTGAAAGAGTCTATCGAATTCCAGTCTCCCACCACAATTTAATTTTCGACTCCTTTATGTATTAGAATGATTTCTTGTATGTCATAATACAGGGTGTTTATAAATGAATATCGGAGTTTTGACGCTTTATAATACTTATTATATTAAACTTAGTAATAAATGATATGTCAAATGAAAGAGCAACTCATATAGTTCTACCAAGAACCTTATAAATGTACAATGTGAGCGCCATTTGTCACACGGCACACATCAAGTCTATAGCTGAGCTCTTCCCAAACACTGATAAGTATATCTTCAGTGATTGTAGCAACAGCTGCTTCAATTCGGTTTCTTAATTCAGGGAGGTCTGCTGGTAGCGGAGGCACGTACACACGATCCTTGATGAAACCCCAAAGGAAAAAATTGCATGATATTAGGGCGGGTGAACTTGGAGGCCATGGAAAGCAAGCCCTGCCATTGGGCCCCTTGCGGTCTATCCAGCGCTCGGCTATAGACTTGATGTCTGTCGTGTGACAAATGGTGCTCACATTGAACATTTACAAGGTACTTGGTGAAACTGTTTGAGTTGCTCTTTCATTTGACATATCATCTATAAGTTTAATGTAATCAAAATTATAAAGCGTTAAAACCCCGATATTCGTTTATAAACACCCTGTATATTCATTCGATCTCATTATCTCCGAGCCAGTACACATACAGAGCGGTGTGTGTTACCTTCGTTTGTATCCTTGCTGCTATAATGCTTTCACTGTGCTGTTCACAGCAGTTCGCCCGCATTCCCACATTATTGTTCATTATTAGACGTACTCCTGCATTGTTCTGATTTTTTGTTGTTTTGTTGATGGGCGTTGAGAACAGCTTCAAATGAAACAGTGTACAAAAAAACGGAACTAGTAACGAACACGATCAGGAGGAAGCGTATCTCTTTCTTTGGGCAATCGATGAGAATACCAGAAACCAAAATTAGTCAGAGGATAATAGAAAAATTGTGGAATAATAAGAGCAACATTAAATGGATCACAGAAAACAAGGAAGCTATAAGATAACTCCAAATTATAGGAGATGACTAAAAAACAAAATCAGAATACTGCACGGAACACAAACCAAGCTACAACCGAAGATCAATAAAAAAGCTACTGGAAGAATTATCTCAGATGAAGATAGAAAGAAGTATTTGGCAGACAGAAGAGCAGAACACACCTCTTATAATAATAAATTATAATAATCCCTGTATAACAGCTACACTATTGAATTGTCTTATTGAATTATTGTCGAAGTGTATTGCATTATTGAATAACACGACCTATATAAACCTTTGTATAATTGACTAGAGCGGTCCAATGAAGACAATAAACAAAAATAAATAAATAACCTGCACTTACCTAATCAGAAGTTCCGTTCTTCCTGTCTCCGTTCATTACTAACTCCCACTGTATCTGACTTCAGCTTACCCATTTTTCTTTGTAAATTCGTTACTAATGTCCCCCTCAAAACACTCTGACCCGTACAACATCCTCCCGAATATTCACCGCCAGAAAGCTCGAATAGTGATTTCGTCTTCAGAATATTCAGCTAAGAAGATGCCCTCATCATTAAACCGTGCAGCACAGATGCATATCCTCTGGAAATATAATGGCTACAGTTTTCCATCGCTTTCAGCCGTTCACATTACAAACGTAGTTATGTTCTGTTGGCTAATGTTACAAATCCACATCAATTAATCACCCTCGTGCCCCTACAGCTACTGAAATGACTGCTGTTTGTCTTCAGAAACTTATCCGATGTAGTTACACCTACGATATTGTTATCTATGTCGCGAGCCACCCCACTCTTCCTGGTTCGTTTGGATCTGCTAAACCATGAAAAATTCGAACTATTTTATAATTCGATTCCGATATTCCTTTTAATGTGTGTCTTATATTAGTTAAATATATAATTTTGCTTGTATAACGTAATCTATAACTAAATAAAGTAGGTAATGTCGGTGCTATGAAATAACGTCTTGTGTCAAAATACTGTATACTTTTCCAGATAAGTTATTTTTCTCTTTAACTAACAAAATAATAACTGAAAGTGTTACTGTTTCTGTGGAGTTACGAACATAGTATAACATCCGCAATATACACTCCTGGAAATTGAAATAAGAACACCGTGAATTCATTGTCCCAGAAAGGGGAAACTTTATTGACACATTCCTGGGGTCAGATACATCACATGATCACACTGACAGAACCACAGGCACATAGACACAGGCAACAGAGCATGCACAATGTCGGCACTAGTACAGTGTATATCCACCTTTCGCAGCAATGCAGGCTGCTATTCTCCCATGGAGACGATCGTAGAGATGCTGGATGTAGTCTTGTGGAACGGCTTGCCATGCCATTTCCACCTGGCGCCTCAGTTGGACCAGCGTTCGTGCTGGACGTGCAGACCGCGTGAGACGACGCTTCATCCAGTCCCAAACATGCTCAATGGGGGACAGATCCGGAGATCTTGCTGGCCAGAGTAGTTGACTTACACCTTCTAGAGCACGTTGAGTGGCACGGGATACATGCGGACGTGCATCGTCCTGTTGGAACAGCAAGTTCCCTTGCCGGTCTAGGAATGGGTTCGATGACGGTTTGGATGTACCGTGCACTATTCAGTGTCCCCTCGACGATCACCAGTGGTGTACGGCCAGTGTAGGAGATCGCTCCCCACACCATGATGCCGGGTGTTGGCCCTGTGTGCCTCGGTCGTATGCAGTCCTGATTGTGGCGCTCACCTGCACGGCGCCAAACACGCATACGACCATCATTGGCACCAAGGCAGAAGCGACTCTCATCGCTGAAGACGACACGTCTCCATTCCTCCCACCATTCACGCCTGTCGCGACACCACTGGAGGCGGGCTGCACGATGTTGGGGCGTGAGCGGAAGACGGCCTAACGGTGTGCGGGACCGTAGCCCAGCTTCATGGAGACGGTTGCGAATGGTCCTCGCCGATACCCCAGGAGCAACAGTGTCCCTAATTTGCTGGGAAGTGGCGGTGCGGTCCCCTACGGCACTGCGTAGGATCCTACGGTCTTGGCGTGCATCCGTGCGTCGCTGCGGTCCGGTCCCAGGTCGACGGGCACGTGCACCTTCCGCCGACCACTGGCGACAACATCGATGTACTGTGGAGACCTCACGCCCCACGTGTTGAGCAATTCGGCGGTACGTCCACCCGGCCTCCCGCATGCCCACTATACGCCCTCGCTCAAAGTCCGTCAACTGCACATAC
Source organism: Schistocerca cancellata (assembly GCF_023864275.1). Classification (NCBI taxonomy): domain Eukaryota; kingdom Metazoa; phylum Arthropoda; class Insecta; order Orthoptera; family Acrididae; genus Schistocerca; species Schistocerca cancellata. Next base: position 633,028,539 of record NC_064630.1, read on the forward strand.
GGTTCACGTCCACGCTGTCGCGGCATGCTACCAGTGTTAAAGACTGCGATGGAGCTCCGTATGCCACGGCAAACTGGCTGACACTGACGGCAGCGGTGCACAAATGCTGCGCAGCTAGCGCCATTCGACGGCCAACACCGCGGTTCCTGGTGTGTCCGCTGTGTCGTGCGTGTGATCATTGCTTGTACAGCCCTCTCGCAGTGTCCGGAGCAAGTATGGTGGGTCTGACACACCGGTGTCAATGTGTTCTTTTTTCCATTTCCAGGAGTGTATATATATTTTTTTTATTACGAGTGGAATATGTCATTCTTTTCTTTTGTTTTGTACCCTTTTGTCGTCTTCTTCTGATGTACGTCGCCGACGCAAGACGCTAATCGGTTAGAGGTCTGTAGAATGAAAAACATTTAACGTAAAATTATTGTACTTTTACGTTCATTTGCTGGTAAAAACAAATAGAGCCAAATGCGTTAAAACTATTTATGATTAATTATTGAAAAATCACTTCCTATTTTAATTATAATTTTGTATTAATTGTTTTATCGTAGCTGCAAGAAGCGCAGCCATTGTTAGTTGCGATTATATAGCAACTTCGTCTGTACTTCTGGTAGAAATATCAAGGATTTGTGTTAAACTAATTTGCAAAACAGTATTAACAGGTTTTTTTAGTGGCATCAATTTAAATGATTAATTATTTATTGAGCAAAGGAAAATCTTAGTTAAAAAAGAAATCCTCTATCTTTTGTTGGCCGCCATCTTAAGTTTTATCTCAGCGCCAAATTTAAATTACTTAAAACTGCAAACAATATTCCGATGTGTAAGAAATAAATGTGCACCGGTGGTACTGAACTCTATTTATAAAAGAAAAAATTAATCGAATCAGACTGCATTTTCTAAGAACAGTGCTGATGGTATTTATTGTTCAACAAGATTTCATTGCTGATGTATGAGGCCAAAATTAAACTAAGCACGAATCACGGAGAAAAATATTTCTGGTAGCATACGTCAGTGTTGTGTGCGGGTGGTATTCTGTGGTTCCTTTTCATCATCAATTTGCTAAGAATAATTAAATCCATCGAAGACAAAAATTATAAAAGCTCTGATGTACGATGTGTAATTTTAGTGATATGAACACAACTTACAGTCAACATTATTACATTACGTCAGGTGGAATTCTTGTGCAATTTGAACAACATAATTATCTGGGTGAAGTTGTAGTATGAATAATGCATTATATATGTGTATAATTTTGTCAGTATCATTTACAAAATCAAATCAATGCAACTGCTAAATAACAGAGTAAATTCAAACCGCAGAATACCCCGCATGTCCCGATGTGTGAGTTTCGAGTATCAGTATGTGTGACATAAATGGCAATATCTTGCGATGACATTGAATTAGAAGCTTCAATTTTTGACACCGCCAAAGGACTATAGACCTTAGTATATGACATACGTTTTAACTTGATACGTCAGCCAGGTCCTGAGAAAAAAGGGTCTTAACAGGTGGACAGGTAAGGAACCCCAAAAATAATGTTACATTGGAAAAATAATAACTTGTTGCTCTACCTGCCTGGAAAACAACTAAATAAACTATATTTATATCTCTGCAGAAAGAGTAGTCGTTCTTACACTTATCTATCTAAATAAATAGCTCTTAATATTTTGTAAGCTACAGAGTTATCTGACTCGCACTATATATTACGTGATAAAAAAGAAAAATGAACTGCACAGCAGCGAGTTTAATTTGACGGGCTAGTTCATTCAGTGGGAGCAAACACGTGAAACTGGGAAAGTCCTGAAACGCTACTAAGGACGTCACGCAATGAAACTCACTCAATTATTTCGTTCGGAGCATTCCGAAATCACTTTTTTGCTGTGCTGTCGTGAATACGAATGTGGATTCGCTACCAGGATTGCAATTTTCTGTAGCCTGATTCAAAATGCGAGATGTATCTCCGAGAGCTTATAGTGGAATTGCGTGCGTCACTGTCCAACTTGCTATCAGGCTGGCGAACAAAATTTACAGCGACATCTGCAGGGTAAAATAGAAAACACATTTCACGTGAGTTTCTAGAGACATGCACTTTACTTGTTAAAATTTCATATCCAGATTATACAGCGGCGGGAACAGGAGGGGGGAATTCGCCAGTTCCAGAAGGATCCTCACTAGTACAGAGTTAAAACAGCAAAGCTATATCGCTTACAAATACACAACAAGGTAACAGCTGGCAACAAACCTATGATAAGAAACAATATACACACGAACTATTGATATAGCTCAAGATGGTAAAAAGCCAAAGCGCTGGGAAATACTAAATGAAAAAAGTCGTGAAATTACCTCCCTTCTAGTGAGATCCTCAGACACTGCACATGATTCACGAACGGTAATTTGTCAGCTACAGCCTCTAAGCGCTCTTAGTAATGCCGAGTATCATCACATTAAGATTCCACTGAGGGGCTTTAGCACGTCCAAAGGTCAGACAGTGCTCATTATAATGTCCTGGTGACCTGTACCCTCCATGTAATGCACGCTATTAGCTGTTCCACAGATCGAGCAAATCAGCTATGCTGCAGATCCAGCAGTATTTCCTCACTTGCATTAATGAAGGGCTTCTCCTGCATATCTCAAGTAATTCAGAATTAAGATCCCCTTTGTCTGCCTACCAGCTCCCCTGGTATTTAGTTCTTAAAGGATTTATCTCTATAATGGGTCGGATTTAGGACAGCCGGATCCACCATTCTGGTTAGAGACTAAAAAGTATATTAAAAAACATTAAGCAATCAAAACAAGCAACAACCAAGAAAATTTCTTTCATAGTTCACTCTTCCTACATCTGTCACCAGTGATTAACCTGTCATGTCGTTACTGGAACTGTGTTGATTGCTGCACCATACCAGTAGTGGGACAACCTTCGTTGTGGCGCATTTTGTTAGTGTGGGTTGCCTACATCACGGGCAGGTTTCCACTCATTGATAGGCACTTAATCAATTGTTCCCCACCTTCACCCACTCCCCTCCTCCCTCAGGAGTCCTCCCCCCCTTGTTGCTACAAGTACACTTTCAGGTCTCAGTTATTGGAATAGCCCCTCTCACTCCTATCAATTTGATTGACTACTTAATTAAACTGGATGATTAATTAACCTCTCCCCATCTGGTAAGCCCCCTCCCCCACAATCCCTCACAGAAATTAGAGAGTAAACGACTTAGCCTGCACTGGATAGCATGGATGTAAGTCTTTTTTTTCATGCAGTGTTTATTTATAAAATTTGAGGCAGTAGGTCAATCCAGTGTGTTCACATGGTGTCCAGCTGACATAGTACACAGTACTGCCACCAGAGGGTGCTATCATCCCTCCCATGACACAATCCAAGATGGCGGTCTGTGGTGGAGAAAATGGCGGGAAAAGGACACGTCCTCTACTGGGCTGTTGGGGAGAGGTACTTTATTTATTTTGCAACAGTTTATTTAGGGATGGATTTCACATAGTTAATTTATTACACTGATACAAAACACTCGCTCTGATGTGTTTGTGCTCACAACACACAGCCTACAGTCCTGCAGACTTCTTGTAAATTACCTAAAAAATGCAGTACACTGACGTACAGACATGCATACAACTCGGAAGTTGTTAAAATAATAGAAGTATAATGCACAGCAAACACGCTTGCTAATTGTAAACTGTCGAAATAATGCACTGAACTGCCTACAGAACTGCAAACTACTCGTAAATCACTCAAAAACTGCAGTTCACTCACGTGCAGACACGCTCACTAACTATAAACCATCGAAATAACGCATACAATTTATTTACTGGCGGATTTCACATAGTTTATTTACTACACTCACCCTGGCAAGCTTGAGGTCGCAGTAGATAGACTGCAGACCTGCAAATTACACTACTGGCCATTAAAATTGCTACACCACGAAGATGACGTGCTACAGACGCGAAATTTAACCGACAGGAAGAAGATGCTGTGATATGCAAATGATTAGCTTTTCAGAGCATTCATACAATGTTAGTGCCAGTGGCGACAACTACAAGGTGCTGACACGAGGAAAGTTTCCAACCAATTTCTCACACACAAACAGCAGTTGACCGGCGATGCCTGGTGAAACGTTGTTGTGATGTCTCGTGTAAGGAGGAGTTACGCGTACCATCACTTTTCCAACTCTGATAAAGGTCGGATTGTAGCCTATCGCGATTGCGGTTTAACGTATCGCGACATTGCTGCTCGCGTTGGTCGAGATCCAATGACTGTTAGCAGGATATTGAATCGGTGAGTTCAGGAGGGTAATACGGAATGCAGTGCTGGATCCCAATGGCCTCGTATCACTAGCAGTCGACATGACAGGCATCTTATCCGCATAGCTGTAACGAATCGTGCAGCCACGTCTCGATCCCTGAGTCAACATATGGGGACGTTTGCAAAGACAACAACCATCTGCACGAACAGTTCGACGACGTTTGCAGCAGCATGGACTATCAGCTTGGAGACCACGGCTGCAGTTACCTTGACGTTGCATCACAGACAGGAGCACCTGCGATGATGTACTCAACGATGAACCTGGGTGCAAAAATGGCAAAACGTAATTTTTTCGATTGAATCCAGGTTCTGTTTACAGCATCATGATGGTCGCATCCGTATTTGGCGACATCGCGGTGAACACACATTGGAAGTGTGTATTCATCATAGCCATACTGGTGTACCACCCGGTGTGATGGTATGGGGTGCCATTGGTTACATTTCTCGGTCACCTCGTGTTCGCAGTGACGGCACTTTGAACAGTTGACATTACATTTCAGATGTGTTACGACCCGTGGCTCTACCCTTAATTCGATCCCTGCGAAACCCAACATTTCAGCAGGATAATGCTGACCCCATGTTGCAGGTCTTGTACGGGCCTTTCTGGATACAGAAATTGTTCGACTGCTGCCCTGGCCAGCATATTCTCCAGATCTCTCACCAATTGAAAACGTCTGGTCAATGGTGGCTGAGCAACTGGCTCGTCACAATACGCCAGTCACCACTCTTCATGAACTGTGGTATCGTGTTGAAGCTCCACGGGCAGCTGTACATGTACACACCATCCAAGCTCTGTTTGAATAAATGCCCAGGCGTATGAAGGCCATTATTACGGCCAGAGGTGGTTGTTCTGGGTACCGATTTTTCAGGATCTATGAACCCAAATTGTGTGAAAATGTAATCACATGTCAGTTCCAGTATAATATATTTGTCCAATGAATACCCGTTTATCATCTACTTTTCTTCTTGGTGTAGCAATTTTAATGTCCAGTAGTGTATTCGTAAATCACCGAAATAATGCAGTGCACTGAAGGGCAGAGACGCAAGTATCTCGTAAATTGTTAAAATAATGCAAGTAAAAGGCTCTGCAAACACGTTTGCTAACTGTCAACTGTCGAAATCACGTATTGCGCAGCCTCCACAGCTGTTCACAAAATAATGCAAGACACGAAAACAACTCGTAAATTGTCAGAAGATAATGTATGTGTAACACTATGCAAACATGCTTCCACGGCCCAGAGGCGTCTCACATATGGGACCAGCGTGAGAACGCCACCCGGCATGTGCGTTTTGGAGTTCTGTAGGGGAGTAGTTTACGAGCTTTTTTCGTGTCTGTTGAATTCTTTTGTGAACAACTGTGCAGGCTGTGCAATGCATGATTTCAGCAGTTGACAATTAGCAAGCGTGTTTTCATAGCCTTTTACATGCATTATTTTGACAATTTACGAGATGTTTGAGTCTCTGCACGTTAGTGTACCGCATTATTTCGGTGATTTACGAATAGTTTGCAGGTCTGTAGCCCATTTACTGCAACCTCAAGTACGCCATGGTGAGTGTTTCGTGTCAGTGTAATAAATAAACTATGTGAAATCCACCTGTAAATAAACTGTATGCATTATTTCGACAGTTTATAATTAATGAGTGTGTCTGCACATAAGCGAACTTGTAAGTGGGCTGCTTCTCTGTTGGCAGCGCTGTGTAGCGCTTTGCATTATATCTGTGACTGCACTTTCTTTGTAAGATACTCTGTGGCTGGTTGGTCTCGTTGTTGGAAGTTAATCCCAAGTAGTTTTGGGGAGTTGGAAGTTAGTTGTGAGCAGTGATAGAAGTACCTTTTGGCAGTTGGAGGTGAACAGCCAGCAGTGATGGATGTTAGATGTGCAAAGTTAGCATTGATGGAGGGTAAATGTCTGAAGTGTTAGCATAGGCTAACGGTCTGTACAATTTCAACTTGGGGATTGAGTATTATTCATGTACCTTTGTACTAGATATCAATGACGATTTATATTTGTGTCCGTAATGGATGTCGTATTATTAAGCTAAAAAATACATTATTTGTTTTGTAAGAAAATATTTCCTTTACTAACCATATTCCTATTAGTAGTTAGTGACTTTAGTAATTTGAATATTTTATTTAGCTGGCAGTATTGACACTCGCTGTAATATAGTAGTTTGTGTAATGAAGATTTTTCTGAGGTAAGTCTTTAATGGAATGTATAGGTTATTCTTAGGATTTCTTTTTAGTCAGGGCCATTTTTTTTTTTTTTTTTTTATTTTTTTTTTTTTTTTTTGAGCAGTCAGACTGCGTTGCGCTAGAATATTGCGGGTCTCAGTATTTATATACAGACTCACTCATTTTAAATAAAGAAGTTTCCAACTGCATTATTTCGTTGATTTACGAGTAGTTTGCAGTTCTGTAGGCTGTTCAGTGCATTATTTCGACAGTTTACAATTAGCACACGTGTTTGCAGAGCAGTATACTTGCATTATTTTAACAATTTACGAGTTGTATGCATGTCTATACATCAGTGTACTGCATTATTTAGATAATTTACAAGAAGTTTGCAGGTCTGTATGATGTGTGTTGTAACTGCAAACACATCAGAATGAGTGTTTTGTATCAGTGTAATAAATCAACTATGTGAAATCCATCCCTAAATAAACTGCTGCAAAATAAATAAAGTACACTCCTTCCCCCCCTCCAGCAGCTCACAACAGGCTCCGTCATTTTCCCACCATTTCCCCACCCTGGACCGCCATTTTGGATTGCGTCATGGGAGGAACAATAGCACCCTCCGGTGGCAGTGCTGTGTACTATGTCGGTTGGATACCATGGTGAACACACTGGATGGAGCTACTACCTCAAATTGTATAAATAAACACTGCATGCAAAATAAAGACTTATATCCATCCTATCCAGTTTCACTGTTTGGGCAGCTTTACCCTGCACTGGAGACCGCAGGATTACGCCACGTGACGTGATGTGGTGTAGCACTGAGGTGGAGTGCTCCATCCCAGCACGGTGTACGCACTGCATCTTATACAACAGGCAGTGAGCGCTGATTAACACGACACAGCAGCCAACAGATGAATTATCTAGCACAGCGGCCGATAGTTGAACAGCTCAACATGGCAGCCTGGAGAGCCAGAATCAATTAAATTGATGGGGAAGTTCGTAGCGTTTTTGTTTTACACGTTGGTATTCCGGTTGCTATCGATGACTTGCTGCTTGTAGTAAAATATGGGTGACGTTATCGTGCAGTAACATTACCTTCCTGGTCGTTGTTCTCAGACTGAGTCAGCATGACGTCTCAGTTGTTGACGACGAATGTCAGCAGTGAAGGTTACACCAGGGGCAAGCAATTCATAGTGCACCACACCGTCACTGTCCCACCAGTTGATAACATTATTTTTTGTGGATTCGCGAAGGTCTTTGTACGGGAACTTCCTGCTTTGTCTGAGCTCAACCACTCCTTTCTTTTCTTTATGTTACAATAAAGACACCATTTCTCGTCACCAGTAACGGTACAGGGCAGGAATGGTCGATGTTGTTCACGAACCAGTAGGTGACAAGCCATCAGAGATGCACATATGGCCACCCTTGTTTTTGTGATTTTCGCTTAGAGCATTTTGTTACCCACATACGCGATTTTTGAATCTTCCCTATTGCACGCAAATTTCGTTCGATGGTGCAATGATCACAGTTCATCACTTTCGCAGTACTCAAATGCAATGACATGGATCATTTTGGATTAACGCATTTAAACGGCCTTCATCAAGCTCCTAAGGTCTTCGTGGAGAGTGACTAATGTTTAAACGATCCTCCAATGGCATTATCCTCATACACGATGCAAATGTTTCTGGCTACCTCCACTGCTATAACTCCTTTACTGCGCTAGAACAGAAGAATATGATGGAAATATTCCAGTTTCTCCACTTGGCACTCGATTTTCTAGCGTTCACAGCTTCACTCACTAGTCTCCAAAAGACAAAATGAGAATGTGTAAACTCAAATAGTAACTGTGAACTACAAATAAAAAAATGACAATCGACAAATAAACTCATAGTAAGTGGAATATCAATACGCAGAACTAAAAGCGCTATGTGCTTGTGCACCAATCTAATATAAAACTATACTTTGACAAAGCAATAGGTACAAGTAAAGAGGTCTGACACTCTAAACAGGCAGTGTTTTTTGATTAAGAACCGTGTGAGAGGATCTGTTTCTCCATGGTAGACATCGCAGTGACGTGAAAGGTGCGGTCACTAGCGCTCGATGTTATACAGTCGAGTCTGCTCAGCGCTCCCGCTTACCCCCCCCCCCCCCCCCGGTGCTATTCCGAACAGGTGAGCAAGAGAGATGGCTACATGCCGAACGCTGCACACGCGGGCAGCTTATCAAGATATGTTTGCAATATACTGCATTACTTCTAGAAGGTGACTATTGTAGTACACTTACATATGTAGGAGTTTATAATGTGTATTTAGTTTCAACTTTTTACCCACCAGAGTAGCCGAGAGCGCTAACACGCTGCTGCCTGGACTCTGGTAGGTGCGCCGGCCCTGGATCTAATCCGCCCGGCGGATTAACGACGAGGGGCCGGTGTGCCAGCCAGCCTGGATGTGGTTTTTAGGCGGTTTTCCACATTCCCCTAGGTGAATACCAGGCTGGTCCCCCTGTTCCGCCTCAGTTACACCACTCGCAAACATCTGCAACACATTTGCACTATTCCATGGCTTACACTAGACACAGAGAGCTGGGGTACACTAATTCCTTCCACATTAAACTTAGCATGCCACATCTGATTATACATGGCCGACCCTGCATAACTCTGGGAAAAGGCTCAGAAAGAGAGAGATTTATTTTCAACTTCATATTTTTCTGTGACAGAAATAACTTTCATTTCTCAATTAAAAGAACAGTAGCTTACGGACGCTCAACTATGAGGTCATTAACTAAATGAGTAGAATGGGCAGTGCTGATACGCTGAAAAGAACTACAGAAACCTTTACACATAGCATTTAACATTGTGAGCTTTATAGATTTATACATATTTCGATTTTAGAATATATAAGCAGCTGGAACTATGATTCGCAAGACAAACGCTTGGAGTTACACAGATTAAAATCTGTTAAAACTGAATGTTGGTGGGACTTTGTCAATTTCATTAAAAAAATTGCTCTCACACACGTGATGAACCAATCATGGAGACAACTTTATCGATTTTCTGTCCAGTCGACGATAATTCTTTTGGAATGACATTTTATAAAAATATTGTAAATTTCTGAATGGACAAACAGGTCATTAAGCTGGCTGCTACACGGTACATCTGTCAGTTCAAGTTGCAAGTAGTGAGGTACATTAGCTTCCAAAAGCGAGAATCGTCTGACAGATAAAGTGTAATCCGTCTTCGGATGTGCATTGTCTTGGAATGTCTTTGGGAACTCATAATTAATGGTTTCAATTACGACTGGTCCATAAATAACTGCTTTGAGCTATGGGTAACATTCCACACCATAAACTTGATGCTGATTTTTCCACAGAACTGCTTTTTGTTTGGCAGCATAGATCTTGTCCACCAAATCTTTTTACCAAATGATTCTCCCCTTGCATTAATACAGTTACTGAATTCAAATAATAGGTTACGTCGACATTAAAAGAGTTTTTCTCTCCACCTGTCCTTAACGGAGTTTTCTTTCTGATGGCCGCCTACAGTTCAGTTAACATTAACAGGTGTTCATCAGAAAAAAGTGCTGGCATTGTAATGACGTTACAATTAGTGTTTCCCCAGCTCATACTAGCGCGACGGCATATTAACCACCTTGCATGCCCTTTAAACAATTCGAGAATTAGTGCAATTCCCATTCAGTACTGATGTGGCTTCTCAACTTTTTCTTTTTTGGAAAGTGTGTAGGCACGTGCATCTAATTTATCCCAAGCAGTACTGTCAGCAAACTGCTTGGCAACAGACTAGGCGACTGCTTTGCTCTAGCAGCGTCCGGTTACAGCCTTCATGTTTCTTTTCCTCTTCCTCCCTCATCCCCACTAGCCCAATCGACGAAGACCAAAACAGGTCTAAAAGACAAAAATCGCACAGTCGCAAAATTTGTGTGCAGTAGTAGGAGGAGTGTCATCAGTAACATACTAAAAATCCCCATCGGTGGGGGATGAGCGTGGCGGTGGAACGGCTTTTAAAGGTCATTTTTTATGCTTCTCTTTAATACCTCGTGAACCACAGCTTCTAACAAAAAATTTCCCCACTACAAAATTAGGCCACATTAAATTTCCTACGAAAAAAGTCCTACTTATTTTTTCTCTAGAACTAATAATTTCAGCGTTGCAGGAGATGGAAAAATCACAATTATTAAAAATAGTGTTTCAGTGGTATAAAATTAGTGTTTACTGTTAAATGAAGGGTATTAAGGACAAATATTAAATGTGTGTACCACGTCTAAGTGCAGTAGAGCCGTATTAAGAGACAAATTGTCTTCTGGGGGTATAACAACGTGGGTCGGGGTCGAGACGGTGGCGGGGGGGTAGAGGTACGTCGCCGGACTGTGTTACGCTATCACAGCACCACAACAGACAGGGAAACTAGTGTTCGAACCGTCGTCTGCGACAATATGTACACGGGGAAGCATAATGATACTACATGTGACTTACACATGAAAGTCTAGTGCGTCCGCCCCCTCCTTCTCGTAACTAAACTGTAGCCAACATGCTTACCTCGCGTCTCGTTGTGTTGCCCCAATTGGCTTCTTCCCGGACGGTCGCGAACTCTTACGTTTCTACAATAAACAGTGCATAATAATGTGACAAATGGGTAGACTTAAATGATAAGCACAATAAGAATACTGAAACGTTAGCATGCCAACTAATTTTGTTTTATTTCACTTATCGCAAAATTACTAAAACGCTTTCTACGGCCAGCCTATCGTTAATATTCATAACAAGATTCCCGGTCATTAATCATTAGATCACGAGCAACGCAAAATTCACAATATTTCACACGATCTTAGACTCAACATGAGATCGCACAGATATATTTTCCTAGGCAAATTTAACAATTAATTCCGTCAGGTTACCTTCCATTAGGAATCTGGCTGAAGTGACACGGAAACTAGTACTCTCTATATCTGTAATGGAATGCCAAGTCACACCAACTATCCATGCTGCTGACATTTGGCACCATCTACGAACTACTCAGTTAATAAGAGGAACAACATACCCGTCATGATGTTTAAATAAAGAGAAAAATAATACAAAGATAAAAACATTTAAATCAGATCAATTCTAATAGTTATATGTAGCATGTGCCTCTTAGTGCCTTGTAAATAAATTTTTAAAAAAGATTTTACCCATCTGACGTTATATATGTGTATAAAGAATAAAAAACAATTGACTCACAAGGAGTGAACCTGGAAATTTTCCTATATTTTCTGTGTTTACTGACAAATGTGGAAATAAGGCGGACAGCAACGTAAAGAATTTTACTTGTGTTTTATTTTCCCGTGTAAATTGGAATTTTTTTTTACTTTCCTTTGAATTTTATATATTACGTAGTTCATTAAAGAGGGCGCCATACAACCAATCGATGTGCTCTCCACACAGCCTGCCTTCGTTATACAGCAGTATTCAAAGAACTGTGGCTGACGCCCGAGCAACAGGGAACGTACATGTATCGAGACTAGAAAATAGTGGTATGTAATCTAACGTATATACCATTTAGGTTTTGCCATGAGTTGAAACTTTTTATAGTATAGCTTGACCATGTCCTTATTGTATTTTCAGCATTGATAATGGCTAGGCACTAACCGAGATCTGGATTTGCCAAATAAAACCAAAAAATAAAAAATAAAAAAGGACGACAGATTGCTGCGTTCTATAATTTATAAAAAATTAATTCCGTGTTCATGTGGAGTTACACTTCACACACTAGTTCGAGTTTTGCCACCTCGAAAACTAATCGTAGACTAACTTGAATTGACACTTCACACAAGTACGTCATCCGAGGCAATTTCTCAACAAACTATTCCAGGTTTACATGAGATCAGATTGTATTTAGGGATTCGTGTATTACCTCCTCGGAATCCGAATGAGCTATCTTAACAGTTCGGCCTGCCTTCTAAATAAGGGCGCACATGTGATTGGCCCATCCTTTCAATCAATAAACATTAACAATAACTAAAATTTATAACTATGGTTCAAATGGTTCTGGACATCACACACATCCATGCCCGAGGCAGGATTCGAACCTGCAGCCGTAGCGGTCGCGTGGTTCCAGACTGTAGCGCCCAGAACCACTCGGCCACTCCGGCCGGCTTTATAACTATCATTTCCTGATGAAATGAATGATATTTGAATTGTTCTTAACAAGTTCTCAGTGCGAACTGTATATTAATATTTAAACAGTGAATATAAATAATAAAAGATTCGCTACTTGCCGCCCAGCGTTGCAAGTGAATCCTGACTGTCTCTCCCTGTCCCAGTAAGCCTCTTGATTCTGCCTACTCGCTAGCCTTCCGTAACGAAATCTCCCTATACCGTGTATTAAAACATAGCAACAAAATGGGCAGCGATGTGGCGTAAATGCCACATGTGGACGTGCACTTCCCTCCTTCATAGGGTCTGAAGAGCGAGGAGGTAATTCCCCACTCTGTTTATCCCACAACATTATAAGAAGCAACTACAGGGTGATTAACGAAGTTTACCTACCATCCGCAGCGCGCATTAGGACTTGCTATCGATGTAGCCTGTAGACAGGCACAGGTAGTGTTCATTTCCCATAATTACGTAGATCTCTGCACACTGTTCTGCACTGCTAGACGGGAAATTGATTCTTAGGCCCTTTACGGCAACTTAACGTTCTTCCGAAACGCAACTTCCCGCAACACGAGTGTTGCCGGCTTTTCATTTTCCAGATAGACTATATCTCCCAACCATTTCCTGCACAGTTCTTTTATGAGAGTATACAAAATAACTTTACTAAAATCGTGTTTATATAGTGGAGTTATCTGCAGTTAGTTAAACGAGTACTAGTTTTTAATTGTTAAGCGATCTATTATTTAAAAAGTCCAGCAGCTGCAGCTGTCAGCTGTCTACAATACTGAAGAACCTGTCTCATTAGCAAGATGCAGTGAATGTGTAATCGACAATGTCGATTTTATTGTCTCCACTTTCACTGTCTACAGACATCAGTCTCAGTTCTTCCAGCGTCTGGAGAGACTCAGAGGCTTAAATTAGCTCGCTGTGTAACAGCAGCAGGCCACCTATGTGTTAAGGACCGCCAGGTATTTGAACGTAAGTCAAGCAATGCATTACAGTGGATTACTGTTCTATATCTGAACACGATCAGTCCTATTCCATCAGACATATTGACGCCGACCCTGCAAGGCATGCTGTAGATGTGTGGAAGTGGCTGCACGCAGTGCAGCCCACTCAAAGAGTGCTAGAATTTCCTGAATAGAAGAGAGCTATGGAGTCTATCAATAATTCAGTTAATGGTGAAAGAAATGTAGTATCTTCCTGGACATTCATCAATTCACCAACAAATGACTACAACTGAATTGCACAACTTTCCAATATGGTGTCAACGATAGAAACCAATCCAATCTCTGTCCTACCAACGTTGCAAAGGTCGCTACCAACATCACACTTATAGATTAAACACTTCTCAGCCACTGTTTATAGAAACGTATTTTACATAAAAACTTACTTAAAAACTGGAAATAAGTGCCCAGTAAATAAAATGAAAATAACTTAGCTATATGTACACGAGATCAGTGAAAATATTTTGTTTGCTCTCATAAGAGAACTGGACAGGAAGCTGTAATACAGGATGACTAAAAATCAGTTCCCCCTCTAGCTGTTTGGAACAGTGTGCAGGGATTTACGTAGATTATCTCCATATTGGTTTCTTGCGTTAGTATTATTAGTAACTCATATTATATTCCAGTTAGCTTTAATGCACTTTGGGGAAAATCAACACTCCTCGGTCATGTCTGTGCACGTCATCGCCAGTGGTTCATATGGCGCGCTGCAGATGATGGTATAACTTTGTTAAGCACCCAGTATGCTTCCTGTGACATAGCGGGGTAGATAGACTGAGGTATCACCTACTAGCTTTCCGGAAGAAGGAATTATATGACCTACCTTACCTGGCGCTTCTCCCCCCCCTTTCACCCAATTAACACCCCACCCCCCCCCCCCCAGCCGGCCAAGGTGGTCACGCGGTTCTAGGCGCGCAGTCCGGAACCGCGCGACTGCTACGGTCACAGGTTCGAATCCTGCCTCGGGCATGGATGTGTGTGATGTCCTTAGGTTAGTTAGGATTAAGTAGTTCTAAGTTCTAGGGGACTGATGACCACAGCTGTTAAGTCCCATAGTGCTCAGAGCCATTTGAACCATTTTTTTTAACACCCCCCCCCCCCCCCAAGCCAGAGACTTAATGCAGCTACACAAAAGACGTGGTACACCTTATTTGTAGCAAATTCCATTTGGTTTGAATTTGTACCGGGAAACATTTTTGCTATAAGCCGCAGGTTTTAAGTCGTAAAAGAAAAAGTTGGAAAAGTTGCCTTGAAAGCCCCCTCCCCCGCCGGCCGGAGTGGCCGTGCGGTTCTAGGCGCTACAGTCTGAAACCGAGCGACCGCTACTGTCGCAGGTTCGAACCCTGCCTCGGGAATCGATGTGTGTGATGTCCTTAGGTTAGTTAGGTTTAATTAGTTCTAGGTTCTAGGCGACTGATGACCTCAGAAGTTAAGTCGCGTAGTGCTCAGAACCATTTGAACCATTTTTGAATTCCCCCCCCCCTTCCACCACTGTACAAAACGTAATTCTTTCCTCTGATTGTCCTTGGCTAACTGGACTGCACTCACCACTGCTCTCGAGCCGCAAGGCATTAGAGCTCGCGGAGCGCAGTTCGGGCAGGCCTGATTTAGAAACAACTCTTATCCGATACAGTTCACATTCCGATGGTACCTGGCCTCCCCCTAACTCCTGGCGGCCAGCATCAAACCAGTGATAAGAATGACGACAAAAAAATCCGGACAAAGGCGAGTAGTACTCGTGCCCCGAGGCTTCCATACAAACTGAACTACGTATACAGACCGTTCATCTACCTCGGGAATCGAGAATTTCGTCGTTTTTGGCCCGTTACTAGTAGCGAAATTGGCAAGATACCAAAATATGTGACGTAAACACGATTATCTTTTGATTGAAGCTTAAATTTTTAACGCCGCCAAGGGACCGTAGACTTCAGCATGTGACATAAATTTCAACTTGACAAGTTTACCCGTTCCTGAGAAAAAACAACTTAACAGACGGACAGACAGTAGGATACCATGACAACACAAGTATTTTTTCGTTGTGATATAATTACAAATAAACAATTTTCGGATTTTTTTCCTATACTTGTAGTGTAAAACATTGCTTCTTGCCAAATTTCGTGATTCAAAGTCAACGGGAGGTGCCCTACTGATTGTGATGAGAGAGTTTGCGAGTTTCGAAATATGTGATATATATGGCCGCATCTTTTGATTGCACTGAATCGAAAGCTTCAATTTTTTCACCACTGAGGCACCATAAAACCATAGTATGTGAGTTAGTTAGTTATTTAGTTAGTTGGTTGAGTGTTCCATTGATCAATTGCACGGTACGGTAGCCGTCATGATGTGGAATCTGTCAAGTGCTCAAGAAATGCACATATGAAACAACTTTTTTTAAATATATATATATATATATATATATATATATATATATATATATATATATATATAGGGTTATTACAAATGATTGAAGCGATTTCACAGCTCTACAATAACTTTATTATTTGAGATATTTTCAAAATGCTTTGCACACACGTACAAAAACTCAAAAAGTTTTTTTAGGCATTCACAAATGTTCGATATGTGCCCCTTTAGTGATTCGGCAGACATCAAGCCGATAATCAAGTTCCTCCCACACTCGGCGCAGCATGTCCCCATCAATGAGTTCGAAAGCATCGTTGATGCGAGCTCGCAGTTCTGGCACGTTTCTTGGTAGAGGAGGTTTAAACACTGAATCTTTCACGTAACCCCACAGAAAGAAATCGCATGGGGTTAAGTCGGGAGAGCGTGGAGGCCATGACATGAATTGCTGATCATGATCTCCACCACGACCGATCCATCGGTTTTCCAATCTCCTGTTGAAGAAATGCCGAACATCATGATGGAAGTGCGGTGGAGCACCATCCTGTTGAAAGATGAAGTCGGCGCTCTCGGTCTCCAGTTGTGGCATGAGCCAATTTTCCGCGGGCTACGCGTGAAACTTGCCCGCACGCGTTCAACCCTTTCTTCGCACACTGCAGGCCGACCCGTTGATTTCGCCTTACAGAGGCATCCAGAAGCTTTAAACTGCACATACCATCGCCGAATGGAGTTAACAGTTGGCGGATCTTTGTTGAACTTCGTCCTGAAGTGTCGTTGCACTGTTATGACTGACTGATGTGAATGCATTTCAAGCACGACATACGTTTAGTCGGCTCCTGTCGCCATTTTGTCTCTCGAGCGCTCTCACGGTAGAAACCTGAAGTGCGGCTTTAGCCGAACAAAACTTTATGAGTTTTTCTACGTATCTGTAGTGTGTCGTGACCATATGTCAATGAATGGAGCTACAGTGAATTTATGAAATCGCTTCAATCATTTGTAATAGCCCTGTATATATATTGACTTCGGTGCTTGTGTTGACATGCGACTCATTGCTCTACAGTACTAGCATCAAGCACATGAGTACGTAGCATCAACAGGTTAGTGTTCATCACGAACGTGGTTTTGCAGTCAGTGCAATGTTTACAAATGCGGAGTTGGCAGATGTCCATTTGATGTGTGGATTAGCACGGGGCAATAGCCGTGGCGCGGTACGTTTGTATCGAGACAGATTTCCAGAACGAAGGTGTCCCGACAGGAAGACGTTCGAAGCAATTGATCGGCGTCTTAGGGAGCACGGAACATTCCAGCCTATGACTCGCGACTGGGGAAGACCTAGAACGACGAGGACACCTGCAATGGACGAGGCAATTCTTCGTGCAGTTGACGATAACCCTAATGTCAGCGTCAGAGAAGTTGCTGCTGTACAAGTAACGTTGACCACGTCACTGTATGGAGAGTGCTACGGGAGAACCAGTTGTTTCCGTACCATGTACAGCGTGTGCACGCACTATCAGCAGCTGATTGGCCTCCACGGGTACACTTCTGCGAGTGGTTTATCCAACAATGTGTCAATCCTCATTTCAGTGCAAATGTTCTCTTTACCGATGAGGCTTCATTCCAACGTGATCAAATTGTAAATTTTCACAACTTGTGTGGGCTGACGAGAATCCGCACGCAGTTGTGCAGTCACATCATCAACACAGATTTTCTGTGAACGTTTGGGCAGGCATTGTTGGTGATGTCTTTATTGGGCCCCATGTTCTTCCACCTACGCTCAATGGAGCACGTTATCGTGATTTCATACGGGATACTCTACCTGTGCTGCTAGAACATGTGCCTTTACAAGTACGACACAACATGTGGTTCATGCACGATGGAGCTCCTGCACATTTCAGTCGAAGTGTTCGACCATTTCTCAACAACAGATTCGACGACCGATGGATTGGTAGAGGCGGACCAATTCCATGGCCTCCACGCTCTCCTGACCTCAACCCTCTTGACTTTCATTTATGGGGGCATTTGAAAGCTCTTGTCTACGCAACCCCGGTACCAAATGTAGAGACTCTTCGTGCTCGTATTGTGAACGGCTGTGATACAATACGCCATTCTCAAGGGCTGCATCAGCACATCAGGGATTCGATGCGACGGAGGGTGGATGCATGTATCCTCGCTAACGGAGGACATTTTGAACATTTCCTGTAACAAAGTGTTTGAAGTCACGCTGGTACGTTCTTTTGCTGTGTGTTTCCATTCCATGATTAATGCGATTTGAAGAGAAGTAATAAAATGAGCTCTAACATGGAAAGTAAGCGTTTCCGGACACATGTCCACATAACATATTTTCTTTCTTTGTGTGTGAGGAATGTTTCCTGAAAGTTTGGCCGTATTACTGCTGTCTGTCAGATATTTTATTTCATCTGGTAATTTGTCGAAAATTTTATAGCAGTATATTTTAACCCTTTCTGTGCCAAAGATAGGCTGAGTAAGGGACAGTGTAAGTCTTTCTTTTTTCTGGTATTATAATCATGAATGTCACTGTTTTTTCTAACTGGTCCTTGTAGCTGAGAATAAATTTCATTAGTTAGTATATGTACTATGAGGCTGTTGTAAGAATTCCCAATCATTTAAAAAGATGCCTATAAGATGTGCGACTATGAACCCCTCACATTATTCTAACCACTTTCTTTTGAGCAGTGAATACTTTTTGTCTAAATGTTGAGTTACACCAAAATATTATTCCATATGACATCAGAGAGTGAAAGTATGCAAAATATGTTAGCTTACTAATTTCTATATCCTCAAAATTCGCAATTATTCTGATTGCAAAAGTTGCTGAACCTAGTCGCTTTAGAAGATCCAAAATATCAATTTTCCAATTAACATTATCATCTATATGTACACCCAAAAACTTGGTATGCTCTACCCTGTCTACTGACTTCTGTTGATGTGTTATATTTATTGAAGGAACTCTACTTTTCGCAGCAGAAAATTGGATGTACATTGTTTTTTCAAAGTTTAGAGCAAGCCCCTTTGCAGAAAACCAATTAATTACTTTTCCAAAGACCTTATTTGTATCATTTTCAATTGGAGTATCTTTTACTGGGTTAATAATGATGCTTGTATTATCAACAAACAGTGTCAGTTAAGCTTCCTGTTTCAGATAGGGAGGGAGGTCATTCACATATATCTGGAACAGAAGGGGACCCATGATTGAACCCTGTGGAGCACCTAATGTAATTTCACCCCAGTTAGATGAAGTGGCAAACTCATTTAAATCACTTGACCCACATATGGAAACCTTATGCTTCCTGTTCTGTAGGTATGACTTAAACCACTCGTATGTTATTTCATTTACACCATAGAACTGTAATTTCTGTAACATAATGTCATGGTTCAGACAATCAAATGCTTTGGACAAGTCACAGAAAATTCCTGTTGGTGACATTTTACTATTTAATGACTCTATTTTGTGGACAGGGAAATTGTATATTGCTGTCTCAGTGGAACAGCGTTTTTTGAAATCGGAACTGTGATTTACTAACTATCCAATTACTGTTGAGATGGCTAACCACTCTTCAGTACATTACTTTCTTGAAGATTTTTGAAATTTCTGTAAGCAAGGATACTGGCCGATAATTATTGACATCTGTGGTGTCTCCACATTGTTTTAATATCTTATTAGAGATGTCGTCTATTCCAACAGAACATTTATTTTTCAAAGATTTAATGATTTTACTTATTTCACTAGAGGTTGTTAGGTGAAATGTAATCTGACTAAATTTTTTCAAAACAGCCTCTTCCATGTACTGCCTACCTTTTTCTTTTGAACTGTCCTCACCAATTTCTTCTCCTCCATTTAAGAAATGTTTGTTAAAGACACTACTGGCCATTAAAATTGCTACACCAAGAACAAATGCAGATGATAACTGGCATGTGATTACATTTTCACGCAATTTGAGTGCATAGATCCTGAGAAATCAGTACCCAGGACAACCGACTATGGCGGTAATAATGGCCTTGATACGCCTGGGCATTGAATCAAACAGAACTCGGATGGCGTGTACAGGTACAGCTGCCCATGCATCTTCAACAGGATACCACAGTTCATCAAGAGTAGTGGCTGGGCTATTGGACGAGCCAGTTGCTCGGCCACCATTGAGCAGACGTTTTCAATTGGTGAGAGATCTGGAGAATGTACTGGCCAAAGCAGCGGTCGAACATTTTCTGTATCCAGAAAGGCGCGTACAGGATCTGCAACACGCGGTCGTGCATTATCCTGCTAAAATGTAGGGTTTCGCAGGGATCGAATGAAGGATAGAGCCACGGGTCGTAACACATCTGAAAAGTAACGTCCACTGTTCAAAGTGCCGTCAATGTGAACAAGAGGTGACCGAGACGTGTAACCAATGGCACCCCATACAATCACGCTGGGTGATACGCCAGTATGACGATGACTAATACACGCTTCCAATATGCGTTCACCGTGATGTCACCAAACACGGATGCTACCATCATGATGCTGTAAACAGCATTCATCCGAAAAAATTACGTTTTCCGATTCGTGCACCAGGGTTCGTCGTTGAGTACACCATCGCAGGCGCTCCTGTCTGTGATGCAGCGTCAAGGGTAACCGCAGCCACGGTCTCCGAGCTGATAGTCCGTGCTGCTGCAAACGTCGTCGAACTGTTCGTGCAGATGGTTGTTGTCTTGCAAACGTCCCCATCTGTTGGCTCAGGGATCGAGACGTTGGCTGCACGATCCGTTACAGCCATGCGGATAAGATGCCTGTCATCTCGACAGCTAGTGATACGAGGCCGTTGGGATCCAGCACGGCGTTCCGTATTACGCTCCTGAACCCACCGATTCCACATTCTGCTAACAGTCATTGGATCTCGACCAACGCGAGCAGCAATGTCGCGATACGATAAACTACAATCGCGATAGGCTACAATCCGACCTTCATCAAAGTCGGAAACGTGATGGTACGCATTTCTCCTCCTTACACGAGGGATCACAACAACGTTTCACCAGGCAACGCCGGTCAACTGCTGTTTGTGTATGAGAAATCGGATGGAAACTTTCCTCATGTCAGCACGTTGTAGGTGTCGCCATCGGCGCCAAACTTGTGTGAATGCTCTGAATAGCTAATAATTTGCATATCACAGCATCTTCTTCCTGTCGGTTAAATTTCGCGTCTGTAGCACGTCATCTTCCTGGTGTAGCAATTTTAATGGCCAGTAGTGTGTATTAGCTACTTCAACATAACACGTCGACCTGTTAGTGAGAAAATGCGTTCTTAACAGTCGGACAGACCGAGGACAGACAGCAGAATGATCCTAAAAGGGTTCCGTTTATACCGATTGAGGTACAGAACCCTAAAAATAGTGGAAAAATAACATTCGTGCCTGAAGAGGATTTCGATTTTTATGACACTTTTTTTCTCTGTATGCCACGTTGCCTGTGAGAAGGCAGGTAGTTGTTTCTCCTAACTGTAACCAGTCCAGGCAGAAGTTGTAAAAGTCGCAGCGGGCTGCAGCGCTCGGCACAGGGCTCGGCGCCGTGTCGGGCGGGCGCGGCGCCCGCGCTGTGATGGATGGCGGCGGTGACGTCGGCAGACGAGCCGCTGTCAGCGCCGCTCGTCTCCCAAACCAATTGCGGAAAACGTGGCCGCGCTAACTGCCGAGGACGCGCGCGCAGACAGACTCGCGGCCGGGATCAGCACCTGGTAGCTACTGCACACATGGACCGTGAAAAAAACTCAAAAAACCCATTTCACGTACAAGAAACTTGTAAGACTAATTGCGTAACACGAGTAAGGGCTGCATATATACAGGGCTATTACAAATGATTGAAGCGATTTCATAAATTCACTGTAGCTCCATTCATTGACATATGGTCACGGCACACTACAGATACGTAGAAAAACACATAAAGTTTTGTTCGGCTGAAGCCGCACTTCTGGTTTCTGCCATCAGAGCACTCGAGAGGGCAGTGAGACAAAATGGCGACAGGAGCCGAGAAAGCGTATGTCGTGCTTGAAATGCACTCACATCAGTCAGTCATAACAGTGCAACGACACTTCAGGACGAAGTTCAACAAAGATCCACCAACTGCTAACTCCATTCGGCGATGGTATGCGCAGTTTAAAGCTTCTGGATGCCTCTGTAAGGTGAAATCAACGGGTCGGCCTACAGTGAGCGAAGAAACGGTTGAACGCGTGCGAGCAAGTTTCACGCGTAGCCCGCGGAAAATTGGCTCATGCCACAACTGGAGACCGACAGCGCCGACTTCATCTTTCAACAGGATGGTGCTCCACCGCACTTCCATCATGATGTTCGGCATTTCTTCAACAGGAGATTGGAAAACCGATGGATCGGTCGTGGTGGAGATCATGATCAGCAATTCATGTCATGGCCTCCACGCTCTCCCGACTTAACCCCATGCGATTTCTTTCTGAGTGGTTATGTGAAAGATTCAGTGTTTAAACCTCCTCTACCAAGAAACGTGCCAGAACTGCGAGCTCGCATCAACGATGCTTTCGAACTCATTGATGGGGACATGCTGCGCCGAGTGTGGGAGGAACTTGATTATCGGCTTGATGTCTGCCGAATCACTAAAGGGGCACATATCGAACATTTGTGAATGCCTAAAAAAATGTTTTGAGTTTTTGTATGTGTGTGCAAAGCATTTTGAAAATATCTCAAATAATAAAGTTATTGTAGAGCTGTGAAATCGCTTCAGTCATTTGTAATAACCCTGTACAGGCTGGTCCATTGATCGTGACTGGGCCAAATATCTCCTACGTAATGTTCTATCGATGTTACTGCAAGATGTTTCACTGTATGACAGAATGGCGATGTACTTCCAACATGATGGATGTCCGGCACATAGTTCGCGTGCGGTTGAAGCGGTGTTGAATGGCATATTTCTTGACAGGTGGTGGATTGGTCGTCGAAGCACCATACCATGGCCCGCACGTTCACCGGATCTGACGTCCCCGGATTTCTTTCTGTGGGGAAAGTTGAAGGATATTTGCTATTTTCATCGACCTCAACGGCTGACAACATGCGTCAGCCCATTGTCAATACATGTGCGAACATTACGGAAGGCGAACTACTCGCTGTTGAGAGGAATGTCGTTACACGTATTGCCAAAAGCATTTAGGTTGACGGACATCATTTTGAGCATTTATTGCATTAATGTGGTATTTACAGGTAATCACGCTGTAACAGCATGCATTCTCAGAACTGTTAAGTTCGCAAAGGTACATGTATCACATTGGAACAACCGAAATAAAATGTTCAAACGTACCTAAGTTCTGTATTTTAATTTAAAAAACCTACCTGTTACCAACTGTTCTTCTAACATTGTGAGCCACATGTTTGTGACTATTACAGCGCCGTCTATCACAAAGCGAAAAAAGTGGTCCAACTAAAACATTCATATTTCTTTACGTACTACACGAATATGTAATAAAAATGGGGCTTCCTATTTAAAAAACGCAGTTGATATCCGTTTGACCTATGGCAGCGCCATCTACCGCGTCAACCATAGCGCCATCTGGTTTCCCCCTTCAAGCTAGACAAGTTTCGATCTTTGTAGTTTTTTCGTTTGACGCTTATTTCGTGAGATATTTGGCCCGGTCACGATCAATGGACCACCCTGTATAGGTTCAGATGACTCCGTTTTCCTCAATTTTAGTAAGGCATTCGACAACGTTGTGTATGAAATAGTGAAATAGGAAGGAAAGGGAAGCGCTCTGTAACCCAATCTGTAGACAGATGGTTACGGCACCTCGGTTGTTCAATATAAAAATCAAATCAAACCGCCTCCAGCCGTGTAAATTTCCAGTTGTTATTTTATCTGAGCAACCAGTTTCGGCGCTACGTTACGCCTTATTCATGCCCCATGACCGACGTGAAGGAAGAATCCCACCTCTGGTCCAGTCAAAATAGGGACCAGCATTCAGTGACTGGAATCCGTAGATTTTTTACTCAGAGACCCTTTCGTTCATCACTCGCCGGCAGTCAGCAAGTGATGATAGAAATGATCGCTGTGTCATCTATATCTACATCTAGATGGTTACTCTGCAATTCGCACTTCGGTGCCTGGCAGAGGGTTCATCGAACCATTTTCATACTACTTCTCTACCATTCCACTCTCGAATGGCGCGTGGAAAAAAGGAACACCTAAGCCTTTCCGTTTGAGCCTTGATTTCTCCCTACGTAGGTGGGTGTCAACAAAATATTTTTTCATTCGGAAGAGAAAGTTGGTGGCTGAAATTTCGTAAATAGATCTCGCCGCAAAGAAAAACGCCTTTGTTTCAGTGACTGCCACCCCAACTCGCGTATCATATCAGTGACACTCTCACCCATATTGCGCGATAACACGAAACGAGCTGCCCTTCTCTGCACTTTTTCAATGTCCTCCGTCAAACCTACCTGGTAAGAATCCAACACCGCGCACCAATATTCCAGCAGAGGACGGACAAGTGTAATGTAGGCTGTCTCTTTAGTGGGTTTGTCGCATCTTCTAAGTATTCTGCCAACAAAGCGCAGTCTTTGTTTCGCCTTCCCCACAATATTATCTATGTGGTCTTTCCAATTTTAGATGCTCGTAATTGTAATTCCTAGGTATATAGTCGAATTGACAGCCCCTGGATTTGTGCGATTTATCGTATACCCAAAACTTATCGGATTTCTTTTAGTACCCTTGTGAATGACCTCGCACTTTTCTTTGTTTAGTGCTAACTGCCACTTATCGCGCCATACAAAAATTCTCTCCATATCATTTTCTAATTGGAATTGATCGTCTGGTGATTTTACTTCACGGTAAATTACAGCGTCATCTGCAAACAATCTAATAGGGCTGCTCAGATTATCACCTAGATCATTTATATAAATCATGAATAGCAGAGGGCCTATGACACTACCTTGCGGAACGCCCGATATCGCTTCTGTTCTACTCAATGATTTACCGCCTATCACTACGAACTGTGACCTCACTGAGAGAAAATCACGAATCCAGTCACACAACTGAGACAATACTCCATATCCACGCAATTTGATTAATAGCCGCTTGTGAGGAACAGTATCAAAAGCCTTCTGGAAATCTATGAATATGGAACCTATCTGAGATCCCTCGTCGACAGCACTCATTACTTCATGGGAATAAAGAGCTATCTGTGTTGCACAAGAACGATATTTTCTGAATCCGTGTTTGTTATGTATCAATAAGTCATTTTCTTCAAGGTGATTCATAATGTTAGAGTACAGTATATGCTCCAAAATCCTACTGCAAATTGAAGTCATTAATCTTCGGATGTCACTGTATGCTGGCCCCTATTTTGACTGGACCAAGGTGGAATTCCTCCTTCACGTCGCTCATGGCGCCTGAACATAGCGTAACGTAAAGCCGAAACTGGTTATTCTGATAAAATAACAACTGGAAATTTAGACGGCTGGAGGTGGTTGGATTCGATTTTTTTATTTGGAAGGGGAAAGAGTGGTTGGGAAAGCAGTGACTTCCACCTGCATAAGGCACTGTGGAAATACAATGGCGAAAGTTGAAAATTTTGATACGGACTGAGGCTCGAAAACCCGAATTGAGCGCTTCTGACAGGCAGTTGCCTTAACCACTTCTACCATCGGGACACGGTCTCACGCCGACGCATGTTTCCAACTTACCGCACGCTACAGTGCATCGTTCCTTGTCCATTAACCTGCTACTCAGACTTGTCGATTCTGGTAGGAGTTAAAAGGTTATTAGAGGCCGGCCGCGGTGGCCGTGCGGTTCTAGGCGCTTCAGTCCGGAACCGCGGGACTGTTACGGTCACAGATTCGAATCCTGCCTCGGGCATGGATGTGTGTGATGTCCTTAGGTTAGTTAGGTTTAAGTAGTTCTAAAATCTAGGGGACTGATGACCTAAGATGTTAAGTCCCATAGTGCTTAGAGCCATTGGAACCATTTTCGATATTAGAGCGTCCACACTGAAATAAATATCATGGAGTCGTCACGGTATAACAGAAATGTAGGTACTGTATATGCATCTCCGACAGAACAGTCACTACTACACTCCTGGAAATTGAAATAAGAACACCGTGAATTCATTGTCCCAGGAAGGGGAAACTTTATTGACACATTCCTGGGGTCAGATACATCACATGATCACACTGACAGAACCACAGGCACATAGACACAGGCAACAGAGCATGCACAATGTCGGCACTAGTACAGTGTATATCCACCTTTCGCAGCAATGCAGGCTGCTATTCTCCCATGGAGACGATCGTAGAGATGCTGGATGTAGTCCTGTGGAACGGCTTGCCATGCCATTTCCACCTGGCGCCTCAGTTGGACCAGCGTTCGTGCTGGACGTGCAGACCGCGTGAGACGACGCTTCATCCAGTCCCAAACATGCTCAATGGGGGACAGATCCGGAGATCTTGCTGGCCAGGGTAGTTGACTTACACCTTCTAGAGCACGTTGGGTGGCACGGGATACATGCTGACGTGCATTGTCCTGTTGGAACAGCAAGTTCCCTTGCCGGTCTAGGAATGGTAGAACGATGGGTTCGATGACGGTTTGGATGTACCGTGCACTATTCAGTGTCCCCTAACGATCACCAGTGGTGTACGGCCAGTGTAGGAGATCGCTCCCCACACCATGATGCCGGGTGTTGGCCCTGTGTGCCTCGGTCGTATGCAGTCCTGATTGTGGCGCTCACCTGCACGGCGCCAAACACGCATACGACCATCATTGGCACCAAGGCAGAAGCGACTCTCATCGCTGAAGACGACACGTCTCCATTCGTCCCTCCATTCACGCCTGTCGCGACACCACTGGAGGCGGGCTGCACGATGTTGGGGCGTGAGCGGAAGACGGCCTAACGGTGTGCGGGACCGTAGCCCAGCTTCATGGAGACGGTTGCGAATGGTCCTCGCCGATACCCCAGGAGCAACAGTGTCCCTAATTTGCTGGGAAGTGGCGGTGCGGTCCCCTACGGCACTGCGTAGGATCCTACGGTCTTGGCGTGCATCCGTGCGTCGCTGCGGTCCGGTCCCAGGTCGACGGGCACGTGCACCTTCCGCCGACCACTGGCGACAACATCGATGTACAGTGGAGACCTCACGCCCCACGTGTTGAGCAATTCGGCGGTACGTCCACCCGGCCTCCCGCATGCCCACTATACGCCCTCGCTCAAAGTCCGTCAACTGCACATACGGTTCACGTCCACGCTGTCGCGGCATGCTACCAGTGTTAAAGACTGCGATGGAGCTCCGTATGCCACGGCAAACTGGCTGACACTGACGGCGGCGGTGCACAAATGCTGCGCAGCTAGCGCCATTCGACGGCCAACACCGCGGTTCCTGGTGTGTCCGCTGTGCCGTGCGTGTGATCATTGCTTGTACAGCCCTCTCGCAGTGTCCGGAGCAAGTATGGTGGGTCTGACACACTGGTGTCAATGTGTTCTTTTTTCCATTTCCAGGAGTGTATATACACTGAAGCGCCAAAGAAACTGGTATAGGCATACGTATTCAAATATAGAGATACGTAAACAGGCAGACTACGACGCTGCGGTCGGCAACGCCTGTACAATGTAAGTGTCTGGCGCAGTTGTTAGATCGGTTACTGCTGCTACAAAGGTAGGTTATATCAAGATTTAAGTGAGTCTGATTGTAGTGTTATAGTCGACGCACTAGCGATTGGACATAGCATCTACGAGGTATCGATGAAGTGGGATGGATTTTCGAGTACGACCATTTCACAAGTGTACCGTGAATATCAGGAACCCGGTAAAACATCAAATTTCCGACATCGCTGTGGCCGGAAAAAGATCCTGCAAGAACGGGACCAACAACGACTGAAGAGAATCATCCAGCGTGACAGAAGTGCAACCCTTCCGCAAATTGATGCAGATTCCAACGTTGCGTCACATTCAACGAAACATCGTCGATAAGACCCACTCGTGTACTCTTGATGACTGCACGACTCGAAGCTTTACGCCTCGCCTGGGCCAGTCAGCATCGACACTGATGACTGGAAACATGTTGCCCGGTCGGACGAGTCTCGTTTCAAATTGTATCTCTCTGCCGCTTGTCAGATTACGAGACCGGAGCCGCTGCGTCTCAATCAAGTAGCTCCTCAGTTTGCGCCTCAAGGGCTGAGTGCACCCCGTTAGAAAACTGTATCGAGTTGCAGGTCTTCTTCGATACATGGACTGGCAGTTGACTGACAACGTAAACAAACCTAACAAATTGCACATAAACAGGAGGGAAGACCTGTTATCATTTAGTTATACAATTGCTGGACAGTCACTTGTAACAGTCACATCGATTAAATATATATGAGTACGCATACAGAGCAATTTTGAGAGAAACAACCACACAAACTAATCGTAGGAATAGCCTATGCCTGATTAATTGATAGATTCCTCACGGTGTTCAGTTCAGCAACGAAGGACGTTGCTAACAAAAGTATCGTTCGATGGTTGTTTGGCTATTGCCCCTTAGTCTGGGACCCTTATCTGGTAGGGCTGATAGGGGAAATGGAGAAGATCCAAAAAAGAGCATCCCGTTTCATCATACGTTCTTTTAGTACGCGCAAAAGCGCCTCTGAGATCCTCGCCGAATTCCGGTAACACGCGTTACTAGAGACATGTGGTTTACAGTTAAGATTTAGAGATTGTACTTTCTCAAAAGAATCTCAACCAGAACATTGGTTCTTCCTGTAAACATCTCGCGAAATGAGCGTGAAGGTAAGATCAGAGATTTGAGTTCATGCGAAGTCATCCTTCGCGCGCACAATTCGCGACTTGAACGAAAATAAAAGGAACTGACAGTGGCACGAGACTTACCCTCCATCATGCACCGTAAAGTGGCTTGCGGAACATAGACGTACGTCATTTCCTTTGCCGCTGCACAAGTTTTGCACTTTTTAAGTCTTTCAGTAGACGGTAGGAAAAATATAGGAAACTGCTCGTCCTCGATCGCTCGACTGAGCGACCTAAACGAAACTTTTCATCGTATAAGAACGACTCGACTCGTGGACTAGTACGTTACGACAAAGAATTCTTTACTAATGTGGACAATGTTGCTTCGATTATTTCGTGGTGAGACTTGAAGTAAATTAAATCTGAAACAAAAATTTTTTTCGTTTAATATCAAGTTGCATCATTTAATAATATTGTCCAGTACTTTAGTGGGAAACGGAGTTGTAATTTTGTCACTGAAGCAGGAATTATTGTCCGTACCTCTATCAGAGGAAGGGATGATAGTGATCGCCCCATTGACGTTGGCGCCATAGAGACATAGAAATAGCTGAGGTCGTTAGCTTTTGAGCAGAAAATTCTCCGTGACCTGTACAAAGTATCTTACTCGGTGTACACCTACAACTGTTATGGAGTAAGCGTCGAAAGCTTAATTTGAAAAAAGTGGAAATGAGACTTTAGCTCAGTATGCTCCAGTGTTTACTACGGGATCACCCACCACATTTTACATCTCCATCTGCCTCTTATTGAGCAGGATGCATTACGGCACATGTGAGGACGATGAAGATGATGATGATGATGATGATGATTGGTTTTTGGGGCGCTCAAATGCGGGGTCATCAGCGCCAGTACAAAGTGCCAGTTTTTACACAGCCCAATTTTTGTACACAGTCCAATCTAACCGCTGTCACGAATGATGATGATGAGTGAAATGATGAGGACAACACAAACATTCAGTCCCCGGGTAGAGAAAATCCCCAACCCGGGCGGGAATTTAACCCCCGATCCCGTGATCCAGAGGCAGCAATGTCTGAGGACGGCATTTCGATACGACATCACATATCCCTTCCTCTGCTCCATTCGCAAATGGTACGTCCGAATATCCACTGTCGGTTAGCCTACATATATTCTCTCACTTTTAGATTTTCTCATTCTGACCTTATCGGGAGACACACAATCTATATTGCAGCGCTGAAAGTGGAGATTGTTGGGCATCATCGAGACGCTCTCGCACTAACTTAACGAACTTGTAACGAAACGCTCAGCTCTTCGTTGGATCTTCTCTATTTCTTCCAATAACCCAGTCAATTCAAGGATCCCACACTGACGAACAATCTTAAGAATAAGTCCAACAAGTATTTTGCTAGTCATTTCTCTCGGGATGAATTAAATTCCCTTGAGATTTTTCCAGTGTGTTCGCTTGTTTTATATCGTCAATTCATTACACGTCGCTGTAGATGGTTACTCCTACATACTTTACGGAAATTACTATTAGTATTAATTGATGGTCAGTAACTCAATCTTACTGTAATGGATCCCTTCGACTACCTAACAGCGATACTTCACAGTCATTTACGTTCAGGGCCCGACAGTCAGTGAACCACTTGCAGATCCTTTGCAGGAGTTTCTACACATCGTTAGTCCTCTGGCGTTTCTGGCTTCCTGTAGACACATTATGAAGGAGCTACCGACCTTATATGCGAGACCATTTACATACAGGGGATGGGAAAAATATGGAAACCCAAAAACATGACACGTTATTATGCCTAATACGGTGTAGGAAAACTTGGCATTCAAACCAGCTTCCAGTCGTATCCGAATGGATAAATGCACGTCCTGCCTGGTTTTCAAGGGAGTTTTACGCCATTCCCACTGCTAATAGGGGCAAGAACAGGTAACGAAGATGGATGTGGAGAGCGATCATGCACCATTTTCTACAAAGTACGCCACAAAGGTTCAGTAACATCGATATCTGGTAGCCGTAATGGCCAGGTGAGATGCAATAATTAAGCCTCGTACTCTCAAAAGCAGCTCTGGGCGATGCGGGCAGTGTGAATAGGGGCGCAGTCGCCTTGGGACACAGCATCACAATTGGGGAACAAATATTGTGCCATGGGATGGGCCTGATCAGTCAAAATAGTCACACAATCCTCAGCAGTAATGCAACCTTGTAGAATATTACGGAGCTCGCAGCAAGCAATCTGCATCATTGTGAAACGAGACTCATCCGAGCAAATGACTTTCTTCCAGTGCTTCATAGTGCATGGTTTTTGCTTTGGCACCACGTTTTCCCGATACAGGCATTTCCATCTTCGATGTGTGGTTTTGGAATTCCAGCTCGCCCCCTGCTTATGGAGCTCCTTTCGTGTTGTTTTGGTGCTGACAGGGTTCACTATTGTGACTGTCAGTTCTGCAGTGACTTTTTGAGATGTCGTCCTCTTATCTTTCATCAAAATTGTTGCGGCCACATGTAGTAAGCGTTGCTTCACGCAGTGGAGAATGGCAAAACAGAGGCAGCCGGCGATCGAGGCGTTGCAAAGTAAGCGCGGCACAGGTAGCCTTGCTGACAGTTGCAGTTTACCAACCGGCTGATGCAAGGACGCACGCAGAGCAAGCGCCGAGCGAAGCCTGGAGAGTGCTGAGTAAGGAGAAGTGAGGCCAGCACGCTAAGTTACGCTGCAACATACTGCGGGAGTAGTAACAAGAAGCTGCCACCGAGGGTAAAAAACGTCCTCTTGCCAGATATAAATAGTGGAGCGCAGTCAGCAACGGACTGAAGCCACTGGGAAGCAGTTCGGATCTGAGGACGGACGTGGTCCGTGCCCGAATGTTGAATCTTCGTAGGTGACGATTCCAGAAGTCTGTTCCAGCTCACAGGAGTCACCCGTTCGCCGCCAGATGTCAACTTCAGCTCTGGGTGTCGGCCCGAGTTCGGTCGGCACCATGGCTGACTAACTACAGCGACAACTTCCAGCAGGACCGGCCGCAGTGCGGTCTTGGTCACAGGAGCCGCCGGGGACTGACGCCCGGACTTCACGGCAACCCGGCCCCACGGCGCGTGGTCCGTCCATGACGGGAGCTCGCGGACATCGCGACTGACGGCTTCCCAGCCGCCGGTGCAGCAGGCGTCGGCAGCTGACCTCACGGCGATGCGGCTGCCGAGCGGCGACGAGTTCATCTCAACCACAGGGCATCCTGACTTCAGCGGAGCACTGGTGGCCTGAGGCTCCGAGCGCGATCGGCGGTGCGCATTGTCGGAGAATCTACACAGCAGCAGCCAGGCGGAGGGATCCGCAGGGCTGGGCAGCGACGACGAGGGAGAAATTGTAAAGAAAGTTCAATAAATAATTGTAAAACTCCACGCCGTCTCAGTCTTTGGCGCAGCCACTGTGTCTGCTGCTAACAAGTAGCAAACGGCCGTAACAAGTACTACAGAAGCTATAACAAGTGGTGCAGAAGGCGTAACAAGTGGCCATCTGCCATAACAAAATCCTCTTCAATGACCGTCTGTCACGATCATTCAACAAACACTTTCCTCAACATTGTGACTTAGCAGAAGGTGTTTTCCCACCTTCCCTGTACGTGATATAAATCTTCGATACGGCGCCTCACGAAATACGGAACACTTCGGCTACCTT
Source organism: Schistocerca cancellata (assembly GCF_023864275.1). Lineage (NCBI taxonomy): Eukaryota > Metazoa > Arthropoda > Insecta > Orthoptera > Acrididae > Schistocerca > Schistocerca cancellata. The sequence goes on from NC_064630.1 coordinate 633,060,937, forward strand.
GGCTATGGAAGCACTCATCATGTGTGCATCAACAGTTCACCCACGTCCTAATTTGCTTAGCTCTAAATTACTCACAACTACACAGAACACTGTTCTGACCGTGAATGACACGTGCAGCGTATTGAGGGCATTACGCAGGTGCTGTTTGTTGCCAAGAAAGCCACCAGCAGGCTTGGCCTGCATTTACGTTCATGAATGGGTTTCGGGCGGTGTTTCCACATGTTCGTCCGACCCCTCTATAATGTAAAGAGTAACGGCCGCCTCTCTTACACTAATCCCCAAATTTCTCTTATACTGGAAAGTATGGGCCCATTAAGACTCAAATCTTGTTCTATATGTTAGGACGTGCTGAATCCACTCATTAATCTAGTCCGATACTCAGTCACCTCTTTAGTTTGTTGCGGCGCGGGGTAGCCAGCGGTCTTGGGCGCCTGGTCATGGTCCGCGCGGCTCCCCCCGTCGAATGTTCGAGTCCTCCCTCGGACGTGGGTGTGTGTGTTGTCCTTAGTGTAAGTTAGTTCAAGTTAGATTAAGTGGTGCGTAAGCTTAGGGACCGATGACCTCAGCAATTTGGTCCCATAAGATCTTACGACAAATTTCCAATTTCTTAGTTTGTTTTTGTTCTCAAATACACGAGCATAAAAAATGTTACACTATTACATAAGTGGCATCTGCTTGATGACACTGCCGCACGGGATTAGCCGAGCAGTCTAAGGCGCAGTAGTCAGGGACTGTTCGGCTGGTCCCGGTGGAGGTTCGAGTCCTCCCTCGGGCATGTGTGTGTGTGTGTTTGTCCTTGGGATAATTTAGGTTAAGTAGTGTGTAAACTTAGGAACTGATGACCTTCGCAGTTACTTCCCATAAGATTTCACACACATAAGAACATAAGAACTTGATGACACTTCCAGTCAACGGGAATGATCTTTGTTTCTTTCGGATACCTTGGTGTCCTTCGTTGCTCTAGCGACCTGCGGTAAACTGCTGCTAGAATAGAAGCAAGTTCTCTCTTATAAGCTCTGCAGATTCTTCCACAAATCTCGTCAGCTCTATAAATGTTTCTAATGTTGAGAGGGCTTCGTTGATTTCTTATTCCGTGATCCCTTTTCTCAATATCTGCCATTTCGTCTATTGTGTGATGACTGAAAGGTAAATCTTCCGCACTGGCACAATTTCAGTATATTTTGTCTCTAACATCTTCAGTTTCGGCGTCAGTATGGTCATGGAACAAATGCAGTGATTACGATTCCTTACTGCCTTCACAGAAGACCAAAATTTCTTAGCATTTTTCGTAAGATCAGCTGCCAATATTTTGGATCAGAATTCATTGGACACTCTCCGAGTTACTTTCCTTACTCTCATTTTGACTTCATTCATGTCTTGTTTATTAACAAGGCTTCGATTTGGCTTAAATCTGTGACGAGGCTCTCATTGTTTTCGCAGCATTTTTGTAGCACTACTATTGAATCTCGGTGGTTCATTCTCCTCTATCACAACTATACTAAACTTTCCGTGCATGTGGCCCTTGCATGAAAAGGCAAAGGGACGCATGCAGTGGAGCAAAATCACGCAAGCCTCTGATTTATGCGAGCGAGGACCATTGTGCGTAGGCGCCTGATTCTTCCAAAGATGATTCTGTATGTTTGCTTTCTTTTACAAAGTCTCATTGCTAAAAAAATCAGTTTTTTGCACGCATTCAAGTTTCCCTATGTGTCAGCACTTTGAGTGAGTGGTCTAACGAGAAACACTTGGAATTTGGAGAGCGTTATCATGTACTTCTTGTTTGTGGTATTTAAGTTCAAATGACTCTGAGCACTATGGGACTTAACATCTGAGGTCATCAGTCCCCTAGAACTTAGAACTAGTTAAACCTAAATAACCTAAGGACATAACACACATCCATGCCCGAGGCAGGATTCGAACCTGCGACCGTAGCGGTCGTGCGGCTCCAGACCGAAGCGCCTTGAACCACTCGGCCACAAAGCCTGGCGGTATGTCAGTCCCACAGGCTATTACAGTAGAGTGAAATAAAAAAAATCTACTGTTCTTCTCAAATAATTACAACCATGAAACAACAAAGAAAAACTGCACAAAATAACGAGAAACAGCTGGTTCCTCTATAGTGTGGGTACTGCAGAGCTACGTGTTGGCATCCAAAGCCCGCAAACAGTATAGGGAATTTCACTTCAAACAAAAATCATGCGCGACATTTGATCACGCTTCTCTAAAGTCTTGAAGCTAAAAGTAAACAAAAAAGAAACTTAGAGGTCTAATTAAACGCCTACAAGAAAATCCGAGCCCCCACCACAGCCCCCCTCCCCAAACCACACACGCACAACACGCGCACACAACAAATACATATACATGTGACAGGGCCTCTCTCTCGATGTCGATTTGTGTTTGGTGTCCCTTCAGTGTTGGTCTGCAGAAGGCCGCTATATATACTCAGGGTAAAGCAAAATTCGCACACTCGGGCTTCGCAGCGCAATTACCCCCACTCCCACGCTAGAGACAGAATGAATGTCTGTCACAAAATTTCGTTCGGCCAGCACATCCGACAGAAAAAAGACGTTAAAGAGTGGCAATCTGGCAACACTGTAACCACATGTACGGTAAGTCTCTGTCAGCTCGTACAAGTTGTGTTGTACCGTTGGTGCAGTGGATAGTTTTTCGTTAGCATGCAGGACGTATGGGGCTCGATCCTGGGTTGAGGCATATGTTTCTTATTTGGTAAATGTATCCATGTGGTACGGCATCTGGTATCTTAATCGTCAACACCGATTGCAGCGTGTCCTCTAGAAAACATCCGCACTTGCATACCACAATCGAAGAAATGGAAGATTGTTCAGCTTTGAAAGAAGCCCTTTCCACGTCGTGGGCGTGAATTTATTCGCCCCACTTCATCTACTAGATGCGAAACCTATTTTCTTTGTACCCCCCTCCAATGGTCCCATAGATTAGTAGCAACTATTATTCTTGCCTCGTTCAGGTCGATTACATTTCGTTAGGACGTTACATTACCAGTAGGATAGCAACGTGCTTCGCGAATAATGTCCATATTCGGTTACTATTTGTATGTCTTATCACCATGATCCCACTAACAATGTGTCTCGACATTGCAACATTGAGTCTGGTAAACGCATGCTGTTCAGTACGTATCTCAATGCATTATTATTATTATTATTATTTCTTTTTCTTTACTTTCTCAGACTGTTAAGTCTGGTTAAAAATGGAACGTCACGCGGACCTTGATCAAGCGTGACTTCCTTGTAACTGTATGGTATATGTTATATTGCATTTAGGAACTTTCGGATAATTGAACATGTATCAATAATTACAGATTTTTGTAGTTGTATGTATATGTTTGGATGTAGCTGTATTGCATTGATGTACTGGTGGATATTGTGAGGTATGACTCCTGTAGTTGATAGTATAATTGGTATAATGTCAACTTTATCCTGATGCCACATGTCCTTGACTTCCTCAGCCAGTTGGATGTATTTTTCAATTTTTTCTCCTGTTTTCTTCTGTATATTTGTTGTGTTGGGTATGGATATTTCAATTAGTTGTGTTAATTTCTTCTTTTTATTGGTGAGTATGATGTCAGGTTTGTTATGTGGTGTTGTTTTATCTGTTATAATCGTTCTGTTCCAGTATAATTTGTATTCATCATTCTCCAGTACATTTTGTGGTGTGTACTTGTATGTGGGAACGTGTTGTTTTATTAGTTTATGTTTTATGGCAAGTTGTTGATGTATTATTTTTGCTACATTGTCATGTCTTCTGGGGTATTCTGTATTTGCTAGTATTGTACATCTGCTTGTGATGTGATCTACTGTTTCTATTTGTTGTTTGCAAAGTCTGCATTTATCTGTTGTGGTATTGGGATCTTTAATAATATGCTTGCTGTAATATCTGGTGTTTATTGTTTGATCCTGTATTGCAATCATGAATCCTTCCGTCTCACTGTATATATTGCCTTTTCTTAGCCATGTGTTGGATGCGTCTTGATCTATGTGTGGCTGTGTTAGATGATACGGGTGCTTGCCATGTAGTGTTTTCTTTTTCCAATTTACTTTCTTTGTATCTGTTGATGTTATGTGATCTAAAGGGTTGTAGAAGTGGTTATGAAATTGCAATGGTGTAGCTGAGGTATTTATATGAGTGATTGCTTTGTGTGTTTTGCTAGTTTCTGCTCGTTCTAGAAAGAATTTTCTTAAATTGTCTACCTGTCCATAATGTAGGTTTTTTATATCTATAAATCCCCTTCCACCTTTCTTTCTGCTTAATGTGAATCTTTATGTTGCTGAATGTATGTGATGTATTCTATATTTGTGGCATTGTGATCGTGTAAGTGTATTGAGTGCTTCTAGGTCCGTGTCACTCCATTTCACTACTCCAAATGAGTAGGTCAATACTGATATAGCATAAGTATTTATAGCTTTTGTCTTGTTTCTTGCTGTCAATTCTGTTTTCAGTATTTTTGTTAGTCTTTGTCTATATTTTTCTTTTAGTTCTTCTTTAATATTTGTATTATCTATTCCTATTTTTTGTCTGTATCCTAGATATTTATAGGTATCTGTTTTTTCCATCGCTTCTATGCAGTCGCTGTTGTTATCCAATATGTAATCTTCTTGTATAGTGTGTTTTCCCTTGACTATGCTATTTTTCTTACATTTGTCTGTTCCAAAAGCCATATTTATATCATTGCTGAATACTTCTGTTATCTTTAGTAATTGGTTGAGTTGTTGATTTGTTGCTGCCAGTAGTTTTAGATCATCCATGTATAGCAAATGTGTGATTTTGTGTGGGTATGTTCCAGTAATATTGTATCCATAATTTGTATTATTTAGCATGTTGGATAGTGGGTTCAGAGCAAGACAGAACCAGAAAGGGCTTAATGAGTCTCCTTGGTATATTCCACGCTTAATCTGTATTGGCTGTGATGTGATGTTATCTGAATTTGTTTGGATATTAAGTGTGGTTTTCCAGTTTTTCATTACTATGTTTAGAAACTGTATCAATTTATTATCTACTTTATATATTTCCAATATCTGTAGTAACCATGAGTGGGGTACACTATCAAAGGCTTTTTGGTAATCAATGTATGCGTAGTGTAGGGAGCTTTGTTTAGTTTTAGCTTGATATGTCACCTCTCTATCTATTATCAGTTGCTCTTTACATCCTCGTGCTCCTTTGCAGCAGCCTTTTTGTTCTTCATTTATAATTTTGTTCTGTGTTATTATTATTATTATTATTATTATTGTTATTATTATTATTATTACTCTATCGATGGTATTGTGAAAACATCACGTCTGTTACCGTTAGGGAAGCAGTGTAATTCGAAACCGAACATTTCACAATTAGCGGTGTCTAACATTCTGCGTGGTGTCTTTTTGTTCTATATCGTGTCTCCCTACCACTTTCGCGCAACGACGCTCTGAGCGTGTTTTTCAGGGAATTGACTAGTTTGAACCTGGGACCTGTTGCTGGTAAGGAGACGCCAGACCACATATGACATCCAATGAGAAACGTGATACTTTTCGTGTTGGGGCAATGTTTTTAAAGTTTGCAACGTAACAGAGACGCGAAAAAGTCTCACGCTAAGGCTCTAGCTTTTAACATGGGCTAGGGGTGGTCCTAACGTAACAGAGACGCGAAAAGGTCTCACGCTAAAACTTGCGGGTGGTGTGGCCCCTTTTTGTGTTATCGTGAGATCTATACTGTTCTTCTGGAGGGCTCTAGCTTTTAACATGGTCTGAGGGGTGGTCCTGACGTAACAGAGACGCGAAAAAGTCTTACGCTAAGGCTCTAGCTTTAAACATGGGCTGGGGGGGTGGTCCTGACGTAACAGAGATGCTAAAAAGTCTCACGCTAAAACTTGCAGCTGGGGTGGTCCTAGTGGTTAACTGGCGACGTAGGTGTCCAGTCCGTCCCTTATCATAGGGCCTTCTAGCTTAACACGGTTCTGCTCTCAGCTTCTGTTCTCGTTTCTCCCCTCGGAACTGCGTCTGTCTCACGGTGGGAAGGTATGACATGCATTTAGGCATTCTTGTGTTAGTCTGTGGTATTCCATTTGCTCACTCGTTACTCGTATTACTTTGGATAATTTAATGTCACGATTTATTCGGAGGTATGTTACATTCTACTGGATTTGCTTAACATGTCAGGGTTTTCATGGAAGGTGTTGGATTTGCCTGACACCTTGCAGGTGTTGGGATGAATCATGCAGAACAGTATCTGTCAGAGAGATAATGCACTGTAGGTGGAACAGCACACAGGACTAACGGTGTGTTTATACTGTATGTGCTGTCCATCCAACAGGGACTAGTTGCGAACAGAGTAACGCACCCGTGACAGACTCCAATGTACATGTGTACACATATCGAATTTTCTCATTCTAAACTTCTAAACCAGTGTTTCAGACGTATGGCATACACAAACGATGAAGATATGGACATGCTTCTGGTCATTGGTGCATCTCATAACCGGGCTGGTGTTGCCACTCGTGAATATGCTGCCAGATATCCTCGTCGACGCCATCCAGATAAAAACGTGTTCCGTCATCTAGAGCTGTGCCTTTGGGAGTCACATTCTCTCCTTCCACCATCACGTAACAGAGGTCGTCCAAGGACTCGCCATACTCCAGCTACTGAGGAAGTTATTCTGGAGGTCATGCACCAAGAACCTCAGCGAAGTACACGTAGCGTAGCAAGGCAGCTGCCTGTCTCGCAACGCGCTGTCATTAACGTGCTGCACAAGCATGGGCTGCACTCCTATCACTATGTTTTCACGGAACACCTGCATCCTGCAGATCGCCATCAGCGGATGCAATTCTGTGAATTGTTCCAACAACAACAGGAAGCCAATGAGGACTTCGTCGACACCATAATATGGTCAGATGAAACAGCATTTACTCATGAGTGTGTCTTCAATATCCACAACGCCCACCATTGGTGTGAGGTTAACCCGCACGTCACCCACGACCATGGATATCAAGTTCGCTTTGGTATCAACGACTGGGTCGGAATATTGGGCCAAAGGGGTTTTTGGGTCCCTACATGTTGCCTGACCAATTGACTGCACGATGGTATCATGAATTCCTTTCTAACTATCTGCCTGACGCACTGGAAGATGTTCCACTACATGTTCAGCAGAGGATATGGTTCCAACATGATGGTGCACCTCCATACTCTCGAATTAATGTGCGACAGCATTTGGACAGAACATTTCCAGGGAAATGGCTCAGATGTGGAGGTACAGTTTGTAACGGAACATATTAAAGGCTTTACTGTACCGAAGTATGCGATACCCTCCAAATTCAACCAGTTTAACGAGTATTTATGATTATAGAAAAGTTATTGTGTATGTTAACAATGATTGCGTAACATGTCTCCATAAACAGTCAACCCATTAAATTATACTGAATAACTAACCCACACAAAAGTTAATATCACTTGATCACTGATACAGCAAATGTCATCATGTAAAAACACTGAGTTCATCTTAAATAATTAATATGAAGTATGAAAAATAGTGTACAACTTAGGTATTTTGGATCTCCTTAAATAAAAATCACCCAGTGAAACCTATTTGTTCACTAGGAGCGGTTTCACTTAGTATTCACGAAATCAATCCTGTTTTAGACGAAAACCAATGTATTTCTTAATAATTCATGTTAATTACTTATTTATGCAAATTAGAGAAGTCAATTGACAAACTTCTAAAAAACGGACTTTTTGTAACAAGGAATTATTCTGTCAAGTCAACAAATCTGTCTGTCATTTTAATAACATGTTAAATTATGTCACTCAATGCAAATTAATAACTTTTCTGCACAAATTATGATAACAGATGTACATGTGACTTGTAAACTATATCTCTTTTTAGTAGTTCTTTGACAATGTTATAAATACGAGCAGCAAGAAGGGTCGAGAGGCAGTCGGAATGTCACTCTGGTACAGTGTGTTAGTGTGTTATTGTTTGAGGTGGATAAACAATGCAAAGAACATGTAAAGGAAGTTGTGTTGTGTCATAGTCTTTGGTGGACAGTGGAATTAAGATGGCCACCAGAGAAATAAATATTTGAAGTTTACATATTTGTTGGTTTCGTTCATTCTTTATCATCAAAAGCACATAAAAAACATGGGACCTCATGTTTTTAACCCTAGACAACCAGATTTAGAGCCAGCATCAACATCGAGACACAGCAGCGATCCAGCAAGCAGCAGTGATTACTACAATGCATTTTAATGGCGCCAACCTAACATCAAGTGCTAACAAGCTCCGTAAATGGGAGTGAAATAGTGCGATTATAGCAATTAGCAATATCTATGACCAGGCGACCATTACAAAAGTGGGGGCTCAGCCGGGATCTTTAAGTGCATCGATGATAATAGTGCAGCGATAAATTTCATAAGTGCTTAGCATTCCAAAAAAAGTTTATTTGTGCAGTGTGGCAACAGTGAAAATATGTCAAAAATAAATAAATAAATAAAGTCTGTTTGTGCGACTACCAAAAACCATCATCACACCGCTCGGAAGATTAACGTCTGGATAATGTCAACAGAAGTCATCAATCAAGACCTCAGCTTCAATAAACCCGAATAGAAGTGAAGAAACCAACAGGAACACCGATCACGACATCATAGCATAAAGCCAGGTATTTTGTTGTTGTTGTCATTTAAAATAATTAATAGTTAACATGTCTCTACCTGAGAGTGATGAGATCGTAGGAAATGTAAAAATTGAACCAGGGGATGGTGAACAATTAAACTTAACAGAGTGGCTAGCAGGGTTTGCAACTCAAATAAGCTCGCAACTTAAACAAACCAGTGAAGAAATAAGTGTGAAACTGAAAGAAAACACAGATAGACTGGATAAGTTAAGTTTCAATTTTGATGTATTAAATACTCATCTGAATGAGAAGTGTGAGGAAATTAAAACTACCCTCAGTAAGGACACTAGAGAACAGTTGATACACTTCAGAAAAGAATTTCAAGTTAAAGTTGAAAGTTTAAATGAAAACATACAAGCTAACACAGACAGCATTGCTGTCATCTACAACAGAGTAGATACTGAAGTTGAAAGATTAGATCAGAGAATAGACAAAACTTCAGAAAACCTTAAACAAGAATGCAACCTGTATACCACTAATGTAGATACAAAAGTAGAAAATATGCACACTAAATGTACACAATTGGAGGACGCATTGATGTCCAAACAAACGATTTACAATCAAAATACAATGTATGGGCACATCCAAGTGAAATGCTTTCCTGGTGAAAATCTGCACCCTATTGACTTTATTCACCAATGTAAGGATATTTTTGTGGTAGGAATGTCAGATAACATAAAAATCAAGTTAGTAAAACGGTTTCTAGAAGGGGAGGCCCTATCCTGGGCAAATGAGAATAATGATTCTTGGAATACTTTTGAAGAGTTTGAAGCTAAATTTATTTGCAAATTTTGGTCACAATCCATACAAGCCAGATTAAAGTCAGAATTTCTAAATGGACCAGTGTATAGAGGGAAAGTAGGGGGAATGCAAAAATTTTGCAGAGATCAATTGAAAAAGCTTGCTCACTTGAATAACTCTTTTGATGATATGACACAAATTGATGTTTTAAAAAGAAGGTTACCAGAGAGACTGCAGTGGGAATTGGTCCATGGACCAGACGATTCAATGGAAGAGTTCCTGAAATTTGTAGATAGATTAGATAGGGCCTTGGAAAGAGAAAATAACCAAAGTTTTGGCTCTGGCAACAACCAGTATGTGGGGTGGAACAGGAATGTAAATAGAGATTATTACGGGAGGAGAGACTTTGAAAATTCTGGAAATAATGCTCCAAATAGGGGAGATATGAAAATGATTTCAGAAACAATACACAGGAGGGAGGATGTAGGAGAGATAACAGGAATGATAGAAGTAGGTATTGGGGAAGAGAACAAGATAGAAGGGGGTTTGCTGAAACTAGTGAACAAAACGACAACTACAAACGGACAGACCGAGGGAACCAGCCGGGAAACGGTGGACAGTCCCACTAGATGTCCGTAGTTTTGGGGCTAGACAATATTATGATAGGACAACACATAACCGAAACTGGAAAAGGAGAGGATACAATGTAAAGAGTAAGTACCATGAAAACTCTTATGTTGTTAGAATGAATAAATTAGAATTTAATAAAAGGTTTTGGGATACTATGAGTAAAAGTGATACAGTTAATAAAAACAGTGTTCAAGCACAGGTAGTTAGTGAAAGTGCAGAAGTCGAAGGTATTGCAGAGTTCCATAGTTGGGCTGAAAAAGATACTGGTGTTAATATCAAGTCAGACACACCACAAGTAGAATCTATTTTGGGGGGTTTATTTGATAAGAAGGGGGATGACGAAGTGTTTAATGGAGCCAAAGACTCAATTGCTGAGATTCAGATACATAGTGGGGAAACTGAAGATGGGGTTGTTGCGGAGGAGGAGGAAGAAGTAATAGAGGGACATTTAAATAATGATCCTAAATCAAGTGATGTTATTGATGAGAGTGTGGAGGAAGAAATAAAAGTATTTGTAGAATTGAAAAGTGATGATGAGGTAAAGGTAAGTGGTGTGACAAACATGGGTAATAATGAGGTTAATGTAAGTGAAATGCAGACTAGGGAATGTGTATCTGAGGACAAGCTATTGCCTATTGGGAACTATGAAACACTAATCTATGAGAATGGTAATAATAATAATATTAAAGAAAATATAAAGGGATGGAATGTAAATGTGTGTTTTCAAGAGAAAGGGGAAAAGTTTTTAGAAGTTTTGTGGAACAACTATGGAAACTGTATAAACAAAGATGCCTTTTGGAAAGAATTAGCAAAGGTAAGTGCAACCTTGTATCCTACATGGTGGACAAGAATCCGTAGTGGACTTTATAAAAAAGGGGGTGAAAACAGTAGTTTAAGTGACAACACAGTGTTAAAAGGAACAGATGAAAATAAAGGTTTATGTTTAAATGTCAATGCTTTGCAAACAGAGAGGGATGTGTCTAAGTGTAGGAAAGAGACATTAGACTTAGGAACTAAAGAAATTGAAAATGATCTATTGTTTGAAAATACAGAAATAGGCAAAGATATTGAGTTAGGTTGTCCATATGTTAAAGTAAACATTGACAAGTGGGAAGGAAGAGTGTTAGTAGACACAGGAAGTCCTGTTTCTGCCATCACTTCTAGACTTAGAGGTAAGCTCAGAAATTCTCAACATTTTCCTGAGATGCCAGTTGTTGGATTAAAAGTGAAAGGAGCTACAGGCAGAGCCAGCAAGGTAGTTAAGAGACAAGTGTTACTTACTTTTAAAATTGATAACCTAAATTTTGAACATGGATGCTTAGTAGTAGATGACCTGAATGAAAATTTCATTTTAGGTATGGTTGGATATTAAAAGTGAATGCTGGGTTTAATTTTACAGCAAAACAAATGTGTATTATAGAACCTGTTATGCTACAAAGCTATGTAGTGAATTTGTTAATTTTAAACTGTGGTGACAGCTGTAACCACATTCAATCAGTGTATCATGAAAATGAGGATGTGTATTACCTGGATGAGAACTTAGAGGAAGATGTAGAGGGTCACGAGTTTGAGAAGTAAGTAGAGATAAAACTGGGGGAAGCTGAAAGCCTAAATAGTACACAGAAGGAAAAATTAAAAGAGTTATTATGGGAATTCCAGGATGTGTTTGATGATAGACCTGGTAGAGTGAAATATTATCAATGTAAATTACAGTTAAAACCTCATGAGCCTTTCTTTATAAAACCATATGGAGTACCATTGGCAAAAAGAGACGCTCTGGAAAAAGAAATACAAAAAATGGAAAATTGGGAAGTTATAGAAAGAAGTCGCAGTGCCTACAACAATCCGTTGGTCATTGTAAAAAAGGGAGACAATAGCGTTAGGATTGTATTAGACTCCAGACATCTGAACAAGTATCTCATCAGAGAAAACGACCACCCAGAAAGTATAGATGAGCTGTTAGGTAAATTTGAGTGTGTCAAACATATGACAAGCCTAGATCTCACCGCTGGTTTTCATCAAGTTGAACTTAGTCCTGATTCGAGAAAATATACAGCCTTTTTATATAATGGTAAATGTTATCAGTATACAGTCGTACCATTTGGTCTCAATGTATCAGTTGCGGAATTCATCAGAGCATTAGATTTTGTACTTGGTCATGAAACTAGTTCAAAATTAACCATTTATGTAGATGACATTTTAATCACTGGGAAAACTTGGGAAGAACACCTTGAACTACACTCCTGGAAATGGAAAAAAGAACACATTGACACCGTTGTGTCAGACCCACCATACTTGCTCCGGACACTGCAAGAGGGCTGTACAAGCAATGATCACACGCACGGCACAGCGGACACACCAGGAACCGCGGTGTTGGCCGTCGAATGGCGCTAGCTGCGCAGCATTTGTGCACCGCCGCCGTCAGTGTCAGCGAGTTTGCCGTGGCATACGGAGCTCCATCGCAGTCTTTAACACTGGTAGCATGCCGCGACAACGTGGACGTGAACCGTATGTGCAGTTGACGGACTTTGAGCGAGGGCGTATAGTGGGCATGCGGGAGGCCGGGTGGACGTACCGCCGAATTGCTCAACACGTGGGGCGTGAGGTCTCCACAGTACATCGATGTTGTCGCCAGTGGTCGGCGGAAGGTGCACGTGCCCTTCGACCTGGGACCGGACCGCAGCGACGCACGGATGCACGCCAAGACCGTAGGATCCTACGCAGTGCCGTAGGGGACCGCACCGCCACTTCCCAGCAAATTAGGGACACTGTTGCTCCTGGGGTATCGGCGAGGACCATTCGCAACCGTCTCCATGAAGCTGCGCTACGGTCCCGCACACCGTTAGGCCGTCTTCCGCTCACGCCCCAACATCGTGCAGCCCGCCTCCAGTGGTGTCGCGACAGGCGTGAATGGAGGGACGAATGGAGACGTGTCGTCTTCAGCGATGAGAGTCGCTTCTGCCTTGGTGCCAATGATGGTCGTATGCGTGTTTGGCGCCGTGCAGGTGAGCGCCACAATCAGGACTGCATACGACCGAGGCACACAGGGCCAACACCCGGCATCATGGTGTGGGGAGCGATCTCCTACACTGGCCGTACACCACTGGTGATCGTCGAGGGGACACTGAATAGTGCACGGTACATCCAAACCGTCATTGAACCCATCGTTCTACCATTCCTAGACCGGCAAGGGAACTTGCTGTTCCAACAGGACAATGCACGTCCGCATGTATCCCGTGCCACCCAACGTGCTCTAGAAGGTGTAAGTCAACTACCCTGGCCAGCAAGATCTCCGGATCTGTCCCCCATTGAGCATGTTTGGGACTGGATGAAGCGTCGTCTCACGCGGTCTGCACGTCCAGCACGAACGCTGGTCCAACTGAGGCGCCAGGTGGAAATGGCATGGCAAGCCGTTCCACAGGACTACATCCAGCATCTCTACGATCGTCTCCATGGGAGAATAGCAGCCTGCATTGCTGCGAAAGGTGGATATACACTGTACTAGTGCCGACATTGTGCATGCTCTGTTGCCTGTGTCTATGTGCCTGTGGTTCTGTCAGTGTGATCATGTGATGTATCTGACCCCAGGAATGTGTCAATAAAGTTTCCCCTTCCTGGGACAATGAATTCACGGTGTTCTTATTTCAATTTCCAGGAGTGTATTAAGGGAGGTATTTATGAAACTCAGAAAGGGAGGAATGACATTAAAATTAGAAAAATGTAAATTTGGGCTAGAGGAGTTAAAATTTTTGGGACACATCATCACAGAACAAGGGATTTTGCCAGACAAAGACAAAATAAAAGCCATAGAAAATTTTCCAACACCTAGAAACAAGAAACAACTCAAATCATTTTTCGGCTTCACAGGATTTTACAGAAAATTCATCAGTAATCAAGCATTAAATGCAGTTTGTTTGTACAACTTACTTAAGAAAAATGTAGTGTGGGATTGGACACCAGAATGTGAAGATGCTTTTAACAAAATCAAATCGCATCTATGTAACAGCCAACTTCTACATAGACCAGACATGTCAAGTCCTTTCTGGCTAGCTACTGACAGCAGCGATGCAGGGTTAGGAGTATATTTATTTCAAGAAAAGGAAGTAAATGGAAAAATGGAACACCAAACAATCGCATTCGCCAGCAGAATTCTTCAAAAACATGAAAAACACTACACAGTGACAGAAAAGGAATTACTAGCTATACTTTGGGGTTTTACAAAATTTAGAAATTACCTCTTGGGACATAAAGTAATAGTACAGACAGACCACAAAGCATTAAGCTATCTCCAAGAGTGCAGGTTATACCATAACAGACTCACCAGATGGGCCATGTTTCTCCAGCAGTTTGATTACAAAGTGAGGTACATTCAGGGAAAACAAAATGTGATAGCAGACGCTTTATCAAGACTACCTTTGGGAAGTGATTTGGAGGGAAGTAGTGGGGAGGATGAGAGAATTTTCAAAATTATGTATCTAAAGGGCATTAAAGAGGAAAAGGAAATACAAAAAATCTGTAACGACATTAGGAGGTTTCAGAACCACGATGACAACTGGAAACTAGTCAAAAGTTACATAGGAAAAACTGGGGGAGAAAAGGTAGAAGCATATTATAAAGTACACAAGGGGATACTATTCAGAAGACCTAAACCGGATTTAGACTATTGGAAACTGTGTTGGCCTGAGCAACAAATAGATACGCTCATTACTTATGTACATGAAAGCTTTGGCCACTGTGGCACCACTAAGTGTATTCAGAAAATACAGGAGAACATTTATTTTTACAACATTAGCAGAAGAGTAAAGAAAAGGTTAGCAACATGTGACAGATGTCAGAGGGTAAAAGTGACTAACCAAACCACCAGGGGAATAATGCAGAACATATTACCCACAAATAAACTCGATCTCGTTGCAACTGACATCTATGGACCATTACCCAAGACAAGGGGGGGTTACAGTTATATTTATGTCATGGTAGACGTCTTCTCCAAATTTATAAAGCTTTATCCCTTAAGGAAAGCTACCAGCAAACAGATAGTTTCAAAAATTACAAGTAATTATTTCAACACTGCGGGAAAACCTAAGGCAATACTTTCAGACAATGGGTCTCAGTTCACCTCTAAATACTGGAAAACTTTTATTGAAGACACGGGAATTAAACACATTTTAATATCTGCTTACCACCCGTCAAGCAACCCGGCTGAGAGATACATGAGAGAGATTGGAAGACTGTGCAGAACCTACTGTAGCCAGAACCACACTAATTGGTTAGAGTACATAAATAGTTTTGAAGAAATAATGAACAGCTTACAGCACTCTTCCACTGGATTTTCCCCACACGAAATAATGTACAACCAATACCCCGCTAGTTTCTTCACTGAAAACATAAAGTATCCACCTTGCAAAATTATGTCACCCCAAGAAAGAGAAGACTGTGTACGGGAAACCATGAAAAAACAAGGGGAATTGAGAAAAAGGCGACATGCAGCCAAGGGAAAAGCTACACAGTTCAAACCAGGGGACCTTGTACTCGTCAAGACACAAGAGAAATCAAAATTATTGTCAGCCGAACTTAAAAAGTTTTTTGATATTTACATTGGTCCATGTGAAATAAAAGAAAGCCCACATCCTAATGCGTATAGACTTATCTTTCCCAGATCAAGAAGGTTATTTGGATTAAGAAACATCACTGAATTGAAACCATATAAACATGGTTAAGCACATTTCCCTGTTTGAATACAGTTACTTACCCATTTTCCATAAAGCATGTTATCAGCAAAGTTTTTTACTGGGTGTGTCTAATAGCAACTACCACTCATCCTACAGACCCTGGAGAAGTTCCAGATCTCTGAGAGAATGTTTTTATATTTATATTGTCACTATTGAATATTAAATTTTGAGACATCTTCTTTACTTGCAACGGGCAAGAAGGTGACAAACATTTATTACTTTCCTTTTGTATTGTTGAATATGGGACATACTTGCACCAAATAAAAGACAATGAAAAAATTGTTGTGCAAGACCCATCATTTTGTGACTATTGTGTTCTTAGGCATAAGATTTGTGTACAATTTTCTACAGTTAATCAGATGTTCACCAAGTGTGATGTTTGTGTTATGTTGTGACCAATTTAAGTGTCCAATTTTAGTATTAATATGTTCTTGTACTGTCTTGACTATGCATCTCAATGGGAGACAAGTTTTTTAAATATTTCCGCTTTTTGCAAGTGCATATTATATTCATACATGTGACTTCTCTAGCGTTTGAGTTTATATATCATGTCCATACTTATATTTATGTTCTTTGTTTTCATTTCTTTTATGTGGCTCAAAAAGAGCAGACAGTTGCAATATTTTCCTATGGACATATGACCTGTCCATCTATGTAATATATTTATGTTCCTTCTATTATCTTGATTAATCTGTGACTTAATGAGAACTGACTTTGAAATAATTTACATATATTTTTGATATATCTTAAAATCACATGTGATATATTTGTGTCTGTTTTTAATCATTTTCCATGTGGCTCACTGGGAGCAAAGATTAACATTTTTTTTACTTTCATATATTACTAATTATTTTTATTATGTTGTCATACTGAATGACATAACTCAAAGTGCATTTGAAACAACACAACTAAAATGTTTGTGGGAAAAAGTCATTTTGGAATGGTGTAACGGTCATTGCAAACATTCACATTATGCATAGTAAAACAAAACAAAAAACAAAAAAAATTTTTTATTAAAATAGTACTTTTCCAGATTTTAACCATTTGACACATTTGTCCTAGTCGGCAAAATCATTAACATTCTGTAAATGATATTACCCGAGGGGGGTATTGTAACGGAACATATTAAAGGCTTTACTGTACCGAAGTATGCAATACCCTCCAAATTCAACCAGTTTAACGAGTATTTATGATTATAGAAAAGTTATTGTGTATGTTAACAATGATTGCGTAACATGTCTCCATAAACAGTCAACCCATTAAATTATACTGAATAACTAACCCACACAAAAGTTAATATCACTTGATCACTGATACAGCAAATGTCATCATGTAAAAACACTGAGTTCATCTTAAATAATTAATATGAAGTACGAAAAATAGTGTACAACTTAGGTATTTTGGATCTCCTTAAATAAAAATCACCCAGTGAAACCTATTTGTTCACTAGGAGCGGTTTCACTTAGTATTCACGAAATCAATCCTGTTTTAGACGAAAACCAATGTATTTCTTAATAATTCATGTTAATTACTTATTTATGCAAATTAGAGAAGTCAATTGACAAACTTCTAAAAAACGGACTTTTTGTAACAAGGAATTATTCTGTCAAGTCAACAAATCTGTCTGTCATTTTAATAACATGTTAAATTATGTCACTCAATGCAAATTAATAACTTTTCTGCACAAATTATGATAACAGATGTACATGTGACTTGTAAACTATATCTCTTTTTAGTAGTTCTTTGACAATGTTATAAATACGAGCAGCAAGAAGGGTCGAGAGGCAGTCGGAATGTCACTTTGGTACAGTGTGTTAGTGTGTTATTGTTTGAGGTGGATAAACAATGCAAAGAACATGTAAAGGAAGTTGTGTTGTGTCATAGTCTTTGGTGGACAGTGGAATTAAGATGACCACCAGAGAAATAAATATTTGAAGTTTACATATTTGTTGGTTTCGTTCATTCTTTATCATCAAAAGCACATAAAAAACACGGAACCTCATGTTTTTAACCCTAGACAACCAGATTTAGAGCCAGCATCAACATCGAGACACAGCAGCGATCCAGCAAGCAGCAGTGATTACTACAATGCATTTTAATGGCGCCAACCTAACATCAAGTGCTAACAAGCTCCGTAAATGGGAGTGAAATAGTGCGATTATAGCAATTAGCAATATCTACGACCAGGCGACCATTACAAGTTGTATGGCTACCGCATTCACCTGACCTAAACCACTTGGATTTCTTCCTGTGGGGACAAATGATGGAGTACGTGTACTCTACACGGCCAACGAATGTGGAAGAATGGGTAGTTCGTGTTCATGCTGCTTTTGTTATCGTGGATGCAGCTTTGCTGTGAAGGGTTGTAAGGTGTCAGAATAAAAAGTCAGATTTGCACCTTACATGAGAGCTTTATACATCGCAACGAGAAGCTGAATATGACACCTAACGTAATTTGGCGGTTATGAGAACGTTTGCCTATCAGTATGTAATGCAGAAAGGGATGACATTATATCAACAGTAATTAACAGACCGTTCTTATACAATGCATGTGTTTGAGCGGAAGGTGGAACAGGCAACATGAGCCGCTTTAAGTTTGAAAAGCCAGGCGGACAACGGAATAGCAAAGGCATGCTGCAGGGGTTACGACGGAAACCACTTGAAGGGGTGGCAGGAGGAAGGTCAGCGACCCAGACCAGGTGATTTAGGAGGGAGGACCACGTGTAGCGGCACATCTGCACAAGGGACAGAGACAAAGCTTCAGAAAGCTGCGTTTCGGAATTCCAATGGGATACAAACAAAAACTGGTAACGCATTTTAATCACATGTCCAGCGAGTGCGACACACAGAAACGTCAATGTGGTTTAGACATATAGAACGGGCACAAAACGTCCGATTGGTGGAAACGCACTAGGAAGGATAAAAATACTGAAGTTTCGACGTAGTTTGATAGAAGGGACATTACAACTGGTAGAGAGAGTTTCCACAAAATAAGAGGGCAAAATAAGAGGAACCCTCCTATTGGTCGAAAAATGCCATGACGTGAAGAACGAATCAATCCAAGTGGAGGAGGAAGTTCTGCCATGAGTAGGACAAGAGAGGAATTTTCATGGACTCTTCTCTGAACAGGCGTCAAGTGCAGAACAGAGCGCTTAATGCTCTGTATGATGCAGAGAAGAAATTTGTGTGGACACTGCATTCATAGCAGCTGCAATCCAGCTAGACAATAGCTGTAGCAATGTTTAGCTCCAACTATGGAGAAACAAACAAGCCAAATTAGATAATTGTTCTTATGAGAACTGAGAGGACACTATTATATGCATACTGCTGCTACCATGCACGTGTATATCGCCACACACCAAGACTAGGGCTGAGTATATTTTTTCTCGCATAACGAGAAACATAGGGAAAGTTTCTGCTGGGAAGTTCAGCAAAGGCCTGATTAGTTTTGTGGGAATTTGAGAGGGAGAGAGCGGCCTTGCAGTCGGCAGTTCGTCGCAGCTCAAGGTAAATACCGTGTGCAGAGGCGTAAACTTTGTTGGTTCACCAGCTTGCATCCACTGTAAACTAGAGTGGCCTTGGGTAATCTTGCGCTCAAATTTGTCACATAACTAACCATCCACCGTAGATTTGATTGTCATCCTAAATAATACCGAACTTCGAACCGGAATCGGACGATTATCGTAGTACTGACCAACAGCATATATGTAGGAGCAATTTTGTAAAGAAACTTCCAATTAAACTTTCATATTGTCGTGCTTAGGATTAATATTCTTTCAGAGAGTTAATTTTTAATAGTGTTATGTAGGCTATAGGATTATTTCACTTTTTGATGTTAGCGAGATGCGTGATCCATTGCATGTTTTTTATGTCGTCGAGTTGAAAACTGTGTAAAAGCTGTAATTTTTGTGCCAAAATTTGCGACATTAAACTTGTCATTTCAACTTATACAGTTGTTCTCAATTCTAGAATAAGCACCCACCTTACAGGGTCCAGATCTGTATGATCCAGCAGTTTGCCAATGTTTGGACGTGCAGGGAGGTCGCTTTGAGCATCTGTTGTTCTGAAGACAACGTATTCTGTTGTGAAGGTCATGTGGCCATTAATATGGACATCATTATTGTCACTGGTTGCTAATGTGTGACATCTGAGCACTAATATTACATGTAGTATAAATGATAAGTAGATGTGTTATTGTTCTGTGCCATCATCTTTAGCATCTCGAAATTGATATTGTTTTTGTAGTTATTCTGTCCTGCGACTGGCCATTTGTTTCAACTGTCTATTTCTTATTTGTTTAACCACGTATTTGTTATGTTCAGCGTTACAAAATGTTGTAAATGTAGGATACTGAGCCATGGCGCCATTGAATTAGTAGACTGTTCTGTCTGGTACCGTTGGCTCAGGTGTAGTATCGAATATCCCTCTTGCAGCCCCATTGCCAATATCCATGAGGAAGAGTTGGTATCTGTGGGTTGTGTCCTTAGAGGATCTTTACTTGCCGATGAATATACAGGGTTCGCTGGCCCGAGAGGGAGGCACGAAGTTTGGGGATTGGAAGTAGCGTTGCGACAAGAGGTGGTCACGAGCTCCGAGCGGCCGAAGCCACGAGCTGCGCAAGGGGGGCCAATGCAGAGCGAAGATACAGGAGTACCTCACCGTGGTCAGCGTCGACTACAAGCGGCAGGCCGACATTTCGTCGGTTGGTTGGCAACATTCGTGCAGGACGACCGCTCGTGGCTTGGCTGCCCTCTTCTACCTGGCTTTCATCGGCACCACTCAGAAGCCACTGCGACGCACCGCGGATCCATGGAACCGCTTGGTGATAAAGGGGAGTAACATTTTGTAATCCTCGTGGTGATTTGTTCCATTGCCTACCTGCCCTCCTTATTATTTTCTACTTAGTACCCGACCCTCAGAGCTTTACTCGGTCGGCTCTTTGGTCGTAAATATAAGGAGTAGTGTTGTACTAGGACACTAAAGTGCGCGTCATTTATGTTGGCGGCCGAGTTTAGGTTCGTTCTGAGCATCTGACGTCACAAAACACAGTCAGCCAATGAACAGAGAACGACGTTGCCACATCTCGACTGCAGTGCAGAGCATGGATGAGTGTCTTCAGTTTTAGAAACGTTCAGTCATAAATAAAGTAATAGAACAAAAGCAATGTCTTGATAGCAGACATTCTTTTATAGAAAGTTTGGAAAACGCATTCTTTATACAAATTGCTTCATATTCTATTAATTAATTAAACGAAACAAGCAATAAGACTTCTGATTCAGGCGATAGCAAGGAAAGGTGTTCGTATCACTCTCACGAACCGCTTTTTCGCAATAAAGAACAGCGGTAATTGTTTGTTTCCTATTGTACTTCGACGAAGCGTGAGTAACTCATAGTCATACCAACAGTGTTTGTCAGTATTTTGCGTGACGTGTTATAGTCATCATAGCGTTATGTACTCACTCATGAAGTTATGTAGTGAGTCGAGGTGCGTTAGCGTAACGGTCAAGGTGTTGCGATGCTACGCGAAAGGTTAGAGTTCAATCCTTGTTCAGTGCTTAATATTTTCATTATTTAAAAACAATATCGAAGTGCCTTACTTCATGAATTATATTCGTTTGAATGCAATTTTTTGAAATTTCTAGTGCTTTGTCTCTTCATTAACCCTTTCTCTGCTGTAGACACGTGCTCGCCGCATTCCGCGCTGTGCGCGATTTTGTCATCACTGCACTACTCGCCTGTGCAGACACATGGTGTTCCCACTGCTTTGACACACTTATCATTCGATTTCACAAAAACTATTTGGCCCAAAAATTTGATTTTTACACGTCTTCTTGACTGATACCTTCCCCCCATAAATGACTTAATTTTGTTTCGATGTTCAACGCAGTTATTATGCAGCATTAAATGTAGTAAACCATTGCACGAAATTTTGAAGAGTTTGCAGAGGTAGAAGTCCATAGCGTATACTTTCCGTATGGTCGATTTTTGTTGCCACAGTGTTGAGAATGAAATGTGGACAAGATACCTAAATTTCATATAAAATTTACTGTATAACAATATCTCATTTAATTTAAGTACGACATAGGTGTCGTATGTAATATTGAGAAATATTCCGTCTTTCGCGACTGTAATAAAAGTATTATTTACACCGGACGCGTTTGGCTTTATTTTACAGCACTTCAATCAAGGAAAGGTATGGTACATACACAATGGTACTCATGTTCTCTTTCTTGTTTTTGTTCCACTGTCGCAGTTTTACCAATGGTACTGAAATATATTCCTGTTCTGCAACTGTAATAAGGGACTTATTTAGACCAGACGCGTTTCTCTCTTTTGAAGCATCTTCAGTGGACAGTATTTTGTCTCCTCCATTGCCAAGTCACCTTTCGTAGTTTTGTGCTGCGGTAACACAATATTCAACGTTTGTGTTGGCAGATCAGTGTTTTAGCAAATAAATGATGTTTGTGTGTGCCACATACAAAAATTATATTTGACATAGCTCAGAGCACTTCACTGATAGACGGTATATTCAAGTCCTAATGTTTTTGTAAGTCCACAGTTTTGTTTAATGTATTTTGTCTACTTCCTTTTGATTGATTGAAGTGCTTTAAAATAAAGCCAAACGTGCTCAGTGTAAATAAAACTTTTGTTACAGTCGCGAAAGACGGAATATTTCTCAATATTACATACGACACCTATGTGGTACTTAAATGAGCTATTGTTATACAGTAAATTTTATATGAAATTTAGGTATCTTGTCCACATTTCATTCTCAACATGGTGGCAACTAAAATCGACCATACGGAAAGTATACTCTATGGACTTTTACCTCTGCAAACTCTTCAAAATTTCGTGCAATGGTTTACTATATTTAATGCTGCATAATAACTGCGTTGGACATCGAAACAAAATTAAGTCATTTATGGGGAGAAGGTATCAGTCAAGAAGATGTGTAAAAATCAAATTTTTGGGCCAAATAGTTTTTGTGGAATCAATTGATAAGTGTCAAAGCAGTCGGAACACGATGTGTCTGCACAGGTGAGCAGTGCAGTGACAAAATCGCGCACAGCGCGGAATGCAGGGAGGACGTCTTTGTAGCAGCGAAAGGGTTAATGCGGCCGTGGTGGCTTTACAGTTTACTTCATGAACTGCGCGCTCCCCCCTAAACGTAAGCTTGCGAACTATGCTATACTATGGCGCTGCTTCTATTGGCGCGTGCGTCGTGTGCAACTGGCAACGCAGCAATCTCCCGCGTCTGGGCGGGCATGCGCGAGCCGCCAAGATAAAAGAATTGAACTATAGTTGTCGTTTGAAAATTTGTTCCACTATTATATTGCCTTTTCTTGTTGGTTTGTACCCGATCATTACTGTTCTCTTGTAGTAAGTGTTCACAAGTAATGTTTTAAGAGGTTCCTACAGAGCGGTCTTAATAACTGACAATCAGTTTAACTTTGAAAATATTAACAGCCGACCCGACACCAGGGCTTTAGTCAAAATAAAATTATCAGAGGGGACGGGTTGTGATCCAGTTGCACCTTGGTTGCCGATTGAAAGTAAGAGGTTGGTTGCTTGCAAGTAAGCCTTATCGTTGTCATATTGTTTGCTTATCTGTTTAACCTTTGAACACAGGTGCGCATCTTAAGCCCTAACCTTCTGACATACAGCTTTCCCGGTCGGGGCACACATTTTCAGCATGTCCCCAATGCAGTAATCAACGCCTGTTTGCAATTAGAGTGTCCATTTAATTATCATTTCATTGTGATATTGTTTGCTGTTTTGCAATACAGCACTTCAGATTTCTATTGCAGGCATTAAAGCTTATTCAAGTTAAGGTATTAGTCCATAACAGCTTTGCAAATTTGTTCATTTTGTTAAAGAATATTTTATGGTTAAATGATTCGATTTTTTGTAAACCACAGTTTATATATTGTAAAATAAACAGGTTGTATTAAAAGAAAGTTATATTGATGGATCTTCCCTTCCACATTTTCCTTAATTCCAGTAAGTGCCACGTATCAGATACATGTGACATAAGAAACGGTGTATATTACAATATGAAATGTCAGAATGAAATCAGCTAATAAAAAAGTGCGCCCTGTCCCAGGATCGAACCCTCGACCTCCTGCATGCTAACCCAAAACGCTACCTGCTGCACCAACTATACAGCACGTTTGATATGTGGTAACAGAGGTAGTTACCATACATGTCCTTACAGTGTTGCCAGATCACCACTCTTTAACGTCATTTTTCTGTCGGATGTACTCACTGAACGAAATTTTATGAGACTTTTTTTATTTCTGGCATGTGAGAAGTCGCACTGCGAAGCCCGAGTACGCGATTTTCCCTTCAGGCTGCGTGTGTGTGAGTGTGTGTGTGTGTGTGTGTGTGTGTGTGTGGGTGTGTGTGTGTATGTGTGTACGAACGCTAATGGCATTCCATTGACGGATACATAAACGAAAATGTGGTGTTGGTCTTTCAAGTGCTTTCTTTCCCTATAACTCTAAGGTGTTGCATATATAGAGACATACACACACGCTATTCTTGGACTACTGACCAAATATTTGGCGTCAAAAGTGCCCTTTTTTTTCAAAGAAAGAAAAGATAAATCGTAGAAAGAATGGTTAAGTGGTTATGATCTTGGTTTAATGTAGATTTCCTCGGGTGTAAACAGAGCATGGTAAACTTCTGCTATGTTGTTAGATTTCAGTGCAGTTACCTGGAACTGGAACTTGAAACTGGAGTAGCAGCAATGCGAAGTGTCAAGAGCTAAACTTGTCGCCGCCAGTATAGCGTCTTTCCATTGCCCTTTGCTGTCACTGATACAACACGATGAAGCATTACTTCGACACAACGAGTACAGTTATTAAAAACAATACTCACTGTCAAGTCAGTCTCTTCCACCACGCTCACATGTACATTACGCAGTGTGAATGGAATCATGTATGTCCTCAGGTTGAGAAAGAGGGGTGCTTCCCCAATCATGTATGACATTTGAAGATGATGTACGGTGTAAACCTTCGACTTCCCATGATGGTCTGTTTTAATGCCTTATGGGCGTAACGAGTGGACGTTTCACTAAGAGAGCGGTTCGTCGTCAGGAGACAGCAATGTGCCTGAAAGCAGATCGTGTAGCGCATGCGCAGTGGCTCGGCGCCGTGTGAATAGCGCGCACGGCGGAGCAGGCAATAACACCCTCCCCCCATCACCCTATCCCTCTCCATCACCCTCCCCCCGGCTTTCCTGGGCAACTATTGGAGTCCAAGCGCTTTATTACGCCCATCCGCCGATAGGAGCGGTGCATGCGGCGATGATTTAAAATCGCAAAGGCGCCACGATGGGTGCGTCGACCTACGCAGAGGTGTACTTCTGTAACAGACAGTGCTAATGTTACCGACATGAGTCCCACTAAAGCGGATGTTTCCGGAATTACTTCTGCGAAGAAAATGCATTAAATACGCAAAATTATAATGAAGAACAGCTGACAATATTGGTAATTTAGAAGTAGACACCCACAGTGTAACGGAACAGTTCAAGCCACATAATAAAGGGAAGACTTCCAGTCCAGATTGAATATCAAACGGGCTCCTTTCGGAGTATGCTGATGAAATAGCTCCAGTTTTAGCATACGCAGTTGTTCGTTCGACGAAAGATCTGTACCTACAGACTGGAAAGGTACACAGGTCACACGAATACACAAGAAAAACAAGTGGAAGTAGTTCCTGAATTGTAGAGCTATGTCATTGTCATCGATCTGTAGTAAGATTTTGGAACTTGTAGTGTGTGGGTCTTCCTGGCAGATTAAAACTGTATGTTTTTAGGGACTCGAATCCGGGATCTCCTGCTAACTTCCCTTTCTCTCTCTCCCCCGAAACTAACCGTTTACCACGATTTTTTTAGAAAAGTTGAACGGAGCTCGAACGAACGATCCACTGATTACGGAGCTTCAACACTGACCACTCTTCTTTTTTTTTTTTTTTTTTTTTTTTTTTGGCGGCACGGAATAACGGGCCACAGTCAGCCTCAGACTGGATGGAGACAAGGTAGGCAGGGTTCGAATCCCGAGGCCTGGCCACGTGCCTCCAATCCCCCCCCTCCTCCCCACCACCACCACCACCACCACCACCCGCCACATGTCGTAAGTCTCTAAAGGAGAAAAAAATTCATTTGCAGTCGTTGGCTGCAACAATTAAAAATGACGAACAGGATCACAAAAATGAGACAAACTGTGTAACAACACACCTGAATAGGGACCATGACAAAACTACCACGAGAACCACTGAGCCATCCAAGCACGGCTCACGACCGACGCTCTTAGCTTTACTTCCGCTAATACCGTATCTCCTACCCTGCAAAATTCATAGATGCCTTTCAGGACCAGAGCTTCTGCAATAAAAGATAGTAAGAAGACATGATTTAGCCGTAGCATAGCGGATTGTTTCTAGAATCGGATCGAGCGTTGATTTGAAACTTCCTGGCAGATTAAGAAAGTGTCCGCGGGACCAGGCCTCTAACCTAGGACCTTTGTCTTCCGCGGGCAAGTGATCTACGGTTGTGTCAAAATTACAAAATACTAAAAAAAAAACAATATGTTAACACGTAAGCAATTCTTCAGAAACTATAGTTCTTATGAAACACAACCGGTTCCTTATTTATATTTATTAATGAGCACTACCAACAGGGGATCTACTATAGATCCCATACTTCTTGATTTCCGGATGGCTTTTGACACCGTTGCTCACAAGTGAAGTGTATGTAAACTGCATGCCTGTCAATTACAATTTCACATGTCCGAATGGATTCGTAATTTCCTGTAACAAAGCTCTCTGTTCGTAATCATTGTTGTGAAGTCATCAAGTGAAATAGAGCTGATACCTGGGGTTTCCGAAGAAAACGTTATAGTCCCTCTCCTATTCTTAACCCATATATACGATTTAGGAGACAATCTGAGCAGTCGGCTTAGACTGTTTGAGATGATACCGTCGTCTACCGTCTATTAAAGCAACCAGAAGATCAAAACAAATTAAAAAAAACCATATATTAAGGATATCTGCATTGTGTGAAAAGTGGCAATAGACCCTGAACAATAAAATGTGTGACGGCCTACAAATTAGTACCAAAATATTCCGTAAAATTTCGGTTACGTAATGAACCACACAACTGTAAAGATTGTCGATTAAAGGTAAATCGATATTAAAGTTACGAAAATTTAAATTACTGCTGTCACGGCTGTTTGTTTGCTTAGTACGTATGCTAAGTACCACACCATACCTGGTACCGTGCCCATGAAGTTTAACGCACGGGCTGTCTACATGCAAGGATAGGCTGCGGTCAGGTGAGCAGCGGGATGCATGTAGTCGGCGCACACACACACACACACACACACACACACACATACACAAAAGTAGCAATGGTTACGTTTAAGTTAAGAAATTAAAACCTCACACACGGTTCCATGAATGAAACTGTGAATGTGATCGGGACATTTAAAAGCCGATCAGAAAATTATTTCTGCTTTATTATCTTCCACGCTTTACTGTTTGATTACTTTTTATGCAAAACAATGCAGTGAGATGGAATAGAGGGCCATAAACAAGATACGATATTCGCCGAACCTTTAAGTGAATGTACACTACTGGCCATTAAAAGCGCTACACAACGAAGATGACGTGCTACAGACGCGAAATTTAACCGACAGGAAGAAGATGCTGTGATATGCAAAGGATTAGCTTTTCAGAGCATTCACACAAGGTTGGCGCCGGTGGCGACACCCACAACGAGCTGAAATCAGGAAAGTTTCCAAGCGATTTCTCATACACGAACAGCAGTTGACCGGCGTTGCCTGGTGAAACGTTGTTGTGATGCCTCGTGTAAGGAGAAGAAATGCGTACCATCACGTTTCCGACTTTGATAAAGGTCGGATTGTAGACTATCGCGATTGCGGTTCATCCTATCGCGACATTGCTGCTCGCGTTGGTCGAGATCCAATGACTGTTAGCAGAATATGAAATCGGCGGGTTCAGGAGGGTAATACGGAACGCCGTGCTGGATCCCAACGGCCTCGTATCACTAGCAGTCGAGATGACAGGCATCTTATCCGCATGGCTGTAACGGATCGTGCAGCCACTTCTCGATCCCTGAGTCAACAGATGGGGACGTCTGCAAGACAACAACCATCTGCGCGAACAGTTCGACGACATTTGCAGCAGCATGGAGTATCAGCTCGGAGACAATGGCTGCGGTTACCCTTGACGCTGCATCACAGACAGGAGCGCCTGCGATGGTGTATTCAACGACGAAACTGGGTGCACGAATGACAAAACGTCATTTTTTCGGATGAATCCAGGTTCTGTTTACAGCATCATGTATGGTCGCATCCATGTTTGGCGACATCGCGGTTTACGCACATTGGAAGCGTGTATTCGTCATCGCCATACTGGCGTATCACCCGGCGTGATGGTATGGGTGCTATTGGTTACACGTCTCGGTCACCTCTTGGTGGCATTGACGGCACTTTAAACAGTGGACGTTGCATTTCAGATGTATTACGACCCGTGGCTGTACGCTTCATTCGATCCCTGCGAATCACTACATTTCAGCAGGATAATGCACGACCGCATGTTTCAAGTCCTGTACGGGCCTGTCTGGATACAGAAAATGTTCGACTGGTGCCCTGGCCAGCACATTCTCCAGACCTCTCACCAATTGAAAACGTCTGGTCAACGGTGGCCGAGCAACTGGCTCGTCACAATACGCCAGTCACTACTCTTGGTGAACTATGGTATCGTGTTGAAGCTGCATGGTCAGCTGTACCTGTACACACCATCCAAGCTCTGTTTGACTCAATGCCCAGGCGTATCAAGGCCGTTATTACGGCCAGAGGTGGTTGTTCTGGGTACTGATTTCTCAGGATCTATGCACCCAACTTGGGTGAAAATGTAATCACATGTCAGTTCTAGTATAATATATTTGTCCAATGAATACCCCTTTATCATCTTCATTTCTTCTTGGTGTAGCAACTTTAATGGCCAGTAGTGTAGTTCATAAAATTAAATGTCCCAAAGTAGGCCCTAACAACGCAAACGTCTCTAGAACGAAGTTCACATCGCTCGTTCTTACACATATCACTACTGACGTAAAAATTATGAATGAACTACGTCCGGAATCCTCAAGTAGAAACTAATATTAACATGTAAAAGCACATACTTCTCAATCAAGCGAAATACATAATTTTTTTACGTTACTGGTATGTGAGGTGGTACATTATCTATTAAAATTAAATTTAAAACGCCTGTATTCTCGATTAAAAATACGTAAAGACAGTGACGCTACTGGTCTAACTTTAAGATACACTTGGTTCCTAGAACACGACTGTGCAACCCTCAAGTTCAGTGTCACAGTGACATTTCCACGTCTAAAATGTCCATATTATTTGTGTTACGCTATTGATCCGGAAGGTTTCTAAATTTGAATACAATTATTATTAAAACTTTGAACATAGCTGCTAAGGTTCAGTGACCGTGTCAGAATTATATTGGAACAAAGAAGCCCTCGGCCACAAATATTAAGTCAAAATTTTGACAATTATTATTATTTTTTCATTATCAACTGTTACCCTCTTTATGTATCATTTCACACATCCTTTGCAAGTTATCAAGTGCCCCAGACATGCTTTTTGTATTTTCTAAGTATCAATGTTGCTACAAGCATTCAAATGTGAATGCATTTTGTCAGATTAATGGACCACTTCTTATTTTTTTATTTTCACACATTAAATAACTTACAAATCACCTTCGATTTTTTTTTAGATTTTCACTGACACACACACACACACACACACACACACACACACACACACAGTCACTCTCTCACACACTCACTCTCTCTCACTCTCTCACACTCACTCGCTCACACTCTCTCTCACACACTCTCTCTCTCACACACAATCTCTCTCACACACTCTCTCTCACACAATCTCTCTCCTCTGTCACACTCACTCTCTCACACACACTCTCTCACACTCACTTTCTCTCACTCACTCTCTCACACACACTCTCTCACACTCACTTTCTCTCACCCACTCTCACACACATTCTCTCTCTCACACACACACACACACACACTCTCTCACACACACTCTCTCTCACACACACAGTCTCACTCTGACTCTCACTCACTCTCTCACACACACCTCTCACACACACTGTCACACACTCACTAATAAAAGTGTTTGGCAACTGGTTGACTGATTTTTTCAACCTCTTCAGGTTTACATAGTTCCTGTTTCGTAGAGATGTTTAAAACTTTGAAATTCACCAGAGCTACAATTTACCGAATCCCCCACACCTGCGCAACTGCAGGAGCAAAAGGCGAATACCTAAAAGAGAAGGTGCAGCTCTCAAAGTCTAGAACTAATCTAGCTTTACGAATAAAATCACACCCGAGCAATAAATTGAGCGTTAGATATTTACAAGCAAGAGCGTAACGGGCCACGAGAAATTACAAATGGACAAACTAATTCGACCTCGCCAGCCAGAGGCAACTCTTCTCTGTTGGCCACATGACATTTCTGAGGGCAGGGGCGTATGGACGATAATTTACACAAATGCCCAAACTTCAAACACCAATTATAATTCAACAAGGGCACGGAACTAGCAGAATCCAACAATGCTTCTTGTCCTAGAAGGGCACAGATAAAAGGGTTGGCAGATACGGCGGGGGGGGGGGGGGGGGAGCTTGAATACGCGTGCATCATGGCGCACGCCTCCAACGGAAACAATACCACCTCCCCCCCCCCCCCGCCCGTTCTTCACCTGGCGTCATCTGGCGGGCCTAGGTGCTCGTGCTAAGGGACTCACCAACTGATCGAGGACGCCGCACAAAAAGCAACTTTTCTCAGAAAATATACTGGATGCTTGAGAAGCCCCATTAATTATCTAGGCAAGCGGAGGAGTTTCCAAGTGCTCCTCTCACCTCCGCTCCTCATCGGCAAATGACAAGGATTCAGTGGAATCACCCAATGTTTGCAATTCCCAGAAGCTAGTGGGACGGGAAGAGAAGACCAAGCACGACTTGTCCTCGGGACGCACGCCCTCTAGAATGGTTGACACAGTATTGAGTTTCAAAACCGACATACTAAGAGCCAAGGTGGCTAGACGCTCTCGCTCGACATACTGGCTCAGCTGTTCAAATGATGGTTGCACCCGCTAGAAATATTTGCTTTCAAGCTTATTCTGCATCTGCAGCGAGAGCTTCCTATCAACAATCAGTCCCCTTAGTTGTCCTATTGATCTCTGCCACTTCAGGACTTCAGATACAAAATCGATCAGAATACTTTTCCTCATGAGGTAAAGTAACGCTAATATCACTTGGTGAGGCGCCCCCAAGGCATCCGCATTAAATTCAAATTGCACTAACAGCCACAAAAGTGGTGGATATGGCCCAAGGTACTGAGTGAAAGCTCTGAAATACCGGTGAACAGGCACATAATTGGATTGAGTAGAGGGCTACCTAAACCTTGGACCCCAGATACCTGAACAAAGAACAGATTTGTGCGGGTTGCTGCTAGACTTACTTCAGCTTCCTGACTTTCCAAGCTTGAGGAAGCTACTTGGGCATGCAAATCCCTCGCTCGATCACTCAACTGCCCCACCCTAGCACCCTGGTAACTTCAGGCTGGCTAAGTCTGAGGCGGGCGGGCGTGAACTGTATCATTTTGCCTAACAGTAGTTTAACCGTCGTGCAGAAAGGACAGGTTGCACTGCACCTTATCCAACGCCAAGGAAATATTATCGAGAGAAACACCTACCTACCCAGAAACGCAAAGGAGGTGCCCAC
Source organism: Schistocerca cancellata (assembly GCF_023864275.1). Lineage (NCBI taxonomy): Eukaryota > Metazoa > Arthropoda > Insecta > Orthoptera > Acrididae > Schistocerca > Schistocerca cancellata. The sequence continues at coordinate 633,092,545 of NC_064630.1, forward strand.
CACCGCGCGCAACCTGGTCTAAATTCATACATCCCCTTGGATCCACAGCAAGCTAGCTCCGTGCGAACAACAGAATAAATTAATACAATTCTCGATAGACAGTAAGGGATCCTTGCGCACTAAGGAAATGATCACAAGAAACGACAAATGACCAGAAAAGGGTAGACAATTCTAACCACCACCATCCTTCCCTGCCAACAGAACGCAATCACGCTCTGCTACCAGTTGAAAACTACAATTATGGATAAAGGGATGTAAGGTGAAAGGTTAGGGTCCATGTACCATCATGTATCATTTCCTGTTACTGCCTTGTTGACATAAATACTTCTGTAGCAGGTTGGCGTTTTAGCAGTTACAATTTTAGTTAAGTATAACACAGACTGAGTAAGATATCAGATCTCAATAACAAGTCAACAAAAATTGGTAGGCCTTGTTTATAAGAGTTTCAGATAAACCAAATTATGAAAGACCTCTTACTGTAATTAAGACGGAACCTGCAGGCCTTCAATAATAACAGCTTCAGTTAAGTATAAAAATGGCTCTAAGCACTATGGGACTTAACATCTGAGGTCATGAGTCCCCTAGATTTAGAACTACATAAACCTAACTAACCTAAGGACATCACAGACATCCATGTCCGAGGCAAGATTCGAACCTGCGACCATAGCAGCAGCGCGGTTCTGGACTGAAGCTCCTAGAACCGCTCGGTCACAGCGGCAGGTAGTTAAGTAAAATTAACAAATATGAAATCTTCTTTAATAACCGCTTAAGTTAAGTAAAATTACCAAATCGAAAACAGGCAGGCCTTTTTTAATAACTGCTTCAGTTAAGAAAATTACCAAATAGAAGACAGGCAGGTCTTCAGTGATAACTTCAGTTAAGTAAAATTACCCAATACCAACAGGCAGGACTTCAATAATAACAGCTTCAGTTAAGTAAAATTACCAAAATAGAAAACAAGCAGGCCTTCTTTAATAATAGCTACAGTTAGGTAAAACCACCAAATATAAAACAGCCAAGCCTTCATGAATAGCTGCTTCAGTATAGTAACCAAGAGTTTGAATTGCCTCCTCACAATGGGTGCACCAGAAGGCATATACACAAGGAGCACAATATTACGCCAAACAGAAAGGCTAAGAAAGGTTACAATGAAAGAATCGGCCTTCCAAGACCATTTTTTATTGGGTACAGACCGGCAAAAGAAGTATTAACACAGCAGGGTTAATTACTTGACAGCAACAATAACTAGCCGAACGGTATACCCGATTCAGTGCAAAATACCGCTAGAACTTCTTTATTTAAATGAGTGTGGCAGTACTTAAATTGCTGAATGACTGAGACCCACAATATGCTAGCGCAACGCAATCTGACGGCTCAATAAAAGGTAACCTGACTTCAAATAATTAATTCAAAAGAATGGCCCTGACTAAAAAGAAAGCCTAACAATAACCTATACGTTTCATTAAGCACTTACCTCACAAAAATTTTCATTATGCGAACAGCTGCAATACAGCGAGCGTCAATACTGCCGCCTAAATAAAAGATTCTAACTACTACAGCCACTAACTACTAATAGGCATGTGGTTAGCGAAGGAAAGATTTTGTTGGAAACGAAATAATGTATTTTTTTACCTAAATAATGTGACATCCAGTTTAGACGCCAATATAATTCTTCATTGACATCTAGTACAAAGATATATAATCATGAATAATTTTCAGTCTCCAAGTTGAACATGTACATATCGTTAGCCTACGCTAACACTTCAGACCTCTACCCTCCATCAATGCTAACTGCCGGCGGGGGTGGTCGAGCGATGATGATGATGATGATGATGTTTGATTTGTGGGGCGCTCAACAGCGTGGTTATCAGCGCCCGTACAATTACCCAATCTTTGCTCAGTCCAATTGCGCCACTTTCCTGGATGATGATGAAATGATGAGGACAACACAAACACCCAGTCATCTCGAGGCAGGTGAAAATCCCTGACCCCGCCGGGAATCGAACCCGGGACCCCGTGCTCGGGAAGCGAGAACGCTACCGCGAGACCACGAGCGGCGGAGTGGTCGAGCGATTCTAGGCGCTTCAGTCTGGAACCGCGCGACCGCTACGGTCGCAGGTTCGAGTCCTGCCTCGGGCATGGATGTGTGTCATGTCCTTAGGTTGGTTAGGTTTATGTAGTCCTAAGTTCTAGGGAACTGATGACCTCAGATGTTAAGTCCCATGGTGCTCAGAGCCATTTGAACCAATGCTAACTTCTCACATCTAACATCTATCACTGCTGGCTGTTCACCTCCAACTGCCCAACAGTACTTCCATCGCTGTTGGCGACTAACTTCCAATTGCCCGACAGTACTGGCGATTAACTTCCAACAACGACTCCGACCAGCCACAGAGTCTGTTACAAAGTGCAGTCAGAGATCCAACCAATTCCAAGCGCTACACAGCGCTGCCAACACAGAAGTAGCCCATTTACACCGCCCCTACAACGACGGCGATACGCCTGAAAGAAAGCTAGGCTGACAAACCCAGTTACATAGTCCCAGCAATTGCAAATTTTGAGACTCAGGCACTTGAAGTCAGCCACGGATTCAAATCGGCCCACAAATATGGCCAGCAATCAGTCGTCAGGCTCTATGCCCAAGACGCTTGAGCAAGTGCTCGCCTTATTTGCCGGGAGGACCTCTCACACAGTCGTCCTCGCTCTGTTACCACTCCCGAGCTCACCACCCTACAACACGCCCCGTCCCCATCAACAACTTCGAGCAAAGGTCTTAGTGGCCTCAAACCAGAGGGATACAACATGACAGATCGAGCCAGTGGCGGCAGGACTTCGAAAGGCGACGCCAGCAACCCCGCCACAGCTCACTTAATTTTCTTGCATATTCCAAATACACTCCTGGAAATGGAAAAAAGAACACATTGACACCTGTGTGTCAGACCCACCATACTTGCTCCGGACACTGCGAGAGGGCCGTACAAGCAATGATCACACGCACGGCACAGCGGACACACCAGGAACCGCGGTGTTGGCCGTCGAAAGGCGCTAGCTGCGCAGCATTCGTGCACCGCCGCCGTCAGTGTCAGCCAGTTTGCCGTGGCATACGGAGCTCCATCGCAGTCTTTAACACTGGTAGCATGCCGCGACAGCGTTGACGTGAACCGTATGTGCAGTTGACGGACTTTGAGCGAGGGCGTATAGTGTGCATGCGGGAGGCCGGGTGGACGTACCGCCGAATTGCTCAACACGTGGGGCGTGAGGTCTCCACAGTACATCGATGTTGTCGCCAGTGGTCGGCGGAAGGTGCACGTGCCCGTCGACCTGGGACCGGACCGCAGCGACGCACGGATGCACGCCAAGACCGTAGGATCCTACGCAGTGCCGTAGGGGACCGCACCGCCACTTCCCAGCAAATTAGGGACACTGTTGCTCCTGGGGTATCGGCGAGGACCATTCGCAACCGTCTCCATGAAGCTGGGCTACGGTCCCGCACACCGTTAGGCCGTCTTCCGCTCACGCCCCAACATCGTGCAGCCCGCCTCCAGTGGTGTCGCGACAGGCGTGAATTGAGGGACGAATGGAGACGTGTCGTCTTCAGCGATGAGAGTTGCTTCTGCCTTGGTGCCAATGATGGCCGTATGCGTGTTTGGCGCCGTGCAGGTGAGCGCCACAATCAGGACTGCATACGACCGAGGCACACAGGGCCAACACCCGGCATCATGGTGTGGGGAGCGATCTCCTACACTGGCCGTACACCACTGGTGATCGTCGAGGGGACACTGAATAGTGCACGGTACATCCAAACCGTCATCGAACCCATCGTTCTACCATTCCTAGACCGGCAAGGGAACTTGCTGTTCCAACAGGACAATGCACGTCCGCATGTATCCCGTGCCACCCAACGTGCTCTAGAAGGTGTAAGTCAACTACCCGGATCTGTCCCCCATTGAGCATGTTTGGGACTGGATGAAGCGTCGTCTCACGCGGTCTGCACGTCCAGCACGAACGCTGGTCCAACTGAGGCGCCAGGTGGAAATGGCATGGCAAGCCGTTCCACAGGACTACATCCAGCATCTCTACGATCGTCTCCATGGGAGAATAGCAGCCTGCATTGCTGCGAAAGGTGGATATACACTGTACTAGTGCCGACATTGTGCATGCTCTGTTGCCTGTGTCTATGTGCCTGTGGTTCTGTCAGTGTGATCATGTGATGTATCTGACCCCAGGAATGTGTCAATAAAGTTTCCCCTTCCTGGGACAATGAATTCACGGTGTTCTTATTTCAATTTCCAGGAGTGTATTTAGACCGAGCGGGGTGGCGCAGTGGTTAGACACTGGACTCGCATTCGGGAGGACGACGGTTCACTCCCGCGTCCGGCCATCCTGATTTAGGTTTTCCGTGATTTCCCTAAATCACTCCAGGCAAATGCCGGGATGGTTCCTCTGAAAGGGCACGGCCGACTTTCTTCCCAATCCTTCCCTCATCCGATGAGACCGATGACCACGCTGTCTGGTCTCCTTCCCCAAACCAACCAACCAACCAAATATTTAGACATATGTTCTGCCGCTGCAGTCATGGACTGTGCGGCTGGTTCCGGCGGAGGTTCGAGTCCTCCCTCGGGCATGGGTGCGTGTGTTTGTCCATAGGATAATTTAGGTTAAGTGGTGTGTAAGCTTAGGGACTGATGGCCTTAGGAGTTAAGTCCCATAAGATTTCACACACATTTGAACATTTTTTTGTTCTGCATGCCTATCATCAGGATACAAACTGGTTCTAACATACCACTTGAAACAGGCACAATCTTTTGAGTCAAAATTTGTAAGTAGGCTGTTTAGGTTTTTATGTTGGTAACGCCACGTAGCGCTCTGTATGAAAATCACTGGCTGTGCTGTGTGCAGTCTGTGGCTGGTTGGCATTGTTGGAATATTCGCTATTGTAGTGTTGGGCAGTTGGATGTGAACAGCGCGTAGCGTTGCGCAGATGGAGGTGAGCCGCCAGCAGTGATGGATGTGGGGAGAGAGATGGCAGAATTTTAAGAGCGGACGATCTGGACGTGTGTCCGCCAGAAAGAGTAAATTTGTAATACTGGATATCATGAACTGATATATATATTAAGACATTTGAACATTATTAAGGTAAATAAATTGTTTGTTCTCTGTCAAAATCTTTCATTTGCTGACTATGCCTATCAGTAGTTAGTGCCTTCAGTAGTTAGAATCTTTTATTTAGCTGGCACCAGTGACGCTCTCTGTATTGCAGTAGTTCGAGTAACGAAGATTTTTGTGAGATAAGTGGTTCATGAAAGGTATAGGTTATTGTTAGTCAGGGCCATTCTTTTGCAGGGATTTTTGGAAGTCAGATTGCGTTGCGCTAAAATATTGTGTGTCAGTTTAGTGCTGATCACAATAAGTAAAGAGAGTAATGTCTGAGTACGTTCAGTTTTGCTCAGCTGTTTGAAAATCCAATAACGTAGAGGTTTATCAGCACAGTAATTCATTAATGTTTCAAATTTATTACTGCTTATTTTTTGCATAAAGCCCTTTTTTGCATAAAGCCCTTTATTTTCACTTACATTAACGTGCAGTTGAAATATTTCCTTCGAAGCTAAACCAGAATCCATCTCTTTAAAAGCCTGAAGTTCCTTTAACAGTTCGTCACTAGCACTGATTGAGTATCGTTCTTGAGTGTCATTCATCACTAACTTCAGACAGCAATAAACTTACATTCTTTGTATTTATGTACATTTCTTTTACTACTGTGAAAAGTTGGTTCGAATACGTTGGTTAATCTTAGTCACTCTGTTATCAACGACGCCAGCGGCCTTGCATCGGTTCCCGTCAGATCACCGAAGTTAAGCGCTGTCGGGCTGGGCTAGCACCTGGATGGGTGACCATCCGGTCTGCCGAGCGCTGTTGGCAAGCGGGGTGCACTCAGCCCTTGTGAGTCAAACTGAGGAGCTACTTGATTGAGAAGTAGCGGCTCCTGTCTCGTAAACTGACATACAGTCGGGAGAGCGTTGTGCTGACATCGTGCCCCTCCTTATCCGCATCCACTGACGCCTGGGCCTGAGGAAGACACGGCGGCCGTCGGTCCCGTTGAGCCTTCCAAAGCCTGTTCAGTATCTAGAACCATTAAACTCAATCCGATCTGCAGGGTGACTATAATTAAAGTTAAACTTTTAATCCGCTGTAGAAATAACACAGCTGGTCATAATGACGTCAAATTGGAACGGAATATTATCGGAGAAGGGGGAAAACGCATGGCAGAAGAAAAACAAATAGTTACAAAATGTAGCAATACATGGCACTGTAAGCATCATAATTTAATAGTGGTCAACTACAAATGTCGAATGAATCATACAACAATGCCTCATGTTTGACGTTAAACAAACTGTACCACTCAGTGTGCATTGGTGTACAGGTGTGATACCATCAGTTACGTAAGCCCATCCACCACGGCGAGGTCATGTCACTTCGAATGGGAAAAGTCGGTTTTTAATTTTACTGAGGCCAAAATCCGCATAAAAAAACATCACTCACAATCAAATCGAATTATTAATTTCCGTGTGATCCGTGCAAAACATCTTCAATATGCTGTCCACCGTTTTCTGCAACAAGTTGAAATCGAGAAACAGCATGTTCCACAACTGATCGAAGTGTTTGCCGAGTCACGTTAAGAATGTGTTGCGCAATGCGTGCCTTCAATGCAGCTTATTTTGCAGTCGGAACACACAAAACACAACATCTTTCAGACAGCCCCACAGCCAGAAGTCACACGGATCAAGACCAGGTGATCGGGACGGCCAGGCTGTAGGGGAAATGGCGGCAGATAATGCTACCATTTCCGAAATGGCGCTTCAGTAGCCGCTTAACTGGATTTTCAATGTGCAGAGGTGCGCCATCTTGCATAAAAATGATCCCATCCACATATCCGCGCTTTTGGAGAGGTGGAATGACGTGGTTGTGCAAAAGACACCCATAGCGCTTACTAGTGACGGTACAGGAAACAGGACCAGAAGCACCTGTCTCTTCGAAAAAATATGGCCCCATGGTAAATGATGCCGTAAACCCGCACCGCACAGTGACCTTTTCAGGATGAAATGGTACTGATTGATTTGCGTGTGGATTTTTCGTTGCCCATATTCGACAATTCTGTGTATTGATTTATCCTGTCGGATGGAAGTGAGCTTCGTCTGTCCACAAGATCTTCCACGACCAATCATTTCCACTTCCATGCGAGCAAGAAATTCTAAAGCAAAGGTCTCTCTTGCTGGCAAGTCAACAGCAACCAACTCGCGTACACGGGTAATTTTGAATGGATACCAAAGAAGGATGTTGAAATGCCTGGGCTAGCAGGACAGAGCGGATTAGGTTGTGGAAAGGGGCCAAAATGAGTTCCTGTCAGCTGCACTCAACATACAAACTTTATTTATCAACGTACAGTATTACAAAAAGAATGCAAAACACTCAAAATTTTAGTCGACTCGTTTGATTAACTTTAGGTCGGCTGAAGGCCACATTCAAAATCCAAGACACAAGGCTTAAGGAAAATTGAAATACAAGGTTTCACCCAAGAATATTTTCTAAATCTTCAATCTAACCAACTGAAGGCCTTTGCAGTTTAATTTTAGTTGAACTAGGCTGGAGGTCGCATATTAAGCAATAAGAGGAGTTTCAATCAAAAGGCAGAAGGCCTTATTTTAAAACATTTCATGCAAAAATGGGCTGAAGGCCCCATTCAAAAGCATAACCGTCTTATGCCTTAAGGGCAAGAGAAGAAGATTAATTTAAGAGATATTAAAATTCGGCTGAAGGCCGCTCACCACCCAATAATTTAACGGCTTAAGCCCTAGAAGATGAGTTTCAATTTTAAAGGGCAGAAGGCTGTATCTTAAAACATTTCATATAAAATAAAGAATAACAATCTCATGCCTTAAGGGCAAGACAAGAACATAAATTTAAAAAATATTGATACTCGGCTGAAAGCCACAGATCAACCAAATAACTAATATCCAAACAGGAAAATTACTACATAACACACAAGGAACAGCGCTCAGAAGTTTCCAAGGGTCGGCCTGGGATTGTAACACTAACGCCAGTTTAGGTGAGACAGGCAGCCTGTCCAACCACTTCTTAATCTGGAGGCAACCCAACCGACAGATAGCCAACTGACCAATCAACCAAATCAGTTCCGCTTCACGCAACCAGCAAAACGACCACAAGATTTCAACACAAAGAATATTGGCGCCCACAACGACCAACAACACCTCAGCTGTCGAATTACACGCCGCGCTGGACAGCAACAACACGACGAGGAAAATACACTGCCCAAAATTACGTCAACGACCAGGGCTGGTAAACGGAACGTCAACGGCCACAAGGCAAAACGCGGTGGCCGAGCGGTTCTAGGCGCTTCAGTCCGGAACTGCGCGACTTCTGCAGTCGCAGGTTCGAATCGTGCCTCGGGCATGGGTGTGTGTTATGTCCTTAGGTTACTTGGGTTTAAGTAGTTCTAAGTTCTAGGGGACTGATGACCTCAGAAGTTAAGTCCCATAGTGCTCAGAGCCATTTGAACCACAAGGCAGACGATACTGCAGGTGAGCTTCCATAACAGGGAACAAATTAAGTTACTCTAAATTTCACAGGAAGACAGCTGGAATCTTAGGCCACTTAAATACACACACGTTGTTACTCTCGGGATTGTTCCAAAAGCGAGAAGGATCAAACGAAGAAATGTAAACAGTTGAGGCTCGATAGTAAGTTAAGTGAGGACTTAACTGTCATGTGCAAGATCGGTGGGCGACGAACTTCATAGCACTCGCAAGCAGCACCTCACACTCCAACCGCGCGTGCACGCCGCCAGCGGCTCTGGCCCGACTCTGCGCGACTGGGCATTGCTTGCTGCCCCACTCCAACCGACCGACTGTACCGCTGGTCCGTCCGCGACTGCTGCTCCGTTGCGACTGCACTGCTGGTGCGTCTCCCACTCGCTGACTACCCGACACGCGACAACCCGGAAATACTATCGGTCACTCCAGAGATGGTACGACAGTACACTTGCCGATACGCGCTGCTGCTGCCACTCACGGGCAAGTAAGGCAGGAAGTTAATGACGCCAGTAGATGGAATAAGAAAACGAGGCGGCACTATCGTAATAGAAGATGACAAACAATTAATGGGATGAACACGAGCCGCGCACGGCTCAGATGTTTCGTAGGATGTTACGCACCATGCTCACGGTTATGTCCAATGTTCGGGCAGTTCTCTGCGCACTACACGTTTGCACACCAACACTCGTCTCCTCCTCCATTGCTGTGGCCACTGCTTCCACTGATGTCGAATCAATTCGTTTCCTCCCTCTACCAAGTTGCACACCAAAAGAACTCGTCTTTTCGAATTTCCGAATCATTTCCTCCAGACACATGACAGTCATCACAACAACGCCTCTTTTTCGAACCCTTCAGTGTCCGGAACTTCTGCGGAGCGACGTGTGCATAGTCATCATTCATGTAATACAGCTTTGCAATCAGAGCGCAAGTCTGCATTGAGACAGTCTTGGCGAACATCTCAGACTCGAAAGGAGGGAAAGTCGCGCACCCAGCGTGTTTCTACCAATTACAATGGGTCGTGCGCGAGACAGGTGTTTTCATTTACGTATTCTGCACATACAGCGCAATCTATTGATCAATATTCACAATTTTTTTCTCCTGCCATATGTTTTCCCATTTCTCATGTAATATTCCGTTGCAATTTGACGTCATTCTGACCAGTGGTGTTATCTACACAGGGTTTTGAAAGTTTAACTTTAAGTATAATCAAAAATGGTTCAAATGGCTCTGAGCACTATGGGACTTAACATCTGTGGTCATCAGTCCCCTAGAACTTAGAACTACTTAAACCTAACTAACCTAAGGACGTCACAAACATCCATGCCCGAGGCAGGATTCGAACCTGCGACCGTAGCGGTCACGCGGTTCCAGACTGAAGCGCCTATAACCGCACGGCCACACCGGTCGGCTAAGTATAATCGCCCTGTAATATATATATCTCACACACCCTCCAACCATGTTCTGATACAACAGCTCCATTAACAGAATCAAGCTGGCAGATATCTACTTGTCAACTGGATCATTAAACTTATTCAAAAATAGATCTGTGTAACAAATGCAGCCGTATTAATCACCTACTTCAAAGGTGGCAAAAGTGACTCCTTCTTCAATGCGCTCATTCTTAATTATCTACACTATTGAATTCGTAAAATCTTCACCAAAACTACTTTTAATGTCACACTAATGGGTGTCGTTAAACAAATTCACTGCCACAATAATTTTCTTTTAGTGAGTGCAGATCAACTTCCTTAATGTGACAATGTTACGTAAATCGTTAGTGCTATACTGTTAGCTATAACATATTAACAGCTACGTAATTTTAACGGGCCTATAACAAGAAAACTTTGGTTAGTTTCTATGAATCGGTCTCAAAGCTGACACTGCCCGTGCAGTTCAGCGTGCCGTGATATATTATGAGGATTTGTGCAGAGTTCAGACACTAAAGTTCATCTTCTGTGGAAGCAGTATATAATGCAGAGAGCTCTATTTTACTGCCCTTCACATAGACAAGACTCCTAGTCCTAACTTCCTGCAGTCAAAATCAGGAATTTTTCTCCTCGTCTAGGTATGACTTAGCGTTCTCTCCCCCTTCTAGCTGCTTCAGATTATGAAAGACTGAATGAGAAGTACTCCTCTTGTATTGAGCCCAGCACGTAATCAGTAGATGAAAGATGTAAGACCGTTAGTAGTAGTGGTAAGTAAAACCTCTCAGACTTACATTCTGAAGAATTCTTTGTATATTCATGTCCGACAAAAGTGTTGAAACAGCCCTCGCCTGCCCATATGGGACAGAGGAATGAAATCACAATCAAGAAAAAGAATGTGTTGAACAATGACTATGATGTAATGCAGCAATATCGTAATACTCCACTTTTATTATCTTCCTGCTTATTCGGCAAGTCCTGACTTGTTGCAACAAGCAAAGCACTTAGTCAGCAAACGGAAACGCTTTCTTTGCAAGTCGAGACTTGTCGACGTCTGCATATGCACATTCAAGGAATTTCCACGCATCTCGTACTTTACTGAATCAACATATATCCATGTGTGGAAATCGTTTTCTGGGAACGTAGGATGCCTAATCAACAAATCAAAACATACTTTCTCAGAAACTTGAGACATTGATGTCTGCACGCGTGCATTCAAGGAATCGCTATGCATGTCATATTTTACATATATTTCCGTTACTTACGGATATATTTCAGTATTTCCTAAAATGGTTTATAGGCATAACAAGCAGTTTTATAAAAACATCAACTGGCTTTCTAGCAATTTTTAAACAATGTAAATTATTTCATTCCACATTTCAAGCATCACTCATTCGCATTCATATTATTAACCTTCATCCATGACATAAGCAGTACGAATTTGCACAGCTGTGTATTATGACAGACCACAAATAAAATAATTTAGATGTTCTGGCTTCATTAAAACATTATACCTAACGAGAACATCCACGCTTCTAAACAACAATGATCGTAGCTACCCAAAATGTACTGGTGCTGCCTCGTGGATTCTATAGCAGAGAATGTATATTAGAGTTTTCTGCGTCAATGAAATTGCAGAAAATACTACTTCCAACACAGCTGCGGAAGTTGAGTAGCATGCATACGTTTGTAGGCTCCTACAATGGCCACCGGCATGAGGATGCAGAAGAAAATGGAAACCACTGCATTAAAGACACATAACGTGTATCCTCAGGTCATGTGACTGCCTTAAAGCACTCAGTCGCGAACATTGAACAAAATTTAGACATCCTACATAGAACTCATAAGGGACGATTTCTTAACATTTTGGAAGAAGTAGAAATATACACCCACAAAAAGAAAGATCCGGATTTAATCCTGAACGAGCAAAGCGAGTTCAATCATAATGCCTATTTTAGTATTTATGACGACTTACTGAGATGATCACTGTTGCTTATAGAAGTCCAAGCCGAAGGATGAGAGATGGTGCACGGTGAAAAAGTTGGAAGATGCGTGCAGCGCTCAACGTCGTTGACGGAGCCCTCCTGCACGGCCCTCTTACCCACGGCGATGTTAACATCAGACGACTGAACGGCACAACACCGAAATAGCGGGAACCACGGAAGCAGACCATGGAGAAAAAACAAGACTACACCAGCCCCATGAATATAGAAATCGCCCTTTGTTTTAGATCGTACAAAATCATAATTATTATGTGTATTTTAATGTTGACAATTACAGGTTTTAACCTTGACATCTACAGCTTTTAATTAAGTATTTTTAGAGATAAAAGTAAATTATAAAACAATTTACTTAATACAGTATGTGCCTATGCAATGTAACAAATGTACCAGACGCCACCTGTAGGTAATTGTTTTACAATTAGTATAAATGACGTGCATTCTGCCAACCAGTTTTATGTGACGCAGCATGTGAAGGTTGCTGTGTGTAGATGTGTTACTCCTGTAACCGGAATTGCAGGTACATTCTGATACATCTGATGTTGATCGGATAGGATGAAAAAAGTTTTGCCTTTGTGAAATAGTAAATTAGTATCATTATCGTTTCAGATCTGAAGATCGTTCTAGAGGAACCAAAACCGGTCATGTGAATAAACATTTTTGTAACCAAGACGGATTATAAGTAACATTGTATAAACATCATTTCCGCCCTTTTTATTGCTCGTGAAAATCACACATTACCTGTTGTACCACCATACAGCAAGACCTTCAGAGGTGGTGGTCCAACTGCTATACACATCGGTACCTCTAATACCCAGTAGCACGTCCTCTTGCACTGATGCATACCTGTATTCGTAGTGGCTTACTATCCACAAGTTCATCAAGGCACTGTTGCTCCAAATTGTCCCACTCCTCAACGGCGATTCGGCGTAGATCCCTCAGAGTCGTTGGTGGTCACGTTGTCCATAAAAAGCCCTTTTAAATCTATCCCACGTATGTTCGATAGGGCTCATGTCTGGAGAATACGCTGGCCACTCTAGTCGAGCGATGTCGTTATCCTGGAGGATACGCCATACAGCACGCTACAAAATAAATATCTTTGTCACGAGGAGGCCTTAGATACATCATCAGCACCAGAACACAAATTTTGGTGACATTTGAATGCTTTTGCAATTAATACATAAGCCGCCGTTACGTATTTTTTAAATAATGCATTACATTTTACAAGATCTACATATATACAAACATATCTACGAATGTAGACTTAGAGAAAGCTTTTGACAATGTTGACTGGAATACTCTCTTTCAAATTCTAAAGGTGGCAGGGGTAAAATACAGGGAGCGAAAGGCTATTTATAATTTGTACAGAAACCAGATGGCGGTTATAAGAGTCGAGGGACATGAAAGGGAAGCAGTGGTTGGGAAGGGAGTAAGACAGGGTTGTAGCCTCTCCCCGATGTTATTCAATCTGTATATTGAGCAAGCAGTAAAGGAAACAAAAGAAAAATTCGGAGTAGGTATTAAAATCCATGGAGAAGAAATAAAAACTTTGAGGTTCGCCGATGACATTGTAATTCTGTCAGAGACAGCAAAGGACTTGGAAGAGCAGTTGAATGGAATGGATAGCGTCTTGAAAGGAGGATATAAGATGAACATCAACAAAAGCAAAACAAGGATAATGGAATGTAGTCGAATTAAGTTGGGTGATGCTGAGGGAATTAGATTAGGAAATGAGACACTTAAAGTAGTAAAGGAGTTTTGCTATTTGGGGAGCAAAATAACTGATGATGGTCGAAGTAGAGAGGATATAAAATGTAGACTGGCAATGGCAAGGGAAGCGTTTCTGAAGAAGAGAAATTTGTTAACATCAGTATAGATTTAAGTGTCAGGAAGTCATTTCTGAAAGTATTTGTATGGAGTGTAGCCATGTATGGAAGTGAAACATAGACGATAAATAGTTTAGACAAGAAGAGAATAGAAGCTTTCGAAATGTGGTACTACAGAAGAATGCTGAAGATTAGATGGGTAGATCACATAACTAATGAGGAAGTATTGAATAGGATTGCGGAGAAGAGAAGTTTGTGGCACAACTTGACCAGAAGAAGGGATCGGTTGGTAGGACATGTTCTGAGGCATCAAGGGATCACCAGTTTAGTATTGGAGGGCAGTGTGGAGGGTAAAAATCGTAGAGGGAGACCAAGAGATGAATACACTAAGCAGATTCAGAAGGCTGTAGGTTGCAGTAGGTACTGGGAGATGAAGAAGCTTGCGCAGGATAGAGTAGCATGGAGAGCTGCATCAAACCAGTCTCGGGACTGAAGACCACAACGACAACAACTACGAATCTGGAAAGCTTTTGTAGCTAACACTAACATCAGCTCTGTGGGCCATCAAGATTCTCGTGCTCAACAGTTTTTAAGAAAAGATGAAAGGCACAAGCACGTTTATTACGACAACCTATAAGGAGCATCATACGTGTCATCATGAGTTAATGTTAAACGGTTGGAACGCTGCTCATAGATTAAAATGGAGTGCGGCGCAGATATTTCCCATATTCCTCAGAAATTTGTAACACAGGTATTTCTACTATTTTTCAAACATTTGTTATCCTTACGAAAGTGAACAAATGCATGTATTCGTCTATGGAATAAAACAATTTAAACTGTAGTACTTAACAATTCAGACTAAGGTGATACCTATTAGAAAAAATATTTACAGTATTAATGTCATGAACTAAATATGTCATGACATTACATAATTTTTACAGATTAGATAATGTTGTGTTCGTATCAGTATGTTATTGGTAGCTAAATGGTGGCCATAGCTATTGCACTTCAACCTAACGTAGGTAAAAGGAACAAATCACATCAAGAACATGCGCTGTAAAATGCTATAAAAGCATGGTATTTAAGTCATACAAAAAATCAGTTGAATAAGAACTGTATGAAGTTGTGCCTCTTCCCCTACATAGCAAAATAGTCACCCTGTGGCATCATGATAACTCACATTGAGGTGACAGAGGTCATGGGATAGTGATATACACATCATAGACAGACGGCTGTAGTGTCGCGTGCACAAGGTATAAAAGGGGAGCGCAGAGCAGTCATTTGTTCTCAGGTGATTCATGTGAAAAGTCTTCCGATGTGATTACGGTAGCAAGACGCGAATTAACAGACTCTGAACGCGCAACGGTAGGTGGAGCTAGCCCTATGGAGCATTTCATTTCGGAAATCGTTAGGGAATTCCGTATTCCGAGATGGACAGTGAAAAGTGTATGCCGAGGATACCAAATTCCAGGCATCATTTCTCACCACGGACAACGCAGTGGCCGACGATCTTCACTTAACGACCGAGAGCAGCGGCGTTTGCGTAGAGTTTTCACTGCTAACAGACAAGCAACACTGGTTGAAATGATCGCAAAAATCAATGTCGGACAGTAGGCAAACGTATCCGTTAGGACAGTGCGACGAAATGTGGCCTTAATAGGCTATGGCAGCAGAAGACCGACGCGAGTGCCTTAGCTAACGTCACGACATCGCCTCCAGCGCCTCTCCTGGGCTCGTGACCTTGTCGGTTAGAACCTAGACGATTGAAAAACCGTGGTCTAGTCAGATGAGTCACGATTTCAGTTCATAAGAACTAATCGCAGGGTTCGAGAATGAAGCAGACCCTACGAAGCCGTGGACTCAAGCTGTCAACAAGGCACTGTGCTAGCTGGTGGTTACTCGATGATGGTGTGGGCTGTGTTTACATGGAATGGACTGAGTCCACTGATCCAACTGAACGGGTCACTGACTGGAAGTGTTTATTTTCGGCTACTTGAAGACCACTTGAATTCATGGACTTCCTGTTCACAAACAACGATGCCACTAGGATGCAATTCTTCGTGATTTATTTGAAGAACATTCTGGACAATTCGAGCAAATAGTTTACGAGTCCAGATCATCCGACATGAATCTATTCGAATTTTATAGGATATAATCGAGAGGTCATTTCGTACACAAAATCCTCAACCGGCAACACGTTCGCAGTTATGGACGGCTATATAGACAGCAGGGCTCAATATTTTTGCACGGTACTTCCAACGACTTTTTGAGTCCATGCCATGTCGAGCTGTTCCACTACGACCGTCACGATATTCGGAGGTATCCCCTTACTTTTGTCACATCAGCTTATGCCTTCCAATGATAACGGTGCAATTAGAGAATAAAAACCAAGGAATTGCGTTGTGTATGTCACATGTGGGAGTATTAATTTCAAAATACGAGACACCGGTACGTAGCTTGAGGGAAGAAAATTAAGTGTGAAGCACGTGTAACAACACGCCCCTGATGCCCCAACAAACCTAACCAATGTACGGTTCATGCGAGGAAATATTCACGTTCAGCATCCCAACTAAGAAATGATAATAAACAGACTATCCCACAGCAACAATTATTGTTGGATGTTGGGCTCTATAAGGTTCCCTTTCTGTGCAGCGACTGTGGAATATAAAATTACAAAGAATTTAGCAACCAGTCACGGAAACATAATTTATTTATATTGTTGCAAATCGATTTCGACTGATATCGGCCATCATCGGTGCTAAAACAAATACCAGAGACAGGGCATAAACAACAACTGCTTCAACAAACGAAGAAATTGACAATAAAACATAGTTACATCAATTACAAAATATACAGAGGTCTGAAATTAAAATTCAGTGTCATAAAATACCATTTTTCTAACCGATACATGCCGTAAGTAGAAGTGCTGTCCTTGGCATTTTTCTGTCATGAAATGACACACCATAGGTCAACACTACAACAAGACAACATGAGGTGGCGCCACGCTGCAATAAGCGCCCTCTATGTAAAACACCAAAGTAATATAAAATACAAGCAATAAGGAATATATCACATTACAAGAAAATTATTATTACAGTGAAGGTAATTGATAGCACCAATTTAAATAATTACAAGTAAAAATGTATGAAACATTGTTTCTCAGATGATAATAACAAATTAAATATATGCGTCAAAAATACGATCATCAAAATTTTAATTTCAGACATCTGTATATTTTGTAATTGATGTAACCATGTTTTATTGTCAATTTTTTCGTTTGTTAAAGTAGTTGTTGTTTATACCCTGTCTCTTGTATTTGTTTTAGCACCGATGATGACTGATATCAGTCGAAATCGATTTGCAACAAGATAAATAAATTATTATGCTTATCCATTACGGATATTTTAGAACCGTGACTGTATATTAATGTAAATACGTTATACACAACTTCAATCAGTCACTTTTTTCAATAATAATGCTTTATTACATTAACCGGTTTTCGAACCCTTTCAGGTTCATCTTCAGATGATTTCTCGAGGATCCGGGAAGTTACATCATTACTGGTAGTAGCATAATGCTGGGTGCTAGTGCTATGGCAGAAAGATGGGTCACACTTTAATGTATCGCCATGACTATAGCTTATCTGTCGATATGGATGTAAATTTAGTTTTTACTTACTGCGACAGTATAGGCGGCTTTTTTCGTATATGTCTGCCTCCATTTTGATGTCCAGAACACTTTCACACGAGCTATATTAGTTCACACTTTAACAGTGACACTAAGGCTTACGGGCTCTTGGCGTGTAAATAATTGAAGCTTCTAAGTCAACGCCATGAAATGATACGGCCACATATGAAACAGCTTTGATACTTGCAGACTCACTCATCAAAACTTATAGGATACTTCCCGTTGACGTAGAATCATAAAATTTGAAAAGGACGAAGGCTTCAAGTCAAATACCAAAAATGTATAATTTTTAATTTGTAATTACATCACACACAAAAATAGTTTTTCTCATTTTTTGTCCGTCTGTCCGCCTGGTAAAACCTCTTTTTCTGAGGAATGGATGTAGATATGAAATGATATTTGTGTAAGGTACTTGTGCGTACGATCCCTTGGCGGTGTATGGCCTTTAACCTTCGAAGTCAGCAACAAAAGATACGCCTATTTATGTCACTTATTTTGATACATGCAAACTCACCCATCAAAACCTATCCGTTATTTCCCCTTCGCCTACAATTATAAAACTGGAGGACTCGCCAGAACCAACATGTGGTTCGGACCCCAAGTTAAACTGCAGGACCCCCTTCTCCGGTTTTTAATCCATATCGTTAATACTCTAAATTTTTATGTAATTAATTTATAATAGGTACATATCGGTTTGAACTGTTCAGTACTACAGTTCAGACTTTTTTATTCTTTAGAACAGACCAGCATTTTATGACTTTGTTGAGGATAGCAAATATCTGAAAAATAAACGAAGTAATTGTGGTACAAATTCCTGAAGAGTATGGGATATACACTACTGGCCATTAAAAATGCTACACAACGAAGATGACGCGCTAAAGACGCGACATTTAACCAACAGGAAGAAGATGCTGTGATATGCAAATGATTAGCTTTTCAGTGCATTCACACAAGGTAGGCGCCGGTGGCAACACCTACAACGTGCTGACATGAGGAAAGTTTCCAATCGATTTCTCATACACAAACAGCAGTTGACCGGCGATGCCTGGTGAAACGTTGTTGTGTTGCCTCGTGTAAGGAGGACAAATGCGTATGATCACGTTTCCGACTTTCATAAAGGTCGGATTGTAGACTATCGCGATTGCGGTTTATCATATCGCGACATTGCTGCTCGCGTTGGTCGAGATCCAATGACTGTTAGCAGAATATGGACTCGGTGGGTTCAGGAGGGTAATACGGAACGCCGTGCTGGATCCCAACGGCCTCATATCACTAGCAGTCGAGATGACAGGCATCTTATCCGCATGGCTGTAACGGATCGTGCAGCCACGTCTCGATCCCTGAGTCAGCAGATGGGGACGTTTGCAAGGCAACAACTGTATGAACAAACAGTTCGACGACGTTTGCAGCAGCATGGACTATCAGCTCGGAGGCCATGGCTGCGGTTACGCTTGACGCTGCATCACAGACAGGAGCGCCTGCGATGGTGTACTCAACGACGAACGTGGGTGCACGAATGGCAAAACGTCATTTTTACGGATGAATCTAGGTTCCGTTTACAGCATCATGATGGTCGCATCCGTGTTTGGCGACATCGCGGCGAACGTACATTGGAAGCGTGTATTCGTCACCGCCATACTGGCGTATCACCGGGCGTGATGGTATCGGGTGCCATTGGTTACACGTCTCGGTCACCTCTTGCTCGCATTGACGGCACTTTGAACAGTGGACGTTACATTTCAGATGTGTTACGACCCGTGGCTCTACTCTTTATTCGATTCCTGTGAAACCCTACATTTCAGCAGGATAATGCACGACCACATGTTGCAGGTCCTCTACGGGCCTTTCTGAATACAGAAAATGTTCGACTGCTGCCCTGGTCAGCACATTCTTCAGATCTCTCACCAATTGAAAACATCTGGTCAATGGTGGCCGAGCAACTGGCTCATCACGATACACCAGTCACTACTCTTGATGAACTGTGGCATCGTGTTGAAGCTGCATGGGCAGCTGTACGTGTACACACCATCCAAGCTCTGTTTGACTCAATACCCAGGCGTATCAATGCCGTTATTACGGCCAGGGGTGGTTGTTCTGGGTACTGATTTCTCAGGATCTACGTAGGCAATTTGCGTGAAAATGTAATCACATGTCAGCTCTAGTATACTATATTTGTCCAATGAATACCAGTTTTTCATCTGCATTTCTTCTTGTTGTAGCAATTTTAATGGCCAGTAGTGTGCGTTATCTGCACCGCACTCCATTAAAATCTGTGAGTGGCGTCCCAGCAGCTTTACTAATGATAACACTTAGAATGCCCCCTACATATTGTAATAAATGTTTCTGTTCCCTTCTTATTTAGTCAAAAATGGCTATATACGTGAGCATCTTGGTGGCTCGACAAAGCACTGTATTTTCAAACAGCTACAGTTAATGTTAGTTACACATGTTGGGTAGTTCCTTATGTATATGTTTACGCAAAGACTGTAAAGTGAAGGACATTATTTAAATGCTGTAGAATACATAATTCCGGCCTAGATATTATTTGGCAGACGATTCACATGTCACCGATACATTTTTAGTTTTGGGTAAGATGATGCCTTTGATGCCACCTTGTGATAAAGATATTTATTTTGTAACTGTGTATGTGTATCGATTCATGTACGTACCTCAACTTCCTGCGTCCTTGTACAGAGAATTGTTCTCCGCCTTATCTTATAATTTTGAATCACGCATCTAGTGATTGTCATATCGCAACACGTGGTAAGCAGTGAAACAAAAGAAATATTTTAGAGACCAAGACAAAAGTAATTTGTTAGTGACAAACATCATCTCTTAAATGGCTTATTGTCTGAAGTTATGAACGGCGTTTTTCGTTACGAAAAGATCTTTTCACGATATTACAATTTTAAACTTTCACCTCAGAGTGTCAAAATATTTCGTTGATACGCACATACGTACCTCAACAGTCATTGACCATCGTGATAAAATAAAAGAAACCAGCATTCGAACGAAAAGATTTATGTGTTCATTTTTTTCACGTACTTTTCGAGAGCGAAACGACAGAGGAATAGTCTTAAAGTGCTTCTTTGAATTGCTGGTCAGTCGCGTAGATGTAGATGTAGATGCAGAAGAGGAAGACTGCCTTTGCGGCTCCCGCGGGGAGTCTATTGTCTCACTCCCAAACTTCCTCCATCAGTACATTTCTGTTGGTTATTCATGCCGTCCTAGATTCTAATAACTGGATGTTTGGCCAAGTTGTTGTAGTCTCCAGGCCGGAAATTGATTTGCTGCAGCTCTGCCAGCCTCTTCATCTCTGCATAACCCATATAACCAACATCCATTTGAACTCGATTGCGGCACTGAAGCTATGATCTACACCCACCATACCTACTTCTATTAGTGCAACAACTATTTCGTTACGCCACAGGTTGTGTTCTACCTCCTTACACACCACCAAAATAAAGCTAATTTTTCCTTGATTTGTTTTGGTACCCATTCTACAGTCATGAAATATTCATCGTTCTTCTATAACAATACTTCGAATGTCTAGATTCTGTACTTCTTTCCACGCTTCACTTCCATACAATGCTAAACTCCGTCAAAAATGCACAAATTTTAACACTAAAGGGCTTTTATACTCAAACAAATGTCACACAAAATTACAAACTATGTAGGAAAGTTAATCTAACAGCAATAGAGAGTTTTTTAAACCTCGTCAAGGAACAAGAGTGGCAGGATGTTTATAGTTCCGGTAACATAGATGACAAATATAATGCTTACCTTAACACATTTCTCATGCTCTTTGAGAGTTGCTTTCCAGTAGAACGTTCTAAACGGGGTACTAGCAGTAAAAGGCAGCCCGGGTGGCTGACTAGCGGGATAAGGATAACACGTAGAACAAAGCAGGAATTATATCAAAATGTTAGCAGTAGTCACAATCAAGCTACAGTACCCATTACACACAGTACTGTAAGGTGCTTAAAAATGTTATTAGGAAGGCAAAGAGTTAGTGGTGCGCAAATAGAATAGCTAATTCACAGGATAAAATTAGAACTATATGGTCAGTTGTGGAGGAAGTGTCTGGTCAGCAGCACAAGGTCGACGATATAAAGCCAGTTCGTGGTAAAAATATTTCTGCTACTGAAAAATCAGATATATGTACAGTATTTAACAATCGTTTTCTGAGCATCGCTGGTGAATTAAATAAAAATTTAGTTTCTACACGGAATCATATAACTGCCTTGGCAAAAGCCTTTCCGAGATTGATGTCTGAATCACTCCTCTGTGATTCAGACAACGGGGAGGTTGAGTGAATAATTAAATCACTGAAAACTAAGAACTCTCATGGATATGATGGAGAATCTAGCAGAATATTAAAGTACTGCGCTGCACATGTTAGACCTGTATTTGGCCATATTTGTAACTTTTCCTGAACGATTAAAGAACTCAGTAGTAAATGCGCTTTATAAAAAGGGAGAAAAGGATAACGTAGATAATTTAGACCTATTTCTATGCCATCAGTGTTTACTAAAGTTACTGAAAACGCTGTGTATGTAAGGATGATTGATCATTTTATACCACACGATTTGCTATCAAATGTACAGTTCGGCTTTAGAAGTCGGTTAACAACTTAAAATGCTAGATTCTCTTTTCTCTGTGAGATACTGGATGGATTAAACAAAAGGTTTAGAACGCTAGGCATATTTTTTAGTTTTTATTTAGCTAAGGCGTTTGATTGTGTTGATCACAAATTATTGCTGCAGTACTTGGACCATTACGGAATACAGAGAGTAGCTCACAATTGGTTCACCTCTTACTTTAGCAACAGACAGCAAAAGATCATTACTCACAGTGTTGAGAATGGCTGTGATGTGGCGTCTGAGTGGAGTACTGTCAAGTGGGGGGAGCCACAGGGATCAGTGTTGGCGACACCCCTGTTCCTTATTTATATAAATGATAGGCCCTCTAGTATTATTTCTGTTTGCTGATGACACTAGCTTGGTAGTAAAGCATGGCGTGTGCAACATTGGCTCTGCTTCAAATAGTGCAGTTCATGACGTAAGTTCTGTGGTGTCACCGCCAGACACCACACTTGCTAGGTGGTAGCCTTTAAATCGGCCGCGGTCCGTTAGTATACGTCGGACCCGCGTGTCGCCACTATCAGTGATTGCAGATCGAGCGCCGCCACACGGCAGGTCTAGAGAGACTTCTAGCACTCGCCCAGTTGTACAGCCGACTTTGCTAGCGATGGTTCACTGACAAAATACGCTCTCATTTGCCGAGACGATAGTTAGCATAGCCTTCAGCTACGTCATTTGCTACGACCTAGCAAGGCGCCATTACCAGTTACTATTGATGCTGTAAAACATGTACCGTCAAGAGCGATGTTCACCATTTATGGATTAAAGTTAAGTATTCCAACAGCTACGTACGTTTTTTTGCTAGTCTTATTTCGTTGACCTGTTGCAGACCTCACGCCAGCCTGCGTGAGCTAAAACGCGTGCCATTCGGCTTCCTCTCAAAACCGGGTTGTCTCTCTTGCCAATCCACAACAAGTTCACTGCTTGTAGAAAATAAACTAACAATAAATCACAGTAAGACTCCGTTTTTACAGTTTCTAACACACAATTCGACAAAACCTGACGTTTTAATTTCACAGCATGGGCATATGATTAGTGAAACCGAACAGTTAAAACTTCTAGGTGTTCAGATAGATAGTAAACTGTCGTCGAAAGCCCACGTTCCGGATCTTGTTCAAATACTTATGCTGCCATTTTTACTATTCGAACGGTATCGGAAGTGAGTGTTCGATCGACACGAAATTTAGTCTACTTTGCTTATTTTCATTCGCTTATGTCGTACGGTATTATATTTAGGGATAATTCTTCCCATTCTACAAGGTTTTTTTGTCTCAGAAATGGGTGATTTGGGCAATAAGTGGTGTTAGTTCACAAACTCTTGTCGACCTCTGTTAACAAGTTTGGGTATTTTTACATTGGCCTCTCAATATGTATATTCCTTATTGTCGTTTCTTGTTACCATTATTAGTTTATTCCCAAAAATAAGCAGATTTCACTCGGTTAATACTCGGCAGAAATCATACCTGCATTTGGATCGGACTGCCTTAACTCTTGTGCAAAAAGGTGGGCAGTATACTGTTGCATCCATTTTCGATAAGCTGCCACTCGAATTCAAAAATCTTTGCAGTAATCCACGGGGTTTCAAATCGAAACTGAAGAGTTTCCACATGGGTCACTCCTCCTATTCTGTCGAGGATTTCCTTGAAAAAAAAAAAAGCTGATTCTTATTGTATTGCTTATAGCGTTTACTTAACATATGGACTGACTTTTTTCAGGTTCATGAACATTTATTTTTATCTGTAGTTACTTTTATGTTGTAATTTCATGTACTGACACGTTCCATGACCTTGGGGATTTGCTCCTCAGTTTGGTTCTACGGAACTTGACATGTGAATAATATAAAAAAAGTATTGCAGAAAGTTTCCTGTTCATAAGCAACGTACCTTTTTAAGCAGCAGATGATATCCGTACTCACTTCCAGTATCTCTGAGCATTCTTTACATCGGTGATGAGTAAGAGATTCGAACGGTATCGGAAGTGAGTGTTCGTTCGACACGAAATTTAGTCTACTTTGCTTATTTTCATTCGCTTATGTCGTATGGTATTATATTTAGGGATAATTCTTCCCATTCTACAAGGTTTTTTTGTCTCAGAAATGGGTGATTTGGGCAATAAGTGGTGTTAGTTCACAAACTCTTGTCGACCTCTGTTCACAAGTTTGGGTATTTTTACATTGGCCTCTCAATATGTATATTCCTTATTGTCGTTTCTTGTTACCATTATTAGTTTATTCCCAAAAATAAGCAGATTTCACTCGGTTAATACCCGGCAGAAATCATACCTGCATTTGGATCGGACTGCCTTAACTCTTGTGCAAAAAGGTGGGCAGTATACTGTTGCATCCATTTTTGATAAGCTGCCACTCGAATTCAAAAATCTTAGCAGTAATCCACGGGGTTTCAAATCGAAACTGAAGAGTTTCCACATGGGTCACTCCTTCTATTCTGTCGAGGAGTTCCTTGAAAAAATAAGCTGATTCTTATTGTATTGCTTATAGCGTTTACTTAACATATGGACTGACGTTTTTCAGGTTCATGAACATTTATTTTTATCTGTAGTTACTTTTATGTTGTAATTTCATGTACTGACACGTTCCATGACCTTGGGGATTTGCTCCTCAGTTTGGTTCTACGGAACTTGACATGTGAATAATATAAAAAAAATCTTGCAGAAAGTTTCCTGTTCATAAGCAACGTACCTTTTTAAGCAGCAGATGATATCCGTACTCACTTCCAATATCTCTGAGCATTCTTTACATCGGTGATCAGTAAGAGATGCAGTACTGTACGTGTGCTCCCCACGTGGTATTATGTGGGAAAGCCACACTCAAGAGGCCAAAGGGCTATAAGTGGCTCGCGAGCCGCAATTTACCGACCGCAGTCCTACACGAACTTCGCAAAAGGGGCACTGAACAACAACGGAACATTGATGAACTCATACAAAAATTACTGTAGAATATGGATAAACCTATTAAGTTACAAAGAGATAAAGAGGTAAGTTTATCTGTTGCTGCTCTCCGCACTGTGCTTAATGAAATACAAAACAGTGGCGTTCTATCTTGTTCTAATCCAACTAGTATTCAGGTCCGGAGGCTGAAAGCTAGTCTACATCATCGTGAGTAAAGGTTAGAGTACTTTGCAGGCCTGGGTGTTGTTGACATTAATGAATTCCTATCACAAGTATCGGAACTTACTGGTTAGGGCGGGTTGCTGCTTCACCCAAGAAAACGAATGATACTACCAAAGCGGAGGCGTTGAGCAGTATACCCTTCAACGGGAGAAGTATGTCTGCCTAATTGTCTAAACCCTAGCAAGCGTACTTGTCAGAATGTGGGACCATCTCATGTCATTCCAGCGCAGAGATAGTTATCGCATGTGTGACCTGCAAGACCAAACACACAAAGTTGGAATGACTGAGCATGACCTATTACGAATTTTGGTCATTAAAATAATAGGATCTTTGTCAGATTCGGCCTTAGAAGCTGTTCAGCAAGAACATGGGATCAATGAGTGCCGGTTCATGCTTTGCAAGAATATATCACCCCGAGCGTTATGAGAATTAGTATATTTTCGGTATGGCCGTGAACAGAATACGGAGGAAACAGTTGCTAGTTGTGACAACGTAATAAGAAAGAGAGAACGGGCATTGTGCCTAACGTGTACCGAGAAAGAAATTGTGCAGAGCCTACTCGATGTAGCCGGCCGCTGTGGCCGAGCGGTTCTAGGCGCTTCAGTCTGGAACCGCGCTTCCGTTACGGTCGCAAATTCGAATCCTGCCACGGGCATGGATGTGTGTGATGTCCTTAGGTTAGTTAGGGTTAAGTAGTTCTACGTTCTAGGGGACTGATGACCTCAGATGTTAAGTCCCATAGTGCTCAGAGCCATTTGAACCTACTCGATGAGTTACTACCAGAATATAGGCAGAGGGCAGTCTTCCGTAAAAAACTGAAGAATTTTGAAGAATTGAATAGTTTAGTATGTCATGTAAAGCGGATAAAGTATGTGTATGAGAAACGAGGTAAAGGCTTCCAGTAGCGACATCTAACATGAGTATGACACAAACATATTTCTAGATACTGTAGCTGAGCTCCTTTTTTTTACAGTAGTTCTGTGGCCTTTCTTACAACATATTTTAAATTAAATATGTGCCACGAAGCTAAGCTGATTTTGTGTATATTTTTGTTGGTGTCACTATGGTTTCTTTATATTAGGACAGGTTGTAAAACATGTATGACTCGTCGTATTTTAAGCCCATATTTCTACATCTATGAAAGTCATACTTCTCATTATGGCATATTTTATTGTTTTAATATGTAAACTTCCCATTAATTGTATTTGATTTACCCATGTTTTGCTGCAGATCTGAAGATGGTCTTTGCTGACAGAAACCGGTCTCTAAGGACCAAAGTCTTGTGATCATTGATGGAAATAAAACAAATTTAGCTACTACCTGTTCGAAAAACATCTCTCGATATCAACACTTCCAAAATACCTCACTAACACCTGTGAGAAATATTCGAAATGCAACCTGACAAATTTTATAGTATAATACATAATTTAGAAAACTTAATGTATACATTTTCGGGCAGCTCCACCGCAGACCCTTTAAGTACAAGCCGCAACTGCATCTGCATTATAATGACATAAAAGGTTTGGAACATCTGTATAAATACTGCATTACCAAATGATCGACTGTGTGGCGTTCAGAAGAATAAGACATAAACAATCAAACACCGTCCGAACAGGCCTTGAAGTCCAACGGTACCGACCGGTCGCCATGTCCTCCTTAGCTCATCCACACCACCGGATGCTGATACGAAGGGGCACATGGTCACCTCACCGCTCTCCCAGTCTATATCCGTTTTCGTGACTGCCGCCGCCACTTCTCAGTCAAGTAGTTCCTCAATTCGCCTAACAAAGGTTGAGTGGACGCCACTTGTCAACAGCACTCGGCAACCCGAATGGGCAGCCATCCAAGTGTTAGCCAAGGCCGACAGCGCTTAACTTGTGTGATCCGAAGGTAACCGGTGCTACCACTGCAGAAAGGCCGGTCGCAAGAGTAAGAAATGGCCTAGAAAATTTAATTTAGAATCAGTCTTCATTTGTTTACTTTAGAGCCAATATACACTCCTGGAAATTGAAATAAGAACACCGTGAATTCATTGTCCCAGGAAGGGGAAACTTTATTGACACATTCCTGGGGTCAGATACATCACATGATCACACTGACAGAACCACAGGCACATAGACACAGGCAACAGAGCATGCACAATGTCGGCACTAGTACAGTGTATATCCACCTTTCGCAGCAATGCAGGCTGCTATTCTCCCATGGAGACGATCGTAGAGATGCTGGATGTAGTCCTGTGGAACGGCTTGCCATGCCATTTCCACCTGGCGCCTCAGTTGGACCAGCGTTCGTGCTGGACGTGCAGACCGCGTGAGACGACGCTTCATCCAGTCCCAAACATGCTCAATGGGGGACAGATCCGGAGATCTTGCTGGCCAGGGTAGTTGACTTACACCTTCTAGAGCACGTTGGGTGGCACGGGATACATGCGGACGTGCATTGTCCTGTTGGAACAGCAAGTTCCCTTGCCGGTCTAGGAATGGTAGAACGATGGGTTCGATGACGGTTTGGATGTACCGTGCACTATTCAGTGTCCCCTCGACGATCACCAGTGGTGTACGGCCAGTGTAGGAGATCGCTCCCCACACCATGATGCCGGGTGTTGGCCCTGTGTGCCTCGGTCGTATGCAGTCCTGATTGTGGCGCTCACCTGCACGGCGCCAAACACGCATACGACCATCATTGGCACCAAGGCAGAAGCGACTCTCATCGCCGAAGACGACACGTCTCCATTCGTCCCTCCATTCACGCCTGTCGCGACACCGCTGGAGGCGGGCTGCACGATGTTGGGGCGTGAGCGGAAGACGGCCTAACGGTGTGCGGGACCGTAGCCCAGCTTCATGGAGACGGTTGCGAATGGTCCTCGCCGATACCCCAGGAGCAACAGTGTCCCTAATTTGCTGGGAAGTGGCGGTGCGGTCCCCTACGGCACTGCGTAGGATCCCACGGTCTTGGCGTGCATCCGTGCGTCGCTGCGGTCCGGTCCCAGGTCGACGGGCACGTGCACCTTCCGCCGACCACTGGCGACAACATCGATGTACTGTGGAGACCTCACGCCCCACGTGTTGAGCAATTCCACCCGGCTTCCCGCATGCCCACTATACGCCCTCGCTCAAAGTCCGTCAACTGCACATACGGTTCACGTCCACGCTGTCGCGGCATGCTACCAGTGTTAAAGACTGCGATGGAGCTCCGTATGCCACGGCAAACTGGCTGACACTGACGGCGGCGGTGCACAAATGCTGCGCAGCTAGCGCCATTCGACGGCCAACACCGCGGTTCCTGGTGTGTCCGCTGTGCCGTGCGTGTGATCATTGCTTGTACAGCCCTCTCGCAGTGTCCGGAGCAAGTATGGTGGGTCTGACACACCGGTGTCAATGTGTTCTTTTTTCCATTTCCAGGAGTGTATAAAATACCGAATGGTGCTGGGTGTGTGTGTGTGTGTGTTGGGGTTTATGGGCGCTCAACATCGAGGTCATCAGCGCCCTGACACACATTAAAAGGAACGAATGTGGAGAGACCTAATAAAACTGAAAAACACATTCAAAGAACGCAGGAAAAGAGAGAAATTACTACATAAGAAAGTAAAAGCTAAGGGAAGGGAAAACATAGCAACAAGAATGACACAGGAAAGTGTCATTGGCTGGCCACTTACATAAAAGATGGGCGAGCTTGTCACACAGTGAGCAAATTAATATCCTCTTCCTAAAATCTTTGTAAAAAGATTTGACAAGGCACAGAACTTTAAAACTTTAACCACATTCGTCCGAGTGTTGCCTAAAAGAGTTGGCAGGTCCGCCGGCAAATCAGCCGAGGCCCGCTGGTCAGGAAATAAAACACAATCCAGTAAAATGTGGCTCACAGTGACCTGGACGCCGCAAGCACCACACAATGGAGGGTCTTCTCGCCGGAGCAGGAAGCCATGCGTCAAAGGGCTGTGGCCTATTCGAAGCCGAGTGAGGAGAACCTCGTCCCGTCGACGGGGCTGAAAGGAAGTACACCACACACGCGTTGTGGGCTTGACTAGACGGAGCTTATTGTCAGTCACTTCCAGCCACTCATCCTCCCACCGACACATGACTCGGGAGCTCAACAGCGAGGTGAGTGCGTGCAACGGGATAGCACACTGAGATACGTGTGGATCAAGACACGCCTCCTTGGCTGCGAGATCTGCCCTTTCATTCCCAGCAATGCCGACATGCCCCGGAACCCAGCAGAAAGCTACAACCTTCCCCAGTCGCTGTAGCCGGAGGAGAGCATCCTGGATGGTCTGGACTGCTTTATCCGCCGGATACAAATGGTGCAATGATTGAAGGGCACTGAGTGAATCGGAACAGACAAGAAATTTAAGCGAGGAAGAAAGTCTCATCGGCTCCAGTGCCCGCAAGATCGCAGACAATTCTGCATCAAAGACAGTAAAAGTCGGAGGCAGGCGGACCTTGAGGACACGATCCGGAAAAACAACTGAGCAACCCACGGAATCCCCTTGTTTCGACCCATCCGTAAAAACAGCTACATAGTCGTGGTGCTCAGATAAAATAGCAGAAAATGCTGCAGTAAAAACGGTGGCAGGAGTTCAATCTCTCTTGTACTGCAATAAATCTAAAATCACACGTGGCCTCATTAGTAACCAGGGTGGCAGGCGGTTAAAACCCAGGATTTGGGGTTGGACAGACTCCACACCGAGGGACTCAAGCACACGGTGCACTCTGATCCCAAACGGCAACGTAGCCCGGGGGCGGCGGGAAAAAAGGCGATCCAGAGGTGGAAGGGCAACAAGATGGTGAGCAGGCGAGCTGGGAGCTGCAAGAAACTTACAAGCTTGGCGCACCAGCAGGAGCTGCCGCCGGATGGTAAGTGGCGGTTCGCCAGCCTCAGCACAGAGGCTGGGTACGGGACTGGTCCGATAAGCACCCGTAGCCAGTCGAATCCCAGCATGGTGAACAGCGTCAAGGATCCGCAAATAAGACGGCCTCGCTGACCCATATACTGTGCAGCCATAGTCCAGCCGTGAGCGCACGAAAGCTCGATAAAACTGAAGGAGACGCGCCCTGTCCGCTCCCCAAGACCTGTGGCTGAGGCACTTGAGGATGTTCAGTGCCTTCAGCGTTCTGACTTTCAAGTCACGTAGGTGTGGCAACCATGACAACCTGGAGTCAAAAATGAGGCCCAGAAACCGCACTGTGTCTCCAAACTGTAGGACAGTATCCCCCATATGCAAGGCAGGCAACGTAAAAAGACGACGAGAACGATGAAAATGAACACAAACACACTTATCGGCAGAAAACCTAAAACCCGTCTTTGCAGCCCACTCCTCTAACCGCCGCACCGTTAGTTACAATTGACGGCTCGCGGATGCAACACTAGAGGAGGAACAGAAAACAGCAAAGTCGTCCACAAACAAGGAGCACTGTACTGGACTCCTCACTGTAGACGTTATACTGTTGATTGCTACGGCAAAGAGGGTAACGCTTAAAACACTGCCCTGGGGGACACCGTTCTCTTGCTCAAAGCGATCAGACAGTGTGTTACCAACGCGGGTCCGAAAAAACCGCTGAGACAGGAAAGACCGAATGAAAATAGGGAGGCGGCCACGAAAGCCCCATTGATGCAGTTGTGCAAGAATACAGTGTCTCCAAGTAGTATCATATGCCTTACTGATATCAAAGAAGATACCGATACAGTGATGCTGACGGAGGAAAGCCTGCTGAATAGCCGCCTCGAGGAGGGTCAGGTTGTCGACTGTGGATCGAAATTTTCGGAATCCACACTGAAAGCGGCTAAGGAGCTGTCTGGTCTCTAGCAGCCAGACCAGACATGTTTAAATCGCAACTTTCATATGCGAGAGAATACAGAACAGAAAGATACATTTCACCAAAAACCTATCAGGTGGCCAAGGTTAACTTAAAATTTTATATGTATGAAGTAGAGACAAGCACTGGACCTCTGACTTGTGAGTCAGGTACTTAAAGGCTTAAGCCACTTGACTAAGCAATGAATTTCAAATATGTAAAACAATTTATAACTGTATAAATTAATAATCGTATAAATTAAGACCGAAGACTCTAACCTTCAGTATCTACCTAATGGAGCAGTTTTTCATCTACAAACCTCCTTCTAGTTCCGTACTTTCATTGCAACTACAATCCTCTGGAGCACTGTTCAAGACGTAACGTTTGAAGTTCAACTTTAACTGCAAGTCCTACATTCGCACTAACTGCGAGTAGTTCCGCTCTCACAGCTTTCTACTACTATAGTCTGTTCATCAACAGTCTAAATTCACTCTTTGTCCAACAGGTTTTTTGTGCTCGGCGAAAATGCTAGACATTTTCTAGTATAAAATATCTAAGTGACGTCTGAGAAATATGTCATATGAACTTGCGACATGTAGTACAGAAGGCTAGTTGCATTTCATCAGAACAATCAGAACCGTCACAAAAATCGGATATCATTGTACACGTCCACTTTTGACGAGCCATGACCTCTTCTTTTCAAACCGCAATTTTCACGTTTTAACAAAAGGATTGAAGCCACTGCCCACACTACCCTAAGCACTGGTGACTCGATTACGACTCCCTGATACTCTAGCACGTGCAGCACTTCTCCCGGCTCCAGAACACGGAAATGTTCTCGTCTCTAATTGGCTGTTTGTAGTGGTGGCCAATGCGAGTTGTATCTGTTCTCATACAACTACTAAAAAAAATGGTTCATATGGCTCTAAGCACTATGGGACTTAACATCTGAGGTCATCAGTCCCCTAGATTTAGAACTACTTAAACCTAACTAACCTAAGGACATCATACACAACCATATCCGAGGCAGGATTCGAACCTTCGACCGTAGCAGCAGCGCGGTTCCTTACTGAAGGGCCTAGAACCGCTCGGCCACAGCGGCCGGCCAACTACTGAACTCCCCCAACTGAACATTTATAATTCTTAAGTGGAATTTATGTTAATTATGAAAAAATTATTTGAAAACTGCTACATGAACTTCGTATAGCTGTATTTTTACTCATCTCATGTACTGGTGTAAACATATAGCTTTTCCTATAATTTTACCAATCAGTTCCGCAATGTTCCTGTCACTCTGTTTTGACATTACTGTCACATATTAATATGCAACATCAATTCATTTTTCGTCCATTATTGTGCAGTTTTCGGGTACAGAAAAAGTGCACTCAGTGAGTAACCTTTGCGCCCTCATTTTTTATGGTATAGGTGGTATAGGTGTGCCCCAGTATGGTCTTGGTCTTCTTTGTCGGCAGAGGTCAGTGTTTGAATCTCATTAGGTTAAGCACGCCATTCTAGAGTGTTGACAACTTTCTTGGAAGCCTCAGTTGCCATTGTGCGGACATGGCCGGCGCCAGTCCACGAACTAGACAGTGAATGGCGTTCTCAGCTTGCCACCCCATGGAGATATGAGCACTACATTTATCCTTTTCTGAGCTATTTCAGAGGCGCAGTCTTCGTGATGCCGCTCGGTTCCGTGTCACTCCGAAAATTTGGTTTATCTAATCAGATTGTGTCATCCCATCCAACACATGGCATGCACAGGCCGACCAATCAGAGTAACACTGCTTCAGTTTAGCACCAATCTCGCGATGGTAAAATTCCGGTTTGTGCGTCACAGCTGGGAAGTATGCTGCCCTTTCCCCGATTTTTCGAAAATATTGTTACTTTACTCGTCTATCACATTGGCAATAGCTTGGAGTCCTCCCTTCTATGTTGAATTTGTGAAAAGTCGAAAATTGAGCAGGAAGAAGGAATTTCTTTGGCATTTGGGGACGAATTGTGAAAAAGTTGGAAGGGATTCAGGCGCAGAGCGTCGGAGGAAACATGAGCTGATGGCCATTTGGAGCTGCTTGGCACACTTCGCTGTTCTTTAGGCGATGTAAATTTTTCCTGTTCACAGCATCGCAGTCCTTAGCGTGAGAAGTTTACTTTTGGTATGCAATGTGTTCCTGATTTAATTCGAATTTTTATTGTTTTACGATAATGTCGTACCTGCGAGTGAACACTAAGTATATCTTAGCTCTTCTTTCTCCATCCAGTTTCCTTTCATTTGGTACCTTCCACTTTTTCTTAACTCGATTCTTAATTCAATTAATTTTGTTTCTTTGATATCTTTTGATTAACTTTCCCGGTACTTAAGGGTAAACAAAATTCCGTTAAAGGAAGACTTGACTTCCATTTTAAGATCGTAAAATTGCTCTTCAAGTTTACCATTTAGACGACCTATTAAAAAATAAATATAACTGAGTACACAACCAAGTTGTGCTTTTCTATCTCGGCGTTGTTCTCGCATGTAGTGGCCAAGTACAAGAATAATTCATCTATTACACATATCAAAAAAAGTTTTGCGTCACCTCGGTTCCGAGAGTTCCGGAACCTGTACACAAAATTCGAGTACAGATCAACATAAACATCACTTCCACCCTTTTTATTGCTCATAAAAATCACACATTGCATGTTGTATCATCATAAAGCAAGACCTTCAGAGGTGGTGGTCCAGATTGCTGTACACACTGGTACCTCTAATACCCAGTAGCACGTCCTCTTGCACTGAAGCATGCCTATATTCGTCGTGGCATACTACCCACAAGTTCATCAAGGCACTGTTGGCCCAAATTATCCCACTCCTCATCGGCGATTCAGCGTAGATCCCTAAGAGTGGATGGTAGGCCATGTCGTCCATAAACAGCCCTTTTCAAGCTATCCCAGGCATGTTCGATAGGGTTCATGTCTGGAGAACATGCTGGTCAATCTAGTTTAGCGATGTCATTATCCTGAAAGATGTCATTCACAGGTTGTGCACGTTGGGGACGCGAATTGTCGTCCATGAAGACGAATTCCTCGCCAATATGCTGCCGATGTGGTTGCAATATTGGTCAGAGGATGGCATTCACGTATCGTACAGCCGTTAGGGCGCCTTCCATGACTACCAGCGGCGTACGTCGGCCCCACATAATGCCACTCCAAAAAAGTAGGGAAGTTTCACCTTACTGCACTCGCTGGACAGTGTGTCTAAGGCGTTCAGCCTGACCGGATTGCCTCCAAACACGTCTCCGACAAATGTCTGGTTGAAGGCATATGCGACACTCATCGGAGAAGAGAACGTGATGCCAATCCTGAGCGGTCCATTCGGCATGTTGTTGGGCCCATCCGCACCGCGCTGCATGGTGTGGTTGCGAAGATGTACCTCACCATTGACGTCGGGAGTGAAGTTGCGCATCATGCAGCCTATTGCGCACTGATTGTGTCGTAACACGACGTCCTGTGTCTGCACGAAAAGCATTATTCAACATGGTGGCGTTGCTGCCAGGATTCTTCCGAGCCATAATCCGCAGGTAGTGGTCATCCACAGAAGTAGTAGCCCTTGAACAGCCTGAACGAGGCATGTCATCGATAGTTCCTGTCTCTCTATATCTCCTCCATGTCCGAAAAACATCGCTTTGGTTCACTCCGAGACACCTGGACATTTGCCTTGTTGAGGGCCCTTCCTGGCACAAAGTAACAATGCGGACGGGATCGAACCACAGTATTGACCGTCTAGGCATGGTCGAACTACAGACAACACGAGCCGTGTACCTCCTCCCTGATGGGATGACTGGAACTGATCGGCTGTTCGACCCCTCCGTCTAATAGGTTCGGCTCACGCATGGTTGTTTACATCTTTGTGCGAGTTTAGTGACATCTCTGAATAGTCAAAGGGACTACGTCTGCGATACAATACCCACAGTCAACGTCTGTTTTCAGCAGTTCTGGGAACCGGGGTGATGCAAAACCTTTTTTGATGTGTGTATTTTGAAAAAGCAGCGAGCATTGCACACGCTCGGATTAGATAACACAACGCAGGTCCTAGCACTTACAAGACTTAGATACTTTCAGAGCGTACAAGTCCATTGCACTATTGCACTACATTATTTCACACACTCAGAAAGTTTGTTTAAAAATAATCCTTTTCACTTGATTTTCGGATGTACTGGCTTAGTTGGTTGGTTGTAACTTCGCTGTTTTTATGTTTGGGTGACTTGATACATTTCCATCTGCGAGGGAATCCAAATATATCTGCCTGTGAGAACATAACATGAATTTGGCCCTGTCTTATAATCTTTCTAAGAAAAGGGCAAACTGATTAAATCCTGAATTTTACTATTAATCTCTTTAAATAAACAAAGTGGTCCCTTTGCGTTGATGATCTGCCTAATAACGCTGTTCGTGAGATGGTCCCTTTGCGTTGATAATTTTCGTAGCAAACTGAACATGAAATGAAAATATCTCGTGATGTAATTTCTTGGAAACGCTGTGCTTGCTGCTCTCTGCCGCCAGTTGCATATTGCTAACTGCAGTATCTGAGATCTTAGATCCGGGTAACAAGTAAACTATTTTATACACGTAATTCATTGATACACTCCTTTAAATAAAAATGAGTTGGATCTAGGACGTGGACAATGCTCTTGGGTGAAATATTCCTTTAACAAAGTGTTTTTAAATTATCTGATATACTGTTACTTGTACGAAGTTCATGTTGTAACACTCATTAAAATTGACAGCGGGCAACATTGGTATCAAATTCTTATCTCACAAAAGTCAGAGAAATAATTGATAAACATGAAAAATACCTTACAATGAAAATTACTCATTCTTTAATGAAAAATTGAAACGGCCCTGATATGGGTGTCTCATTCAACAACGATTCTAACTACTTGCTACTGCAGCGGCAGTAAAATAAAATTACGTACATTCCTCTTCCTACTATTTTCATTATAAATCAGTAATCAAATCTTTCTCCTCTGTTTCACAATGTTCAAACCAAATCAATTTACTTAAACACAGATGCTTTTAACTTTACGTCTACGTTGCCACGAGTCCTCTGCTCGGCGTCTCTCACTACTACATAACCTATATAACTCCCACTTTCCTCGCTGCCAAGCAGC
Source organism: Schistocerca cancellata (assembly GCF_023864275.1). Taxonomy (NCBI): domain Eukaryota; kingdom Metazoa; phylum Arthropoda; class Insecta; order Orthoptera; family Acrididae; genus Schistocerca; species Schistocerca cancellata. The sequence continues at coordinate 633,128,799 of NC_064630.1, forward strand.
GACGACAGAACAAACACATCTTCCACTGGCAGAGCTACTCTGACCAAAGACTGCCCGCCAACGATAAGCGATTCAAAATAGTCGCTTAGCATTTGAAACATCCAAAGTATTTACAGATTCCAGAAATGAAAATAACAAAATCCAAATACACCTGTTTCAACTTAAAAATTCTTAATTGCTCACAATTTCAAAATTCTTTCCAAACACATAGGCTACTTTCCATTCACTTCACACACACTCAAATAATATGAAATCTGTAATTTGCTTTAATAACTGAAAATTTTGTGTTTTCTGTAAATTTCCGTTTCTTAAAAATTATGAAAGATATTATATTGAAATTTATATGGCGAACTTGTATTTCTATGTAAAATCATTTTGTAAAGTTTGATTAACACTAGGTCATTGCAATGTATATATTATTATTACTCATATGAGTCATGTGGTGCGTTTACATAAATGGTTAAATACACATTAAAATATAAGGTATAAACACAAACTTAATGTAAAAAATAAACACTCAAAAATTTTGGAAGCTAATATTTAGGTCTCTTAACCAGACCACAGATCATGGTGTCAACAAATGCAGTTTACTGAGTCCACAAAGAAATTTTTTTAAAAGATGCACTTCAGTCAGATGCTCTGGAGTTTGCACAGCGTCCCCACAGTCACACGTCGGGGGTATCCTTGAGCTCCCAGCCACTCAAATAGGCAGAGCTGTTCATAGCCTCCTGAGAACAGCAAATCCATTTGCATGTATTGTAAGCTCAGTAAAAAGATGAGAAATTGCTGGAGAAAACTTTTGCCAGCCTCCCTCCATTCTTGACACACATCACACACTGGCAGAAAAAATAGCAACACCAAGACTTAATTAATATAGAGCAATGAAATTTTGGCATACCTTTGCCATTGTAACATGTTTAAGTAATTAATGATGCGTGAACGCAGGTCATTGTAAGCACGAGATAAGCCATTGCAAATGTGAAATGCTGGTACATTACTAACCGATGTAACCATCAGAATGTTTAATGCAAGCATGCAAAAATGCATGCGTTGTGTTGTACAGTTGTCGGATGTTATTTGTGGGATGGAGTTCCATGTTTGTTGGAATTGTTCCGTTAAAATAAGGACGGCTAATGCTGTTTGTGGATGACGCTGGAGTTGTCGACCAGTGGTGTCCCACCATATCTACTCGACTGGATACGGATCTGGTGACCGAGCGGACCAAGGCAACATATCGATGCTCTCTAGAGCATGTTGGATTACAATAGGCGGTATGTGGGCGAGCGTTATCCTGTTAGAATATACCTTCTGGAATGCTGTTCATGAATGGCAGCACAACAGATCGAGTCACCGGACTGAGGCACGAATTTGTAGGCACGGTACATGGGATAACCAGGAGAGTGCTCCTCATGTTATACGAAATCGTCTTCTCTCCCGGCAGTGCAGCAGGCCGGAATGGCCGTGCGGTTCTAGGCGCTACAGTCTGGAACCGCGTGACCGCTACGGTTGCAGGTTCGAATCCTGCCTCTGGCATGGATGTGTGTGATGTCCTTAGGTTAGTTAGGTTTAAGTAGTTCTAAGTTCTAGGGGACTGATGACCACAGCAGAAGTCCCATAGTGCTCAGAGCCATTTGAACCATTTTGAACCCGGCAGTGCCACGTGGTCGTCCAGAGCCCCGTCTTTTTGCAAACGTACATTCTCGTGACTGCCACTGCCAGCAGTCATATACTGTGGCTACATTGCTGCCAAGTCTTTCTGCAGCATTGCAGAAGGAACATGCAGCTTCTCGTAGCCCCGTTACACGTTCTCGTTCCATCTCAGTGCTGTGCTGGCAACCGCGTCTTTGTCGCCTTATAAGCATTCTTGACTAACATCAACTCATCACGTCCAATCTCAAAGGCAATTAACGCTCATGATCATTACAGCGTGTATTTAAAGCAAACCTGATGCGACTGACCCGAATTTTTGACAGACATCAGCTTTCAGATGTAAAAACACGACTACCAACTTTCGCGTATGTCGCACAAGTCCTTCTCGGTCTGCGACTTTTTTTTCCGTCAGTGTATTTAAGAAGCACATGAAAGTGGAAGTACAGGTTGAAATACGATTTAGCTGTTCGCTAGATGTTAAAGAGCTATACCACGCCAGACGACCCATTACTCCGCTGGGAACCAATCGTGTGGGACAATTGCATACAGCATCTAGAGAAGCAGAAGACACGGGAGACTTTTTGTCGCGCAACTGTCTCGTCTTTTCCACAGAGTCTGTATAATCATATGTAAGAGGGCACACGGAGCGACGTGACAGCGACACAACTTTTCAGTTGATCTGGCCGCCGACAGAAGGGCTACACAACTGTCTCCGTCCAGTCTCCCCTGCCACAAGTTATGTGTGGGCGCGCACAAGGGAGACAATGTAGTTGCCGTGTCTGTTGTCTGCAATTGGAAACTTTGAAGTTCGTAAAATGGCTGTTGTGAGGGATGAAGAAATCGATAGTGAATTGCTCATAAATGAAGTAGAAAAGAGGCCTGCATTGTTCAATAAAACTTTAAAAGATTATTCTGAACCTAATTTGAAAAGCAAACTATGAGAAGAAGTGAGTGTAAATGTGTGCCGTACGATTTGGGGACAAATGAAAAAAAAATCGAGCATGTAAGTTTTTATTTTATTTTACGAAGTTGCTTATATTGACATATATTTAACATTGTTCTTGTATTACACTTCTTAATAATTTTTTTGGATAGAACAAGTAAGTTTTTCAATGTGGTTGAGTCCAGCGATATCAGAGTCCATCGTACTGCCACGGAACAGATCCTCTAGGGGACGTAAAATAGGTTGCAAAATAGTTGCGTATATTGATAGCACGTATAGTTCTAGCCTGGTGTTCAGTGTCTATACTTAGCAGTGGACATTCATAAGGCATATCTGTAAAGTTGATTCCACCTCTTCTGTGCACAGAATTGTGGAGCACACAACATGCCTTGATACTGTATCGCAGAAATCGATGGTAACATCAAGAGGTCTATGGAAAACACGCCATTTGTTCGCCAGTATGCCAAATGTGCATTCAACCATATGGCGAGTAGTTGTATGCCAACCGTTGAAAATTTTCTTTAATGGGGTTAGCGTTTTTTAGCAAATTGGCACAAAATGTGCCGCGATAAACCAAAAGCTTCTTCAGTAACCAAACAAAAAGGCATTGCTTTGTGTCGTATCGGCCGCCGCACAGCAGCCGTCAACTCGGCGCGGCGTGCTACAACACGCGCGGCACTCAGCGAGTACCGCTGGCGCCGCACACGATGTCCACAACTGGCGCCAGTGAACGCGTCGTCGCGGGGTTAGCGGCAACGTACACACCACTATCGATACTGATTACCCTGGCGGCGCTGCCCTTGCCACCAGAGTGAGCAACCGTATAAGGGCGCCATCTACCAACACTCTGATTGGCCGGATCTGCGGATTTAAGCGAGCTCCCTGAGCCCGTTTAGGACCTCCCGTAAACTCGATCCTCCTCACCCGCTCGTTTCCCCGATCCTCTCCCACCCCCGCCCGCTGCCGAGCCTGTATTCCCACGTCCCATCCGGTCTCCATCTCTCCACCCACCTTACCCTCTCCCAAGGTGGCTTCCGCCAGCTCCCCCTCCCTGATGATGTCCTCCTCCCCTCCATCTACCCCTCCTATCAACTTTGACCCTGGCCCACCCCCCACTCCCGGTGTCCTTTCCTTTCGGCATCCTCCCTCCCTTCTCTTCCCTTCCCTTCTCTTTCCTTTTCCCCCGTCCCCTCCCTCCACCCCTCTTCCCCCAGGCTTCCCCTCCCCCTTCCTCCCTCCCCCCTATCTCCCCTGCCCGTGGCATCTCTGCTCTCCCCTCTCGCTCTCCCACTCCCCTTCCTCCTCCACCTCTCTTGGCAGGTCCCCAGACTTGCACACGCATGGTGAACATTCGCGCGCCGGTGATCATCGCCATCAGTGTCTCGTGTGTGTGCTTCGTTTTGTGTTTCGCGTTCTTTCGCAGTTACAACTCCACTGTTCGCATGTGCCGTCGCCGTCCTCCGTGTTCTGTGCGCAGTGTCAACAAGTGTTAGTGTTTTTATCGTCCAGCGTGAACGGCTTCATGTTTATTGTTTTTTGTGTCTACTCTTTTTGCCCGTCATTTTCATTGTATTGTCTATGTCGCCTCTTTGTCGCATGATTGTACCACTTAAGGCTGAAGAGCGGCGTACTATGCTGCTGACAGCCCGCCTGTATGAGGTGCTAAAATTACAATAAAGAAAAAAAAAAGCCCGTTTAGGCAGTTCAATCTTCGCCGATAACTGTGTTATTACCCGGCTGCTGGATTCACGATGACCGAACCGTACTGTGGCCTCCCTGGCTGGAAACTTGCGACGCGTCAGTATCGACTGGTTGGCAGTGGTTTGTACTTGTATTCTCTACTAGTGACTGATTTCTCCTTGGCGCTACAGCCAGCGAAGTGTTGTGTAGTCGAACTTAAGTTTTGTTTTGAGTGACAGAAGGTCAAATAAATTTGGTTATCACGGAATATTTGTTGTGTTATAGTGCGGACATAACAGTTTGCCTTCTGGATTGTTCGGGCGTTCGGTATGTTCAGAAGGTTACGTTGCAGCTTCTTGCCCATATTCGAGTTATTAAACACTGAGGAATCACCTGCTGCTCTATTTGCACCAACATCTATCTATGAAGACAAATTTATATTCAGCATCGACCCGTACCATCAACACCATAGACAAAAAAAAAATTTTAATTAAAAAATTCTGAGCCAGAACTTTGAGGTTCATTATTCGAATATGTTTTCCGTCTATAGCACCTATGATGTTGGGGAAATGGATATTTTTATAGAACTCTTCAGCAATGTGCAACCACTCTTCTTTACATTTCTCTGGCATAACCTTAGGTTGCAAAACATTCCATATTTCAGTGCTTGTTGCTTTCACTATTTTGCGGATTGTGCTAGCACCAATCAAGTAGATGTATGAAAGATCGTTGAAACTTGATCCGGTTGCTAGATACCTGAAAATAAGTTATAATAATTTATGAAATTTCGTAAATGATTTAAAGTAACAGAATTACAATACTTTCATTTTTATTTCATGAAAATGAATTAAAATCTACAACAATGTCAAGCGTTTCAATTTGTTGTCTTTGTTTCCAAGGAACGCTGGTACAACGAAGATGGAAAAATCTAAGGACATGCTTTGCAAGAGAATTGCGTGAGCAAAAGTAGGCCAAGTCAGAACAACCAGCCGGAAAGAGCCGAAAGTACAAACTTTACGATCAACTTTTATTTCTTCTACCAACCGTAGAAGTACGTGAAAAAAGTGGAAATACTGAGCCAGTAGTAAGCGATGAGGAACCCGAGTAAACAGAGAACGTTGTTCGTTATCCTCATACGTCCCACAATCGAAATAAGAAGAAGAAGAGTAATGAAGAATACTCGGTATACTTCGAGAGAAGGAAGAAACTGCTTCATCAGTGGATGACCCTCCAACACCTTTTGCATTGTCTGTTGTACCTATGTTGAAAGCAATACCAACACACCGAATTATCGATACACAAATGGAGACTCTTCAGGTACTAAGAGGTTTCCATAACACACGTGATGGTTTCAGTGGTGGCGTTCGGTATTCTAGCTTCTCCACCCTTGTGCAAGTGTTTACTGCAACATCTATGTCTATCAACCTATCGCTGGAAACAGCTCGTACACAATCCTTACTTCTCCTCATGATTGCGACAGTGTAAACTCATACCTGACTAATTTCTCCGTGCCTTCAGATGGATCAGAAACTACGTACGATGTCACTATCCGCAACAGTGTTTAAACTTTATACCTGTACTGATTTTCTGCCGTTACAATCAGTTGCTTTGGACATATTTTATATAAAATGTAACGATTATTGTTATTAACTCGTTTTTAGAATAATAAATAATATCAAACTAAATTAAAAATGTGTAATTTCATGCAACCTACTTTAATGTAACATCGAGTCTCTCTTCTGTTGGGATCTCCAGTCACATATTTGTATTTTGGTAGGTGATGGCAGGTCCCAGAAAAATGGCTCTGAGCACTATGGGGCTTAGCATCTGAGGTCATCACTCCCCTAGAACTTAGAACTACTTAAACCTAACCAACCTAAGGGCATCACACACATCCATGCCCGAGACACGATTCAAAGCTGCGACCGTAGTGGTTTCGCGGTTACAGACTGAAACGCTTAGAACCGCTCGGCCACATCGGCCGGGAGGTCCCAGAATTGTGACTAGCTCGTCAAATGATGTTACTCATGCGGAAATAACTGAAGAATTTCTCTGGGTAACATCTTAGCTCTTGAAATATTAAAGTGAATTTCCCTTCCAAAACTTTCTTTTCCGTTGTTTTGTCCTTTGTCGAATGATAAGAGCACAAACCACTGCAGTCTCAAAACAATGTATCTCTGTATACTTGTCGACTGAACTACAAAAACCCTTGAAAATGGGTTCGCCGTCAGAGAAAAGTTGCTCATCGCGTGCGAGCTCTCAAAAACCGAAGCAACAGGAAAGCAACAAACCCGAAATGGTTGCGCAACAGTGAGTCTCCCATGTCCACCCGCCCTAAGACTAAAATCATGCGTTGCTACGCTTAGACAGAAATCACGCAAAGCACGTTACAGGTGTGCTTCATGCGTGTCTTTATGTCCGTCTATGTTGCATTTAAAAAACTATAGCATAAACCTAAGACATATGATATTTGTCTTCCTCGTCACTAATTCCTTGGCAAACGTTGTGCCTTTGCGTGGTTGGGATACAGTTACCAGGTGATTCACAGCGAACTAATTGGCAGATCAAGCCCACCGAGCTAGTTCACTCGGCTGATTTAACTTCCACAAGCGGAAGATTCTGTTGCCATGTTCCTTTTGCCGTCACCACATGCTCGTTTAAGCCAAGCTGCGCACCAGATTCCACAAAACAAAAGAGATCGAGCTTAATTAAAGATAAAACGAGAGCACATTTTCGCAGATCCTTTTGTCGCGTGTGAGTGTACTGCGCAGAATGCGCATTCACACCCGGCTCTAATCTCTTTAATGCTACGCCTTGTGCGGGCTCTTTGTTTAAAATCAATTATTTTCGCAATTAGGGGTACTTGATTACGTCGGACCGGTAACGTAATTAAATATAATTGCGTTAGGAGGCGGCGGCGGCGGCGGCGGCGGCAGCGGCAGCGGCTCCGGCTAGGAGGCCGTGGTGATAATTGCGTTGTACTGCGCGCGTCTCAGACAATTAACGTCGCGCGAACCCTTTGTGGAGCACGCGCGCGAGCGCCGTACAGGAATTTCCCGGCGCCCGCGGAGACGTTGAACTCCCCGTAAGGAGGGCAAGCGTGCGACAGCGGAAGGCGATCTTCCTCCACGGCACACGCGCTCCCCGAAAGTCATACGCTGAACGCTCGAGAAGTGAGGTAGCTGCTTCAGCAAAAATAATCTCTGGCTGACGATCGTACATACATCGATCACCGATGAGGCAAAGCATTAAGCACGCGCCACTCATTGCGAGATTAAACATTTCGCTGCTACAGACGTGATCTCTGCCTTCCGTGCTGATTACTGCTTTGGTATTGCTGTACAGTTCGTCAAATGCTGCGACTTGTGCTGAGAGACAACGCTGGAGCCGCCGTGAAATACTGATCGTTCGATTTTTAAAAAAATTGTTATGTGAAGAAATTCTGCACTACTGACCATTAAAATTGCTACACCACGAAGATGACGTGCTACAGACGCCAGATTTAACCGACAGGAAGGGGATTCTGTGATATGCAAGTGATTAGCTTTTCAGAGCATTCACACAAGGTTGGCGCCGGTGGCGACACCTACAACGTGCTGACATGAGGAAAGTTTCCAACCGATTTCTCAGACACAAAGACCAGTTGACCGGCGTTGCCTGGTGAAACGTTGTTGTGATGCCTCGTCTAGGCAGGAGAAATGCGTACCATCACGTTTCCGACTTTGATAAAGGTCGGATTGTAGCCTATCGCGATTGCGGTTTATCGTATCGCGACATTGCTGCTCGCGTTGGTCGAGATCCATTGACTGTTAGCAGAATATGGAATCGGTGGGTTCAGGAGGATAATACGGAACGTCGTGCTGGATCCCAACGGCCTCGTATCACTAGCAGTCGAGATGACAGGCATCTTATCCGTATGGCTGTAACGCATCGTGCAGCCACGTCTCGATCCCTGAGTCAATAGGTGGGGACATTTGCAAGACAACAACCATCTGCACGAACAGTTCGACGACGTTTGCAGTAGCATGGACTATCAGCTCGGAGACCATGGCTGCGGTTACCCTTGACGCTGCATCTCAGACAGGAGCGCTTGCAATGGTGTACTCAACGACGAACTTGGGTGCACGAATGACAAAACGTCATTTTTTCGGATGAATCCAGGTTCTGTTTATAGCATCATGATGGTCGCATCCGTGTTTGGCGACATCGCGGTGAACCATACTGGCGATGGTATGGGGTGCCATTGGTTACACGTCTCAGTCACCTCTTGTTCGCATTGACGGCACTTTGAACAGTGGACGTTACAATGCAGATGTGTTACGACCCGTGGCTCCACCCTTCACTCGATCCCTGCGAAACCCTACATTTCAGCATGATAATGCACGACCGCATGTTGCTGGTCCTGTACGGGCCTTTCTGGATACAAAAAATGTTCGACTACTGGCCTGGCCAGCACATTCTCCAAATCTCTCATGAACTGAAAACGTCTGCTCAATGATGGCAAAGCAACTGGCGCGTCACAATACGCCAGTCACTACCCTTCATGAACTGTGGTATCGTGTTGAAGCTGCATGGGCAGCTGTACCTGTACACGCAATCCAAGCTCTGTTTGACTCAATGCCCAGGTGTATCAAGGCCGTAATACGGCCAGAGGTGGTTGTTGCGGGTCCTGATTTCTCAGGATCTACGCACACAAATTGCGTGAAAATGTAATCACATGTCAGTGCTAGTATAATATATTTGTCCAATGAATACCCGTTTATCATCTGCATTTCTTCTTCGTGTAGCAATTTTAATGGCCAGTAGCGTATTTTTGCACATCTTTCAGTTTGCTATCTTTGCTCGATAAAGGACTGAATTTCTCTTAGTTACCTGTCTTAGTTAGTATAACACTGTGTAAGTAGGCTGTTTATGTTTTCTTATTGGCAACGTTACGTAGCGCTCTGTATGAAAATCACTGGCTGTGCTGGGTGCAGTCTGTGGCTGGTTTGCATTGTTGTCTGCCATTGTAGTGTTGGGCAGCTGGATGTGAACAGCGCGTAGCGTTGCGCAGTTGGAGGTGAGCCGCCAGCAGTGGTGGATGTGGGGAGAGAGATGGCGGAGTTTTGAAGTTTGTAATACTAGATATCATATATTATGACTATTAAGGTAAATACATTGTTTGTTCTCTATTAAAATCTTTCATTTGCTAACTATCCCTATCAGTAGTTAGTGCCTTCAGTAGTTTGAATCTTTTATTTAGCTGGCAGTAGTGGCGCTCGCTGTATTGCAGTAGTTCGAATAATGAAGATTTTTGTGAGGTAAGCGATTTGTGAAAAGTATAGGTTAATGTTAGTCAGGGCCAATTTTTTTTAGGGATTTTTGAAAGTCAGATTGCGTTGCGCTAAAAAAAAAATTGTGTGTCAGTTTAAGCACAGTTCAAAGGGGACGTTTCAACTGCACAAAATTTTAAAGAGTTTGCAGAGCCAAATGCGCATTGCGTGAACCTTGTATATGGTTGATTTTAGCTCTTACACTGAGGTGACAGAAGCCATGGGATACTTCTGAATGCCGTGTCGGACCTCCTCCGTGGCGTGGGCTCAAGACGTTGCTGCAAGTCCTCCGCAGAAATACTGAGCCATGCTGCCTCTACAGATGCCCTACAAAAGAGTACAAAACGATAATCGGAGGGTCGCGGGACCGAGTCCCAATGTGGAAACCTTCTTATTTTCAACTTTTACTACAGATAAACCGATATAGTGCTCAGTATATTATATTACACGACTTACCATTAAAATTGCTACACCCAGAAGAAATGCAGAAGACAAACGGGTATTCATTGGACAAAAATATTATACTAGAACTGACATTTGATTACATTTTCACGCAATTTGGGTGCATAGATCCTGCGAAATCAGTACCCACAACAACCATCTCAGGCCAAGATAACGGCATTGATACGCCTGTGCATTGAGTCAAACAGAGCTTGAATGGCGTGTACAGGTACAGCTGCCCATGCAGCTTCAGCACGATATCACAGTTCATCAAGAGTAGTGACTGGCGTATTGTGATGAGCCAGTTGCTCGGCCACCATTGACCAGACGTTTTCAATTGGTGAGAGATCTGGATAATGTGCTGGCCAGGGCAGCAGTCGAACATTTTCTGTATCCAGAAATGCCCGTACAGGACCTGCAACATGCGGTCGTGCATTATCCTGCTGAAATGTAGGGTTTCACAGGGATCGAATGAAGGGTAGAGCCACGGGTCGTAACACATCTGAAATGTAGCGACCACTGTTCAAAGTGCCGTCAATGCGAACAAGAGGTGACCGAGACGTGTAACTAATGGCACCCCATACCATCACGCCGAGTGATACGTCAGTATGGCAATGACGAATATGCGCTTCCAATGTGCGTTCACCGCGATGTCGCCAAACACGGATGCGACAATCATGATGCTGTAAACAGAACCTGGATTCATCCGAAAAAAGGCTGTTTTGCCATTCATGCACCCAGGTTTGTCGTTGAGTACACCATCGCAGGCGCTCCTGTCTGTGATGCAGCGTCAAGGGTAACCGCAGCCGTGGTCTCCGAGCTGGTAGTCCATGCTGCTGCAAAGTCGAACTGTTCGTGCAGATGGTTGTTGCCTTGCAAAGGTCCCCATCTGTTCACTGAGGGATCGGGACGTGGCTGCACGATCCGTTACAGCCATGCGGATAAGATGCCTGTCATCTCGACTGCTAGTGATACGAGGCCGTTGGGATCCAGCGCGGCGTTCCGTATTACCCTCCTGAACCCACCGATTCCATATTCTGCAAACAGTCTTTGGATCTCGACCAACGCGAGTAGCAATGTCGCGATACCATAAATCGCAATCGCGATAGGCTACAATCCGACCTTTATCAAAGTCGGAAACGTGATGGTACGCATTTCTCCTCGTTACACGAGGTGTCACAACTACGTTTCACCAGGCAACGCCGGTCAACTTCTGTTTGTGTATGAGAAATCGGTTGTAAACTTTCATCATGTCAGCACGTTGTAGCTGTCGCTTGTGTGAATGCTCTGAAAAGCTAATCATTTGCGTATCACAACATCTTCTTCCTGTCGGTGAAATTTCGCGTCTGTAGCACGTCATCTTCGTGGTGTAGCAATTTTAATGGCCAGTGGTGTAATCCGAAAACAAGAGAAAAACATGACAAAATGTAACACAGTAGCATACTGTAACTACTACATAATACATTCGTTATATGCATAAAAAGAAACGTGTATTACAAGCCACTGAAGATTCTTCATAAATAAAAGAAGCGAAACGCATATGGCAAAAAACCAATTGCCTTTCATGTAGTTGCATGAACGGAACATGCCTCCATGAATTTTGAAGCAACTAAGGAACGACGGAAAACGGTGAAAAATAGCGAAAAATTTTTTGACGGATGTGATGAAGCCTTAATTGCAGAACACCTTTCTTCTGTTAATAGACTAGTGGGGAGGACAAACAAATCCACAATACTATGCGAGGAAATTTTCCAAGATGAAGGATTGTCATCAAGTAATATTAAAGCGATTACGGACTGGACTCCACAGTCCGCGGATTACCACACTGCACACTTTATGCTTCGCGACCCGCTACTTGGAAACTATACGATTTACTAGTAACCTATGAAAATATGTGCGGGACAGGGACTCGAACCAGGATCCCGCTTTACGCATGCATGCATGTCCGAAGGAACATTGCATCGAACTACACAGACATTCTAAAATACAGACACTGTCCCACTATACTTGATGCCAAAGTTAGGAAATCTGTTGTCTCATCCTGTGTGGGCATCATACGATTTGTATCCGACCACTACGGGACTTATTTGCTTAAGGTGTACTGTACACTACGTGGCCCCACAACGCCGACATCGCATCAAATTGGTCACCCATTTTCACGTTCAGTGGTGCCGTAGCAGCGGCAGATTATAGTTACACTGCGATGCACTGTGCTATTTTAAATCTCCGGTGCTCACTTGTCCCAGTGAGTTAAAAAAAACTCTGGGAAATTAAGCCCTGGTTGGCACCTAAGGCAATATACACTCCTGGAAATTGAAATAAGAACACCGTGAATTCATTGTCCCAGGAAGGGGAAACTTTATTGACACATTCCTGGGGTCAGATACATCACATGATCACACTGACAGAACCACAGGCACATAGATACAGGCAACAGAGCATGCACAATGTCGGCACTAGTACAGTGTATATCCACCTTTCGCAGCAATGCAAGCTGCTATTCTCCCATGGAGACGATCGTAGAGATGCTGGATGTAGTCCTGTGGAACGGCTTGCCATGCCATTTCCACCTGGCGCCTCAGTTGGACCAGCGTTCGTGCTGGACGTGCAGACCGCGTGAGACGACGCTTCATCCAGTCCCAAACATGCTCAATGGGGGACAGATCCGGAGATCTTGCTGGCCAGGGTAGTTGACTTACACCTTCTAGAGCACGTTGGGTGGCACGGGATACATGCGGACGTGCATTGTCCTGTTGGAACAGCAAGTTCCCTTGTCGGTCTAGGAATGGTAAAACGATGGGTTCGATGACGGTTTGGATGTACCGTGCACTATTCAGTGTCCCATCGACGATCACCAGTGGTGTACGGCCAGTGTAGGAGATCGCTCCCCACACCGTGATGCCGGGTGTTGGCCCTGTGTGCCTCGGTCGTATGCAGTCCTGATTGTGGCGCTCACCTGCACGGCGCCAAACACGCATACGACCATCATTGGCACCAAGGCAGAAGCGACTCTCATCGCTGAAGACGACACGTCTCCATTCCTCCCTCCATTCACGCCTGTCGCGACACCACTGGAGGCGGGCTGCACGATGTTGGGGCGTGAGCGGAAGACGGCCTAACGGTGTGCGGGACCGTAGCCCAGCTTCATGGAGACGGTTGCGAATGGTCCTAGCCGATACCCCAGGAGCAACAGTGTCCCTAATTTGCTGGGAAGTGGCGGTGCGGTCCCCTACGGCACTGCGTAGGATCCTACGGTCTTGGCGTGCATCCGTGCGTCGCTGCGGTCCGGTCCCAGGTCGACGGGCACGTGCACCTTCCGCCGACCACTGGTGACAACATCGATGTACTGTGGAGACCTCACGCCCCACGTGCTGAGCAATTCGGCGGTACGTCCACCCGGCCTCCCGCATGCCCACTATACGCCCTCGCTCAAAGTCCGTCAACTGCACATACGGTTCACGTCCACGCTGTCGCGGCATGCTACCAGTGTTAAAGACTGCGATGGAGCTCCGTATGCCACGGCAAACTGGCTGACACTGACGGCGGCGGTGCACAAATGCTGCGCAGCTAGCGCCATTCGACGGCCAACACCGCGGTTCCTGGTGTGTCCGCTGTGCCGTGCGTGTGATCATTGCTTGTACAGCCCTCTCGCAGTGTCTGGAGCAAGTATGGTGGGTGTGACACACCGGTGTCAATGTGTTCTTTTTTCCTTTTCCAGGAGTGTAGGTTGCCTCTTACGTGGGTCACTCCAAAAGAAATGCACACTATTTTTGTAAAAATACAGTTTTCATTCTGCATGTGTGAAAGTTTTACGGTGTGTAGATACATCCTTCCCGCTTGTTTTCAAAGTTCTCGTGAGTGGCGCTGTCACAGCAAGTCTTCAAGACGGCTGCTACACTTGACGTTAGTCAGAAGTACCGTGCTGTCATGGAATGCCTGTGCTGTGAAAACGAGACAGTGGGAAACATCCACAAGACGTTGAAAAAGGTGTATGGAGATGCTGCTGTCGGTCGCAGTACAGTTAGTCGGCGGGCACGCAGGTTACGTGATGAAAGCGGGCATGGCAATATTGAGGATTGTCCTCGGAGCGGCAGGCCTCGTACTGGACACTCTCCAGACAATGTGCAGAGAGTTAACGAATTGGTGACTGCTGACAGACGCAACACAGTGAACGAATTGTCACGCTACGTTGGGATAGGGGAAGGAAGTGTTTGCAGAATACTGAAAGTGTTGGCGTTAAAAAAGGTTTGTGCCAGGTGGGTTCCCAGGATGTTGACAGTGGCTCACAAAGAAACAATAAAAACGGTATGCAACGAACTTTTGGATCAGTACGAGAATGGTGGACATGAATTTCTAGGAAGAATTGTGACAGGTGATGAAACATGGCTCCATCATTTTTCACCAGAGACGAAGAGGCAATCAGTGGAGTGGCATCACGCAAATTTACCCAAGAAAAAAAAAATCTAATCCACATCTTCTGCTGGAAAAGTTATGGCTACGGTATTTTTCGATTCCGAAGGACTCTTGCTTGTAGACACCATAAATTGTGATGCATATGTGACGACGCTGAAGAAACTTCAAGCTCGACTGAGTCGTGTTGGACCACATCTACATCTACATTTACATCTACATCCATACTCCGCAAGCCACCTGACGGTGTGTGGCGGAGGGTACCTTGAGTACCTCTATCGGTTCTCCCTTCTATTCCAGTCTCGTATTGTTCGTGGAAAGAAGGATTGTCGGTATGCCTTTGTGTGGGCTCTAATCTCTCTGATTTTATCCTCATGGTCTCTTCGCGAGATATACATAGGAGGGAGCAATATACTGCTTCACTCTTCGGTGAAGGTATGTTCTCGAAACTTTAACAAAAGCCCGTACCGAGCTACTGAGCGTCTCTCCTGCAGAATCTTCCACTGGAGTTTATCTATCATCTCCGTAACGCTTTCGCGATTACTAAATGATCCTGTAAAGAAGCGCGCTGCTCTCCGTTGGATCTTCTCTATATCTTCTATCAACCCTATCTGGTACGGATCCCACACTGCTGAGCAGTATTCAAGCAGTGGGCGAACAAGCGTACTGTAACCTACTTCCTTTGTTCTCGGATTGCATTTCCTTAGGATTCTTCCAATGAATCTCAGTCTGGCATCTGCTTTACCGACGATCAACATTATATGATCATTCCATTTTAAATCACTCATAATGCGTACTCCCAGATAATTTATGGTATTAACTGCTTCCAGTTGCTGACCTGTTATTTTATAGCTAAATGATAAAGGATCTATCTTTCTGTGTATTCGCAGCACATTACACTTGTCTACAATGAGATTCGGCCAAAGCAGGATGTTTTGCTGTTGCATGACAATGCACGGCCACATGTCAGTCAAAAAACCATGGAAGCGATCATCAAACTCGGATGGGCAACACTGAAACACCCGCCTTACAGTCCTGACCTGGCTCCATGTGACTATCATCTCCTTGGGAAACTGAAAGACTCTCTCCGTGGAACAAGGTTTGAAGATGATGACTCCCTTGTGCACGCTGCCAAACAGTGGCTCCAACAGGTTTATCCAGAATTTTACCGTGCGGGTATACAGGCACTGGTTCGAAGATGGCGTAAGGCTGTTGAGAGGGATGGAAATTATGTGGAGAAATGAAAATTTTGTTCCTAAAGGATGTATCTACACACTGTAAAACTTTCAAACATGTAGAATAAAAGATGAATTTAAAAAACATTGTGTGCTTTTCTTTTGGAGTGATCTTCGTATTTTCATCTTTCTTTCAACCCGCAAATTTTCGATTGTATCCGACAGCGACCTATGGTGGGTTCCCCATGTGAACACTAACATTGCCTCTGCTGTAAGAAGTATTTACAAATGAAGTCCAAATTATAAAACGGTTGCTTATACAAAACGGTCACGAAACTGAAACTATAATAAAATAATGTGGTTTGTAAGACATAAAGTCCGCTGCTGTAGCTCAGTGGTCAGCGAGTCTGACTTCCTTGTGGAGGATCAGATTTCGAATCTCAGTACTGCCAGGGATTTTACCTGGGCGGAACGGGATCCACTCAGCCTTATTATGTCCACTTGGGAACCACTAGAATGAGAAGTAGTGGCTCCAAGGTCTGCTAAGCCAGGAGAGCGGTATGCTTACCTCATGCAGCTCCATACCCCATCCAAATGACACTATTTGCTGTGGATGACACGGCGGCCGGCCGACACCGATGATTCGGATGAGGCCGTAAAGGAGGAGCTTCCTCATTTATGGGACCCAAAAGAACAAAACTAACGAAAAGCATAATCAAATCATGTCTCATGACATTAGCATACTATTCATTGGTAAATTTCACATGAGATGGGAAAAAACCTTGAGAAGTATAACATCAACATCAACTTTTCCACCATAAATAAACTACGAGAGTCCCTGCCACAAGTAGCTAATAAAAATACAGATTTATGGAACTGTGGTCAACAACATGATGTGCACTTACGGGAAGTACTATGTTGGATTGACATTTAACGTCAGATTTAAAAAACAAAAAGGAAAAAAAGATAGAAAGATAGTGCTTTGAATACTTACAGTAAGTCAACAGGTTACAAAACACCTGCATGAAATAGCACATGAAACTGGTGATGGGGGAAATGTAGTCACCATAAATGTAGTTTAAATAGCCAAAGAGTATAAAGCCAACTGTCCTTGAGACACTTTGCAGAAAGGAAAAGCTACCATCCCATTTCAATCTGAATGAAAAGATACAATGACTAGACAAAGACCATAAGGAACTTAATGAGAAATCACAAAATAAGCTCATAGGTAGCTGAACCATAATATAGTACTATAAATTACTTTCCATAAAATAGCAATACAGATTAAGTGGATATACAATAGATCTATCAAGACAGATTTGTTGGATATCCTCTTAATCAGTATTACTATATTACTGAACGTCGTTTAATGTTGTTACCAAAAATGTCGAGAAGTACTTGACCGGTTACTTCAGATTTTTACACGATACCTTAATGAACATTTTGACAGACACAGGCTATATACATTTTAATGTATAAATACTTAATACATAAAGGAGAAATGTTGCCCCAAAAACCTCGACAGTTCTAGACAGATGTACTTCAGATTTTTACATGACATTAATAACATTCGAATGGACACTAGCTACAAGTTTTTTAATATGTTTAATATACAGGGTGTTACAAAAAGGTACGGCCAAACTTTCAGGAAACATTCCTCACACACAAATAAAGAAAAGATGTTATGTGGGCATGTGTCCGGAAACGCTTAATTTCCATGTTAAAGCTCATTTTAGTTTCGTCAGTATGTACTGTACTTCCTCGATTCACCGCCAGTTGGCCCAATTGAAGGAAGGTAATGTTGACTTTGGTGCTTGTGTTGACATGTGACTCATTGCTCTACAATACTGCATCAAGCACATCAGTACGTAGCATCAACAGGTTAGTCACGAACGTGGTTTTGCAGTCAGTGCAATGTTTACAAATGCGGAGTTGGTAGATGCCCATTTGATGTATGATTAGCACGGAGCAATAGCCGTGGCGCGGTACGTTTGTATCGAGACAGATTTCCAGAACGAAGGTGTCCCGACAGGAAGACGTTCGAAGCAATTGATCGGCGTCTTAGGGAGCACGGAACATTCCAGCCTATGACTCGCGACTGGGAAAGACCTAGAACGACGAGGACACCTGCAATGGACCAGGCAATTCTTCGTGCAGTTAACGATAACCCTAATGTCAGCGTCAGAGAAGTTGCTGCTGTACAAGGTAACGTTGACCACGTCACTGTATGGAGAGTGCTACGGGAGAACCAGTTGTTTCCGTACCATGTACAGCGTGTGCAGGCACTATCAGCAGCTGATTGATCTCCACGGGTACACTTCTGCGAGTGGTCCATCCAACAATGTGTCAATCCTCATTTCAGTGCAAATGTTCTCTTTGCAGATGAGGCTTCATTCCAACGTGATCAAATTGTAAATTTTCACAATCAACATGTATGGGCTGACGAGAATCCGCACGCAGTTGTGCAGTCACGTCATCAACACAGATTTTCTGTGAACGTTTGGGCAGGCATTGTTGGTGATGTCTTTATTGGGCCCCATGTTCTTCCACCTACGCTCAATGGAGCACGTTATCGTGAATTCATACGGGATACTCTACCTGTGCTGCTAGAACATGTGCCTTTACAAGTACGACACAACATGTGGTTCATGCACGATGGAGCTCCTGCACATTTCAGTCGAAGTGTTCGTACGCTTCTCAATAACAGATACGGTGACCGATGGATTGGTAGAGGCGGACCAATTCCATGGCCTCCACGCTCTCCTGACCTCAACCCTCTTGACTTTCATTTATGGGAGCATTTGAAAGCTCTTGTCTACGCAATCCCGGTACCAAATGTAGAGACTCTTCGTGCTCGTATTGTGGACGGCTGTGATACAATACGCCATTCTCCAGGGCTGCATCAGCGCATCAGGGATTCCATGCGACGGAGGGTGGATGCATGTATCCTCGCTAACGGAGGACATTTTGAACATTTCCTGTAACAAAATGTTTGAAGTCACGCTGGTACGTTCTGTTGCTGTGTGTTTCCATTCCATGAGGTTAGCACACTGGACTCGCATTCGGGAGGACGACGGTTCAATCCCGCGTCCGGCCATCCTGATTTATGTTTTCCGTGATTTCCCTAAATCGCTTCAGGCAAATGCCGGGATGGTTCCTTAGAAAGGGCACGGCCGATTTCCTTCCCTAATCCGAGCTTGTACTCCGTCTCTCATGACCTCGTTGTCGACGGGACGTTAAACAGTAATCTCCTCCTCCCTCCTCCATTCCATGATTAATGTGAGTTGAAGAGAAGTAATAAAATGAGCTCTAACATGGAAAGTAAGTGTTTCCGGACACATGTCCACATAACATATTTTCTTTCTTTGTGTGTGAGGAATGTTTCCTGAAAGTTTGGCCGTACCTTTTAGTAACACCCTGTATAAATATACATGTAATACATAAAGGGGAAATTATGTTACCAAGAATCACGGAAAGTTCTACTGCAAATTCTTACACGATGCTCTAATGGACAATGCAGTGCACACAAATGATGTATCCTTAACACATATAGTAAATAAGTATAAATGTAATACATAAAGGGGAAGCGTTGTTAACAAAAAAACCCGGATATTTCTTGATCAATTTACTTCAACTTTTTACGTGATACTCTAATGAATATTAGGATGGACACAAGTATCCATAATATCCTTATATAAGTGTATATGTAATATATAAAGGAGAAGCGGTGTTAGTTTGTTACCAAAAAAACCTCGAAAAGATGAAAGGTCTCTGTTGGATTCCTTTCATGTTCAATTTCTTAAAGCTGTTGTCATTTACGGCATAAATTCCTCTTCTAAATTTACTGTGGCGTTTCTGACTATCTGGGAGGAAACTGAGTAGTGGAACGTGTTACTTTTACACACAAACAAGAACGATCTGTCACACTACTACACTTTAAAACACAGTTTATATGTAATTCATGTCACACAATCTCATACGGAACCTACATCCGCTTTCTTTTATACACTGTGTATGATAAGATACTGTCATCCCCCCTCCCTTCTGTGTGAGAGGATGAATGAGCAAATGTATTTGTAGTTGCATGCTTGAGGGTAGCAGACAAGCCTGCCTGCTAGAGAACAGTAGCACCAACGTCGGAACAGGTAGTTACGCTTTCTAAAAGCAAAGAGGTTTCTATGCTTAGTATAATCCCGTCCGTCCGTTGTCATGTTGGTATAGGAAGCTGCCCCTCTGGCCACTTCCGTTTGTATTTGTGAGCCACCCCTCAGGAAGGGACCAGGCAGTGGGTCCGTGGCGAGCGTCTGAAGTGGTAAGATCTCCGGCTAAGCGCGTGTCTGCTAAGTCCGCAGGACAATGGATTTCTTAAGTTCAGCCTAACTGAAAATTTAATCACCTTTATTTCAGGTTTAGCTCTAAAATATCTAATGTTATCTTAAATTGCAGCGCAGTGTAATTCTCGTGTGAAGTTCAGATTATTTTCCGGTAGTTGCTTTGTCACTACTTTGTGAGTAAAGTGGAACCACGTGTTGATCAGTAACTCTAACTAAGATCAACCTTAAATGCGAATGCTTGTGTGATTATAACGTCTCGTCTTGACAATATTTTTCAATATAGCAACTTTTCTTTATGTTCAACCCACGTGGGGTGTACTTTGCGAGACCAGTACCACGTGCCTATATAACTGTTTGACCCGTCAGGTTAACAGTAAGACGTTAGTAACCAGTTCGAGGTTTTTCTTTTGTAAATTGCTTTTCGATCTAATTTATTTTAATTATCAAAATTATTGTGGAGTTACACTCTTTGTGTAAACCAAGTTGACCACGTGAAGCATGTGGTGTAATCATCAAAGTAGCCCTCAGCTATTCTTTTCGCGAAGATTTCACAAAGAGTTAATATGAATTTAGTATACCAGTGTGTGGTAATTACATGACGGACAGGATTGTGCTACGAACGTAATTTCTTTGGGTGAAAATTTGAATCTGTTGGTAGTGGTTAACTTTCTCTTGCATACGTTTCAACGTTCTTTGTGTGTTGTTTTATGAATGCAGTGTTGTATGCAGTCTCCCAATCTTGGCTCCATAATTGATGTGTTCCGTAAGATTGCAATCTCACATTTTCACAATCCTAAATAAGGCAACAGTTTAGTTAGGAATTAATTTTAATATGCTGAAATTTCAATGATCAATCTTAAAATAAATTTCCAAATATAAACTGATTTATTTCTTTTTATTCAAATTCTCTCTTTTATATATATATATCACCGGTTGTCGTATGACTATTAAAAGATTATAATTAATGTTCGTCTGGTTGGGAATTTGGTAAGCTAGACAGGATACCTGGTGAAACAGTTGCTTAGTAATGCAAGATTAACTTCCCCAGACAGCTCACAGCTTTTAAACCGCTTTTATTGTCTATCAGCACCGCTTTCAAAGCAAATTAAAGCAACAACGTTACAAAGATCTTGATCAGTTTACTTTAACTTTTTTATGATACTCTAATGGACATTCAGACGAAGAATCTCAATCATGTGTACCTCTGAGAAATGTCAGGTTTCTTGAGCAATAGTCGAAAACTCTCGCAGGCCAGTGTTATTTTTCAGTAACAGAATGTGTGAAATTGTGGTCCGCTGTTACGGTGAATGTTATGATGCACTATAAGAAGGGTAGGTCAGGATTTATCTTATCATCGTCGGTGTGGTATGAGGCACTGAACTCTGGTACGATAAGGACGAGGACAGAAATCGACAGTGTGCTTTCCGAGGGAATCATCCCAGTACTCGCAGTAATCTGCTTACGGAAATCACAGAAAACCTAAATTTCGATAGCTGGGTGCGTTTTTTTTAAACCTGCCCTTCTTTCACCCGAGTCCAGTGCGTCGCCATTGTAGCACCTCATTCATTCCCATTACTCATTCCATCGCGAAATAGTCTGTGGTGTTAAGTATTCTGTCTGTCGTTATACGTTATACCCACGGATTGTTAGGAACTAATAAAGTATTTTTAGTGCAATACCAATAGATTTTTCGGAAAATAAGATCTTTCCTTCCAGTGCTAATTTTCACTCTGCTGCGATGTATACGATGATTTGAGACTTCTTGGCAGATTAGAACTATGGGCCGGACGCAAGATGTGTAAAAGAACATCGATAAAGTTTTAAAATTAGGAGAGAGGTACTGGTGAATGTAAAGCCGTGAGGATGCTTGGTGGGTTTTTATTGGAGAGCCTTATCGGTATGGCGCTTACCTGCGAGAGGTAAAGGTAAAAAATTCGAGTCCCGGACCGGCATACATTTTTAACCCGCCATGAAGTTTCAGATCAGCGCACACGCGGCCGCAGAGTGAAAATTCATTGTGGAAACTCCTGTGTTGCGGACGTGACACTAGAAAGGCTGTTTCTTTAGATTCCGAATAAACATAACAAAGTAGGGTCTTGTCAAGAACTTTAAGTAACTAGAACATACCTTTATCGTGATTTTCTTCTCACAATCAGGAAATGTAATGATACACGATTGCGAAACTTTCTGCATAAAACATAGTCCGAAATCGCGCCAAATGCTTTCTCCGAAAATTATTTTGTACGATTAGTTCAGGAGCCCACTCGAAGTGAATATGGTTGCGAAAACATAGTCGACCTCAAAGCAACAGGGAGCATTATGATGGATATAGGGATAGTGGCCACATGGTAGTTGTAGCGAGACTGAATACCGTAACATTCAAACTCACCAAAAATAAATGCAAAGTACGTCTATTCAAAAAAGCAGATAAAAATTCGCTTGACGCCTTTCTAAGAGACAGCCTCTATTCCTTTCGAACGAACTTTGAAAGTGTAGGTCACATGTGGCTTAAATTCAGCAAAGCCGTATCAGCAGTAACCGAGAGATTTATACCAAATAAATTAATAAGAGATGGAACTGACCCTCCATGGCACACGAAACACGTCAAAACACTGTTGCAGAAACAACGAAACAGGCATTCCAAATGAGAAAGAACGCAAAATCATCAAGTTTGGCGAAGTTTTACAAAATCCCAAAATTTAGCGCGAACTCCAAGGCGAAATGCTTTTAATGGTTTCCATAACGAAACTCTGTCTCGAAATCTGATAGAAAATTTAGTTAGATTCTGGTCACCAACAACAAGACACAATTAGTACCTCCACAGCGAGAGAGCAATGGTTATGTTACCGATAACAGTGATACTAGAGTTTTTTCGAAATTCTTTCACCAAAGAAGACGAAGTAAACATTCCAGAATTCTAATAAAAAACTGCTCCCAACATGAGTACCTTAAAAGCAGATACCCGCGGTGTAGCGGAGCAGCTTAAATCACTTAATAAAAGCAAGTCCTCCGGTCCAGGTCGTGTACCACTTACTTTCCTTTCAGAGTATGCAGACGTGAGAGCTCCGTACTTAACAATCATATACAACCTCTTGCTCGTCGAAAGATCCGCACGTAAAGGCTCGAAAGTTGCACAAGTCTTTCAAATATTCAAGAAAGGAAGTAGGAATAATCAAACCCGCATGGTTGACGTCAATCTGCAGTAGTATTTTGGAACATATACTGGGCTCGACCATTATGAATTACCCGGTGGATAATGATGTGTTGACTCACAGTCAGCACCGATCAGAAAATATCTTTGTTGAGAACCACAACAAGCTCTTTATTCTAACGAAGTAACGAGCGTTATCGTCAGAGGACCACAAATTGATTCTGTACTGCTAGATGCCCAAAAAGGCTTTTAGTACTGCACATCACAAGCGGCTCCTATCAAATTGCATGCCTATGAAGCATCGTCTCACTTGTGCGAGCTGGTAGCACACCGCATCTTGTACTCCACCACCGCAACACTCAGAGTCACAGCACCAAGTTACGACACCTGAAGATGGGCGTGTAAGACCCCGAAACCGGTCGTGTTCTAAATTTAAAAAAACTTACAACTGTAGCGGTATTTTCAACCTCTGGTATAATGCTCAGTTGCGGATGTTCCTCCGACAGGATTGTTTCTGTAAATAACTTAGGAGACACTAACAGCCCTCTTATATTGTTTGCAGATGATGCTGCCATTTACCGCACACTTAAGTCATCAGAAGCTCAAAAAGAGTTGCAAAATCATTTAGACAAAATATCTGTATGGCGCGATATGTGACAGTTGTTTCCAAATAAAGAAACGTGTGACGTCATCCACGTGAGTGCGAAAAGAAGTCTGTTAAATTTCGATTACGCAGTAAATCATATATATAATGTTGTAGGGAAAGGAGCCGGCCGGGGTGGCCGAGCGGTTCTAGGCGCTACAGTCTGGAACCGCGCGACCGCTACGGTCGCAGGTTCGAATCCTGCCTCGGGGATGGATGTGTGTGATGTCCTTAGGTTAGTTAGGTTTAAGTAGTTCTAAGTTCTATGGGACTGATGACCTCAGCAGTTAAGTCCCATAGTGCGCAGAGCCATTTGAACCATAATGTAGGGAAATGCAAACCAGTGACTGCTTTGTATTGACTGAATACTTAGAAGATCCAAGAGGTTTAATAAAGAGACTGCCTAGACTACGCACTTCAGGCAAATGCCGCATGGTTCCTTTAAAAGGGCACGGCCGACTTCCTTCCCCATCTTTCTCTAGTCTGATAGACCAATAGCCTCGCTGCTTGGTCCCCTCCTCCAAATTCAAATCAACCAACCTGCATTAGACTTGTCCGTCCTCTGCTAGAATATTGTTGTGCAGTATGGGATCCTTACCAGACAGGATTGACGGAGGACATCGAAAAAGTTGAAAGAAGGGCAGCTAGCTTTGTATTACGGTGAAACAGGGGAGAGTCACGGATATGATACGCGAGTGGGGTGGCAATCATTAAAGCAAAGGCGTTTTTCTCTGCTGCGAGATCTTTTCACCAAATTTCCGTCTCAAACGTTCTCCTTCAAATGCGAAAATAGTTTGTTGTCACCCACCTACATAGGGAGGAGTATTAATGGTAATAAAATAAGAGCAATTAGAGTTCACACGGAAAGATTTTAAGTGTTCGTTTATCACGCGTGCTGTCAGAGTGTTGCAATGCTGTTAGAGAGAGGAACGATAGAGAAATAGTGTGAAAGTGGTTCGATGAACACTCTGCCAGTCACGTAATGGTGAACGGCAAAGTAGTCATATAGATGTAAATGTACTCTCTGCACAAGTTGAATGTCACACTGATTTGGACCTGAGTAAGAACGTTGTGGTTTTACAGTACTACAATGGTGGAGAAGAGTTTGGAGAGTTCTGAAACACAAGACGTCGCTAATGAATTTAGCTCCTAGAGTGACGAGAATATAAAACTTCTAGTAGCTCAAAATCCTTATCATTTTTAACCTACGACGTTCCTAAGATTATTTGTGTAAGATATGACCCTTTCGGTGCTTTTGGGTAGCTGCAACTGCCCAACCCGCAGTTTTCGCGCGACACCTTATCCTTCGAGATAAAACTGCGCGGCCATTAAAAGGGAGCACTTGTGGAAGACGAAAGAGTCCTATCGTCGACTTGCCGGCAAACAAATGACGCCATTCGATGTCACCATTGTTAGCGTCTGAAATATGGCGGACGGAAGCACGCGGCTACAAGGCTGTAACGCCCCCGCCATTTATATAATAACTCTCGGCCGATATGATTAACACCTTGGCTCTCCAGAGCGGCTGCAGCTAAATCTTCTCGATAGCTCTCAATGACTCCGTGTCTGTGGAGGTAATTCGGCCGCAGAACAGACTGAACATCAATTTCGCACCATCTGGCGCGTTTCCCCCTTCAGCTCGATTAAAGCAGAAGAAATACGCTTGCGATTATTTGAAAAACTGCCTGGTCCAACGACTACCTGCGTGTGAATGATAAGGTGGCTCTGACCTACAGCTTATCTAGATTACATCAAACTGTTAATAGTGTCCTCCACACATATCTTCCGGACTACTTCTTCTTGATGTTTTCCTGGACGCTACAGTTCCATGCAAAATACGTAATTTTTCAAATAAAGCAAACCAGAAATCTATCAAGAAATCTCGTCAATCTTCTACTCATATTATAACCTACAATGTTTTTGAAGCTATGATATTTAAATTTCTGGCCGCGCAGGATTAGCCGAGCGGTCATGGACTGCACGGTTGATCCCGGTGAAGTTTCGAATCCTCCCTCGGGCATGGGTGTGTGTGTTTATCCTTAGGATAATTTAGGTTAAGTAGTGTGTAAGATTAGGGACTGATGACCTTAGCAGTTAAGTCCCATAAAATTAAAAAAAATTAAATTCCTAAGTGCAATATCTTACGAGTGTATCATGTAAGTTTACAAGTGAAGAAACGCATAAACTGTAATTGCAGAAACAGCAGATACGAATATAAACCAACAATTTTTTGTTTTATGATATATGATCGTAAATGAAGTGTGTATATTTGATTACGCGAGCTGTATACGTCAGTTTGTAACTTTTCTTTTTGTGGTAATGTATTCACCTCCCATGAACCATGGACGTTGATACAGTGAGATAGTATGCTTGCCCGACCGCCGGACCGTAGATGCAGTGGCATTGGAAGGGTATATCTGTGGAGAGATCAGAGTAACATATGGTTCCTGAGGGGGGACAGAAGCATTTCAGTGGCTTCAGGTGCAATTATGAGGATGACTGAATGGTCTGATCTTACAACAATATGCAACATAGCCATGCTGTGTTGGTACTGTGGACGGCTGAAAGCCACGGGAAACTGCATCCGTTATTTTCCTCGACCTCATGGAGCTCTAAATTTGTTTTTTCCATGGCCGCGTCGTCTTGCTTGCAAAATACTGGATGTGAAACAATCTCCCAATCCGATCTCCGGGCGGAAGCTACTTACAATGGTGTCGTTACAAGAAAAAAAAGCTGCTGTTCTAGGAGTCGGAATGTGAAATGGTAGATTGCTGACAGGATAGTTTTCTTAGAGAGCGTGGAAAGAGATAAGCATAGATTGACATTAGATAAAGTGGGATTCACTGAACTACCGTGGCAGGATGAATAAGATTTCCGGTTAGGTGAGTGTACGTTTATCAACAGAGAATCAAATAAGTCAACAAATGAATTAGGAACAGGAATGAGAGTGAACAACTATAGAAGCTTATCACAGCCAAGACAAACAAAAGGACAAGACCTGTCACAATAATACAATTTTATACAGAATGTAGCAGGTATAAGTGCAGATAATTCTGTTGGTGAATGAGGACAGAGTACTAAACAACATTACATCAGTATTTATATCATTTGAAGACTAACAATTATAGCTACTACAAATCGCATGTTTTTAGGTTGGTTAGTACCTCCTAGCACAAGAGCAAGCCAATAACGCTTGTTTTTCTCCCTACAGTACATGTGGTGTTGAAGTGTGGATGCACAGACGCAAAGCGGTTAGTCTATGTTACCAGGCATAGTCTGTGGTGTCACCGCCAGACACCACACTTGCTAGGTGGTAGCTTTAAATCGGCCGCGGTCCATTAGTACATGTCGGACCCGCGTGTCGCCACTGTCAGTGATCGCAGACCGAGCGCCACCACAAGGCTGGTCGAGAGAGACTGACTAGCACTCGCCCCAGTTGTACGGACGACTTTGCTAGCGACTACACTGACGAAGCCTTTCTCTCATTTGCCGAGAGACAGTTAGAATAGCCTTCAGCTAAGTCCATGGCTACGACCTAGCAAGGCGCCATTAACCATTTCTAGAGAGAGTCTCACTTGTATCATCAAGAATGCTGTATACAAATGATGGATTAAAGTTAAGTATTCCAGCAGCTAAGTACTTTTCTTTATAGCATTCATTACGTATCCTGTTTCAGCCCTAAAGCAAGCCTGCGTGTGTAAACGCGTGCCTTTCGGTTACCCGTCTCTGTGGACTGGCTGTCTTGTCAGTCCACTACACAGTCCACCAAGTAGTGCAGTTATGGGCATGCAGAAAACATCGGGTCGTAAAGTTTGTGAAGTTTCATCGGAAAACTGTTCGACGCAGAGAAAATATAATAAACATACTGATATGTGCACATATTAAGGAAGCACATATAAAAATATCTACAATAACACCTATTACATCATGTATATCTGTAAGCACTGTAGGTAATGAAGAGATAAAAGGAATTGATGATGAGTTTACAGAAAATTTAATTGTGATGAGGGACAGGAATTCGATAGTCGGGAAAAGAAGAGAAGGAAATACAGTGGGAAAAAAATTGACTGAGCAAAAGAAATGAAAGGGGAAGCCGCTTGACACAGTTTCATAAGGGCTATAATTTAATCAGTGCAAACAATTCGTTTAAGAAATGCAAAACAAATTTGTATGCATGGAAGAGATGTAGAGGCACCAGAAGGTTTCAAAAAGATTATGTAGAGATATGACACTTATTTCAAAACCAGATTTTAAACTGCAAAATACACTCCTGGAAATGGAAAAAAGAACACATTGACACCGGTGTGTCAGACCCACCATACTTGCTCCGGACACTGCGAGAGGGCTGTACAAGCAATGATCACACGCACGGCACAGCGGACACACCAGGAACCGCGGTGTTGGCCGTCGAATGGCGCTAGCTGCGCAGCATTTGTGCACCGCCGCCGTCAGTGTCACCCAGTTTGCCGTGGCATACGGAGCTCCATCGCAGTCTTTAACACTGGTAGCATGCCGCGACAGCGTGCACGTGAACCGTATGCGCAGTTGACGGACTTTGAGCGAGGTGCGTATAGTGGGCATGCGGGAGGCCGGGTGGACGTACCGCCGAATTGCTCAACACGTGGGGCGTGAGGTCTCCACAGTACATCGATGTTGTCGCCAGTGGTCGGCGGAAGGTGCACGTGCCCGTCGACCTGGGACCGGACGGCAGCGACGCACGGATGCACGCCAAGACCGTAGGATACTACGCAGTGCCGTAGGGGACCGCACCGCCACTTCCCAGCAAATTAGGGACACTGTTGCTCCTGGGGTATCGGCGAGGACAATTCGCAACCGTCTCCATGAAGCTGGGCTACGGTCCCGCACACCGTTAGGCCGTCTTCCGCTCACGCCCCAACATCGTGCAGCCCGCCTCCAGTGGTGTCGCGACAGGCGTGAATGGAGGGACGAATGGAGACGTGTCGTCTTCAGCGATGAGAGTCGCTTCTGCCTTGGTGCCAATGATGGTCGTATGCGTGTTTGGCGCCGTGCAGGTGAGCGCCACAATCAGGACTGCATACGACCGAGGCACACAGGGCCAACACCCGGCATCATGGTGTGGGGAGCGATCTCCTACACTGGCCGTACACCACTGGTGATCGTCGAGGGGACACTGAATAGTGCACGGTACATCCAAACCGTCATCGAACCCATCGTTCTACCATTCCTAGACCGGCAAGGGAACTTGCTGTTCCAACAGGACAATGCACGTCCGCATGTATCCCGTGCCACCCAACGTGCTCTAGAAGGTGTAAGTCAACTACCCTGGCCAGCAAGATCTCCGGATCTGTCCCCCATTGAGCATGTTTGGGACTGGATGAAGCGTCGTCTCACGCGGTCTGCACGTCGAGCACGAACGCTGGTCCAACTGAGGCGCCAGGTGGAAATGGCATGGCAAGCCGTTCCACAGGACTACATCCAGCATCTCTACGATCGTCTCCATGGGAGAATAGCAGCCTGCATTTCTGCGAAAGGTGGATATACACTGTACTAGTGCCGACATTGTGCATGCTCTGTTGCCTGTGTCTATGTGCCTGTGGTTCTGTCAGTGTGATCATGTGATGTATCTGACCCCAGGAATGTGTCAATAAAGTTTCCCCTTCCTGGGACAATGAATTCACGGTGTTCTTATTTCAATTTCCAGGAGTGTATTTCCATGGACAGATGTGGATCCCGATTTATTGGTTATTAACTGCCGATTAAATCTCAAGAAATTGCAGAGCGATTAGCAAAAGAAGATGGGACGTGGATAAGTTGAAAGAACCATAGGCTGTTGAGAGCTTGAAATCTGCCATTAGGCAACAGTCGAGTGAGACAGGGGGAAAGAATGCAACAGATGACGGATGGGTTGCTTTGAGAGATGGAATAATGATGACCATTGACGGAAAATCAGGAAAAAATACAAGATCTAGTAGGAATCCTTGGATAACACACGAGCTAGAGAATTTAAGACGCTGGAAGAAAATCGGGCATAAGGGAATAGACACCTAAAAATGAGACTGACAGAAAATAGCTAGAGAAAGCACACAGAGCAGTAGATGCAAGCATGTCTATGGGAATGACGAATGCCAAATATAAGAAAATTAAGGAAACAGTAGGAGAAAACAAAAGCAGCTGTACGAATATCAAAATCTCTGATTGCAAAAAATGGTTCAAATGGCTCTGAGCACTATGGGACTTATATCTGAGGTCATCACTCCCCTAGACTTAGAACTACTTAAACCTAACTAACCTCTGGACAGCACACACATCCATCCCCGAGGCAGGATTCGAACCTGCGACCGTAGCAGCTGCGCGGTTCCGAACTGAAGCGCCTAGAACAGCTCGATCACAAAGGGCCGGCCTCTGATTGCAAACCAGTGCTAAGGAAAGAAGGGTAAAACTGAAAGTTGGAAGGAATGTACGAAAGGACTAGAAAATAGAAAAAAACAGGACAGTACTATGGAAATGGCAGAGGAAGTAGTTGAACAGCAGAAGGAGGATGTGATATTCCAAGAATATTTTGCACTGAAAAACTTACATCGAAACAAGCTACCTGGAGTATGCAATATTCTTTTAAAATTATTCAGGTCCTTGGGAGAATATTCAATGACGAAACTGTTTTACCGAGCATGCAAAAATGAGACTGAAAAATACCCTAAAACGTCAAGAATTACGTAAGTCAGGCACTGACAGGCGCGAATATTACCTAAACATCAATTTAATAAATGACGGTTGCAAAATACAAGTTGTATCAAAAGAGACTTCACACATCGAAAATTCGTACAAACTTACTCATACGATTTACGGACTTGCATACTTAATCTTGGCGTCATCTTGAAGGAAAATAGACCAAGTTTCCACTCACCTGCTGTGCTAGTACGGAATCGCGCCACCGCAAGCGCCAGCGGTAATTGCAGTAATGATGGCTGCTTTCACCGGTCCCGAGAGTGTTCGCTGTGTATTTTAAATTGAAGAGTTGAAGTCTGCGACAATTGTGCAATATAATTTTCGTACTGAGTGTGGTAGCTTCGTTCCCCTACGCTCTGTCAAGGAGCATGGGACTTCATTTCCATTCCATTCCATGGTAGAGATCCCCCAGAAGGCCTGTTGTTCAGGAATATTTTACTGAAAGTGTATGTTTGGTGAGAAAACAAATCCTCAGATCGTCCCTATGTATCTGACGACACCACAGGACAAGTAAGCCAAAGCTTTGTGTAGTGCCCTACAGTATCAAACTCGTGTGCTTCTCGAGAGCTGGGTGTCCCGCATATGGCGGTGTGCCATGCATTAATAAAACGATGGAAGAACTAAAAGACCCTGATGGGTTGGCTGAAGGTGAGGGTCTCATTGGGAAGATTATCTTTAGTGAACTTTATGCAAGATGGCGCACTGCCACACTACCTCTCCAACGCCTAGAATTTCGTTGTACGATTTTGTGAGTTTGAAAAGCTTAATTCTTAAATTCATTGCTTGTTTTTGTATTTGAGACGTATAATATCGCGTTTTAGTAAAATGGTTCAAATGGCTCTGAGCACTATGGGACTTAACATCTATGGTCATCAGTCGCCTAGAACTTAGAACTACTTAAACCTAACTAACCTAAAGGACATCACACAACACCCAGTCATCACGAGGCAGAGAAAATCCCTGACCCTGCCGGGAATCGAACCCGGGAACCCGGCGCGTTTTAGTAATGATTACGTGTATACTCACACTGTTATCATTTGTTTATTATTTTGGATGGCCAGTAACCGTCGATCATAGTGACAGCCGTCAGTCTTCGTAGGTGAAGCGCCAGGAGGCTAGCAAGTACCATATTTAGCTTCTCTGTTTGTGTACTCAGTTCCAAGATGCTACTCTCGGCGGATGTAAAATCAATGTGCGCAGCGGAAAATACTGAACGCGAAAATCAAGATTTGGCCCTGTCTGACTACCTCCTGAAGCAGATCTTAGGATCTATTAGTTGTGACATTATTTCCTCCTTCTTGCTCTTTAACACATAAATTACAACCTAAACATAAATGAATGATTAAGGGAACTAGTAACTACTAAATGATAAATGCTGTTTATGCTTATACATTTATTGTAGATTAAAAACCCTTTTATATTACAAATGTTTATATTAACAAACTAATCTGCCCCTTTTTTATGACTACGCGACCTACTACAAATAACGCGAGATGACTGACATCATCTACGTACCAAACACTAGGAGACACTACTTTCAAAGATGATATACAGTGGTTTGCAACCTCAGTGGAAATAAAACTTACGTGATCACAGCTGTTTAGCCTTATAGCCCACATAAGCCGAAGCAATTAGCAATATCACCGTATGTACTGCGCCCAGTGTGTCGGAGTGATGGTTCTTGTTCACGTCTGCGGCGACGGAAGAACTCCAGCCACAAAACAAACTCTTTCAGACACTAGGACGGCAGAAGGCAGTCCTCTGATCAGTATACTCTAAAACTGTCTTTTCCTCTCTGTGTTCTACAGACCAGAAACGCAAACTCCCAGCCACAAGGGCGGAATTCAGATAAGGTCTCTACGTGAGTATAAGTGCTCTCAATCACTGAACGCTGCATACTCAACGACGACTCCTTACCCGGAGGCGAAGTCCAGAATCGTATAAGTTCGCAACAGTGCAGTTCAAATGGTTCAAGTGGCTCTGAGCACTATGGGACTTAACATCTGTCGTCATCAGTCCCCTAGAACTTAGAACTACTTAAACCTAACTAACCTAAGGACATCACACACATCCATGCCCCAGGCAGAATTCGAACCTGCGACCGTAACAGTCCCCCGGTTCCGGACTGAGCGCCTAGAACCGCTAGACCACCGCGGCCGGCGCAACAGTACAGTGCCTAACCCTTCTAACTATAAAATCTCCTGAGAGCAAAGGCAGCAAGTCCGTCTGTACTAACAAAAGCTGATACTGAGCGACCGTCAAACACGGGCGCTCTAAACGGAAGACCTCTTTCTCCCAACCGCTGGCTACCCAACAAAGCTCGGCTCCCCTCCCTCGTAACTGCAGAAGGCGTATCATATTCTCGAAACCACGGAATATTCTCCCTCACAACAGACTCTTCCGAACGCCGACAACCATATTTTAGTCTTTTGTCGTCCAGCGTGGAAAGTTTGCGAGGAAATACCTATCCCCGTTAATTAGGAATTCATACAATGGTACGCTTCTCAGAATAAAAATCCTCGGAAATAACCCAGCCTGCGTGATTTCCAAGGTAATGCTTCCTCGTTCCTCTCTGTGGCGTCCAAGATTTTCAGTTTCCGCAGTATTATCCGGTTATACTTCTGGCCTCGCTACAATACCGGCCAGTCGCCACTCAATTGTGCTTCAGCGTTCAGGTGCCCTGGCCGTCTGTCTTGGCTACTTCCTGTGTTACGCAGGACCAACACACCTGTGCGGGCTTTTCCAGTCAGGGCCTGAGTCATGCCTGTCGTTTCATTGCCACTGGCATTCCAATCTCTGCTAGTATAGGCAACCATTCATTATGCCGTTTTGATAATAAAGACAATCCATTACCTTTCATGCAATAAGCGTTAACAACTATTTACAATGTGTACGTAACAATGTCAGTCTCCTTTAAATATTTAAATATACGATGTACAACGTATGAAATAATACCTAATTCCCGTTGTAAATCACGGTAAAGTATGTAGATGAGTGCTTGTATGATGCGAAATTTTAGCCACCTTACACAGATTCATTCTTGAATTCTTTCCGTGTTTCTGTGAGCTTCCGTAGTTTAGTTCTCAAATTCATTGCGTATTTTTGTATTTGAGAACTATAGTAACGCGTTCTAGTAACGGTAACAGGTACATTCGTGCAGTCGTCATTTGTCTGTATGTTTCTGGACGGCCAGCAACCGTTGACCACAGCTCAATCAGCTGCCAGCCTCCAGAGGTGAAGTATAAGAAGACTAGTGAGTAACATATTTAGCCTTTTCTGTTTGTTTCATCGTTTAATGCTGAAATTACTAGTAGTAGAATGGATTGTGTGTGTGTGTGTGTGTGTGTGTGTGTGTGTGTGTGTGTGTGTGTGTGTATGTGTGTGTGCTGTTTGCGGACACTGGAGGAGCTAGCACAGTTCGCCAACAGCTGAAGACGCTTATGGCCACGGTGTGGGGCCAGTGGAGAGTGATGGGCACATCACATGGGACACTGCAGGTGCCACTTGTTTCCCCACAAATGCTGCTGTCGAGGTACTTTCCAGTCTACCCGAGTCATGGGACCCATGCTCACTGCGAGGTGAGTGGCGGTTTGTTATGTGAGCGAAGCGGCGTATTTCATTTCGGGTTTCCTCGTGCAGTTACTGACATGTTTTTTCTATCTAAATCAACTCGTAATTTTTCCTTTATTAAATTGTTTGTATTGGCTGCATTTCGTGTTATATCGTTTTCTACAGGCTGTGTCATTCAGCCCTTTTTCTGTTTTCTATAATGGTGTTTTCATCCTTTAAACTGTACTTCTAAACTCTGATGTAGACAAAATGTTACCGTAACTGCTGCTGTCAAACAAAATATTGCCTTTTACGTCATGTACTGAATAATTTCCATCGTAATATTCGTCTGTCTTTAATTGAATGTCAAGTAGCCAGGTTGTGCTTGCGGCTACTAGATGGCACTCTCGGTGCAATGTTCACCTGCCCGCAGTTGTTAACGCGGGCGCCTCAGTCAGATGCTACCTGTAGGTCGTCGTATGCGAGCAGGCAGTAGTAGGTTGCTTTCCACGCATTCTACCAAAAAAATTGTGACTAAAGCTTTTTCGCATAATATTTATTTTATACGTGACGTGTAAGTACTATTTCTTGTGCTGTTAATCAGTTTTCAGTTTTCAAACTGTCTTTGTAAGCTTTTACATAAACAAAAATTTAGCATGTCTGCTGTTGTCAAATAAAACTTTGCCTGTTAGATCATGTACTAAATACTGTTCATCTTAACATTCATCTGTCTACATTTTAAATGTTAAGGGGCTCCGGAACGCCCTATACTTGCAATGTTAAAATAACGCTTATAAATTACATCTTTCCTCACAAAGTATTTGAGGTAGGAAGTTGAACTTTTTACATATTATTTATTGGAATATGGGCTACAACTTAACACAGGGATTTTACAAAATTTTAGTTCAGTTATTAAAGATGATTTTTTTTCAATTGTAATGAAAATTCACAACATTTTTTTGCAATTTTTTATTTATATATTCAAAAATATACAGTTTTTTGGAAAAAGGCTGTGTTAAATTATGCAGAAGGTACTGTGTAACGTTTACTGAAAGTTTGAAACAAATATGTTTGGAAGATCCTTAGAAAACATGTAATTAGTATGAGAAAATAAAAGTTTTGGGAATCGAGCGACAAAGATTGGATTAACTTTTTAGTGCATTCCAGGTCCATGGGATGGATTATCTTCATCCTCTGCAAACTCCTCCTCCAGCTTCCTCTTGTTCCTCCTCCTGTTTACTCTTGCTTGTATTTCTAGACTCTTTACAGCCCTGTCTGCAGCCCGAAGGCGTTCCTTGCTCGTACCATGTTAGAATGTTATTATTTACAGTAATAACACATACCTTTGGCTTTCCAACATTTCTCCTTTTCTTAAAAGCCTTCAGAGGATTTCTAATAACTTTACTTTTACTCATTATTATACTTCAACAAAACAGAGACTCAAGAAACAGAATTAATTACGAATATTTTCGAGATAACGACAGAGTAAATAAACATGAAACAATCGACAATCACACCAGCGATATATATTGAACCATCACAGGTTAGCCACAACACATACTTTATCTCACATCACTAAAATGTACCTGATGAACACGGACGTTAATAATAACACCATTTGACAGCAGTTTAACAGCGCCACAGTGGGTCACGCCCATGTAGAACACATTTCAAAAAAAAATTTAAAAATAGTTGTAGTCTTCGGAATTGAATAAATTATATATCTATTAAAAGGTAATAGTCTGCAGATTCAGAAAACGCAAAAAAGTAAAAATTGAACTTTTCATGATTTTGAGCCTTTCCGGAGCCCCTTAAGTAGTCTACTTATATTTGCGTTTACTAGATGGCACTCTTGCTGTAATGGTCACCTGCCCGCAGTTGCTAACACGGGCGTCTCAGTCTGTTGCTGCCTGTGGCTTTATACGTATAAGCAGTCCATAGTGGCTCGCCTTCCATGTATTCTTTTTAAATTTTTTTGACTAAAGCCTTTCTCTCTTGATATTTAT
Source organism: Schistocerca cancellata (assembly GCF_023864275.1). Classification (NCBI taxonomy): domain Eukaryota; kingdom Metazoa; phylum Arthropoda; class Insecta; order Orthoptera; family Acrididae; genus Schistocerca; species Schistocerca cancellata. The sequence goes on from NC_064630.1 coordinate 633,164,801, forward strand.
CTTATACGTGACTTTCTGTTTCTTTCTTGTACTCTTAGTCAGTACTTACACTTTTATATAAAAAAAAAATTCCCATAAATTTGTACTTATGTTATAGGCCAATTTGAATATTTAATTTCTGATGAAGTCACTCATAGAAGTGTTGAAACCTGGTCAAAAGACTTAAATTTTGTGACCGATGGCTGTAATTGCTTTAACTTTAATAACAATAATAATACGTGTGGGTCTCGAGCCACTCACACACCTGGGAACCTAAACCGTATGTTCGGACCTTCGTCAACAATCTGCAGTGAGGCATCAAGCCAAATGCTTTCGGTAAATGTAAGAATGTGGAATCTGCATGTTGCCTTCCATCTATGGTTTTCAGGATATCATGTGAGGAAAGGGCAAACTGAGTTTCGCACGAGCGATGCTTCCTAAATCCGTGCTGATTTGTGGACAGAAGCTTTTCCAACTGAAGGAAATTTTATTATATTCGAAATCAGAACGTATTCAAGAATTCTGCAGGAAACCGATGATAAGGATACTGGTCTTTAATTTGGGGGTTAGTTCGTTTACCTGTCTTATATACAGGAGTCACCTGCGCTTTTTTTCCATTAGCTTCGAAAATTCGTGATAGGTGCAGGCTAAGTAATGAGCGAATGCCGCAAACTACTCTCTGTAAAACCGGAATGGGATTCCATCTGGACCTGGTGACTTCGTCTTCAACACTTTCAATTGCTCCTCTACGCCATGGACGCCAGTTTCTATGTCCTCCATGCAGGAGTCTGTACGACAGTATGTTAGTACGACCCTTTTGCTGAAGGATTGGTCAATGTGGAAGCTGGTCATCTAGCCTCGTCAATACACCATGTGCGTGGACTGGTGACCACTCCTTCAGCATAGTCTGAGCAGATACATGGGGAGAGCAGGATACTAATTAATGTTATGTTAATTATGGAGCCCTTTAGAGACATAATGTGAAGAGCCAGAAGGAAGCCCAATGCTCTCTAGGTGTGTCTGCCAGGAGCCTCATCCGAGAAGAGGCACTGTCAGCGGCTACCGTGGCCGCTGAGTACAATAGTCTGCAAGTTGTCGCTCACGTCATCACAAATGATCCCTGTCACTTACATTCGGAGGACATCCTATTGGGCGACTGGTGGAAAGATGAAAACTGTTGGCCTTGCTAGCAAGGTGCAAGCACAGCTCACGATTTGCGGCGTCGTTCCAAAGTCGATCAGGGTTCTTTGGTTTCGGGCGGAGTGGAGGGTCTCAACCAGAGACTCCATCGATTGTCTAATGGTCGAGGCTGCAGATTTCTGGACCTGTATTATAGAGTACAGAATTGTAGGACTCCTCTTGATAGGGCAGGGGTGCACTACACAAAGGAAGCAGGTACTCAGGTAGCGAAGTGTCTCTGGAGTGCACATGAGGGTTTTTTGGGCTAGGTGGTAGTTTAAGTTGCTCTGAAAAACGTTCGACAGTGACGATATTGCTAGTGTCCTAAGGGAACCTTAAATGTCATTTTTTGTATGGCGTCTGGTGCTTCTTCTAACTGATGATGGCCACTTTGCAGACTAATGGTGGAAGAATACCTGTGCAGTCCTAAATTACCTAAAGTTTCGTTTGTATTTTTTAAATTGGATAAGTGTTTGTAATTGTGCAACCATCAAGATATCTGTAATCACAACGAAACCAGTACGCTGTTGTGCCATCCATAGTCTTTTTGGAAATGACAACCACAGATGTTCCCCAAAGACTGGTACTTCCCTTAATAATACCATCCCATGACTGGTGATTAATAAACTCCTCCTTCACCAGTTGTAGGTGATGAGGTATGCAGTATGGTTTACGGTATACTGCTATCTCATTCTGGGTTGGGATTCTGTGCGGTACCACTGGAGTTGCTGGCAAAGAACCACAAGGATTAAACAAGTCCTCAGTCCTAATAGCAACTCCTCCAATGCCAATTTTTCCGTTCACGCCAAGATATTTACTTTTTGTCAAAACTGGACATGGTTGTCTCACTGGGAATTCCGCGATCGTTCATGAATTAAAATATGGCGTTTCAGTCTTCGATCGCTATTCTTTATTTTCAATTACCGGTTTCGGGCTAGCTGCCCATCTTCAGATCATGTGTTGTAGTTACAGAGTAACTTGTCTGTACAGAAACCGCTAATTGAAAATAAAGAATAGCGATCGAAGACTGAAACGCCATATTTTAATTTACTTTTTTCCTATAATGCAGAGAAAATTGTGTCTTGCTTATGTCCTGGGTCCGAATTTACTGCATCCAAATCATCTTCATCCAAAATTTCCAAATTTGTGACCATCAACCCTTTACGCAGATTCGTATGTTACATCCCAAAATTATCGATTCTGGCAGAAATTTCCTGCTAGTGTCTATCTCTTGTGTGCTTATAAAACCAACGTGTAGAAACCAGCATGCTTACCTAACTTTCAGTGACTCAACAACACATAAAATGTTTACTGGCAAATTGGTTGCCACGATCAGTCGTAGTAATTTTCCTGTACCTTGTTGTATTTGATCGCGTGAATTAATGCTTAGCGGACTTCCACAGTTTCTAATTGGTTCTTTCGCAAGAGACAAACCTTGCTGCAGTGTGACTCTGGTGACAGTTTCCCCAGTTGCACCTGAGTCCAATAAACAGTTATTTTCCCTTCCATTCGCTAAACCTGTTAAGCAAAATCTCGCGTCTGCACTCGTTTAAGTTGTGCTAAAATTCACTAGGAACGCCACTAGGCGACCCTGCAGCCCCCATTCCCGTTTAATGATAATTTACGATTCCACTATACGCTGTTCAGGGTCGATTGAAGTGGGATGTCCATTTAGGAAATCTGACCCGAATATAGCACAGTAATCATCGCTTATATGAGGCAAAAATTCCATTCATCCCCAGAAATGTTTGGCCTCCACCCATAAACTTGATGTTACCGAGTCCAGTAAACGCACATCATCATTACCTGTTCCACTAAATTATATTGTGATGAGCTTAACCTCCTCTTCCCTACAAGGCCCAAACTTGCCACAGACATCTGTGCACCTGAGTCCAATAAACAGTTATTTTCCCTTCCATTCGCTAAACCTGTTAAGCAAAATCTCGCGTCTGCACTCGTTTAAGTTGTGCTAAAATTCACTAGGAACGCCACTAGGCGACCCTGCAGCCCCCATTCCCGTTTAATGATAATTTACAAGTCCATGGTTTACATTATGCTCCTTATTCCGTCTACACTCTCGTTCCCAATGCCGTACACTGTCGCATGTTCTACACTCCCCAGCTGAGAGCACTCTCCCCCTTTGTGTCTTAACTGCCCACAACGGTAACACTTGACGTCAGATGAAAAAGGGTCCCTCTTTTATAGCGGACACAGGTCACTGCATTTATCTTCTCCAACGTTGTTGCTCTCCTCCAGTTAAGTCTTCAGGAAACCTGCCCATACTTTCATCGATACACTATGGTGGAAACCCTCGTAAAAATGCATCCAATGCTGTCTCTTCTGCCTCCTGCAATAGAACATTATTCCTGTTATCACTTTATATCAACTGATACGTATTGAAATTACGCTGCCGCGCGGAGTGGTCGCTGGGTTTGAGGCGCCATGTCACGGATTGCGCGGCCCCTCCCGCTGGAGGTTCGAATCCTTCCTCGGGCATGGGTGTGTGTGTGTTGTTCTTAGCATAAGTTAGTTTACTTAGTGTGTAAGTCCAGGGACCGATGGCCTCAGCAGTTTGGTCCCTTATGAATTCACACACATTTGAACACTTGAAATTACGCTTTTCAATTCGGGTTCGCGTAACTCTCGATGGACTCACATTCTGATACACTGTTAAATGTTCCAAGTAATATCTAGAACTATTCTTCCTCCTAAACGCTGTAACTAGCCTACCTTCGTAAGCGTTCCCTGACTGCTCATGATACATTTCGTACGTTCTGGTATCTTCTATCAAACGTAATTTGGCCATATGCAACAACTGTCCCCCCGAAATACATCCCAACTTCGCGACTGTTTACGACGAAATAGTTCGTAGGTCAACAGCCGGAATTCAGTATTCAGTGGAACAGTATTTTGGCAAGCGACAATGTTGCCATCATCAGGTGCGCTGATGCCTTTGTTTTTCAAGTTCCTGGTTGAGGCTTTGTCAGAGCGGGTGCGAGCCCTATATGCCAATGCTTTGAGAACCCCATTGCTTTTCACCAGGTGATGGCATGTCCGTGTGTTGGTATTGGTTGTTGTGTGGCCTAACTTGCTGTCTGCTCTTCTTTTCACCAAAATATCCAAAAAGGGAAGCACTCTGATACAAATGGCTCTAAGCACTATGGGACTTAACATCTGAGGTCATCAGTCTTCTAGCCTTAGAACTACTTAAACCTAACTAACATAAGGACATCACACACAGCCATTCCCGAGGCAGGATTCGAACCTGCGAGCGTAGCAGCCGCGTGGTTCCGGACTGAAGCGCCTAAAACCCCTCGGCCACCGCGGCCGGCGGAAGCACTCTGTCCACTTCGACTTCCATGGTAAAATTTATGTTCTGCTGCATGGAACAGGGATGTATGAGAAAGTCATTCAGCTTGCCTCTTCCATGTGGTCATATGACAAAGGTGTCATCTAGATACCGGAAGAAACAAGAACATTTCCACTGGGCAGACTCCAAGGATTCCTACCCGAAATATTCCACATACATGCTGGCCAAAAATGGTGAAAATTAACTCCCCCAAATTCGGAGACCCATACGTCCTACACCCACTGTACAACATGTGGAAACACAAAAGAATTCTCAGGAGAACGCGACAATTGCGGTTATTCCTTTATGTGGCGTCCACCAGTTAAAACACGGACACTATTTGATAGTGTCAAAGATGACCTCGTACTACGGAAATCGGGGGTCCCTGCCAATGTCGCAAGACACATACAGGACACACGGAGCACACTGTCGAATATCGTTGCCGAAATCAATAAAGGCACACCAGACTGCAACAGTGTAAGACGTCGGCACTCACGGAACATTGCCTGTCGGAGTACACGGGATAGATTGCGACCGTCCTAAGGTTCTGACACATACGTCTAATTTCTAGGACTGTGTCATTAAAGAATCTATCGAGATTCGAGTAAAGGAACCGCTGATCAACTATGTTAGTGGCTACATTTTTAACAAGGCCTGGCAGCTCCCAGTTACTCTGATGAGGTACAGAAAGAAGATTTACTACAACAAATTAACTTCGAGGTCAGACAGAAGAACAGAAGAGGAGCCACCAGCACTCGTATCTGGGCGTGAACCTTGGACGGAGCAAAGAGGTGTTGGGGGAGGAGATGTTAGGCACAGTGATTGATAGAGTGGCAAATCAGACGGGATGTTAGGCACAGATGGTTGATGGAGCGGCAGACCGGAGGGAGGAGGGAGGGAAACAGAAGTGCCGCACTGGCCCCTCAGCACTCAGTGCGTTATCACACGTGATGGCAGCAACGTGGTCGCTTGCCAAAATATTCCGCCCGTTGAACACTGGCATACAGCTGTTAGCCCATGAACAATTTCGTCAGATTATCTATAAATGCTAACACATCTTCCTTGTTTTTGCCGCAAAATGAGACCAGCTAGAATGGATGCTGACATACTAGACGAGGATCTGCTACGACGCACCAAATGCTTATGCAAGTCCGCGTTGTCGATCACTTTTGTGTCATTTGATTTACGAACGTCTGAAACGCTACCATGGCGGTCACCTGCTCTGCCCCTAGTTCTCTCACTACAAGTACCGTGCCTGCAAGAAAACAAAACATTCAATAGGATAGTAGTTAATACTGTTATCATAGTTACATTTTATATATCTGTTACTCCTGAGTGCCAACCATGACATTTTTTACAGTCTCTGGCCTAATGCCCAGGCCTCCTATATTAAAAAAAAAAAAAAAATTGCTGTAGACAGGGGGCGTGGAGCACTGTGCCCCAATAAATTACACTGTCTACACCTAACTGAGTGCAAACCACAAACCACCGTCTGTCTCTTTAGTGTGCCCTCTAGATTCACTCGGATCAGTGACTGAGACCACTTTACGAGTTGAATTTTCCATCCAGCCCTCCTGTCCAAATAACAAACATGTCGACCAATCACACGGAAAAAAGTAAAAAAAAAGTTGCTTCCACTCATCGTGTTGAAAAAATGCTGCTGAGTAGTGTCTTAACGACATAGTTCGTTCTTACTGGTCTTCTTCTGACCCAAATGTAATGGGCGCCATTAAATGCCAGGATGGTCCTTACTGCCCCAGGATGGCGTTCGCAGAACAATGAATTGGGTTTTACCTGTACCACGGTGAGTTCGGTATCAAAGGAGCTCAGTTACCAGTGGCATTCTTTATCCTGAAAGTCATCCGTATAGAGGTTAAAGGCGACGTCTTGGCAGAGCGGATGGTCACCTCAGACAGCAGTGGCCGACTCAGCATAACATGCAGCGGCATGGTTCAAATGGCTCTGAGCACTATGGGACTTAACATCTGAGGTCATCAGTCCCCTAGGACTTAGAACTACTTAAACCTAACCAACCTGAGGACATCACACACATCCATGCCCGAGGCAGGATTCGAACCTGCGACCGTAGCGATCGCGCGGTTCCAGACTGAAGAGCCTAGAACACTCGGCCACAGCGGCCGGCGCAGCGGCGTGCTTGGCTCGTGCCAGCAGGAGTAAGTCAGGCAGGCCTGCAACCTCAGCATCGTAGCAGCAGCTACCATGTGCAATGTAAATGCTTGCAGAGGCAAAGCTGATGTCAGGCGTCTGGCAAGTGGTAATGTACACTCGATGGCAGGCTTTCGCAGGGGCGAAATAGGTGCAGGGGCACACAGGCGCCGATCCCAGGACTCCTTGAAGGCGCCTAGAGTGCGGATGTAGACATTTTAGAAGGGGCCGTGGAGACATCATTTCGAGACATGGAACCATCAGGTCTAGTAGCGGTTTATAGACCAGAGGCTGACTTGACACTGCTTGATGCAGTTGCAGTTGCTTGGCCCACATGGGTCCGACGGCTGCTGTCGCCTGCAATTGAAGGAAAGGTGCTGCTAGAGGCTGAGAAGAAAGTATTTAAAATCGTAATTGCTCTGTCCAGCCACAGGTTGACAGGGCTCTGCCTCAGGTCAATATGGCAGAGTGGCGTTGTGCCACGGCACATGAAAATTCAGCCCTCCTCTGTGCCATCATGATTCTAACATTCGTCAGCAGTATTTTAGGGGCAGTTCATATGTGCAACTTACCACAGGTTGCAAAGTTCGGGTGGAGGTTTTTGCCACAACGACTTGTAATTTCAGCTATTGTTTATGATGAACATGATTGTCGGCGATGTTACTTAAGGGACGTGCCACTGACACGCTTCTGGTGATGGGTCTGGCCTAAGCATTACCACTGCGATGTGTTAGTCAAAGGGAATATTAATTCACTTGAGGTCACAGGCAGGAAGCCGAGGAAGTTGCTACGCAATACTGTCTCAACTATTTTTCAGACTTTTATATTTCTCCTAACCATACAGTGTTTTTTTTTCTGCATCGTTGAGATAATAGTCTAATGGAACAATCTGACAAACCAGAGTGTGAAGTTTGAAGATACTGAATAAATTAAGCAGTCCTCAGGATTATGCAGGAATGCTTTAAAAAGGATTATTCTTGGGGAATGTCTGCGGGATAAGAGGAAGTGTTGCAACAGCAATGAAAATTTCTGACAAATAATTCGTTTGTTCAGAAGAAGAACCCAAGCTAGCCAATCAGAGCACATCTTCCCCCAGAGCGAAGTTTACAAAACGCTAAGGAAGAGATCCTACTAGTGTGTGAACCTATATTATTGCTAGGTCTGATGTTAGTCTTTTATGCATTAGACGTCTCTCAGTACTTTCTTTCTGAGCACAATGATTACCAGTCACAGCCAACAGATAGTGGGCCAAGACTTTGCCACTGCCACCAGCCAACACCTCCAACAGACAAATCTCTGTCTTCCGCATACTAATGTTTTCATTTTACTTTTCCGATAAAGCTTTGTAAAAAAGTTGAAATCACCTGCAATCAATGTGACTGTGCTTCAAAGCAGATATTTTTGTGAAAATAAAATGGCTGTAATGTGTTCTTTTTTTGCATTTGTGCTACTAATACGGCCAGTCTTATTATCTGTTAGTAATTGCAAATACTGCACAGAAATGCGCACAATTTATTTTATAATTAATAAATTCCACCGGTACGAAATAGCTTCACAAGAGAAACCTGAACAGGTCACTCCAATATTCAAGAAAGGTAGTAGGAGTAATCCACTAAATTACAGGCCCATATCATTAACGTCGATATGCAGCAGCATTTTGGAACATATATTGTGTTCGAACATTACGAATTATCTCGAGGAAAAAGGTCTATTGACACACAGTCAACACAGATTTAGAAAACATCGTTCTTGTGAAACACAACCAGCTCTTTACTAGCACGAAGTGTTGAGTGCTATCGACAAGGGATTTCAGACTAATTCCGTATTTCTGGATTTCCGGAAGGCTTTTGACACTGTACCACACAAGCGGCGTATAGTGAAATTGCGTGCCTATGGAATATCGTCTCAGTTATGTGACTGGATTCGTGATTCCCTGTCAGAGAGGACGCAGTTCGTAGTAACTGACGGAAAGTCATCGAGTAAAACAGAAGTGATTTCTGGCGTTCCCCATGGTAGTGTTATAGGCCCTTTGCTGTTCCTTATGTGCATAAACGATTTGGGAGACAATCTGAGCAGCCGTCTTAGGTTGTTTGCAGATAACGCTCTCGTTTATCGACTAGTAATATCATCAGAAGATCAAAACAAATTGCAAAACGAATTAGAAAAGATATATGTGTGGTGCGAAAATTGGCAGTTGACCCTAAATAACGAAAAGTGTGAAGTTATCCACGTGAGTGCTAAAAGGAATCCGTTAAACTTCCCTTACACAATAAATCAATCAAATCTAAAGGCCGTAAATTCAACTATATACCTAGGAATTACAATTACGAACAGTTTAAATCGGAAAGAACACATAGAAAAGTTGTGGGAAAGACAAACAAAAGACTGCGTTTTATTGGCAAAACACTTAGAAAATGTAACAGCTCTAATAAAGAGACTGCCTACACTACACTTGTCCATCCTCTTTTGGAGAACTGCTGCGCGGTGTGGGATCCTTATCAGATAGAATTAAAGCAGTACATTGAGAATTTTCAAAGAGGGGCAGAACGTTTTATACTACCGAGAAAGGGAGAGAGTTTCACGGAAATGATACAGGATTTGGGGTGGACATCATTAAAAGAAAGGCATTTTGGTTGCGGCGGGATCTTCTCACGAAATTTCACTCACCATCTTTCTCCTCCGAACGCGAAAATATTTCGTTGACGCCGACCTATATACCCAGAAACGATCGTCGCAATAAAATAATGGAAATCAGAGCTCGCAGGGAAAGATATACGTCTTCGCCTTTTCCGCGCTTTTCGAGAATAGAATAATAGAGAATTATTGTAAAGGTAGTTCGATGAACCCTCTTCCAGGCACTTAAGTGTGATTTGCAGAGTATCCGTGTAGATGTTAGATGTAGAAGATATGGCCTCTGTTGTATTAAATAAAACCAAACTTAAAACACTCATTAACTACTAAACTATTGTATTACGGAAAGCGGAGGAACGGTATCAGTCTGCAGTGTAAATTGTATCATGGTGCGATGGAAGTTGAGCAAATGTGGAACGTGCTGGACGCGCTCTCCGCTGCTCCTCAGGGGCAAAGGAAGAGAATGATATTAACGGTGCCTGGCCCTCTCTGCTTCCACAGGGTTGTGTGTTCGTACCACCACTAAAGGTGGTGTGTGTGTGGACGGGGGGATGGGGATAGAGGGGTAAGGGACGGGAGATGGGGAAGGGGAGAGATGGTGCGCAAGTAGAACACGCATTACCCACTGCGGAAGATTCCCTCCGCACACTGAGCGCGATTTAAACTGTGGCGAGAGACGGTAAAGGACGCACTTGGAATTTGCATTGGAAATTGCCCGGCACGTCTTATGAGGCACGGCAGAGCGCGCTCGCCGTGCTAACTGGCTGTCTGCGTGGGAGGGTGTGGGAGGAGTGAGCTTTGATCGTGCCATGTGTGGTGCGTGGAGCAGCTGCAAGACTTGCTGACAGAAGTGGAATTACAGCAGGCCGCTTCTGTTCTGACAAGTGGAGACGATTAGGCAGCGCGCCGATGTGCTTCGACGGCGTACTTAACCGACAGGCATAAGTAGCAGTCTAAAGCAACCTAAAACAATAGGTCCAGCATTGCCCTTGTAAGATTTTTTTTTATTCTGGCGCCTGAGACAAAATATAAATTAACTGCACTACTGTTGAAAATTTAGTCTGTAATATGAAACATTGCTTTTTTTACAGTTAATAGCCATTTAATTATCATTTAACTCTTTGTTATGCAACAGCTTTATTTTGTTACGATCAGACTGTGTAATACACTACTGGCAATTAAAATTGCTACACCACGAAGATGACTTGCTACAGGCGTGAAATTTAACCGAGAGGAAGAAGATGCTGTGACATGCAAATGTTTAGCTTTTAAGAGCATTCACACAAGGCTGGCGTCGGTGACGACAGCTACAACGTGCTGACATGGGGAAAGTTTCCAACCGATTTCTCATACACAAACAGCTGTTGACTGGCGTTACCTGGTGAAACGTTGTTGTGATGCCTCTTGTAAGGAGGAGAAATGCGTACCATCACGTTTATGACTTTGATAAGGGTTGGATTGTAGCCTACCGAGATTGCGGTTTAGAGTATCGTACCATTGCTGCTCACATTGGTCGACATCCAGTGACTGTTGGCAGAATATCGGTGGGTTCATGAGGGTAATATGGAACGCCGTGCTCGATCCCAACGGCTTCGTATCACTAGCAGTCGAGATGACAGGCATCTTATCCGCATAGCTGTAACGGATAGTGCAGCCACGTCTCGATCCCTGAATCAACAGATGGGGGCCTTTTCAAGACAGCAACTATCTGCACGAACAGTTCGACGACCTTTGCAGCAGCATGGACTATCAGCTCGGAGGCCATGGATGCGGTTACCCTTGACGCTGTACCACAGACAGGAAAGTCTGCGATGGTGTCATCAGCGACGAAACTGGGTGCACGAATGGCAAAATGTCATTTTTTTCGGATGAATCCAGGTTCTGTTTACAGCATCATGATGGTCGCATCCGTGTTTGGCGACATCGCGGTGAACGCACATTGGAAGCGTGTATTCGTCATCGCCATACTGGCGTATCTCCCGGCGTGATGGTATGGGGTGCCATTGGTTACACGTCTCGGTCACCTCTTGTTCGCATTGACGGCACTTTTGAACAGTGGACGTTATATTTCAGATGTGTTACGACCTGGGGCTCTACCCTTCATTCGATCCCTGCGAAACCCTACATTTCAACAGGATAATGGACGTCCGCATGTTGCAGGTCCTATACGGGCCTTCCAGGATACAGAAAATGTTCGACTGCTGCCCTGACCAGCACAATCTCCAGATCTCTCACCAATTGAAAACGTCTGCTCAATGGTGGCCGAGCAATTGGTTCGTCAGAATACGCCAGTCACTACTCTTGATGAACTGTGGTATCGTGTTGAAGTTGCATGGGCAGTTGTACCTGTACACGCCATCCAAGCTCTGTTTGACTCAATGCCCAGACATATCAAGGCAGTTATTACGGCCAGAGGTGGTTGTTCTGGGTATTGATTTCTCAGGATCTATGCACCCAAATTGCGTTAAAATGTAATCACATGTCAATTCTAGTATAATATATTTGTCCAATGAATACCCGTTTATCATCTGCATGTCTTCTTGGTGTAGCAATTTTAATGGCCAGTAGTGTACTAACAAAAGATTCTGCGACAAGCAGTGTCTGTTTTTCAGTATTGAATTCTGTGTTCTTGAAGTTGAAAGTGTGTCTTGACCTGTCCTCTAGACCTGAAGTGGTGGTTCCTGGAGCATGCCAATAAAATGCACCGTTTTGCCTGTACCGTGATGTCGTACCTCGGTTCAATGCAATGCTCCCATCATGATGCTCTCACCATAAATTTTTGATAGCTTTTTGTAGGAGGAGGGCCTTGTTGAAAAAGAAGTTCTTCATTACATTCAATTTTCTGAGTTGCTAATTATTATTGATCGCTTATACACTTGGCACCAACCATTAATATACTGAGCTAGTACCGATTGCACCATGTTAGTCAACTACTCGAGACATTTCTGCGAACATTGAAATAACTAGCATCCTACGTGCAACCGCGACATGAATTTGTACAACCGTTTGTAAATTCTGCACACTTACTCCCGATCGTGATCACACGCTATTCCTGTTACTTCTTCCGCCACTCTGTGTCTGTTAGCACTTTCCGACCCCTGACCGCGACCTCCTACTGTCACGCTGCAGTCTCCATGTGAGCCCTTCGTCTATCATGCACTGATCATGTGAGGACCACATAATGGTTGTCAGCAACGAAATTGCGTTTCTTATGTGATAGTCTGACGAGCACAGTACTTTTTTGAACGATTCCATTCTTTATGGTACTTTAATAACCAAGGAATTAAATCAAAGTGGCAGTGATGATGATGATGATGATGATGTTTGGTTTGTGGGGCGCTCAACTGCGTGGTTATCAGCGCCCGTACAATTACCCAATCTTTGCTCAGTCCAATTTCGCCACTTTCCGGGATGATGATGAAATGATGAGGACAACACAAACACCCAGTCATCTCGAGGCAGGTGAAAATCCCTGACCCCGCCGGGAATCAAAGTGGCACTCAGTCCAAGAAAAATTCATATAGTAACTCAAATATGAAAGTTTAATAAAATGCGTGTTTACATCCAAGGTGTCCAAGGATATGGCCACATTACATCGTTTCGTCTGCGACCAGAAATTGTTACATATACAGTGAAGCGCTAAAGAAACTGGTATAGACATGCGGATTCAAATACAGAGATATGTCAACAGGCAGAATACGCCGCTGCGGTCGGCAACACCTATATAAAAAAACAAATGTCTGGCGCAGTTGTTAGATCGGTTACTGCTGCTAAAAAGGCAGGTTATTGAGATTTAAGGGCGTTTGAACGTGGTGTTACAGTCGGCGCGCGGGCGATGGACACACCATCTCCGAGGTAACAATGAAGTGGGGATTTTCCCGTACGACATTTCACGAGGGTACTGTGAATATCAGAAATCAGGTAAAACATCAAATATCCGACATCGCTGGGGCCTGAAAAAGATCCTGCAAGAGCGAGACCAACGACGACTGAAGAGAATCATTCAACGTGACAGAAGTGCAACCCTTCCGCAAATAGCTGCAGATTTCAATGCTGGGCTATCAACAAGTGTCAGAGTGCAAACCATTCAAAGAAACATCATCGATATGGGCTTTCGGAGCCTCGTTTCAGACTGCATCGAGCGGATGGACGTGTACAGGTATGGAGACAACCTCATGATTACATGGACTCTGCATGTCATCATGTGACTGTTCAAGCTGGTGGTGGTTTGTAATGTTGTGGGGCGTGTGCAGTTGGAATGAATGGGACCCCTGATACGTCTCGATACGACTCTGACAGGAGACACGTGCATAACCATCCTGTCTTATCACCTGGATCCATTCATGCTCATTATGCATGCAGACGGACTTGAGCAATTCCAGCAGGAGAGTCCGACACCCAACACGTCCAGTGCCTCCAGGAACACTCTTCTGAGTTTAAATAATATCGATTGCCACCAAGCTCCCCAGGCGTGAGCATTATTGAGCATATCTGGGATGTCTTGCAACGTGCTGTTCAGAAGAGATCTCCATCCCTTCATACTCTTAGGGATTTATGGACAGTGCTGCAGAATCCATGGTGCCATTTCCCTCCAGCTCTAGTTCAGACATTAGTCGAGTCCACGCCACGTCTTGTTGCGGCACTTCTGCGTGCTCGCGGGGCCCTACACGATATTAGGCAGCTGTACTAGTTCCTTTGGCTCTTCAGTGTAACTGCCATTGGCTCAAGTAAAAAGGATTAAAATCAAACTAGTAACGGCAGGCAAGTTTTTCTAAAAAGAAAAAGGGGGGGGAGGGGAAGTTCGTTAACATCAGAAACAAATATTGACGTTCACTCAGGTTTATCAGCTTGTGGCCTTCTCAGCATGCTGCTGCGACAATAATTCACTTATTTGGCCCCACAGCCAGTTAAGCTCCACCTGTAGAAGACACGGGCGTATGCACCGCAGCCTGGTTCATCAGATTTAAACAGCGTGGACAGAGGCACGCAGACGTGAGGTGTGTGGCTGAGAAAATGAATCTGAATGTCAGACATAATATTATTAAGTCTGATTATCCTCATGGCCTACTTGGACTCGGAATCATGGAAACTGATGCTCCTTGACGTAAATGGGTAGGTTCGCAAACCAAGAACCTGGCGTGTTTACAGTACAGTTTTGTATCAAATGCTGTGCACATGAAAATAAGAGACATTGAAACTTGCACCAAGATTGTACAAGAGTGGAAAGGCGAAACAGAATTCACATCAAATATTTATGAATTTTAGAGGTTGCCGTAACCAATGTCAGATTGAGGAGACCAAGAAATCTGAACAATACACTCTAAGTGATAGTAGTACAAAATGTACAGATGAAAAGCATATAATGGTTGATGGCTTAAGAGAAGCCATAACAAATCTTCGTTTGGCCAAAATCAAAACAGGGGAAGCCCAATGTAAAAACCACAGACAAAGGACCACAACATTTAAATATAATAACGATCCATCATAATATCAAAAATAAGGTAAACCAACTAGAAATAATACAACATGAAGGAACTCCTGATATTCTAGCACCGACAGAACCTAGACTAAAAGAGCAAGAAATTTTAAATGTTATTACAGCAAGCTGCAGTGTAACAGCTAGCTCATGTAACATGGCTCTAAGCACTATGGGACTTAACATCTGAGGTCATCAGTCCCCTAGAACTTAGAACTACTTAAACCTAACTAACCTAAGGACATCACACACATCCATGCCCGAGGGAGGATCCGAACCTGCGACCGTAGCAACAGCGCGGTACCGAACTGAAGCGCCTAGAACCGCTCGGCCACAGCGGCCGGCTAGCTCATGCAGAAAGAGTAGCAAAGGTGGGGGAGCTACTATATTAACCCATAACAAAATAAGCAGAAACTGTACAGGGTGATCCAGCTGCTCTACCGCTGGGTTTTATGCAGTCCACAACACCTTCAGTACCTTCATATTCTCTCGCTCGTTAGGCGCGAACTATTAGTTCTGTAGAAAAAATGAACAGTACTTTTTCGTACCAAATTCCTTGTACTTAAATGTTGTACTGGGATACGTTTCGCTAGAGGTTGTAGTTTTCGAATTATTCAAGAAAAACATATAGAAGTTATCTTCAAACCCGTTTTTCTTCTATAACTCGAAAACCGTGGCTTCCATCGACAAAATACTCCAGAACAAAATTTAGCTACTTTAAATTTTCTACCAGAAGTACTGTTCATAATTTCTATAGGACTAATAGTTTGCACATAGCGAGTGAGAGACTATGAAAATCTCACGCGTGGTTTTTGATGTCGTTGCAGGTTGCATTAAACCTAGAATTAGGGACAGATGGATCACCCTGTTTACACAGGGTATGGTAGCTAAGACAAGCCACCCCAAATATATCCAGAATCAATAAATACATAGAAATACGGTTTTCGTCAAGGTATAGCGGACATTACAGTGAACTTCCTGACGTTAGCAATAAGTTTTACCTTTTGTAGGCATCGAATTGCGATAATGACTTTTTTTCTAATGAATCTACACTCCTGGAAATGGAAAAAAGAACACATTGACACCGGTGTGTCAGACCCACCACACTTGCTCCGGACACTGCGAGAGGGCTGTACAAGCAATGATCACACGCACGGCACAGCGGACACACCAGGAACCGCGGTGTTGGCCGTCGAATGGCGCTAGCTGCGCAGCATTTGTGCACCGCCGACGTCAGTGTCAGCCAGTTTGCCGTGGCATACGGAGCTCCATCGCAATCTTTAACACTGGTAGCATGCCGCGACAGCGTGGACGTGAACCGTATGTGCAGCTGACGGACTTTGAGCGAGGGCGTATAGTGGGCATGCGGGAGGCCGGGTGGACGTACCGCCGAATTGCTCAACACGTGGGGCGTGAGGTCTCCACAGTACATCGATGTTGTCGCCAGTGGTCGGCGGAAGGTGCACGTACCCGTCGACCTGGGACCGGACCGCAGCGACGCACGGATGCACGCCAAGACCGTAGGATCCTACGCAGTGCCGTAGGGGACCGCACCGCCACTTCCCAGCAAATTAGGGACACTGTTGCTCCTGGGGTATCGGCGAGGACCATTCGCAACCGTCTCCATGAAGCTGGGCTACGGTCCCGCACACCGTTAGGCCGTCTTCCGCTCACGCCCCAACATCGTGCAGCCCGCCTCCAGTGGTGTCGCGACAGGCGTGAATGGAGGGACGAATGGAGACGTGTCGTCTTCAGGGATGAGAGTCGCTTCTGCCTTGGTGCCAATGATGGTCGTATGCGTGTTTGGCGCCGTGCAGGTGAGCGCCACAATCAGGACTGCATACGACTGAGGCACACAGGGCCAACACCCGGCATCATGGTGTGGGGAGCGATCTCCTACACTGGCCATACACCACTGGTGATCGTCGAGGGGACACTGAATAGTGCACGGTACATCCAAACCGTCATAGAACCCATCATTCTACCATTCCTAGACCGGCAAGGGAACTTGCTGTTCCAACAGGACAATGCACGTCCGCATGTATACCGTGCCACCCAACGTGCTCTAGAAGGTGTAAGTCAACTACCCTGGCCAGCAAGATCTCCGGATCTGTCCCCCATTGAGCATGTTTGGGACTGGATGAAGCGTCGTCTCACGTGGTCTGCACGTCCAGCACGAACGCTGGTCCAACTAAGGCGCCAGGTGGAAATGGCATGGCAAGCCGTTCCACAGGACTACATCCAGCATCTCTACGATCGTCTCCATGGGAGAATAGCAGCCTGCATTGCTGCGAAAGGTGGATATACACTGTACTAGTGCCGACATTGTGCATGCTCTGTTGCCTGTGTCTATGTGCCTGTGGTTCTGTCAGTGTGATCATGTGATGTATCTGACCCCAGGAATGTGTCAATAAAGTTTCCCCTTCCTGGGACAATGAATTCACGGTGTTCTTATTTCAATTTCCAGGAGTGTATATACCTTTTCAGTGGCATTTAAAAGAATCTTCCAAGAAAATTTCAACGACGTAACATGAATACGATTTGATCAAATGGCTCTAAGCACTATGGGACTTAACATCTGAGGTCATCAGTCTACGATTTGATCTAACAGTATCGAGATAACAGCACCGCAGACCATTGTCCCACCACCAGGAGACAAGGTTCCACAAGCGTCTGCCCTGTAATGCCAAATGTGAGCAAGCACGTAATTCGGGTACGGTTCGCCTGTTTATTTTCATGGCTGTCATACCAAGTGCTCAAAATGCTAACCTTGAGCATTGCTACATGCTATAAAGTGATTCTGGTGACATAATTTGCACGTTGAATTTCATCTCGAGAAAACGGCAACACAGACCTCTTGTTTTTATTTTGCCACAGATAAAAATACAGAAGTGTTAAGTTTGATGAGTGTGTAACCCATTTTGTGTTTCCCGAACGACCGTTCCAGTGATCTCCAAATATTCCTTTAAGAGAGTCTGTCACTACATGTGAGGAATGGGAAATCCATGATACTTGTGCCGCACTAATTCTCTTATATCCAGTGGGATGTCTTGCAACAACTGCCGTCCGCAGCTCGTGGTTTAGTGGCTAGCCTTACTGCCTCTGGATCACGAGGTCCCGGGTTCAATTCCCGGCCGGGGTGGGGATTTTCTCTGCCTGAGGACTGGGTGTTTATGTTGTTCTCGTTATATCATTATCGTCATCCTTATCATTCGTGACAGTGGCTAGATTGGACTCTGTAACAGTTGGACTGTGTACAAATTGGGAATTTGTACGGGCGCTGATGACGCCGCAGTTGAGCGCCCCACAAACCAATCATCATCATCATCCAACAACTGCAGTAGCAGCACGTCTTAGGAATCCGAGATACTTGAGTGTATTTAGATTCCCATCGATAAAACAGAGACCAACGATGCGGGTCTCGAAAAACACGCACCAAACTGCGATAGACCAAGATCGTCGTTTTTATCCTCCTCTTTGAGTCAGCGTACATTTTCAGCTGACGATTAGTGCATTTTGCGAAGGCTGACTTGCCCATGGTTTGCAAACAATGCTTCGTCTTCAGTGACATTTGCATTGTATATTACTGCTGCTAAAATGTTAGTTTCATTTCTTTAATCACTTGCTCTTTTCTACCCTTAGTTATTTTACTCTGCACACTTCCAGTTTCTAGAACCTTTTTATAATGTTTGCAAAAACAGATCGCGAGTGTTCGGCACAATAAGGATAATCCTCAGAATACAACCACACCGCTGCTCTAGCGGTTTGTCGACTTTCACCGTCAACGATATCCACTTTTTCGAGTGTCGTATGCCTTATGTCGTATACCCTGTGAATGTCTCAACAGCTTTACGAGTAAGTTATCTGATTACTACAACAGCAGACAACAGACTGATGGGCTTCAGCGAACGGAAAACAAAAGAACAGTACCTCAGTTACACGCTTGCATACATTTGCCATAACAGGGCAAACGTTTGTGGAATCACTTCTCCTGACGGTGGACAGTGGTTTGCGCCACTGTTACCTTGATATTTTTTATCAAGCCACATACATGTTCTGTCGTTGAAGTCGTCTTAGAAGCTTCTTTCAAATGCTACAGAAAAAAGCTTATAGTTTCGTTAGAAAAAAATAAAGTCGGTGTCGCAATTCGGCGACAACAGACGATAAAAATTTCTTGATAACATCAGGAAATTCGCCATATTGTCCTCTGTAACTTGGCGGAAACGCACCTCGATACATTTATCCATTCTGGATATATCTGGGGTGACCTGTGTTAGCTACATCACCTTGTATAGTTTTGATTTAAGTAAAAAAATACGATATTGAAAATGTAGAAGTAGCAGGGAAGAAAATATTTAATTAGTTGGTCACTATACATCTTAAACACTTACAGACCCCCAATTGAATACACTACTGGCCATTAAAATTGCTACACCACGAAGATGACGTGTTACAGACGCGAAATTTAACCGACAGGAAGAAGATGCTGCGATATGCAAATGATTAGCTTTTCAAAGCATTCACACAAGGTTGGCGCCGGTGGTGACACCTATAACGTGCTGACATGAGGAAAGTTATCAACCGATTTCTCATACACAAATACCAGTTGACCGGCGTTGCCTGGTGAAACGTTGTCGTGATGCCTCATGGAAATGCGTACCATCACGTTTCCGACTTTGATAAAGGTCGGATTGTAGCCTATCGCGATTGTGGTTTATCGTATCGCGACATTGGTGCTCGCGTTGGTCGAGATCCAATGACTGTTAGCAGAATATGGAATCGGTGCGTTCAGGAGGGTAATACGGAATGCCGTGCTAGATCCCAACGGCCTCGTATCACTAGCAGTCGAGATGACAGGCATCTTACGCGCATGTCTGTAACAGATCGTGCAGACACGTCACGATCCCTGAGTCAACAGATGGGGGCGTTTGCAAGACAACAACCATCTGCACGAACAGTTCGACGACCTTTGCAGCAGTATGCACTATCAGCTCGGAGACCATGGCTGCGGTTACCCTTGACGCTGCATCACAGACAGGAGCGCCTTCGATGGTGTACTCAACGACAAACCTGGGTGCACGAGTGGCAAAACGTCATTTTTTCGGATGAATCCAGGTTTTGTTTACAGCATCATGATGGCCGCATCCGTGTTTGGCGACATCGCGATGTACACACATTGGAAGCGTGTATTCATCATCGCCATACTGGCGTATCACCTGGCGTGATGGTATGGGGTGCCATTGGTTACATGTCTCGGTCACCTCTTGTTCGCATTGACAGCACTTTGAACAGTGGACGTTACATTTCAGATGTGTTACGACCCGCGGTTCTAACCTTCACTCAATCCCTGCGAAACCCTACAATTCAGCAGGATAATGCACGACCGCCTGTTGCTGCTCCTGTGCGGGCCTTTCTGGATACAGAAAATGTTTGACTGTTGCCATGGCCAGCACATTCTCCAAAACTCTCACCAACTGAAAACGTCTGGTCAATGGTGGTCGAGCAACTGGCTCGTCGCAATACGCCAGTCACTACTCTTGCGGAAATGTGGTATCGTGCTGAAGCTGCAAGGGCAGCTTTACCTGTACACACCATCCCAGCTCTGTTTGACTCAATGCCTAGGCGTATCAAGGCCGTTATTACGGCCAGAGGTGGTTGTTATGGGTACTGATTTCTCAGGATGTATGCACCCAAATTGCGTGCAAATGTAATCACATGTCAGTTCTAGTATAATATATTTGTCCAATGAATACCCATTTATCAATTTGACTCAATGCCTAGGCGTATCAAGGCCGTTATTACGGCCAGAGGTGGTTGTTCTGGGTACTGATTTCTCAGGATGTATGCACCCAAATTGCGTGCAAATGTAATCACATGTCAGTTCTAGTATAATATATTTGTCCAATGAATACCCATTTATCATCTGCGTTTTCGTCTTGGTGTAGCAATTTTAATGGCCTGTAGTGTACATAGACAATTTTTCTGCTATTTGGGGAGCAAAATAACTGATGATGGTCGAAGTAGAGAGGATATAAAATGTAGACTGGCAATGGCAAGGAAAGCGTTTCTGAAGAAGAGAAATTTGTTAACATCGAGTACAGATTTAAGGGTCAGGAAGTCGTTTCTGAAAGTATTTGTATGGAGTGTAGTCATGTATGGAAGTGAAACATGGATGATAAATAGTTTGGAAAAGAAGAGAATAGAAGTTTTCAAAATGTGGAAATGTGGTGCTACAGAAGAATGCTGAAGATTAGATGGGTAGATCACATAACTAATGAGGAGGTACTGAACAGAATTGGGGAGGAGTTTGTGGCACAACTTGACAAGAAGAAGGGACCGGTTGGTAGGACATGTTCTGAGGTATCAAGGGATCACAAATTTAGAATTAGAGGGCAGTGTGGAGGGTAAAAATCGTAGAGGGAGACCAAGAGATGAATACACAAGCAGATTCAGAAGGATGTAGGTTGCAGTAAGTACTGGGAGATGAAGAAGCTTGCACAGGATAGAGTAGCATGGAGAGCTGCATCAAACCAGTCTCAGGACTGAAGACCACAACAACAACAGCATCTACCTAACTATTATCAAAACACTTACTTCCTAATGAGGAAGGAATGAACTGACAGAAGATAACTTGAAAGATAAAAATTTGGAAACAGCACTCAGTAGCTGGGGCCCTGTTTTCACCACACACACCATGAATACAGTTCACTACCCCACTGAAGTTTTATCATTACACTAGTCACCAACGAACACAGAACTCTGTTCATTCCCACAGTTTCTCATACAGTATATAGCTCATAAATTTCATTACAAATTTTCTTTCATCAATAAATATAAAGTTCTTTGCACAAAATCACTAATTTTTCCAGTCTGAGTCATTCTGAATGGCCCTTCTCTAACATTCATCCAAACTTTGCACAGAAATCTCTTATTACTGACTTGAGGACCTAGAATTAAAGACTAATAAGACAACTTAATAACTTATTTGTTCTGAATATCTCCTTTGACGTAACTATGAGCATCATTTGATTTTGTACATACATATTGTAGATTGAGATGCTTCGTTCATAACATCATCTACATGTTGAATTACCTCTGACAGTGAAAATAATGGAATTAGCCTCTTCTTCCTCCAAGAAATCATCTTTAAACCCAGCAAAAAAATCAACATCTTTGTTCTCATTTATTTCACTGCTTGTAATCACTCTCTCATAAGGAACATCAGTTATATTACAAATATTAAATAAATTGGCTTCTACATTGTATTTATCACTCTTCTCATATACAACCAACTCCTCATTTTCAAAAAGATCTTTTCAATAATTTAATGTGTCTTATCAGGGAACAAAGTATCTTTACAGTGTTGTATAAAATCAACAGTGTGCAAACCAACATCTCCTGAATTTTTTTTTATTTTTAAATTTTTTTTATTTTTAATTAACTTAAAGTTAAGCTATTCTCCAAAGCTGACACGCTATTCTCACAGGGTGACAATCATTGAACTATATGAAATAAAACCGTCACAACTTCTGAACAGTTTGCATTAGGATGTTCAAACTGTACAGTTGGTCATGGTGCATGATGGTAATCATTACATGCACATGCACACACATTGTTGTTGTTGGCCATTTGCATACGAAAATGTTACGGTACAGCATGCCTGAACAAATAGTGCTTGTGAAGGTCTACTGTGCAAGCAATAACAACCCAACTGCTGCTTAAAGGAAGTTTGCACCAAGTTCAAGCTGAAGACAACTGGTCCAAGTGTGCTAACAATCAAGAATTTGATTTGCAAGTTTGAGAGAATGGGTAGTGTTTGTGATCACAATGTTGGTAATGTCAGTCATCCAAAAAGGGTAAAAACGCCTGAAAACATCAAAAAGACATGCACTGTGTTTCAAACCAGCCTCTGGAAATCAATCAGACAAACTACACAACAGGTGGGAATCAACCAGGAGACAAATTGTTGTTAAAGACCTGCCTCTCTTCCACAGAATTGATGAACAGGATTTTGATGTGTATATGGTTTGGTTTAGCGATGAAGCCCACTTTCATTTGGATGCATTCATCAATAAGCCAAACTGGTACATTTGGGGGACTAAAAATCAGCATTTTGTGATTGAGAAGTCTATTCACCCTCAGCGGGTGACTGCGTGGTGTGCAGTGTCCAGTCACGGAATAATCAGTGTGATATTCCTTCACGGCACAGTGACTACCAAATGGCACATGAAGGCTTTGGAAGATGACTTCATCCCCATTATCCAAAGTAACCCTGATTTGAACAAGATGTGGTTCATGAAAGATGGAGCTCAACCCCATCAAAGTGAGAGAGTGTTTGATGTCTTGAAGGAGCACTTTGGGACCACATTTTGGCTCTGGGGTACCCAGAGGCTACTGGCATGGGCCTTGGTTGGCCACCATATTCTCCACATCTGAACACATACTACTCATTTTTGTGGAGCTATATTAAAGACAATGTGTATAGCAATAACACCAAATCACTGCTGAGCTGAAAACAGCCATTCAGGAGGTCATCAACAGCACTGATGTTCCGACACTTCAGAGGGTCATGCAGAATTTTGCTGTTCATCTGCACTTCATCATTGTCAAGGATTGCAGGCATATTGAACATGTCATAACCTAAATCTGAATATTTGTAATGACATTTACATGTTGAATAAAGTGTGTGCCTGTCGTAGTTTGTCTCCACAGATCAGCAGTTGCAAACCTATGACAATACTTCAGTGAGGTCATCATAAATCAAGTGCCTGATGTGACAGACAGGAAAGCAACCTCAAGGAATTTAATTGATCCCGTTCTCCTCCTTATGTTTCAATGGAAAATGGTGCTGGACTATCATAAAAGACTGATGTTAATGATATTGAAGAGTACAAAGTACTTTCTCCTTACAGGTGGCCACCATTTATGAACACTGCTATATTTGTCTTCTGAGACAGCTACTACCAATGCCGAGCAAACCTTTCTTATCATATGCATGCTCTACTAGCAAAATACCAGAATATGCAAATACTTTCCATGCCTTGGTCCACTATCTAGTCAACAAATGTCGATTTGCTTCTCTCGTTACTAAAATATCAACATCTGTTGAAGGTGAGAGGGATGACTCCCCCTAATCTCAACAGTTATAACTGGGGTTTAGTGAGGTAGGTGAGCACAGAGTAGGAATTTGGAACTGGGAAAAGGATATTGAATTTATATATAGGGTTTGATACATATGACATGAATTTCATTTTTTTAACACTATAACAAAATACATCAATATGTTCATCACACATTTCCACTTTACAATTATGGAAAATGATATGGGGCATATGCCTCCTCTACTGCATTGGCATGCAAGAACTCTGTCCCTGAAATTTGCTATGACTGCCTGACCAAGACGCCATTTATATTTCACCAAAAACGTGTTGAAGTTCCTTCTTTGACTCTTGGATACTTCAGTGTTTACTTATATGCAGCAAGGATTTTAGATAACCACAGAAAGAGCATTGCAAGGGGTTAAGATGTATGATCTTGGTGGCCAATGCGTGTCATCATTATGAAAGATGAAGTGATCCAGAAATTGCTTATGGAGCAATTCAATTGTTTCATGGAAAACGTGACATGTGACACCACCCCACTCAGACTACAGCTCTTGACTGCCCTTTCCATTAAAATGATGCCACAAAAAATCTCTTATCACATTGCATCTGTTTCCACCTAACTGTCATAGCTAGTCCTGTTGCATTTTCAAAAAAGTAAGGGCAGTTGATGTCACTCACCCAAAAGACACACCAAGGCATCATTCACTTTGGATACATTTCCATCTCTTGAACCATGCAATGATTTCTGATCCCCAGATATGGCATTTCTGTTCTTTCACAAAACCGTTTGCTGCTAACCATGATGTTCCTTGCAAAACCATTGTCTTCCTGTCATCTTCTCACAAACCAGTCAACAAAATCTCACCTCTTCTCATGGCTGGCTTCTTTCAGTTACTGCACTGACTGCATTCTGTAAAGGTTTAATGCAGATCATACCAGAGAATGTACAGCACTGAAGTCTTCAGAATGGTAAAGAACTGACTTCATCAGACTAACAGCCACATTGTCATGTACCACACAGACCAGCCAGAATGAGAGCATCCAAAATTCTTAATGTTCACTGTTGAACTCATTTCTTTGAACTTCACAAAAAGTCTGCAACCTGTTGATTCATTTGGTGTTTCATTGTGCCCCAGAACCACATAAAGATGTCGCACAGTTGCTGCATCGATTTCTCCATCCTGATAAAATGTTTTCACTACTAGCACATGCTGCGCAACAGCAACCTGGCGCATCATTGGACACACAATGAAAAAACTTGGCGAATTCATATTGAAGCGACAATTTGGATACTTATGGAAAATTGAATCATGCACAAAAATGTGCTCAAAAAATGGATTAGATGCAATAAGTGTCATAAAACCATAAAAAAATAATTTCCCAAAAACAAGGTTCAAGAGATAATGATGATTCAAATGTATGCATTCCTGGAAGCAAATACTGCAATTTTGCATCTTACTTTGAAACACTTCCGTGGGAACTGCTGTGATTTCCTCTCAAATCCTTCTTTCTAGGTCAGCAGTTGTTGTATGAGTGGTGTACACTTTGCTTTTGAGGTGACCCAACAAGAAAAAGTTGCACAACGACAGTTTTAGTGATCTCGGAGGCTAGTGTCATTAAGCAGTAATTCACTCTATCATGTCCTTCACATTGCAGCCTCCTTAAAGACCACATGACCACAGAGGAACAGGTGTCAAAGGTATCACATCAAGTGATCATGCTGGATACATCTCAGTAGGACTGCCTCTTCCCACCCACAGGTTTGATAATAACCAGTTTAATGCATCTCCTGCAACTGAAGAATTATGGGCAGGGCATCCATCATATTTAAAATACACCTGTTGACAAATTCTCAACACGAGTCATTCCATAACAAATCAACACACCTATTTTACCTCACCCTCTTAGATTTTGCTGAAAGTTGGTATACTTATAGTGGGCACTAAGACTAAGAAAATACCAAATTTCAATTTTTTATTTCAAACCATTCCTGAAATATGGCTATGTAAACTTTTCAAAAACCAGCCAAAAAGGTGTGAATGGACTTTTTTTAAATTGTCCTAGGAGCTGCCCTAATTGAGCTAGAGAACTGGAAAGGTGTCATTTTGCAGCATTTTGCATGCTCTTTCCAAGGATGTACAACAAAACATAGCTTCTAATTAATAACCTTTTTCAAAATACTAATTAATATTTTGATTTAATTTTAATTTTTTTACAAAAAGTACATAATTGAAAATTTTCAAAATATTTCCATAACTACTACATACTATTGTAAATCACATGGAAAAATATAAATCTGGGATGATGATGGGTTCATTGTTAAAAAAAATTATTCCGGACTCTTGTTTTTCACTAATGGCCCTAGTTTGACCAAATTGACCTTTAACAAACAGGAATGTCTTTAAAATATACTGAAAGGTAAGTAAAAAAAGTATTCGAAATATCAAAACATCACCTCATTAAACCAAAACTAATCAGCATATTTTATAATTAAGTTGATTGCTTATTTTAATTTCACACAACTTCACTAACAGTATATTAACCAATATAACAAAAACAAGAAATTGAGCATTTAACTTCAAACTGAAATAAAATATGAATAAGTACAAGTATTTACATAATAGTTCTGGTCCATGATGTTTGAAATGGAACTATTAAACAAATTAAATATGTAATGCTTGTTTTCGAGTAACAGGTATCTGTATATAGCTAAATTTAACACAATAGGTACTAACAATAATTTTGAAACAACTTTCTATAAAATATACATTAACACTAACCTGAGTCAAAAATTAAGTTTTGAGTTGAAAGCAGTTTCCCAATAAATTGTCTCGGAACTTCACATATTACATTTTAATAAAGCTGACTGGGTTTGGTTTACATCACTTTCATAAAGAATGTATGTTCTCCCTGTTGGAGTAAATGGATTCACTTTTGTGAGAACATCCACAACTGACACCCACAGGACATCTGCATGTGCAGGATAAGAGAATGGCTTAGCTGGTCCACATGGATGAAGAATAGTTATTTTCACTTCATCAAGTTCTTAGTTTTTTCTAAAATGTACCCA
The DNA here is from genome assembly GCF_023864275.1 of Schistocerca cancellata. NCBI lineage: Eukaryota > Metazoa > Arthropoda > Insecta > Orthoptera > Acrididae > Schistocerca > Schistocerca cancellata. The sequence goes on from NC_064630.1 coordinate 633,191,755, forward strand.
AGCCACTTCTGCCATATACAGTGGTGACATGGCCTGATACATCTTGTAACCTCAGTTTGTCTGGTGATGTAGTTTCTTCCCTCACCCAACTCTGCATATCACCTGAGAAGTATTTGACTATTAATTTTGATGTGGTGTTTGGAATGAAAGTGTGAAATTGCTGTGTTCCTTTGATTGTCAATACCTCTCCAAGTTGGCTTTTTAAGAATATTTCTGAAGTAGTGTAGTCTTCTTGAGTGGAATATGCAAAATCAACATTTGTGATATTATCTACTGCCCACTCAAATAGATCTCGTGCAGTTTGGATCTGATTTTGGTATGGCCTTTGCAAACTTGCACGAGCTGCCAGTCTCTTTACTGAACCCCCTACTCCATCACAAGGCCCTTTCCCATGTGCTGTGGCTGAAAAGTGCCACTCAGTTTTTATGTTGAAGTCTTCCTCATGAAGGCAAAGGTTCAGGAAGTTTTTCTTGTTTTTATACTGAGCGGCAGAACCGTCAGAATAATAGTATATCTTTTTTGGAATCTTTTGAAATTTATTTGTTAGATATGAAATTAGCTTCTTTTGAAAGCTGTAAACCGCAGTTGTATTGTGCTCCAGGGAATCAGAAACAATGACATGCTCAATTTTGTCTTCCTGTTTGTAATATATAACAAAAGGATGAATGGTAATCTGTTGTCTTGTCCAGTGGAAACTCTGAGCTTCATCCTGTAGAACTAAACTATAATTTTCTGAAAAATCACATATAACAACAAATTCAGATTCCATAAGGTTTTCTCTTGTAGAGTTAAGGAATGTTCGTTGTTGCTTGGCAATGAAGTCATGCCGAATCAAAGTCGACATCTTACTACAAAATAAATCTATGAATTCTTCAGAAGTTTTCTGAACAATTTCCAGATTACATTGGTCAATTGACATCTAGTGTCGGAACTGAACTTGGTCAGTTTACATGAAAAGAGTCTTTTAAAATTTTATGTATGACAGTTTCTCCTGAACCGTATTCACAGTTTCCCATGTTGCAATCAAGTGATGGTGGGTTGCAAAGCATTTTTGCAATGCACTGCTTATAATTGTTTAAGCTGCTGTTTGTTACTGTATTTAGTTTGGCATTTTCTATCATTAATTTTATGTTTTGGTGAGTTGTGCACACGTATACAGTGTGTGTGCCACTCCAGCCAGCTAATACACAATGTTTTGGTCTCAACTCAGCAGATTTAGAGAAACCTATTTTTAAGTTAGAAAACTTGTCTTTAAAATGCTTGTAAGCTTCTTTAAGGTTACACAAAATAAGTCTTTTTGATATTTTTGTTTTATTTCTACTTGTTTCTGTAATTGTCACACAATCTTTAATACCTGGCATTGCCCTTCTAACTTCATCATTTCCATAAAATGAATGTACAGTTTTGACAGTTTCTGTTGGTAAACACTTCCCTGGTTTTGGGTTTGTACCTTCCATGAATCCTTTCTCTTCCAAAATTTTTTTGGACTGCCAAACAATGTAATTAGGGGAATTAAAGTCCCTCATTATTTTCCTGACACTCCACTTTTCAGGTAAACTTGTAAGAATCATTAGTTTTTTTGCTCTACTTATAGAATTTTTAAAGTTTCTTTTAATATTTTCAAGAACGGATTCATCAGTATCAGTATCTGACGAAGAAGTTTCAGGAGCAAAAAAAAGTTTACATGTCATTGATGAGATTTTCTTCACTTTTGATTTGGCGTAATGCCTAGATGTTAGTTTTATCTTGTCAATTGGGGACTCACCTAGTTCGTGAAGCATTGTGTTAAATGTTTTAACAGCTACTGAAGTTGGAGTGAAGTCAGGGTCTTGGTCTCTGATGATTATCTCTGATCCAGAAGATTCTTCTTCAACACTTTCATCACTGATGGACTCTGGTGTATTTTTCAATTTGGTTACATCTTTCCTACATTTATCACAAATGTTGGCACCACTTGGTATTTGAGGAAATAATTTGGGCATCCATGTTGTGACATTTCTCAGTTTTTTTCTGTCTCTAATAAAATGATTTGACTTCTTCAATGGATTACAACACTGCACTCTTACAGCACTGCACGTTTTACTTGGTTCCATATTTATACAAAAACCGCTTATAAACTGTCCTTCAATGTATAGATTTACTTGAAAATGAACTATTAAATATAATATATACAGACTGGTCAACACAGAGGTAACAACTGATTTGCACTAAACCCACAGTGCACAATAATGCTGTAGGCACACAAAGCCTTAGAAGGTAACAATGCAGACTACGTCATCTCAACAATGGCTCAAGTCTCTGAATTATTGTACAGACATCAAGCCCTATGTATACCGTCCTCTACTGACGTACTACTTTAAAGGTCAGTTTGGTCAAACTAACAATGAACCCATCATCATCCCACATTTATATTTTGCCATGTGATTTACAACAGTATGAAGTAGTTATGGAAATATTTTGAAAATTTTCAATTATGTTTTTTGTAAAAAAATTAAAATTAAATCAAAATATTAATTAGTATTTTGAAAAAGGTTATTAATTAGAAGCTATGTTTTTGTCTATCACTGGAAAGAGCATGAAAAATGCTGCAAAATGACACCTTTCCCAGTTCTCTAGCTCAATTAGGGCAGCTCCTAGGGCAATTTAAAAAAAGTCTGTTCACACATTTTTGGCCAGTTGTTGAAAAGTTTACATGACCATATTTCAGGAATGGTTTGAGGTAAAAAATTGAAATTTGATATTTTTCTTAATTTCAGCACCCACTATACGTATACCAACTTTCAGCAGTATCTAAGAGGGTGAGGTAAAATTTTTATTTAAAGTGTGTTGATTTGACATGGAATGACTCAGGCACAAGGCACAATGCAAAGTATTTATCATAAAGTGTGCATACTTTTCCCCATTCAATGAAATAAAGGCCTATCATATGCAGTCTGATTATGTCAGACCACACATTCACATTCCGTTGTAAATGTTTGAAAACCTGATGAATTCAATATATGTTTTCTATTTACTACTACCGCATGTTTCTCAAATTCACATTCCCATGATTTATGAATGTGCTCTCATCAGTAAACAATACTTTCTCCACAAATTTGTCTTGCTGGAGACCTCACTGATGCTATTCAAAATAATGTTGGAAATCTCTCCCATAGCTCCTGACATAAAGAAACATAAAATGGATGATATTTATAAACCAAATACAGTATCACATTGTTTTTTATTATTGTTATAAATCTTGGACTATCATAAACTATTGCAACTTGATGTGTAGGATTAATCAGGGACCCTTAACCTCACAGAACAATTTCAAGTGACAACTGTAATAAGCAAACTATATTCTCATTGCTCACATACATGTGATTCACAATATTGTTCACACATTTATTTGTTCTTGCCTACAGATTCTCTGTGGCAACTTTCAAGTGGAGAGAATTCATACAGAGTTGTACATGAAAATATTCTACCAAACAATGCTGACACCTGATTTCATGTCTGCTGAATTTATCAATTTAACTTTTATGCAGATGTTCTTTCACTGAATACAAATTTTATTTGCAATACTCATATGATCACATGAGATTGATGGTGTGCAATAGTAGTCCATTAACTGACGACTGTTTGTTACATGAAATTTAGTCACTTGTTACTTGTGCCAAGTTCTTGTTTTTCAGTGTGCTTTTAAATTATTTTAAGGAGCTTATGCTTTTCTCTTTCCTTTAATCTGTTAGATAATTTATTTAAAAATATGTAACCAGAAACTACCATTGCCATTGCCATTAGTCTTCTATAAGAGTGAGACAAAAAATAGCCAATGTCAATATGGAATGTGATTACAAAGTGAGAATTAAAGTGTTACCTTGTAGTGGGTCCACATTTGCCTCTATTTGGTCAAGAGGATGAATCATCTTGGTGCACAGTAATACCCTGAACTTATAAATGTGATAGATGGGCCCGCATGATAACTGTGTAAGTCAAATTCACATAATTTGGAGTCCAATTTTGCATATAAATACATACAAATTATGTTCTGTTAAGACCAGAGACTAAAGAAAACAGTCTAGTTTAGAACAGAAAATTTTAATAAAATATTCAACAATACAACAAATTATGTAGCACAGTATTATGCATTGTAATAATGTAAACTGAAGTTATCATGATGTAAAACACTCCATAAAATCTAACAATGTTATCTGACAACTAAAATTTTTTCTGCTCATACATAAATTTTTTATTCCCAATTTTGTAGCATAAATGTGCTTTTCATTGGGGTCTATTTTTTTCAAATGTTTGTAACCCTTTTATTAACTGATCTGAGGCCTTCTCACAAGTTTGCAACTGTCATTTGAACCACTGATTGAACTGGCTCTCAAGAATCAGGATGTTTAATGTTTTTTCTCTTAACCATGCATTTTTATAAGCTCATCAACTGTCAGCTTCTAATTGTGTGGATCTGACAGTTCTAAATTTGCCTGGCAATATCAACCACTTCTTCAGTCACATTGTCAAATTTGATGAGGATCTGGTGCTGATGCCCCTGGGGTTTCAGTGGTGATAAAAATTGGCACAGTTTGTAACACCATAGCTCTAATACTCTACTGATTTATTTTGCCTTTTGTTTCATTTAATGTTACATCGTTGAGCTTCTGTAAATATGTTTGATTGAATCGATAACACAAAATTGTATACTCCTTTCTTTGTAAAAACTTTGTATGTCATGGTTGATTCTATGCAATGTAGTATATCTGTCATTTAAATTCTTTTTCTCAATTGGAGGGAGACAAAACTTACTGTATACATTTGGAATTTGGGTGAATAAATTTTTTGTAGAAATACTAATATGTGTAAATGATATGTTTTATTTAAAATGTTAGTTTGTTGTTATGTAAACTGCTGACCTTCCCTTATGGTGAAACTTCCTGGCAGATTAAAACTGTGTGCCCGACCGAGACTCGAACTCGGGACCTTTGCCTTTCGCGGGCAAGCGCTCTACCAGGAGACGAGATACTGGCAGAAGTAAGGCTGTGAGTAGCGGTCATGAGTCGTGCTTCGGTAGCTCAGATGGTAGAGCGCTTGCCCGCGAAAGGCAAAGGTCCCGAGTTCGAGTCTCGTTCGGGCACACAGTTTTAATCTGCCAGGAAGTTTCATATCAGCGCACACTCCACTGCAGAGTGAAAATCTCATTCTTCCCTTATGGTTCTTAATTATGTTGTATGTAAAACTTGTTGTGGTTCCCCTCAGGAACAGAACTGTGCATCGTGCGCAAACTGTGGTTGACCTAGGTAGAAAAGGTGGAACAAGCTACCAAACTGTGCACTGCCATGTAGAGTTTGTATATTGTGCTGGTTCCAAGAGAGGTTTTTTCTGCCACTTTCCAGTGCCTCAAATGGATGGATAAATAGCTGGAACGATTCTGGAATTGGTATCCATCATCGCCGCCAAGAAGGGACAGAGTCCAGCAATTCTGCCTGCAAATCCACCTACCAACATGCAGTTGTCACCACATTGCGCAATCACTGTAACGGAATACTATAATAATGTACAGTGAAGGATCTGCTTATTGGATGTGTTAGTGTTCTCAAATATAAGGTAACTTATAATTGAATTCATGTACCTACCTTGATTTTTCCCTATCACAACGCCTTTCAGGTTCCTCTCCATTTAAACTACGATTACCGAGTGTCCTAGTTTGTGGAAAAAATGAAAGCCTCAGAACATTAAATAATGTTGTTTGATCTTTGGTAAGTAGGGAGTATTCAGATTTACTGTGGATTTAGTGAAATTGTGGGAGGTAGTAAATGTAGTCTTGTGTAAGCCTCCCAGGGATGGAAACAGTTTAATTTAAAGTTTTGTGGAGTTTCAAAGTATCCTATTTAATCATTTACTTGCAAGTAGAAGACTGTGGTAATCAAGACAATTTGCAGTTTCTTTTAAAGATTAAAAGCTCTTAAAACTGAGGCTTATAAAGTTTTGCTTAATAAATGATCACATTGCTGCCTGTAGTAAATTCTAAAAGGTGAGTCAGTTTCTTGCAATTTTGTCAACATTGTGTTTCACTGTAGTAAAAGTGGAAAACTGCAATAGTAGAAAATTATATGTTCGTGATTGCTAAGTGTTTGTCTCTCTTGTGTATTGGAAGTGCATATTAATAGTATAACAGGATCCACAGTTTGTCTATTGTGCTAATGCTAGGTAACAAGTAACGGGAAGACCACTATTTATGAAAACCATAATTTCTTTATTCAAAAGACAGTGAGAAGTAACCTGTTAGAGAATTCCATTTAACTTTCATTCTGAATAGAATAGTATTTAGTTGAGAGATATTTAACCTATGACCAGTTCATAAAAGTGCAGTGAACTGCATTTATAATTTTATGTCAGCTAGGAAAATATTTGAACGATAATACTGAACCTATGTCCAATTAATGATTCTACAGTGAATAGTAATAATAACGTTATAAAGACCATTCAGTTTGATTAAGCACTGAAAGTAATAGTGTGTTTCGTTATTCATTATATTTATGCAAATAGTTTATGCTGCTCTAGCTGTTAGCTTCAATCTTACCGTATACATACGTATGTGTCAGGGTTCATTGCACTCGCCTGTGGCAAAGTATAGGTTGTGTTTGTCCCTTAAAGTTACTCATACCTGCTTTCTTAAACAAGAACGTTAATCTTTCTCTTGCCTAATTAGGCTGGTGACCATTTTCCTTATTCTTTAAACAGTATAGCTAGTCAAAAATATTGTTTGTTATTGTTCAAATATTTACGTAATTCTGACTTTCACTTCCGATAAGCCACCTACGTTAGGTACTACACGCTCAACATAATAAAATTCCTCTCAGAGATTAACACTGCTCTGTTGCTTTATATCATAATTGCTTTAACAAGACAGTTTTATTTCATGACCTGCCTTCAACTTTAAGGTTAGGGACAGCAGTAGCAGACGGTAGTGTTATAAGTTTTTCACAGATGCCAGTTAATGTTTTTCATTCCATGATTGTCCAATAATTCTCATGGCATCTAAAACATTGAATTGCTTCCAAAATTCAATACCAGAGAGCTCATTGTTTTGTCTCATAGTTTCATGTAGATGTGCAAATAGTTGTCTCATTTAATAAGCTTCAGATGTTTTACTGTCTCCCTGGTCTATTGAATGAAGCAAGTTGATTGTATTCAGTGGCAAAAATACAACTTTCACACATGGGTTGAAAAAATTAGAGTAACAGGAGGATGACCTGGTGTGTTGTCAATTAATAGTATTACTTTAAGTGGGGTTTGTTTTAATTGGCAATAAATTTCGACTTCAGGTATGAAGCAATGACCAAACAATCCTCAAAAAGAGAAGTCGCCACTCAGGCTTCAGCATTCTACTTTCAAATCATGGGCAATTCAGCTTTATATGTATTTTTTAAGGCTCTTGGATTTTCAGAGCATTAAACTAGGAGTGATTTTAATTTACAATCACCAGCTGCATTTGTGCCAACCATCACTATCAATTGATCTTTGGCAGATTTAAAACCTGAAAAATTTTTCTTTTCACACATGATGAAAGTTCTTTAAGGCATCTTCCAGAACAGACTAGTTTCACCTATTTTGAATATGCTTGGCTGGTATAGCCACATTCTTCTATCACTGCTTTGAGTTTTTCTGGCTAGAGCAACACAGTCTCTTTATCAGTGCATGCCACCTCTCCCCTTTCTGCAATGCTAGGCCAATAATGACTTTTGAATTCACTAAACCCCCATTCCCAGCTTTAAACATTTCATCTTTGGCCAACACCACAGCTTCTTCTTTCAATCTCTCAAAAGTCGGCTTAACTTGAGAGCACATTGCACTGATTATCATACCATACTTTTAACATTGTTTATATCTGATCAATAATACTATGACAATTACGAATGATACTTGTACTAAATATTTAGCGTTTCTTACAGCTTCGAGAATTTCTATTTACCTTTACAGTTGCTCTGACAATTGATTCCAGTAGATCAGACTTGTTTCCCAATTCACAAATTTTCATTTTTGCATTGATTTCTTTGATAATATTACGTTTACATTCCAAACAGAATGATTTTCTTTTCTTGTTTGATACAAAAAAATCATTTCCACTTTGTTTAGATAACCCAATTAGAATCTATCAATCAAGGCAGCTCCATAGAAAATGATTCTGCATGAAACATGTCCAAACCTGCAGTAAGCCAAATACTAGGTGGGAGGAGTAGGTAAATAGATGTCATATATTGCTCATTTTTATATAACACCTGAAATTTCTTGTTTTGTGTCTTTTTTAATTTATGCAGACCTGAATTACATTAATTATATACTGATGTCCCATGTATGAGCAGTTGCAGCTCACGTGCTTCCACAGAACCTAAGAATGAAAAGAAAATGTGTGAAACCACTATATTTTACTAGTATTTCATCTCAAGGAAAAAGAAAGTTATTTAGCACCTCGATAATGCTCAGTTTGTGCTTTCTTTGTAGTCTTCCATCAAACTTATTGTGTGAGTATTTTGTTTTGTATAGTTTAAAACTGGAGAGACTATTAAAAGGCATCTTTGCCTAGTAAACTGTGACAGTCTTTGGTGGAGTCGTTATGTTGAAATGATACAGGTGTACTACTTGTCATTCTTCTACTCGTGACTTTCAAGTGATTCTGTTTCTCTTTTTTTAATACAAACATGGCCAAGAGTTGTGTACAGATGCAGTAATTGATGCCTATAAGTTACATGTGCTTTAATATGTAGTAAAGGAGTGGTCTAGAAATTCAAATACTGTAAAAAGATATCTATAATCTTTTCAATTTTCCTCACTCTCATCCAGAACTTTTAAAGAAATGGGTGTATGCAGTATGAAGGAAATACTGGACTCCATCAAAATATAGCATCAGTTGTAGCTCTCATTTTACAAAAGACAGCTACATGTTTTGATCAGCAGCTGACAGACGGCTGCTGAAGGATGACACTATACCAAGTTTATTCAGGTTTCCAGGCCATTTGCAAGTGAAAATCAACCATAGAAGGAAACTTGTTTGGAATAAACCATCAGTTTCTGAGGTAAAACCCTGTATTTAACTAGCAATACGGACACCCATTTCTGTTGATGTATCGTTTCTGAATATGAAGTAGCTCATAACTGTTGCTGATGGATTCTTTTAATTTCGTTTCAGGAAATCAAGGAGATCCAAACAACAAATAAATTGTGTGCATCCAATGACAATAATGAGAAGTGTGATGCATGTGTTCAGACTGATGTCTCTCACAAAACTGTGGCCCTTAGGAAAAAGTGAGGCGACTGCAGATGGAACTTAAGCACTATGAAAAAAAGATGGAAACAATGCCAAAATTGATTACAGTGCTGAAAAATAGAAACTGCATAAATGACAACATAGAAAGTGTTCAAGAACATTTTAGTGGCTTTGGTTTTGTCTCTACAGTTACCCAATTGAAGCAGTTGTGCAATGAAGCAATCTGAATGATACAGTGAACTAATCAAACAATTTGCCCTCACTCTGCATATCTATTCGCCTAGGGCATATAAACTTGTATGCTCCATCTTTCTTTTGCCTCACCCCAGTATTCTTCATAGTTGAGTGTCAGCAGCAAACTGTGAACCAGGCTATCTACAAGAGGTTTTCAAAACATAATACCACTGACAAATGATATCTTAAACAGTGTGTACTTATTTTTGATAGTATGTCATTTAGGAAGCATCTTCCGTCGAACAACAAAGATGCAAAAGAACTGGATACTGAAGATTTAGTTTTTCAGATAGAGTCATATGCTGAAAAGTTTAAGTGCACAATCACATATTTCTTTGTGAGTAAACTGTCATCAGATGTAATGACTGAAATTGTGAGAGTTTGCGTACTGAAACTGTTCTCTGTAGGTGTTCTTCTGAGGTCAGTGACATGTGGTGGTGCTGCTGTCAACATTCATTCACTTAAAAATCTTTGATGCTCACTGAATCTGGAAAAATTTTGCCCCTTGCTTCAAGCATCCTGCCAATGACAGTAATGTTCGTGCAATTCTTGAGTCATGTAATGTGCTGAAATTACTTCGTAATACTTTACCTGAAAAGAAAATTAATAACTGCAAAGCTGGAGATGTGAAGTGAGACTTTATTTTGAAATTACACTATTTGTAAGAGTGTGAATCTTTAGAAATTTGCTTTACTCTCTAATTCAATTGCAAATTTCTATAACAATAAAATGAACATCTCTCTAGCAGCCTAGAGAATGAGCTGCAGTGTTGCTAATGCCATTGAATTTCTAAAGAATCCCAGCATCCAGATTTTCAGGATTCATCAGGATTATTGATAAACTGTTTAATTTGCACAACTCTAGGAATGTTCATGCTAAGTTCTTTACATGACCATTACGAGCTGAAAATGTAAATTGTTGGGCTGAATTTCTTTGTCATGTAGAAAAATACCTTCAGACATTAAGGACTAATGGTGTGTGTGTGTGTGTGTGTGTGTGTGTGTGTGTGTGTGTGTGTGTGTGTTTTTGTGTGTTAGTACATCCAAAAAAAAACTGTTCTGGGATTTTTGACTTGTATACATGGTGTTTGTAGAGTCTTGTACCACAAGAAAACAAGGGAGAGGACATTGTAATGGGTGGCTGGTACCCTCTTTCTACAACAAAAATGCACACGCAGATTAATATGGTTCTTTATTTACATGGAATAGAGTCCATTTGTTGTGGTAGAAGCTGATCACTAAGAGTCCTCTTGAAGTCAGTATTGGTTATCTTGCTACTACGAACTTTAGTCTCACTGTTAGTCCCACTATAGGCACTAATCTGGTCACTATGTACTCCTGTAACCTGCAATGTGAACTGGGCCCTCTCTGTGAATCTACTGACAGATGCCAAACTGGAATAGTGAGTCAGTGAGACAGAGAGGCCGAGCAATTGAGTTAGTCCCTCCAGTCAGCGGCAGCAGCCTAAATGCTTGCTGTCAAGAGGGCATTAATGGCATGTTGCTTGGCAGTGTGTTTCTGGCCTCTCTCATGATAGGCATGCTTGATCCAGCATCTACTAATCAACCACTTCATCTTCGCTGACTGGTGTGTTGGCAACAGCTTAGGCAGCTCAGTGTTAGAAGCCTCTCCCAGAAGTTTCTGTTTCAGGATACTGAAGATCTGAAGAAATTTTTAACATACGAACTCTCACAGGATCATCTAGAACACTTTTTTTCTTGCTACAGATCTAGGTTTGACTGGAACAATAATCCTCCCACATTACAGCTCCAGTCTGGTCTGAGAACAATGTTGCTCAAAAACAGTGTTACTGCAAGTGACAAGAGTAAGGTAGATGACATTGAGAAGGTGAGCTCTTTCAGTGTTCATGAATTCATAAGCCATAAGAAGCAAAGTGGTAAGTTCACTGATAATAGTGAAGATACTAGTTACTTTGAGGCTCTTGATTCAGCACTACTCAGTAGGTACCAGAAGACTATTATTTATTATAAATCAGGATATGTTGTGAAAAAAATTATGCAAATGTTAAGATGTTTTGAGTGCAAAGAAATTATTACTGTTCCCACACGTGTCCAAATGATCACACTTACTGCAAGACACCTGTGGCACATCCAGCTGCCCTTACTATGAAGGTTGACAGAGGTGGTTTGCTTCACTCACCTGTAGCAGTGCTTAAAATAGTGCAGCATATAAAGAAATGCTTTCATTCTGCTCTAGTGAGATTTAACTGAAATTCAAAGCATTTTTATGACAAGCTTATTAACTCTGTTTGTTGCTTCTTTGATGAACAAGCCAACATATTTGGCAAAGCACATACGCTAGTCTTTGCCATTGACTGGGAATACATGCATCAGACACAGTTATTATGACATACTTCTTCTGTGTGCCTTCAGATTAGACTATAGACACACACAAAACAATCAACAACTGCTGCACGGGGTAACAATTCAAGCATGAGGCAGAGGTTGGGCAAGCTAATTACATTTGCCAATGTGTGACATGTGAGTATATATTGAATGAAGCAAATTAAGATTTGATGTTTATGCCGCGCTGACTGGTCACGGTCCACTTATACAGCAACATCAAGATTAAGCACTTCAAGACAAGTGACTTAGGAATTGTATATACTGAGGAACATTGTTCTTTTGCCTGTCACACTTTGCTTGCAACACATCTGTTTAACACAAAGTTAAGTATTGTAATCATTTCCTTTTGTAATAAAATTCATTAATACAATTTGCTTGAATTGTTGTCTAGTGACACCTCATATTTGATGAGTAGGCAGGATTCAACAAATCTTTTGCACATAGATTAGATTTTTGAGAAGCATGATCTGTCAGCAACTTTAGCGGCATTACAGAAATTACATATGTAAACACAGCAGAATAATTGCAGAATTGATCTATCAGGGAGGAGTTAGAAGGTACAAGGCAATAGCAAACTGTTAACTATAAACTAAAAGCACACAGCATCATGTACTGTAAATATATGGTAACTGTATTTTTCTATGTAGTGGAACAATTTCACACATCGCGCTGGTATAACTTGAAGACTGTGATGTCATGCATCACAGATTTGCTTCGTGTAGAACAATAGCCTCTACAGTTTAGTATTGAACTCACTGAATGGACGTCACATCTACTTTAGTTTTTATCTATAATAGAAAAGAATACCACAGTTGCTAGATTTAGTGAAAAACTATCTCAGACAGGATGAATGAGAGAAATAACATACTTTAATATCTTACCTGGTTTGACCACTGATGGAAAACGTCCACATTTGCAATTACATTTTGAATGATTTAACAAGTTTATCACAGTACCAGTGCTACAAGACCCAAATGATGCATACTTAACATACATTACAGTGATAGGTGGAGTATTGAATTTCCTGTTATTTCTATTTACATACACTGATGGAGAAAAGAATCCCAGCACCAAGGAGTTGTGCCATAGAACAAAACTTGGTAGGAGTGTTTCTACATCTGAAAGATGATGTCTATTCAGATTTCATGCCAGTCACAAGAGAGTGGCACTAGTAACGCCACTACAATGATATAAATCAGATTTGCTGTAAATAGGCATTTAATGATCGTAAACATTAGTCTCATTTGAGAATGGACATTGTGAGTTGATGTTAGTCAAGAATGCCTTTAAGATGGCAAATACACCATTACCAACAGCTCACCAAGTTTAAACAAGGTTGTGTACTAGGACTTCAAGGAGCAATATTGCAGGAAGACTTAGTGGCAATGTAGCCGTTGTACATGACTGCTGACTGCGGTGGTCATGAGAATATATGGTCGCAAGAAGACTGGGTTCCAGATGGCACATGGTGCTAACAAGAGGAAAGACCATTGTGTTCGGCATATGGTTGGGACACACTGTATTGCATGTGCTGCAGCAATTCTAGCAGCGGTTGGCACCACAGAGACACAATGAACTGTTAAAAATTGGTTACTTCAAGGGCAGCTCCAAGCCAGAGGCCCTTTAGCATGCATTCCACTGACAGCAAACCACCACCGTTTGTGACATATGTGGTGTCAAGCAAGACCTCATTTGAGAGTGGAACAGAGGTCTGTTGTATTTTCTGATGATAGCCATTGATGATAGTGATAGCTGTGTGTTGGTTACAAGGAGACCAGGTGAGTGCCTGCAACCACCCTGTCTGTAACCTAGACAAACTGGACTTACACTGGAGTTATTATTGGTATGCGATTTCATAAGATAGCAGGAGCACTCTCATGGTTATCTCACACAACCTCACCACAAATTGGCACATCAGTCAGGTGATTCAACCTGTTGTGCTGAAATTCGTGAACTGCATTCCATGGGTGGTTTACAACAGGAAATGCTCACCTATATATCACTGTTGTAACCCAATATGCTCTACAAAGTATTGATGTCTTGCCTTGGACTGCTCTGTCACCAGATCTGTCTCCAATCGAGCACATATGGAACATCACTATACAACAATTCCAGCACATCAACAACCATCATTAACTGTCCCTGTATTGACTGACCACGTGCAACAGGGGCGTGGGACTCCATCCCACAAACTGACATCCAGCACTTGTATGACACAGTGTGAGCATGTTTGCATGCTTGCATTCAACATTCTGCTGGTTACACTGGTTATTAATGTACCAGCACTGCAATGGCTTTCTTCACGCTTACATTAACCTGTGAACTTGCAATGTTAATCACTTAAATACTTTACCTACACAAATGTATTCCCAAAATTTTGTTGCTCTATGTTAATTATTTATTGGTGTAGGGGTATTTTTTTCCATCAGTGTAGATTGATGAAATAAAATAACAAATTAGAAAGTGACTTAGGGGGTTGATAGTTAACAATTTTAGTTTCACAAGGGAATGCTGAAAAGTAGTAATGCCTCCACATTTTTATGTGAAAAATCTTAAAGCTTTTTAAATAAAGCAAACTTTATTAACATTCTGCATACATTCTACATCTTTATTCTTATGCCCATACACTTTTTTCTGAGCTTAGTCACCCTGGCAACAAACGCATTCCCCTTAACAAGAGACTTGTTTGTTGAAACCATTACCGTAAAATGTTTGAGTTTGGTGACAGAGCTACCACCTTACCTCTGCTTGCACTGCTTCCTTACTATCAAACTGAAGTCCTCCAATGTGTTCTTTAAGTGTTGGAAACAGATGAAAACTGGATGCAGCTAGGACAGAACTTTATGGAGGATGATTGTTGACATTGAAATTGAGATGTGAAATTGTTGCAAATGTTGCTCGCTCGTGTCCACACACGGCATTGCCATGCTAAAGGAGAGGGTGCTTGATGTGTGTATGAACTCTTTGAATTCATGCTTTCAGTTTCCCATGCATCAACATAGAAACATTACACACCACTGTGTCACATGCTACAATTCGGAGCCCTCTAGCAGCATACAGTTGCAACTTGAGTCAGCGATATGGAAAGTCTACCAGGTAAAATGTGTGACACGAAGTACCTCAACTGATAATGACAAAATTTTCTCACTGTGTGAATACTGAAGGATGGTCTGATTTAACTGTTAAAAACCATTCAAACGCCAAGATCGTACAAAATATCTTTTACTCAAGACAACCAGATCAGCAGTCTTACCTGTCATCTGCAGGTCTTAAAACATTTTTTGTAGCAAAAGATGTACATTTTATGCTGACCTCATGCATGAGTTTTCAAGTGTCTAAAATTAAGCATATTTTATATGTTTTCATCACCAAAATATAAAAAAAAATGCATAGCATCTTGTCCAAAAGGCCATGTCCTTATACATATTGCTCACAAGTATCTGTGAGCAATACATAACTGGACATGGTCTTTTTGGCAAGATGCTGTGCATTTTTAAGTATTTTAGCAGTGACTCGAGCATAAGGCTGAAAGTTCAATCAGAGTAAGGCTCATTTGAAAGTGTTGTGTTAATGGTTATGACAGGAAAAATATTAGCTCCTAATGACTCACCATGTGTATCAGGAGGGTGACAGAAAATGAGTGTCCGGGAGATGAAGAGATTAACCTTCTATGGGTTGTATGTATTACACTTCACAAAACGAACATTGTCAACATTCAAGAAATGTTCAAACAAACCAGTAACTAGCATCAGGAAAACTGAATGAAAAATGTTGTAGCACAGGGATCACAAAGAGTCGCACCATCAAGATCGAAGGTGAACTTCTTGTGAGTTACAAACCGAGCAGGATCTTCAGCTACATATCCATTCTTAAAGAATGCACATAGAATCATATTGGTGTAACAGAGTGATGAGAACTGATGGAATGTGATGGCATGCAACACAACTCGAAACAGTCTGTCATGGAGCTTATCGTGTAACTGGCTATCCTTTAAGGTGTAGCTGCGCACAATGAAATAATACATATTTTTTACAGGCACAAAAAATACCAACATCCAGAGACCTAATTTTTCTAGTGATTCCAGGTGGTATGAATTGCAATCTCACACACTTTCCAGAAGGGGTAGTTTGTTCTACAGGAGTATGATTTTGTATGCAGACCAGGAATCAAGCAAAAGCAAGTCACTTTGACTAACTATTGGTCAAAGGCAGTGGTCATACCATAATTGTAGTTCTCTTGTGCCCATTTTCCCACTCTTGCTTGCAGTGATATTCCTTGCTATCCTTGCAAGATCACACACACTAGAAAGAATCATAGGGGGCAGAGCACCTTCAACTTCTCGCAGAACAACAATTAACTTTCCAGTCATTTTACCACCCAGATTAACAATCAGCATAATTTTATATGAATGTGTTAAGGCACTGATGTTAGTCAATCTTGGTACAACGTTCTTGGTACCTCAATTTCCAGTGTTCCTTTCATATACTTTTCCTCTTCAGATCCTGACTGGTCAGAGTTGAAAAAAATTCCTCCCTGAAGGATGGGATAAATTTGCTCACCTTATCTACAAATTTTCGGGACAATACCACAGTTTACTGTGCATTGTCTCGTTGACACTTTGTTAGAAAATCTTGTTATCTTACTTTGTCCATTTGTGTAGCACTATTTGAAATTATGCAACCATCCACTGCTCCACTTGAAATCACGGTAATCTAGGTCACTTGCAATTTGATGTGCATATTGTAATAGGTCACTATCATGCACATTCTGTAAATTGTCTCGAGCTTCCCTGAAATGCGCAAACACCAGTTTGTGTAATCATTGCACCTTGTCCTGTCTTGAATATCTGTTGCTACAGTCTTATTCGATATCTGTCCATAATTGTTTTTTTAATATGCTGCAGATGATCTCCCATGTACATAATTATATTTAGTATCTGTTCCTTGGACAGCAATTGTCCTTTACTACATTTCACTGGAGACAGAATTTGTGGCTCCCTGTCTGACAAGGATGATGAACTGCATGGCTTGACACCTGTTTCAGTATCACTTTCACTTGTTAAGCACATATTGTCATTACTGTATTCCTCATGCACATTGTCTTCACAGTCAAGTGTATATGACACAACACATTCCACTGACTCACCTTGCAGAAACAAAAATATTTCATCTGTCACTTCTTTCTCACTCTGTGAAATTCCCTGAGTTCCTTACTGTCAACTTTGGCAACTATCATTGTAGATATAATGCAATGTTTGCTTTGTTTATCATTGCCATTGCTCTGCTTTGCATCAAAACTACTAGCACTGTATAACTGTCGAGAGTTACTTGTCTACTAAGCAGCTCAGCTACTTTCATACCCTCATGCTGTTCTCACCATTGGATACGTTCAGTCCTGTCCTGTTACCAATAGCAGCCAGTATAGTGGTTGCATAGTAGACCAGTGGTTCCCAACAGGTGGTCTGCGGACCTCCAGGGATCTGCAAGCTATGCCAGAGGAGTCCACAAGATGCTATTAGAACAAAAAATATATAAAATATATTTTGTATGATAACAGATTTTTTGTTTTGGCCGCTTCCTGCATGAATAGAGCTTTAGCAAATGCTAACTTCTGCATCTAGCGTCTTCCTAGAGCCAACTGACACTAGCACACTCTAGCGCAAAACTAGAATTAGATAGAGGCAAATAGTTCTGATGTATGCCATTAGACAGCTCGTGCTGCCTCTTTGCAGCTGACAACTAACAGTCATCTCCTGAAGAACTGAAAATTAAAACTAACTGTATACTGATGGAGTACTCTGTTGTAACTGTATTTTTTCAAATAAATAATAAATTGTATGAAATTAGTGTTTTCTTATTTTTCACACATATCTACTCAATACAATCTCAAGTGTAGTATACTTGAAATACCAGTACACTCAGTTTTCATTTTTTCCTGTCATTTTCAGTTCATACTCAATTTTTTATTTTTTTAAGGAGTTTGTTATACTAAACACCCAGATTTGAAGATGAAGATTTTGGGCAATAATCAAAAATTTAACAATAACAATTATGGCTAAATTGAAAAATTTTAAGCTCAATATTTTTTCAATAATGAATATGTCAATGTTTTTTCTAAGTACCAAAAATAGAAAACGTATAAAAAGACTCTTAATTTGGCTTTTTTAGGTACTTGATACTGTGATATGACAAGGTACCAATCAGGCTCGATGAGGGGGTCCTCAAGAAAATTTTGTTGGGAACCCCTGTAGTAGACCATATGTGAGGTGTCAAATTCCATAGATAACACTGGTCTTTTGCGACTTCACACTCAAGGGATTCCTTGTTAGCTTCATTATCAACATCATCGATATGAGCATGTAAGTTTGTACTATGCTTAAGCCAGAAGAAAGCAATTGTAACCACTGCTGTACAGATGGCCTACATACAAAACTCTCCCACAAAGGCCGAGAATGATATTCCTGTCTGTAGTTTAGCCTCTTAGCCTAGTTGCAGAAATGACAAAAAATCTCAGTAGGAAACACATGCAGCTACTTTGCACTCTAATGCTGTGTGGGTACGCATGTCAAATTAATTTAGGACTGGCCTGTGATTACTCACTAGTATGCAGGGCTCTCGAAGTCTCTCTAGAAGGCAAACGAAATCTAGTGTAGATGGGAACTGACAACACTGCACAAAATTTTGGCAGTGCTGTAATCTTCCAGGTACTTCCATCTATGCTCAGTTGATACTTCTTGTCATTTCAGTGAAATATTCTGAGTGGTTCTCATATAAGATGTGAGAGTGAGCATGTAAAATTCATTGTAAAACCCATCGTCTGCCGCAGTTCAGACATCGGTCACTAAAAATCAGCCATCGACAGAGCATCTCCAATGTCCATCATACCTCATGCCAATTGCTTCCAACATTCATCCGCATTACATATTAACAGCATTTGTGAAGTAAACCCCCTTGTTTGTGTGTCGCCTATAACAGAGTGGTAGCTGGCAGCACATTGGCAACTCTGTAGCAGCATGTGGCAAACTTCAACTGTCAAGTAATTTTTTTCAGACTATAGGATCTATGGTCATTATGAAAGAAGGTTTACTGTAGCAGTATGTTGTTGGCCTAGCATTAGTGCAAGATTATTGTTTCGCTCCTGGATTTGGATGGCGGTTCGTATCTCGCTGGAGAAATATTGTGATTAATAATTTTTCTTATCTCGGTTTTTATTCAATCTGCAAATGGCCAGAATGAAATTTAGTAACGAAATTTAAGGATATATCTTAAGCCATGTCATGGCCTCTGTTCAATAACTTGTACGAGTAACCAGAAGTACCTGTTTAAGAAACACTGAGTTACAACAGAAGACAAGCTATGCAAAGGCTTGGAAGGATCATTAATGACAGTGATTTAGGTTTTGTTTATTATTTAGGGAATCCTCAGCCCAGACAAATGTTGTGGAAGCAATGAACACGTTGAGTAGCATTTGTCTATTGTAAATTTGGATGTGAAAAATGTATGGAATAGCAGAATTGCATCCTTGTTCAAACCTTTAGTTTTGTATCTGCATCAGAGTAGATACACTTTCCTTGCGAATGCTGTTTGATTACTGGTGATATCTAATAATTTGTTTGCCTATTTTCCTTATACTTCTGCTTTCACTACATTTTCACAGTGAGAGTCTCAAAATGCTGTCATACCTGTGTATGACAGCAGAGCACGAGTACCAAAATTGCGCAATATACTATTACTTTGTAACATTTCAGTAAATTGGTTTTGCAGCTACTTTATATTTGTAAGGGCAGTTGTATTGCTTTTTCCTGTAACTTTTTTTTTTTTTTATGGCAGACATCTCAATAATAAATGTGATTGATTCCATTGAAACCAGCTAGCCCACCCACCATCATCCAGACAAGTTGTAAATTAATGTCAAAGACACGTCTTTATAATGATTTTCTTTGTAAAAACTTTTACTGAAAATTACAAGAAATTTATCTACGCTGTGTTACTAAGAAATTTCTGACAAGGAGCACGTAGCTTGTGATGCTTTGTAACAGATTGTGAAAGAAAATTTTGCCCACTTCTGACCTTGTACTTCTAAAGTTCGAAATGAGCCATGCTGGGCAGGTGTTTTGATAGATTATGATAGACTGCTATGACCACTATTGCCTTTAACTAATGATGAAAGCTTTGTCAAATGCTTGATGGAGACAGAGAATCTTTGACTGTGTTATGGAGATGGAAAGAATCTCAAAGAACAACTAAATGGTTTCTTCAAAACAATAAACAGTGGCTTTCTTCTTCCATGATTATTAATGTGGGTATTGAAATTTAATACAGAAATATGGCAATTTAATTATAATTAGTACAAAAACCTAAAAAAAGGTCCAAATTCTGCACAATCACACACACACACACACACACACACACACACACACACACACACACACAAATTCAGAAGGAATTTCAAATTTCAAATGTGGCTAGGGCTTGTTGTTGATCGCCCAAAGTTGAACATGGGAATTCCAATGAGCATAATACTGTGCTGTAAGGGAACAGGTGAAGTAGGCAAGTGATTGTTCACCCTCCAGCGTGGTACACATATTTCTGTCACCGCAGATTCCGCATTGCCGGGTTGCTGCCCACGCGAGTCAGCTAGCAACGCAGAATAAAAGTGGGTCTTTCTGTCGGCCGGGCAGCTGTTGTCATCAGACATCCTGCTGCGTCGTCAGACACCACACTTCCGTGTCGCGTTCGGGTCAGTAGGCTGCGAGGACACTGACCGCTTCTGAGTATGTATGTAAGAGTTTTTAATAAAAGTTAAAGTAAATTGTTCAGCCGTGTTCAAATGCTGATCACCGGCTAGCCCTAAGACGCTCACGCCCACCCACCATCATCCTGACCAGTCAAATACCTTATAGTTCATCTTTTTCTTTTACTTTTTGAGAAACCATCATGTCTGCTCACATCCTACAGCTGAACGAAGATTTCATTCATCTTGCAGGTTGTATCATATGGCTACAAAGTGGAGATTGAAAAATTTCAATAATATTGTTATGATACTGTAGGAATGTGTGTAGACAAGTTTTCCTGATTGTTGTTGTTGTGGTTTCCTGGTATTATCTGTTTAAGATAGTTCATAAAATCTTAATGCACAGTACTCAGTTAGTAGAATCACCAATATTACCAATAGCCCAATTATCTTAAGATGCTCAGGAACCCAGAAATAAAGATATCAAAAAATGTGAAGGGTTTTTCAGGAGAAGTTCATGACAAATACAATGGAAGATATGTTTCCTTGGTACTCCTTGTATGTTTTGATCCACTTATTTCGGGCCTCAGAAAAATGAAACTCAGAAAAAGTAAAAACTTTTCAATGGGCACCTGATCTGGCCCAAGCTGGTACCTCAACATGTTTCAAAATAAGAATCAAAGAAAAACAAACTATTGTAACATTATAATTGTTATTTGCCATTTTTAATTTTGAAATTATAATGTGAAATTCATAATCAGCAACCACAAAAACCATTACATACTGATTTAAATGAAATTCTGGACAATTCTGAATGAAGTGGTCAGCTATATCAGATCAGCTGTTTTGAATTTTGGAATCATAGTATCAGCTTCATAATCACCAACCTCAATAATCCTTATACAGTAATTCACTTATAAATCTAACGCTATTTTCTATTTTTGGACAACTTTTCTGAGCTCCAGGCCCCTCTGCACTGGCCACAACCTGCCCCACACCGACTATGTTGGGGCAGACCCTGTAGCACGAAAGCGTCCATAAGCTGACACCCATTCTAGAACACTGTCAAGAAAATGTTCTTGTACTAGACTGCCAAAGGGGCATGTCAAAATATGAAATTATGATTCAGCCTCTGTTAGGTACATAATTTTAGTATAAAGGCAGAATGCTTTAAAAGAGTAGACTTCAAAATGCTTCTCAGCACCGTTTACCACCATGTGGCACTGACTGGCTCTAGCATATGATGATGATGATGATGATGATGATGATGATGATGATTGGTTTGTGGGGCGCTCAACTGCACAGTTATCAGCACCCACACAAATTGCCAACCTTTCCTCAGTCCAAGCTTGCCACTTTCATGAATGATCTAGCAGATGATAACATTTCTTCTGCCTACTTCTGCATCTTACACTTGGCCACTGGCTAGTTTGTGCAGATTGCCAGACACAGTGTTCTGAGGGTTTTCATGTGTTTTGCCACCTAGAGAATTGGTTCTGTGTTAGTCATTACAGAGGCTGCTAGTGGCTGGTGGTTTTGTCAAAGACTATAGTATTTCGAATGCTTTCAAATTGGTATACTTTAAGAGGTGAAATTTAGATTCACAAAGTGATTCAACCTATGTCCCTCCAGCTATCTGTGTGTTTAAGCAAAGGTTTGACTTCACACATTGTATCATACCTTACTGTAATATCAGTGTGCATGAATGCCAGAATGAGGTAGTGGTTAAGTCAGTAAATTAGTGATCTACGGGTGGTGTGTTCGAATCTTGTCACTTCCATATATTTTAATTTGTTGTAAGAGTTATTAGTTCATGAGGACAACAACAACTGTCGCGTTCACAGTATTATTATACAGGATGAAGCAAAATTCGTGCACTCAGGCTTCGCAGCGAGACTCCTTACATGCCACCAATAAAAAAAATGTCTTTCTCAAAATTTCATCCAGCGAGTTCATCCGGCAGAAAAATGATTAAAGAGTGGCAATCTCGCAACTCTGCAAGGTACCTCCCTCTGTTAGCACATATTAGCTGTGATGTGTAGATGGTGCAGTGGATAGAGTTTTAAGAGTTTTAAAGTATCATGCACGAGGGAGGTCAAGGGATCAATCCTTTTTTTTTTTTTTTTTTTTTTTTTTTTTTTTTTTTTTTTTTTTTTTTTTGCTAGTTTCATTCTGACATTTGATATTGTAATATACACCATTTCTTAGGTCACATGCATTCTTAATTTACAACATCTGTAACACGTAACATAACAAATACGTGGTTAGACAAATAAGAAGATTGTTGAAAGAAATGTCCTGTCATAGGACAGAATAACTACAAAAACAATATCAATTTTGCGATGCTCAAGATGACATCACAGTACAATAACACAACATCTACTTGTCATCAATATTAAATGTAATATGAGCACTCAGATGTTGCACATTAGCAACCAGTGACAATAATAATGTCCATATTAATGACCACATGACCTTCACAAAAGAATCCGTTATCCTCAGAACAATACATGCTCTACATCGCACAACCCACAGGAGCATACACTCTGGACCCTCCGCAGCAAAGCTGTGTCCACAGTAACAACAATAATAATAATAATAATAATAATAATAATAACAAAAAGGCTGCTGCAAAGGAGCACGAGGATGTAAAGAGCAACTGATAATAGATACAGAGGTGACATATCAAGCTACAACTAAACAAAGGTCACTACATTACGCATACATTGATTACCTAAAAGCTTTTGATAGTATACCCCACTCATGGTTACTACAGATATTGGAACTATACAAAGTAGATCCTAAATTGACACAGTTCCTAAACATAGTTAGGAAAAACTGGAAAACTACACTTAATATCCAAACAAACTCTAATAATATCACATCACAACCAATACAGATTAAGCGTGGAATATACCAAGGAGACTCATTAAGTCCTTTCTGGTTCTGTCTTGCTCTGAACCTACTATCCAACATGCTAAATAATACAAATTATGGATATAATATTACTGGAACATACCCACACAAAATCACACATTTGCTATACATGGATGATCTAAAACTACTGGCAGCAACCAATCAACAACTCAACCAATTACTAAAGATAACAGAAGTATTCAGCAAAGATATAAATATGGCTTTTGGAACAGACAAATGTAAGAAAAATAGAATAGTCAAGGGAAAACACACTAAACAAGAAGATTACATATTGAATAACCACAGTGACTCCATAGAAGCGATGGAAAAAACAGATGCCTATAAATATCTAGGATACAGACAAAAAATAGGAATAGATAATACAAATATTAAAGAAGAACTAAAAGAAAAATATAGACAAAGACTAACAAAAATACTGAAAACAGAATTGACAGCAAGAAACAAGACAAAAGCTATAAATACTTATGCTATACCAATATTGACCTACTCATTTGGAGTAGTGAAATGGAGTAACACAGACCTAGAAGCACTCAATACACTTACATGTTCACAATGCCACAAATATAGAATACATCACATACATTCAGCAACATAAAGATTCACATTAAGCAGAAAGGAAGGAGGAAGGGGATTCATCGACATAAAAAACCTACATTATGGACAGGTAGACAATTTAAGAAAATTCTTTCTAGAACGAGCAGAAACTAGCAAAATACACAAAGCAATCACTCATACAAATACATCGGCTACACCACTGCAATTTCATAACCACTTCTACAACCCTTTAGATCACATAACATCAACAGATATGAAGAAAGTAAATTGGAAAAAGAAAACACTACATGGCAAGCACCCGTATCATCTAACACAGCCACACATCGATCAAGACGCATCCAACACATGGCTAAGAAAAGGCAATATATACAGTGAGACAGAAGGATTCATGATTGCAATACAGGATCAAACAATAAACGCCAGATATTACAGCAAGCATATTATTAAAGATCCCAACACCACAACATATAAATGCAGACTTTGCAAACAACAAACAGAAACAGTAGATCACATCACAAGTGGATGTACAATACTGGCAAATACAGAATACCCCAGAAGACATGACAATGTAGCAAAAATAATACATCAACAGCTTGCCTTACAACATAAACTTATAAAACAACACGTTCCCACATACAAGTATGCACCACAAAATGTACTGGAGAATGATGAATACAAATTATACTGGAACAGAACCATTATAACAGATAAAACAACACCACATAACAAACCTGACATCATACTCACCAATAAAAAGAAGAAAGTAACACAACTAATCGAAATATCCATACCCAATACAACAAATATACAAAAGAAAACAGGAGAAAAAATTGAAAAATACATCCAACTGGCTGAGGAAGTCAAGGACATGTGGCATCAGGATAAAGTTAACATTATACCAGTTATACTATCAACTACAGGAGTCATACCACACAATATCCACCAGCACATCAATGCAATACAGCTACATTCAAACTTACATATACAATTACAGAAATCCGTAATTATTGATACATGTTCAATTACCCGAAAGTTCCTAAATGCAATATAACATATACCGTACAGTTAAAAGGAAGTGACGCTTGATCAAGGTCCGTGTCACTTTCCATTTTTAATCAGACTTAACATCTGAGAAAGTAAAGAAATAATAATAATAAACCCTGTGGAGGCCCGGAAATTGAATAGGCCTCCGGTATGTTCTGCCAGTCGTAAAAGGCGACGAAAAGAACAAACCACTAATAGGGCTAACCCCCCTTTTAGTGTGATTGCTTGGTTCAGGACAGAACTAAAGAAGCCTCGGATAAGTGCCGTCATGGTCGGGGACGACGCTTGAACCCTATGCCCGCCCACAATGGCAACGACACTGCTAGCCAACTGGAAAATGATTTAAATCCAAATAGAGGTGTTTTGCAGGATATGCTTCCTGCAACCACCCTAGAAGGAAAACAAAGACAGAGGATGAGATGGTCAGATGAAGTTAATCGACACCTCATGTTCTGTTATTACCAAGCAACAAACCTAGGAACCAACACAACTGGATACAGATCACAAGTATACACAACATTTATTACCAGATACCCAGAATTAAAATTTTTAACAGAACAACGACTAGCTGATCAGATCCATGTAATAATCAAAAATAACAGGATACCCCAGTCAGAACTAGAAAACATCAAACAACAAGTACAACAAATACTGCAACAAAATAATGTGCAATTAGAAGAAGAAGAAAATACAGTAATGGACTCAAACATCCTAGTAAAGGACTCAAACATCCCAGAGCAAACAAACAAAGACCAACACACATCAATTAAACAATCAGAGGAAAACGAAATCTTAAGACAGCCACCAGAACAAGCACAAATAGAACACGAAGTGACACACATGTTAGATATAGAAGAGAAATTTCAGCTGACATATATAGAATACAAAGACACAAATACAGACATTAGACCATTCTTGCATAGACCGCCAAATAACCCACAAGTCGAAACAACAATAAAAACTATCAACACAATCATACACAACAAAATAAATGAAAACACAACTATGGAAGAGTTACAACTACTGGTTTATATAGGAGCACTCACTACGCTAAATATACACACTAGGCAGAGATCAGAACCAACCAACACACAGAAGAAACCCACAAAACCAGCATGGCAACACAGGCTACAGATCAGAATCGAAAAACTGAGAAAAGACATCGGACAGCTAACACAATTTATAAGAAATGAAATATCAGAC
This sequence comes from Schistocerca cancellata, assembly GCF_023864275.1. Classification (NCBI taxonomy): domain Eukaryota; kingdom Metazoa; phylum Arthropoda; class Insecta; order Orthoptera; family Acrididae; genus Schistocerca; species Schistocerca cancellata. Next base: position 633,218,076 of record NC_064630.1, read on the forward strand.
AAAAAACGAAAAAGGTTAGGTAAAATCTCACAACAAGAAGCAATAGAGCAATTAGATTAAAAGAAGCAGAAATTACAAGCATTGGCCAAATGACTTAGAAGATACAAAAAAAGTGAAAATAGAAGGAAACAAAACCAAACATTCAACACAAACCAAAAGAGATTTTACCAAACAATAGATAGCACACACATTAAAATAGACAATCCACCAAACATAACAGACATGGAACACTTCTGGAGCAACATATGGTCAAACCCGGTACAACATAACAGGCATGCACGGTGGATACAAGCAGAAACAGACTCATACAAGATGATACCACAAATGCCTGAAGTGATAATTTTGCAACATGAAGTCACCCGAGCAATTAATTCTACGCACGATTGGAAAGCCCCTGGAAATGATAAAATAGCAAATTTCTGGCTAAAGAAGTTCACCTCAACACATTCACATCTAACTAAATTATTTAACATATCTAAAAACAAAGATGATGAGACTTACCAAACAAAAGCGCTGGCAGGTCGATAGACACACAAACATACACATGAAATTCTAGCTTTCGCAACCAACGGCTGCTTCGTCAGGAAAGAGGGAAGGAGAGGGAAAGACGAAAGGATGGGGGTTTTAAGGGAGAGGGTAAGGAGTCATTCCAATCCCGGGAGCGGAAAGACTTACCTTAGGGGGAAAAAAGGGCGGGTATACACTCGCGCACACACACACATATCCATCCACACATATACAGACACAAGCAGACATATTTAAAGACAAAGAGTTTGGGCAGAGATGTCAGTCGAGGCGGAAGTGCAGAGGCAAAGACGTTGTTGAATGACAGGTGAGGTATGAGTGGCGGCAACTTGAAATTAGCGGAGATTGAGGCCTGGTGGATAACGGGAAGAGAGGATATATTGAAGGGCAAGTTCCCATCTCCGGAGTTCGGATAGGTTGGTGTTAGTGGGAAGTATCCAGATAACCCGGATGCCGTAACACTGTGCCAAGATGTGCTGGCTGTGCACCAAGGCATGTTTAGCCACAAGGTGATCCTCATTACCAACAAACACTGTCTGCCTGTGTCCATTCATGCGAATGGACAGTTTGTTGCTGGTCATTCCCACATAGAATGCGTCACAGTGTAGGCAGGTCAATTGGTAAATCATGTGGGTGCTTTCACACGTGGCTCTGCCTTTGATCGTGTACACCTTCCGGGTTACAGGACTGGAGTAAGTGGTGGTGGGAGGGTGCATGGGACAGGTTTTACACCGGGGGCGGTTACAAGGGTAGGAGCCAGAGGGTAGGGAAGGTCGTTTGGGGACTTCATAGGGATGAACTAAGAGGTTATGAAGGTTAGGTGGACGGCGGAAAGACACTCTTGGTGGAGTGGGGAGGATTTCATGAAGGATGGATCTCATTTCAGGGCAGGATTTGAGGAAGTCGTATCCCTGCTGGAGAGCCACATTCAGAGTCTGATCCAGTCCCAGAAAGTATCCTGTCACAAGTGGGGCACTTTTGTGGTTCTTCTGTGGGAGGTTCTGGGTTTGAGGGGGTGAGGAAGTGGCTCTGGTTATTTGCTTCTGTACCAGGTCGGGAGGGTAGTTGTGGGATGCGAAAGCTGTTATCAGGTTGTTGGTGTAATGGTTCAGGGATTCCGGACTGGAGCAGATTCGTTTGCCACGAAGACCTAGGCTGTAGGGAAGGGACCGTTTGATGTGGAATGGGTGGCAGCTATCATAATGGAGGTACTGTTGCTTGTTGGTGGGTTTGATGTGGACGGACGTGTGAAGCTGGCCATTGGACAGGTGGAGGTCAACGTCAAGGAAAGTGGCATGGGATTTGGAGTAGGACCAGGTGAATCTGATGGAACCAAAGGAGTTGAGGTTGGAGAGGAAATTCTGGAGTTCTTCTTCACTGTGAGTCCAGATCATGAAGATGTCATCAATAAATCTGTACCAAACTTTGGGTAGGCAGGCCTGGGTAACCAAGAAGGCCTCCTCTAAGCGACCCATGAATAGGTTGGCGTACGAGGGGGCCATCCTGGTACCCATGGCTGTTCCCTTTAATTGTTGGTATGTCTGGCCTTCAAAAGTGAAGAAGTTGTGGGTCAGGATGAAGCTGGCTAAGGTAATGAGGAAAGAGGTTTTAGGTAGGGTGGCAGGTGGTCGGCGTGAAAGGAAGTGCTCCATCGCAGCGAGGCCCTGGACGTGCGGAATATTTGTGTATAAGGAAGTGGCATCAATGGTTACAAGGATGGTTTGCGGGGGTAACAGATTGGGTAAGGATTCCAGGCATTCGAGAAAGTGGTTGGTGTCTTTGATGAAGGATGGGAGACTGCATGTAATGGGTTGAAGGTGTTGATCTACGTAGGCAGAGATACGTTCTGTGGGGGCTTGGTAACCAGCTACAATGGGGTGGCCGGGATGATTGGGTTTGTGAATTTTAGGAAGAAGGTAGAAGGTAGGGGTGCAGAGTGTCGGTGGGGTCAGGAGGTTGATGGAGTCAGGTGAAAGGTTTTGTAGGGGGCCTAAGGTTCTGAGGATTCCTTGAAGCTCCGCCTGGACATCAGGAATGGGATTACCTTGGCAAACTTTGTATGTGATGTTGTCTGAAAGCTGACGCAGTCCCTCAGCCACATACTCCCGACAATCAAGTACCACGGTCGTGGAACCCTTGTCTGCCGGAAGAATGACGATGGATCGGTCAGCCTTCAGATCACGGATAGCCTGGGCTTCAGCAGTGGTGATGTTGGGAGTAGGATTAAGGTTTTTTTTTTTTTTTTTTTTTTTTTTTTTTTTTTTTTTTTTTTTTTTTTTTTTTTTTTTTTTTTTTTTTTTAAGAAGGATTGAAAGGCAAGGCTGGAAGTCAGAAATTCCTGGAAGGTTTGGAGAGGGTGATTTTGAGGAAGAGGAGGTGGGTCCCGCTGTGACAGAGTATGGAACTGTTCCAGTCAGGGTTCAATTTGGATAGTGCCTTGGGAAGTTGGATCATTAGGAGTAGGATTAGGATCATTTTTCTTCATGGCAAAGTGATATTTCCAGCAGAGAGTATGAGTGTAGGACAGTAAATCTTTGACGAGGGCTTTTTGGTTGAATGTGGGAGTGGGGCTGAAGGTGAGGCCTTCGGATAGGACTGAGGTTTCAGACTGGGAGAGAGGTTTGGAGGAAAGGTTAACTACTGAATTAGGGTGTTGTGGTTCCAGATTGTGTTGATTGGAATTTTGAGGTTTTGGAGGGAGTGGAGCTGGAAGTGGGAGATTGAGTAGATGGGAGAGACTGGGTTTGTGTGCAATGAGAGGAGGTTGAGGTTTGCTGGAAAGGTTGTGAAGGGTGAGTGAGTTGCCTTTCCGGAGGTGGGAAACCAGGAGATTGGATAGTTTTTTGAGGTGGAGGGTGGCATGCTGTTCTAATTTGTGGTTGGCCTGTAGGACGATGCTCTGAACAGCCGGTGTGGATATGGGAGAGGAAAGATTGAGGACTTTTATTAAGGATAGGAGTTGACGGGTGTGTTCATTGACTGAGTTGATGTGTAGGTGAAGGATTAGGTGGGTGAGGGCAATGGATTGTTCAGTTTGGAACTGGTATAGGGACTGATGGAAAAAGGGTTGCTGCCAGAGATGGGAACTTTAAGTGTGAGGCCTTTGGGGGTAATGCCAAATGTCAGACAAGCCTGAGAAAATAAAATATGGGAGCGTAATCTGGCTAGGGCGAAGGCATGTTTGTGGAGGGAATGTAAATAAAACTTAATGGGGTTGTTGTGGAGGTGTTGTGAGGGTGACATGGTATTAGACGGTGGAAAGTTAACATGAGGCTGAAATGAAAATGAGCACGTTCACAATGCCACAAATATAGAATACATCACATACATTCAGCAACATAAAGATTCACATTAAGCAGAAATGAAGGAGGAAGGGGATTCATCGACATAAAAAAATCTACATTATGGACAGGTAGACAATTTAACAAAATTCTTTCTAGAACGAGCAGAAACTAGCAAAATACACAAAGCAATCACTCATATAAATACATCGGCTGCACCACTGCAATTTCATAACCACTTCTACAACCCTTTAGATCACATAACATCAACAGATACGAAGAAAGTAAATTGGAAAAAGAAAACACTACATGGCAAGCACCCGTATCATCTAACACAGCCACACATCGATCAAGACGCATCCAACACATGGCTAAGAAAAGGCAATATATACAGTGAGACAGAAGGATTCATGATTGCAATACAGGATCAAACAATAAACACCAGATATTACAGCAAGCATATTATTAAAGACCCCAATACCATAACAGATAAATGCACACTTTGCAAACAACAAATAGAAACAGTAGATCACATCACAAGTGGATGTACAATACTAGCAAATACAGAATACCCCAGAAGACATGACAATGTAGCAAAAATAATACATCAACAACTTTCCATAAAACATAAACTAATAAAACAACACGTCCCCACATACAAGTATGCACCATAAAATAAACTGGAGAATGATGAATACAAATTATACTGGAACAGAACCATTATAACAGATAAAACAACACCAAATAACAAACCTGGCATCATACTCACCAATAAAAAGAAGAAATTAACACAACTAATCGAAATATCCATACCCAATACAACAAATATACAAAAGAAAACAGGAGAAAAAATTGAAAAATACATCCAACTGTCTGAGGAAGTCAAGGACATGTGGCATCAGGATAAAGTTGACATTATACCAATTATACTATCAACAACAGGAGTCATACCACACAATATCCACCAGTACATCAATGCAATACAGTTACATCCAAACTTATATATACAATTACAGATATCCGTAATTATTGATACATGTTCAATCACCCGAAAGTTCCTAAATGCAATATAACATATACCGTACAGTTAAAAGGAAATCACGCTTGATCAAGGTCCACGTCACTTTCCATTTTTAACCAGACCTAAGGTCTGAGAAAGGAAAGAAGACGATAATAATAATGTATTGAGATACATACTAAACAGCATGCTGTTAACAGACTCAAAGTTGAAAGACATAACTAGTGGGACCATGGTGATAACATATACAAGAATTGACTGAGTTTGGACATTATTTGCAAAGCACATTCCTAGTCCTACCTGTAACATAAGGCCCTAAGGAATGTAATGTGTCGTCGTAACTACCGCCAAATTCACGTCTGCTGTGCAGCGAGCTACCTTAATTTAAGTATTAACTGTATTTTTCTTACTTGTCACTTCTTCTTCTGTGTGTGTTTGCTTTTAGGAAGCTTTAATTGTCAAGTGCTAGTAATAGTGTTCCTTAGTTTTCGTGTTTGTTTTGAATACAGTCAGAGAGAGTCCCTTTATTCAGCCATAGTGCCAGTAGTGTCAGTGTCGTTGTAACTGCCGCCTGCTTCATGTCTGCTGTGCAGCGAGCTACCTCAATTTAAGTATTAACTGTATTTTTCTTACTTGTCACTTCTTCTTCCGTGTGTTTTTGCTTTTAGGAAGCTTTAATTGTCAAGTGCTAGTAATAGTGTTCCATAGATTTCGGGTTTGTTTTGAATACAGTCAGAGAGAGTCCCTCTCATTAATATACGGTCACAACGCCCATATAGTACTAGGGACAGAAAGTTGGCTGAAACCAGACGTAAACAGTAATGAAATCCTAAACTCAAATTGGAATGTATACCGCAGAGACAGGCTGGACAGTGAAGGGGGGGCATGTTTATAGCGATTAGAAGTGCAATAGTATCGAAGGAAATTGACGGAGATCCAAAATGTGAAATAATTTGGGTGAAGGTCATGGTTAAAGCAGGCTCAGACATGGTAATTGGATGTCTCTATAGGCCCCCTGGCTCAGCAGCTGTTGTGGCTGAGCACCTGAAGGATAATTTGGAAAATATTTCGAGTAGATTTCCCCACCATGTTATAGTTCTGGGTGAAGATTTTAATTTGCCGGATACAGACTGGGAGACTCAAACATTCATAATGGGTGGCAGGGACAAAGAATCCAGTGAAATTTTTTTAAGTGCTTTATCTGAAAACTACCTTGAGCAGTTAAACAGAGAACCGACTCGTAGCGATAACATATTAGACCTTCTGGTGACAAAGAGACCTGAACTATTTGAAGCAGTTAACGCAGAACAGGGAATCAGCGATCACAAAGCGGTTACGGCATCGATGATTTCAGCTGTAAATAGAAATATTAAAAAAGTTTTCTGTTTAGCAAAAGTGACAAAAAGCAGATTACAGAGTACCTGACGACTCAACACAGAAATTTTGTCTCAAGTACAGATAGTGTTGAGGATCAGTGGACAAAGTTCAAAACCATCGTACAATATGTGTTAGATGAGTATGTGCCAAGCAAGATTGTAAGAGATGGAAAAGAGCCACCGTGGTACAAAAACCGAGTTAGGAAACTGCTGCAGAAGCAAAGGGAACTTCACAGCAAACATAAACATAGCCACAGCCTTGCACACAAACAAAAATTACACAAAGCGAAATGTAGTGTGAGGAGGGCTATGCGAGAGGCGTTCAATGAATTCGAAAGTAAAGTTCTATGTACTGACTTGGCAGAAAATCCTAATTAATTTTGGTCTTATGTCAAAGCAGTAGGTGGATCAAAACAAAATCTCCAGACACTCTGTGACGAAAATGGTACTGAAATAGAGGATGACAGACTAAAGGCCGAAATACTAAATGTCTTTTTCCAAAGCTGTTTCACAGAGGAAGACTGCACTGTAGTTCCTTCTCTAGATTGTCGTACAGATGACAAAATGGTAGATATAGAAATAGACGACAGAGGGATATTAAAACAATTAAAATCGCTCAAAAGAGGAAAGACCGCTGGACCTGATGGGATACCAGTTCGATTTTACACAGAGTACGCGAAGGAACTTGCCCCCCTTCCTGCAGCGGTGTACCGTAGGTCTCTAGAAGAGCGTAGCGTTCCAAAGGATTGGAAAAGGGCACAGGTCATCCCCGTTTTCAAGAAGGGATGTCGAACAGATGCGCAGAACTATAGACCTATATCTCTAACGTCGATCAGTTGTAGAATTTTGGAACACGTATTATGTTTGAGTATAATGACTTTTCTGGAGACTAGAAATCTACTCTGTAGGAATCAGCATGGGTTTCGAAAAAGACGGTCGTGTGAAACCCAGCTCGCACTATTTGTCCACGAGACTCAGAGGGCCATAGACACGGGTTCACAGGTAGATGCCGTGTTTCTTGACTTCCGCAAGGCGTTCGATACAGTTCTACACAGTCGTTTAATGAACAAAATAAGAGCATATGGACTATCAGACCAATTGTGTGATTGGATTGAAGAATTCGTAGATAACAGAATGCAGCATGTCATTCTCAATGGAGAGAAGTCTTCCGAAGTGAGAGTGATTTCACGTGTGCCGCAGGGGAGTGTCATAGAACCATTGCTATTCACAATATACATAAATGACCTTGTGGATGACATCAGAAGTTCACTGAGGCTTTTTGCAGATGATGCTGTGGTGTATCGAGAGGTTGTAACAATGGAAAACTGTACTGAAATACAGGAGGATCTGCAGCGAATTGACGCATGGTGCAGAGAATGGCAATTGAATCTCAATGTAGACAAGTGTAATGTGCTGCGAATAGATAGAAAGATAGAGCCCTTATCATTTAGCTACAAAATAGCAGGTCAGCAACTGGAAGCAGTTAATTCCATAAATTATCTGGGAGTACGCATTAGGAGTGATTTAAAATGGAATGATCATATAAAGTTGATCGTCAGTAAAGCAGATGCCAGACTGAGATTCATTGGAAGAATCCTACGGAAATGCAATCTGAAAACAAAGGATGTAGGTTACAGTATGCTTGTTCGCCCACTGCTTGAATACTGCTCAGCAGTGTGGGATCCGTACCAGATAGGGTTGATAGAAGAGATAGAGAAGATCCAATGGAGAGCAGCGCACTTCGTTACAGGACCATTTAGTAATTGCGAAAGCGTTATGGAGATGATAGATGAACTCCAGTGGAAGACTCTTCAGGAGAGACGCTCAGTAGCTCGGTACAGGCTTTTGTTAAAGTTTCGAGAACATACCTTCACCAAAGAGTCAAGCAGTATATTGCTCCCTCCTACGCAAAGAGACCATGAGGATAAAATCAGAGAGATTAGAGCCCACACAGAAGCATACCGATAATCCTTCTTTCTACGAACAATACGAGACTGGAATAGAAGGGAGAACTGATAGAGGTACTCAGGGTACCCTCCACCACACACCGTCAGGTGGCTTGCGGAGTATGGATGTAAATGTAGAACAAGGCAAGAATAATAGTTGGTACTAATCTATGGGACCATTGGAGGAGGGTACAAAGAAACAGGTTTTGCATCTAGTAAATGAAGTGGTGCAAATAAATTCACACCCACAATGAGGAAAGGGCTTCTTTCAAAGCTGACCAATCTTCCATTTCTACAATTTTGGTACGTAAGTGCAAATGTTTTCTAGAGGAACCGCTGCAATCGCTGTTGACAATTAAGATGTCAGATACCGTACAACCTGGACTACATTTACCAAGCCTTAACACAGGATTGAACCATCAACCTCATGCATGCTAACCCAAAACTCTACCTACTTGCACCAACTGTCAGCACAACTGCTATGAGCTGACAGAGGTAGTTACCCTACATGTGGTTACAGTGTTGCCAGATTGCCACTCTTTAACATCCTTTTTCTGCTGGATGTACTCGCCGGATGAAATTTTCAGGGATACATTTTTTATCGCTGACATGTGAGGAGTCACGCTGAAAAATCAGAGTGCGCGAAATTCACTTCACCTCATATAAATGAGGAAGAGTGGTCCCAAACAATCTTCTTTGCTTCTATATTGCAAGCCTTGCATGACTTTTTTCCCTTTACGTTTTGTGCTTTCTCCTTGGCATTTAAGAAAATAAAGGATCTCTCTTTCACACTTTAGTCGGTATTGATATTCTTCCTGCATGCAAATGAAGAGAATACAAATGAATATTATGCTATCTTCTTGATGTAAAACAAACTACAAGTCAAGTAAGTTTTTTTGTTCGTCTTGGCCTCTTCCATTCACAGTCGTAAAAGAATTTAAAATCATAGTCAAGTGAATGACTGAAAAAAGTGAAATAGAGTGACTCTGCTTTATATATGTATTTTGCTCCTCTTCTATAACATAAATATCTTAGCAACTGTTCCACAAACATTTGTGATTTAGTTACATTACACCTCCATTTTCAAAAATGACCAAGAGTAAAGGAATTTTCTTTTGTTGATAGTAATGTAACATTTTGGAAAAGTAATCCAAGGGGAAAAAACATTCATTTGTTTTGAAACAAAGTTTTCTTCCTAGTAACACAATAAATTCAGAATCATGTCTAGTTTCTGTCCTCCTCTACAGCTGCATTTAGCAGTCAAGGATCAGAGGCAACAAATTCCTGGATGAATCTTTTATTCAGCTACATCTCTTCCCATGCGTCATGAACTGCTTCGGACAGGGCTGTCTTGGTTGTTGGTACAGGTTTTCTGCTTTTCTCCATCTCTGCACATACATGCTCTGTAAGAATGAAGTCAGCACCTTTGTGAGACTTGTCCATCAAATCAAGTTCTCCGTCCCTTTGAAACCACTGTCTTATACAATTCCCCATGTGGACTGGGGAACGGTAATGTTAGATGTTTATTCTGCCTCCCGAAAATCTGCGATGAACAGAACAAAGCATATTGTTCTCTTGTATTTTGCAGTAGTAATACCTAGAAACTGGACAGTCTATTTCTCACAAGACACCGCAACCATTTGCTGATATCCATCCCCAAACTGTGACAGGAGTTCCGCCGAATCTTTATCTCCACTGGAAATATTTGCTGTAGAATCTCTTTCCACTTAAAATGATATACAGGGACCAAACTATTTGGTGAATACCTCCTCACCCATACATGTAACTTAGTCTGTCAGCTTTCTGTTGCTCTTCCAACTTTTACTTAACAGCCAATTTTCATTCATACTTTCCTTTCTCACTGAGACGGCAACATACAGCAGATGTGCTGATGCTTAGTTGAAGGCTGTTCCTAATTTCTGAGCTGGTCCTGAAACAGTCTTGATCACAGCAGTTAAGTACACAATTATCTTGAACCTCAGTGGTAGTCCATGGGCATCCAAAGTGAGGACAATGACTGACCTGGCCTTCATCCGCTATCCTCTTCACTCAGAGATGAATCACATATTTGCTGTATCTCAGGTCATGGGAAATGGCACTAATACACTATCCCCCCCTCACAGTGCAAGAATGTGATCTTAATAAATTCCTTCAGCTGTGACATATCACCTTGATACAAATAAGAATGCACTGATGATATAAGTGGAAATGAAGTGCCATACAAGGTGGAGAGCACTTCCTTCACAGCAGAAGTCAAATTCATTGCCCAGCTAAAGGCTGTGAAAAAGATTTCATGAGTAAGTTCCTGGTTAACTATTATTTCAAATGCTGTAGAGAATTGTTTTGTCTCTAAATATCATACCTAGTAATGAAGAGAGCATTTTCAGAGATTAAAAGTAAAATTTAGTGATTCAGGTGATGTTCCAATGGCTGTTGTATGTTTTAGTCAAATATGTTACGTAAAACATATGACAGCAAAATCCCTAGCCACTGTAATGACATTTAGGTGGTTTGGGAAAAGCTTTAAGGGAGGAAAAACATTTCAAATTGTCACAGAGCTTTAGGAGTCCAGATACTGGCTCAAAATCTCTTATTGATAAAAATATTTAATTTACTTAATGATTACTGTATCATTTATGTAACAGAGTTAACTGCCTCAGAGTCTTAAGAGTGAGGTAATGCCTTTGAAGTATCACTTAGTGTAATAAAATTTAGCTTACAACTGTCAAAAAGCTATCTCACCTCTAATAACTTGTTTCCTAATATTTGAAATATTGTGGTGTTAATTTACATCTGGACTGTTTACCATAAAGCACAGTATCCTCAACAAGTCTCTTGTGTTATCCATTTTGTCTAGTCAAATCACTGTACTGTAAAGAGATTAGAGGATCTGCAAGACAGTTAGGTTATATGGACTGCATGCAAATCAGGTGGAATACAATTCAGGTCCTTCAGATACTTTTGATCATGATAATTCATTCTTACATTCACTGCCAGAAAAAAATTACTACATTTGCAGGCTCTAACTAGCATCCAGTTGATCATACAGATGGCGAATACTACCCTGGAATACGTTATGCCACACCTGCTTGAGCTGTTCATCTAGTACTATAAGAGGTGTTGGCTGACAAGTAGCACAAGTCACTTCTCATCCCATCATATCCCACATGTGCTCTATTGGAGACAGCTCCGGAGATGGTCTGGCCAGGGAAGTTGCTGCACATCTTGCAGAAGACATTGAGCTTCATGGGCAGTCTGTAGGTAAGCTTTATCCTGTTGAAATGACATGTCACATTCCTGTTGCAAGAATGGCTCTGCAAGTTTTGGGTGCTGCTTAGCATTCCCTCCAGAAATATCAGGGGAACGAGTATTGTAGCTTTTTGCACTCCATACAAGGCTGGAACCAGTGTGTCTTGGACAGATGCATTCTACAAGACAATGCCCACCAGGTCTACATCAAATGCACAAATGACCATCACTTGTGTGCTGGCAGAATCTTCTTTCATTGCTGAAAACCACGGCACACCATTCCATCTTCCAAGTGATCCTCTGAAGAAACCAGTTGAGCCTTGCAGGTTGATACTGTGGCATGAGTGGAAGAGGGGGTAGAAGGGTGCATGCCAATAGCCCCAGTGCTATTAACCGGTTCATAACAGTTCTTGTTGGAATGTCTTACCTCATGACCTCCTTGTATCTGTGCTGTTGTAACTGTAGGATCTGCCAATGGTGCCCTTACAATATAACAATCCTGGCAGGTGTCTGTGTGGTGTGTATGTCCAGAACCTTGTCTACAGATGTGAGAATGTTCATGTGATCACTGATACCACCATCACTGCATAACTGATGCAGCACATCCGACTTGTGTGGCAATTCTCTGAAAGGGCCATTCTGCCACTCAGAGGGCCACAATTTTACCGCTCCTAAACTTGCTGTGTTGGCAGTAGGAAGCATGACTGTGTGTCTGTGGCATGATTGACTGCTTGCTTCACACTTCTGCACGACACTGGCTGTAAGCATTTCCTATTAATGGGTAGACACAGATGGCACTCTGTTAGCTATGCCACTATGCTATCTGTTGGTGGACAGCGTTGAAAGCATTACCAGTAAATCTACTATCCCCCAAGTGGCATGTGTTGTCATAGGATCAAAACTGACGTCATCGTTCCAGGTGTACTAATATTTTTTCTGGCAGTGTGTTTACCACTAGATTTGACATCTTATTAACATACACGATAATTCAAAATACTCATTACAGTTTACTGTTTTTACTGTAATTGGGTAATTTATACTTGTTGAGACTGTGACACAGTAATTACTTCACTATTTTATCAAGTCCGTTTGTAATATTGCTGCTTCTTTGAAAACAAGCTGCTGTCTCCCTAGTTTTATTGTATAGCTGCAGTTTTTCTGTTATTAGTAGGATTATATTTACTTGATCACAACGTTATTTTTCCAAAGCATATATACATACTGAGTCCCATTTGTAGTAAATTATTGCTTGTTATACAACTTTATGACAAACACTGCTGTTTGTCATGCAGCTAAAAAATTTTAAATCTCTGAATTTAGATGTTCAGGTACTTTGTAGAATGGGTGAACAATGAGTCTTTTTTTAAATTAAAATTTTCTTTTGCACTGGTAGGGATTTCCAATGGCTTGCTCTGTGTTAGACAGGAGCTTATTGAATACTTACTGCCAGGGTACATAACTCCATTCTGAACCTTGAACAAGGATAAACAATCTACATGAAAATTATTTTGGTATCTTGTCTTGTGACTGTGTGTACACCACTCTATAAAATAACTACTGACCTGTTTCACTGCTCTCATCATTTTCCAAACTTCTTTGAGAATGTGATGTACTCTTGCATAGTACCCCACCCGAGTACAATAATATCCTCAATATATCACAGTTGGGATCATAAGATTTACTGTACTGAGAGTGCCATTCACACATTAACTTAAGGATGGTATTTTCTGTGATCTACCTAAGGCATTCGACTGTGTGAATCACAATACCCCTACATAAACTGAGGTTTTATGGAATTGATGGAACAGCCAATTAATGAATAATGTCATACCTAACCAAAAGAGTGCAGAAAGTTGTACTCAATAATTGCAATTCAATCAATATAATCAGGGAGAGTCCTCTGGCTGGGAAGAAATCACACATGGAGTTCCACAATGTTAAATCTTAGATTTGCCATTGCTCCTCTTCCACTATCTAATATACAATAAGCAGAATTAGTTCTTTTTGTGGAAAACATTGTTACTGTAATCAATCCAAGCATACATATAGCAACAGAGGAAATTGTAAACAATGTTCTTAAAAGTGTTATTGATTTTCTGCAAATGGCCTAACTCTCAATTCTAAGAAAACACAACATATTCAGAGCTGCACATCAAGTGGTACTTTACCAATGATGACTGTAGTACATGCTGAGGAAATAATAAAAAGGGCAGAAACCTCAAAAATTTTAGATGTTCACAATGGTGAGAATTTAAACTGGAAAATGCACATTTTGAAACTCCTAAATTAGCTTTGTTTAACCACAATTGAACTTAGAATCACTATAAATCTTGTGGAGAGACAAATCAGTAAGTTGACATATTTTGCATATTTTAATTCAGCAATGCTGCATAGAATAATGTTGCAGAGTAACTCATCTTTAAGAAAGTAAGTCTCCATTGTGCAAAAATGTGCTGTAAAAATAGTATGTGTAGCTCACCGACAGTCATCTTAGAAATATCTGTTTAAGGAGTTACGCATTCTGACTACTGCTTCACAGTGTATTTATTCCCTCAAAACGTTTGTTGTAGATAATACACTGCAGTTCAAAAGGGAAAAGTGATGTACATAACTACAATACCAGAAACAAAAATTACTTTCATTATCCACATTAAGATTGTTTTCAGCACAAACTAAAATTTCTGTTCACTTACCCAGTGATATAAAATGTCTGACAGACATCAAAGTAAAATTTGAAAACAAACTGAAAAAAGGTTTCTCCTTGAAAACTGCCCCTACTCAGTAAAAGAATTTCTATTGTTGTAACATGTAAGTAGATTAAAACTGAAGACACTGCAAAAAGGTAATTTAAGGAGATGAGACATGGATAAACTGAAAGAACCAGAGCTTGTAGAAGGGAAAGCAGAAACGTGGAAGGAGTATATAGAGGGTCTATACAAGGGCAATGTACTTGAAGGATATATTATGGAAATGAAAGAGAACATAGATGAAGATCAAATGGGAGATATGATACTGTGTGAAGAATTTGCACTGAAAGACCTAAATTGAACAAGGCCACAGGAGTAGACAACATTCCATTAGAACTACTGACAGCCTTGGCAGAGCCAGCCATGACAAAACTCTTCAATCTGGTGAGCAAGATGTATGAGACAGGCGAAATACCCTCAGACTTCAAGAAGAATATGATGATCCTATTTACAAAGAAAACAGGTGTTGACAGGTTGAAAATTACTGAACCATCAGTTTTATAAGTCATGGTTACACAATACTAACACGAATTCTTTAGAGATGAATGGAAAAACTGGTAGAAGCCAACCTTGGGGAAGATCAGTTTGGATTCCAGAGAAATGTTGGAACATGCTATGACTTATCTTAGATGGTAGGTTAAGGAAAGGCAAACCTATGTTTCTAGCATTTGTCCCCAAGTTTTTGACAATGTTGACTGGAATACTCTCTTTCAGATTCTGAAGGTGGTAGGGGTAAAATACAGGGAGCGAAAGCCTATTTACAATTTGTACAAAAACCAGATGGCAGTTATAAGAGTTGAGGGGCATGAAAAGGAAGAAGTGGTTGAGAAGGGAGTGAGACAGGGTTGTGGCTTAACCCCGATGTTATTCAATCTGTATATTGGGGAAGCAGTGAAGGACACAAAAGAAAAATTTGGAGTACGAATTAAAATCCATGGAGAAGAAGTAAAAACTTTTGAGGTTTGCCAACGACATTATAATTCTGTCGGAGACAGCAAAGGATCTGGAAGAGCAACTGAACGAAACGGACAGTGTCTTGAAAAGAGGATACGAAATTAACATCAACAAAAGCAAAACAAGGATAATGGAATATAGTGAAATTAAATCAGGTGATGCTGAGGAAGTCAGATTACAAAATGAGACACTTGAAGTAGTAAATAAGTTTTACTATTTGAGAAGCAAAATAATTGATGATGGTCAAAGGAGAGAGGATATGAAATGTATGTGGGGGAGTTGGAAAATAAGTTTCCCCTGTCGACTGTGGTCAGAGTTGTGTGCAAAAGAAAAAAAAAAGAGAATGAGACATTAAAGATAAGACATACTTTCATTTTTCTACATTATTTCCAAGTACATTGAGACATTTGTCATACTGCTTTATAAGCTTCAAAAAGCCTTCCAGGAAAAAATCAGGGCATTCCATACAAAAGAAGCATTGAATGGCTTATTTGAGGTCAGCATTGCTGCCAAAGTGCCTTGCGCCAAGAGTCTTCTTCAAAGCAGGGAACAGATGGAAATCACTTGGTGCGAGATCCGGACTGTTAAGGCGGATGGTGTAGGCGCTCCCAACCAAGAGTTGCAATATGGTTTTGCATTGCCATCACCATGTGTGGTCTCACATTGTCATCCAACAGCAGAATGCCAGATCTGAGAAGGCCAGGCTGCTTTTTCCGAATCACTTCTTTCAACTTCGACAGCGTGGCACAGTACTGCACAGCACTGATGGTTGCGTCCTCCAGAAAGTCCAGCAGCAAAACTCCTTTGGCGTCCCAGAAAATGGTGAGTAGCGCAAAACAGTGAGTAGCACTTTACCTGCAGATGGACTGCTTTTGAAATTCTTTTGGACAGATGATGATGGATGTTTCCACTCCACAGATGCAGTCACCAATTCGGGCATGTAATGGTGGACCCACGTTTCATGCCCCATCACAATCTGAAAGAGAAGGTCATTGCCAGATTCATGGTAACACATGAGCTGTTCCAGGCTGAACGTCATGAATTGTCCCACGTGTGTCGGGGTCAGTTGGCGGGGCACCCATCGTGCTGACACCTTCCTGTATCGAAGAATGTTGTGGATGATCTTGTGAGCTTACTCATGTCCAATTCCAAGTTCTGCTGCTACTCCATCAATGGTGATGCACCTGTTCACTTTAATCATGTCATCCATCTTCCTGACATGTGCATCTGTAGTGGCCGTGCGCATCCGTCCAGGTCTCAGTATATCCTGCACTTGCTGACGTCCATCACTGAATTGCTGGCACCATCTCCGCACCATTTGCCTCGACATTACATCTGACCCATACACCTCAACAAGGCGGTTATGAAGTTCTGTACCTGATACTTCATGTGCCCATTCATAGCAAATAACAGCTCTCACTTCCGCCTTTGACCACGACTCCAAAACGCACCTTCTCTCCATAGCTCCCGGAAAAGACTGAGCAGCTGGCCTCCACTTTGCGCAGGCACTGCGACAGCACCATCTGCTTGATCGTGGTTGACCTCTACCCAATAGTGTATCTATGTCTTGTACGTGCGCGTTCACCTGCCATGTTGTCTTTCACCCATATCACACAACTCTGCCCACAGTCGACAGGGGAAATTTATTTTCCAGCTCCCCCTCATAGGCTGGCTATGGCAGGCAAAGTGTAGATGAAGAAAAGAAATTTGTTAACATCAGCTATTGATTTAAGTATCAGGAAGTCCTTTCTGAAAGTATATACATGGGATGTAGCCATGTATGGAAGTGAAACATGGACAATAAATAGTGTAGACAAGAAGAGAATAGAAGCTTTCAAAATGTGGTGACACAGAAGAATGCTGAAGATTAGATGGGTAGATCATGTAACTAATGAAGAATTACTGAACAGAATTGAAGAGAAGAGGAATTTGTGGTATAACTTGACTACAAGAAGGGATCAATTGGTAGGACACATTCTGAGGCATTAAGGGATCACCAATTTTGTATTGGAAGGAAGCATGGAGGATAAAAATTGTAGAGAGAGACCAAGAGATGAATACACCAAGCAGATTCAGAAGGATGTAGGTTTCAGCAGTTACTTGGAGATGAAGAGGCCAGCATGGGATAGAGTAATATGGACAGCTGCATCAAACCAGTCTTTGGACTGAAGACCACAATAACAACAACAATATGTGAAAGGCGCTGTGTGGGAATTACATCACATCTGTATATTTAATAATACACTAAACTCTCACCAATCCGGCCATTCTTTACACATATGGATGCCAGCGCTATGTGTCCCGAATTTTTAGTTGTCGCAATGATGATATGAACGCGAGTATGCAACTGCTTTACAAGTATTACGTAAGTACTGCATATATCTGCTTGTTGCATGGTGTACTCCAGGAACATGTGTACAGCTTCAGCACTCGCAGTGTGAAAAATGACCATGCTGTCACTTCCTATGTTCTATCTTCATCACTTTCATAATTACTTTTCTGCACACTTTTGATTATTTCTTCATCTGTTAGAATTTGTTGTATCTCACAGTTTTCCTCATTCAGCCACTTAGCAAGATATTCTTCACCCATTTTTTCTCCTCCTGGAATGTACAGCATTGTTTAGCACTCCAACTGACTGACAACATTAATGTGCACAATAATTCACTGTTATGTGCACCATTTCCCCATGACCGACTAGAGGCTGAATGTGGGCCAGATTAGCGAGAGTTTAATGTAATAAAAGTAGTAGTAGTAGTAGTAGTAGTAGTAGTAGTAGTAATGACTAGTGAGAATTTGGTGTAATTATATAATAATAATAATAATAATAATAATAATAAAGACAAAGTAAGAACAAAACACTTGTAAATGTTCAACAAGTAGCTACATTTACAACTTAGTTTGTCATGTGAATGTAAAATGACTTGGTCCACGTCATTACAATTTACTGTGCAGATGATCCGTGGAACATGAAACTATTGCAGTTCAGTTGAAACTGATTTTTATTATCAGCAGCAAAAACCATTAAGAAGTAAAAGGGTTGAGAAGTGTCAACATGTACAGTTGACTACTTCACACAATATTCATACTGCACACACCTGCTGAACAACTACATTATAAGACAACAGTATGAAAATACGCAGAATAAACCAACAATCTTGTCTTTATGTCAATGCACTAGGAAATGATTCTAAGGGCATAACACACTGCACTGAGCTTCCTGATTAGCTTATCCATGTATTGACTCCATTGTAATGTGTTAACCAGCTGGAAACCAAGGAAATTTACACACTGTGTTTCTTTTAGTATATGACCAATAATGTCTACTCTTGGTGTTAAAAAATAATTACTGTTTGTCTGAAACTGCATAATGTGGGTCTTTGTGAGGTTAAGACTTACACTATTAGCTGTGAATCAAATCAGCTCTTTTCAGCTACCATCTCAGCTGTGTCTGCTAGGACTGAGTTTTGACCGTTGGTAAGTATTATTATGTTATCAGCAAATATTACAGTTCTTGGACTGCCCTTTAAGTCAGATGTATTACCAATCCCTGTAGCCCTCTGCATTATTTTTCCTCATTCTGAAGTTATTTTCATGTCCAAGATGGGACTCCTGATGAGAACCTCTGGATTCTGATATGGAGGTAGATTCCACCCGGTCAAGACAGATTACATTAATGCCATAAAATGTGGTTTGCAAAGTAGAATTTTGTGATTCACGCAGTAAAAGGCTTTGGCAATGTCACAGAATATTCCAACTGGATACTTCTTCTCATTTGGCTCTGCAGATCTTCATTTGTGAAGTCTTGTATTGTTTTCTGTGTGGAAAATCTTTGGAGAGGAAGTTACGAGCTTCCAATTACTTACATGTGTCAGTATTCTATCATAAGCCACTTACTCAAATACTTGTGGAAAGACTGGAAGGAGTGATATATGCCTGTAATTATTAGAGATGGTTTGCTTATCTCTAGTTTTGTAAATGGGATTAACAAAGCATATTTTCATCTATCAAGAAATATGACCTGAGCCACTGATTGATTACAAAAACAGGAGGGTAATCCTGTGAAGTCAGCACAAGATATTAATATTCTGCTAGAAACATCATAATAACTAGAAGAATTAGTTCTCTTTAGTGACCTAAGTCAGCTGCTCGTGGTCTCTTGGTAACGTTCTCGCTTCCCAAGCACTGGGTCCCCGATTCGATTCCTGGTGGAGTCAAGGATTTTAACCTGCCCCAAGATGACTGGGTGTTGTTGTGTCATCTTCATCATCATCATTCATCCCCATTATGGTTGGAGGAAGGCAAGAGCAAACCACCTCCATTAGGATGTTGCCTAGTGCAGTGGTGCAGGTCAACTGCATCGATCCCCTACACTCTGTCAAGAAGCATGGGACTTCATTTCCATTTTTAGTGACACAATGAATTCCGTAATCTCTTTAGGGGTTATATTTTTTAAACTAACATCTGTTGATTCTGCATGCAGCAAGTCCATAAGTAAATTTAAAGTTTCTACATTTAGTTATTTATTACTTGGTGCAATGTTAGCAGCCACTGTGAGGGAGTAACCATGAAATTTGGCAGCCAATGATTTGGTAGTATCACTATGTCTATCAGAACTGTTCTCTGATGTCTCAATTTAGTTTGGATTAATAATTTTGTTTATTTCTTGTCTAATAATGTTCCAAAAATTTTTTGTGTCATTCCTGAAGCATTTTAATTTTTGGGCACAGTACATGAGTTTTGCTTTTTTAAAAAAGAAAGAAAGAAAGAAATGACACCTTGGAGAATTTGACAGTACTGATGGTATGGGAGTTTCAAACTTGGCTACATTTTGTTCTCTGAATTACTTAGAGCTACCACATTATGCTTAAATCACACAAGTTATCCAACTTTTATCCTCACTTCTGTTCAATTTTGCCCTTATTTGTCTTAGGGCTGAACAAGACTCAAAGTGTAGCAGGAATATGTTTTATGTTTAAAATAAAAACAGAGTTAAATTTGTCATTAACGTTCTCTGCTTCATACATTTCTCCTCATCACTCTTCTCTTAATTTCTTCCTAAACATGCTGATCAAGTCATTGTTTACACTGTGTGATACAATAGTTGACTTCTACAATCTGTACCTAACTGGTCAGTAAATTTTATTGTTGACATTGACTGCCATGGTCAGATAAATTATTGACTAATGATTTTACAGCTAAATCACTGCACATTTTGACTAATGATTTTAAAGCTAAATCACTGCATGTTGTTAGGTCTAGAAATAAATTGTCAGTAGCTGTTGACTATGTCCTTCAATCCTCATAGGGAATTTTACTGTGAAGAATAATACAAAACTGGACATCAGGAGCTCTAGGTACTCTCAGATAGTAGTATCTGGCAGGAAATCAATATTAATGTCCCCACAAACAACAATCTGCCAGTGAAGTCAGCATAACAATATTAATGCTGTTTCTAGCTGTTTTATGAAGCTCAAAATACGTACTACTGTTGGTCTGTAATTATTTGTACTAAAAGGCTGTTTTTTTCTTCTTTTACATTTATAGCCACTCCCTTCATCCTTTTATTAGTTCTACTTTAGTATGATATTAGCTTGCATTCGTCATGAAAAATCTGTTCATGTGAAGATTCCTTGCTTCCTCAAGTTCTCTCTACTGCGCTACTAAATAAATAGCCAGAATTCTCACAAACAGGGGTATATTTTGCCCAACATTTTCATTATTACTTTTAACAACACAACTAACAATTGCTATGGTAATACCACTCTCTTTAGTACATTCAAAACGTCCGTACATGTGTCCTGTATGATCTGGAAAAAAACAGAAAATCCATTATCGGTCTTCAATTGTTCATTATGCCCTTGTTGGTGTGTCCTTTACTCCATGGCTCTCAGATTCAAGTACTTGCTGCACCATGGCACAAATGCTCCCAGATGACCAGTGGTTGTAATACCGTTTTTACTGGTCCCCTTCTCGCCGGCTCCACTACTGCTCCGCATTCACTGCATACAAGAAAGGAAAACACACAGTTTCCCTTTCCCACTACATTTATCCCTATTCAACTTACTCATGAGCATCTCTTGTCAATGGCTCTCCAATGGTGTGTTGGGATGTTTACAAATATCTCGAAACACTACATATCCTGCCACTCAGACAAGAGATCTTGTGCTTAAGTCTCTAGTTACGTATACATTTTCATTAACAATTCTATTATTATTATCCCACTCTTACATCTTAAAGGTGCCTTTACACAATCTCTCCAACATAACTTTTTATAATCGTTAATGATCGTTCATGATTATGTTCACTTAATTACTTTGTTCCTGTTTGGTAGGATTCATTCATTTTCTTCATACTTGTAATATTATTTCGCAAATCTTGTTACTTTCTGTAATGGCGTAGCTATCTTTCTTGATCAGCCGAAGTATCTGAGGAACATGCATAGTAATACAAAATATTACTTGTCATTAATGTTATTCTTAAGTTCCTTTTATTTGTGATCCTCTTGACGTTACAACCAATTACCCATTTTCGTTTTTGATTTAAGACAATTTACTATCTATCTACTGGATATCTGTGAGACATTTATTCTACTATACTTAGACATCATAATATCGTTCCTCTTTAAGTAGGTAACGCAATATTAACCTTCTTTACATAGGTAGCTCATCTTTTGTTATTATACTGATTACAAACTATCTGAGTTTCCATTGTACTGACATACAGTTTTTCTCTTTTTAGAGAACTTAACTTCCTTAATATCCCACCTTCCAAGAGTACGGACCCGTATTCCAAAGACTTTGCATGCAATAATGTGGAGGTGTAAATTGTCTCCACCACTGCACTCGAAACTTTTCACCTCTTTACTATAAACCATTGAGAAAACCCTCTTGTTACTTATAACCAGTTTTAAGAATAATGTATGGATTATCCTTTTAACAAAACTTATTCTCACTTCCACCAAAGACCACTTCAGCATCTTAGTACAGTAAAATATTTCTATTTCCTTCATTGTGGTAGTGCCCCATATTAATTCCTATTCAACTATGGTACAGGTCAATCCCTTTCTTGGTGTCCCTGCCCATACAGTATATGCCAGCCTTTCTTAGGTCTGCCTATTTGCCTTTTATTCATCATTCCTAATTATAGAGTGCACTCCACATTTCAGATATAAATATATCTTCCATTACTTTTCCCTCTACTTTCTCCCATATTACTCTGAGGTCCCTTTTGATTTCTATGTCCGTACTCTACTCCAGGTGTTAAGTCTTTTGCTTACTACCTTCTTCATATCTTAACTCACCTATTGACAACATTACATGGTTAAGTATTCTTAATTGCAATTTATTCTTTCTTTTGTTCTCTCTTTTCTTAAAACCCAAGCTCCAGCTAGATTACTGGTTCAAAACATTACTGTTTCTACTGCCCTCTTCTATTAATCCATTCTCTGTACCTGTACCCTATCTTTCTATTTGTCATCCTATTATTACAGCCACATCAAATACTATTTAGTACTTGGTTGTCCTCTCTCCCCTCCTAATTTATGACGTGACATATAATTTTTAAGTTTATTTATCGCACAGTTTGATTATATTTCTTTAGTTTGTTATTTCTTTAGTTTATATAAACTTTTCTCCTGACCCGTATGTGGGTCAATTAAATAGTATGCTTTCGGGTGTGGACTATCCATGATCTTAAATGGTCCTGCACATTTCAGAAAAAATTTCTGTTTTTCCTTTTAAGATTAGAACCATGATGTTCTTCTTTCACCAACATAAAACCGTTTATTTCAAATGTTGGGTTTATTGCTGACATATTATAATTCTGTAATCTTTTATCAGTTGATCTACGCAACTGATTTTCTATTATTTTGTCTAAGTTAGACTTTCTTCCTGCTGTACCTCTGACCATTTGAAAACTTTTAGTAGTGGTTCCCCTATAAATTTTCTTCATAGTATTTGTACCAGCTGGTGGTCTTGCGGTAGCATTCTTGCTTCCTGCGCATGGGGTCCCGGGTTCGATTCCCAGCGGTCTCAAGGATTTTCCCTGCCTCAAGATAACTTGGCGCTGTTATGTCGTCTTCATCATCTTCATTCATCCCCATTACGGTCGGAGGAAAGCAATGGCAAACCACCTCTGCTAGGACCTTGGCTAGTATGGTGGTGCGCGTCTCCCACATCGTCCCCTACACTCCTCGGAGTATGGGACCTCATCATTATCATCATCATCATCATCATCATTATCATTATCATTATCATTATTTGTACAGGAGACAATCCCGCAGATGAATGAGGGTAGTTCATTCAAAACCATTTGAAATTCTGGCACTAATTTTGCCTAAGTTGTATGTCTCAGTGAACAGTAAGTTCTGCATAACTCTTTCACACGGATTCGATTTTGGATTACATTTTGATATTGTGACAAGCCTTGTGTTCTCCCAAGCTAGAAGCTCTTTAAATGATTTGCTCACAAACTGTGAACCATTATCTGTTAATAATCTCTTAGGTTTTCCTGCTGTTGTGGTCTTCAGTCCTGAGACTGGTTTGATGCAGCTCTCCATGCTACTCTATCCTGTGCAAGCTTCTTCATCTCCCAGTACCTACTGCAACCTACATCCTTCTGAATCTGCTTAGTGTATTCATCTCTTGGTCTCCCTCTACGATTTTTACCCTCCACGCTGCCCTCCAATGCTAAATTTGTGATCCCTTGATGCCTCAAAACATGTCCTACCAACCAATCCCTTCTTCTTGTCAAGTTGTGCCACAAACTTCTCTTCTCCCCAATCCTATTCAATATCTCATCATTAGTTACGTGATCTACCCACCTTATCTTCAGCATTCTTCTGTAGCACCACATTTCGAAAGCTTCTATTCTCTTCTTGTCCATACTAGTTATTGTCCATGTTTCACTTCCATACATGGCTACACTCCATACAAATACTTTCAGAAACGACTTCCTGACACTTAAATCTATACTCGATGTTAACAAATTTCTCTTCTTCAGAAACGATTTCCTTGCCATTGCCAGTCTACATTTTATATACTCTCTACTTCGACCATCATCAGTTATTTTACTCCCTAAATAGCAAAACTCCTTTACTACTTTAAGTGTCTCATTTCCTAATCTAATTCCCTCAGCATCACCCGACTTAATTCGACTACATTCCATTATCCTTGTTTTACTTTTGTTGATGTTCATCTTATATCCTCCTTTCAAGACACTGTCCGTTCCATTCAACTGTTCTTCCAAGTCCTTTGCTGTCTCTGACAGAATTACAATGTCATCGGCGAACCTCAAAGTTTTTACTTCTTCTCCATGAATTTTAATACCTACTCCGAATTTTTCTTTTGTTTCCTTTACTGCTTGCTCAATATACAGATTGAATAACATCGGGGATAGGCTACAACCCTGTCTCACTCCTTTCCCAACCACTGATTCCCTTTCATGCCCCTCGACTCTTATAACTGCCATCTGGTTTCTGTACAAATTGTAAATAGCCTTTCGCTCCCTGTATTTTACCCTTGCCACCTTTAGAATGTGGAAGAGAGTATTCCAGTCAACATTGTCAAAAGCTTTCTCTAAGTCTACAAATCCTAGAAATGTAGGTTTGCCTTTTCTTAATCTTTCTTCTAAGATAAGTCGTAAGGTTAGTATTGCCTCACGTGTTCCAACATTTCTACAGAATCCAAACTGATCTTCCTCGAGGTCCGCTTCTACCAGTTTTTCCATTCGTCCTACCTCTACAAAATATTTGCGCATACGGTCTATAACTGTCTCTGTATTAGCTTGTTTAATTGGATGTAATGTAACATATTTAGACCAACACTCTAATAGAATGTAAATATATCTGACACCTCCTTGACTTGCTGGTAATGGTCCATAAAAATCTGAAGCTGTTAAATCATGTAAAGCTCTAGGTATTATAGGATACACTGTGTAATGTTTTCCTTTATTATTTTCCTTCACCTTTTGACAGACTTGACAGGTTCGTAGTAATCTTACAACTAGGTGTTTAAAATGGTAACACTTTATCATATGTTTTATACAGTTCCTTATTCCAAAATGCCCATAACCTTTATGTATAAACCAAATTAAATCATTTTGTGCTCACTCAGGTACACATAATGTCCAATATGATGTATTTATATTCTCTCTCCAAAACAACATGTAATTGGTCACTGTCCAAAGTCTGTCTTCTGTGGGCAGTAACTTATTTTTTTCATACTTTAACAATTTAAGATTTAACTCTTCTTCATCTTTCATTCCTTGCGTGATTTTACTAGCTAATACACAAACTTCATCTTCTGTATAGCTTATTTTCTTAAAATTTATATTAAAAATCATTCCTGGTCCAGTAGTTCTCTGAGAATTACTGATTCCTAATGGCAATTGTGATAAAGCATATGGCACACAATTTAATGTTCCCTTGATGTATACTATTTGTATTTGAAACTGTTGTAAAAACAATACCCACCTCATGAGCCTCTTATGTAATAAACAACTTTCCATTAAGAATATCAATGCTTGGTGATCTGTATAAATAACAATTTCTGAACCCAAAATCAGTGTTTCAAATTTCTTTAAGCTCCATACCACAACAAGTAATTCTTTCTCCATTGCTGTATAATTCAGCTCATGTTTGTCTAGGGTGCAACTAGCGAACACAATGGTTTTATGTTCTCCCTCTTTTGGGTCCCATTTCCCTTGAAATACTTCTGTTGCTATGCCATGTTCTGATGCATCTGTTGCGATGCCAAATGGTTCACGGAGACTCAGATGGTTTAAAATAGGAGCATTGACTAGAGTATCCTTTACTTCCTGGAATGCCTTTTCAGCATTTTCATCCCATGCCCGTTTCGCCTTTAGCTTTAATAGTGATAGTAGATGTGGATTATTCTTGACTTGTCCTTGTATATACCATTTATAAAATACCACTAATCCTAAAAAGGAACGTAACTGTTTCACATTCTGTGGACAAGGACAGTCTTTAATGGCCCTAACGCGTTCTGGATCTGGCTTAATTCCTCTTATTCCTAAGAGATGTCCCAAGAATATTAGTTTCTTTTGCCCAAAATGTGATTTAGTGAGCTTAATAGTTATTCACTTGGTATAAAATTTCTCTAGTGTTCTTGCAAGTAAATCACAATGTTCCTCCCAGGTTTCTGAAACAATGAGTATATCATCTACATAAATCAACAGCTCTTGTAACAACTTTCTCCCTAATGCTTGATCTAATGCTTTTATAAACACTGATACTGATATATTTAACCCAAATGGCAAAACTTCAAATTGGTATGACTTTCCGTCATATAGGAATGCATTGTAAGGTCTAGATTCTTTAGCTAATTTCACCTGTCAGTACCCACCTGTAAGATCCACAGAACTAAAATAATTTGTTTTTGGAAAACTAGCATGTATTTTGTCTATGCATACGAGACGACCTCTCTCTCACTCTGGTTCAATGTGATGATTCAAAGTTCTTGCATCTAGTACTAGGCACACACTTCCTGTTGCCTTTCTGACAACTAACAGTGGATTGTTGTATACACTTGCACTTCCTTCTATAACATTATTATCTAACATTTTATCTATTTCTTTGTGTACTTCCTGTTTTATGTTGATGGACACAGGGTAAGGTCTACAGAAAAAAAGGTTCCTTGTTTTTTTTATCTTAAAACTACACACATAATCTCCTATATTCCCTGGTTTGTCTGAAAATACATCTGAATATCTGCATAATATTCCATATAGCTCTTCCTTTTGAGTAAGGGTTAACAGTTCCGATTTGTAAGCATTTGCAGACAAACAGCTTCATTTGCAGTTTGTTGTACATTACTTACATCCTTTTCCATTGAACTCATATTCACTATTAATCATAAATTAGTACTCCCATTCAGTCCTTGACAGCGATCTGTCTTAAACAGGATCTCTTTATTATATTTAAAGAACCACTCTGAAAGTCTATTACCACTGCATATTTCATTGACCAGTCTACTCCTAGTAATACTTGCATACCGTATTTACTTGAATCTAAGCCGCACCTGAAAAATGAGACTCGAAATCAAGGAAAAAAATTTTCCCGAATCTAAGCCGCACCTGAAGTTTGAGACTCGAAATTCAAGAGGTGAGAAAAGTTTTAGGCCACACCTCCAAATCGAAACAAAGTTGGTCCATTGTAATATGAGACACAATTTAGGTCGAATAAATGACGATGCAGCTACAGTAGTTTGGTTCGAGTCATAAGCTTAGCAGTTAAGCTGCACCAGGTAGCCATTGCTAGGCGTCAGTCGCTCCGTCCGTATTTATACGGGTACCCTTCTTTTTTCACGTGCTTCGTCTGGTTTGAATTGATTGCTTATTTTTCTTTGATCTAATAAGTGCTGTTCTCTTTGTTATAGGTGTTAACGTCACTCTAAGCTGAAAATGCATTACTGTACTGTCATGCATTGTTTGTCGCATTCTGATAATGAGTGTTTACGACCTGTCACCGTTCGCGGCATGGCTTGCTTTTGTGCGCGCTACCGCCGCTTAGGCGCTTACAATAAAAAAAAAAGAGAGGAATCGTCTCATCGAAACAATGACAAGAGACTGCTATTTGTTGTTACTTACACTGCTGCTTTCTTTCGTAATGATCAACAAGAACCAAATCATAGGCTGCGAATGATAGAAGATGTTCTGAACGAGAGTTTAGCAAAAAATTTTTCTCAGTTTGAAAATCTTTGCAGACGCTTCTTTAGTACATTATATTCTGCACAGAAATTAGTCATCTTAGATGTAAAAATCTAGGCAATTGCCGTGCTTCAGTTCTGACTGTATCACTATTAGGCATAAGAATAATACGAATGAAAACATTACATGATATGTATATTCTTCCGCGTTGGTTGTTGTCTCACTCTAGTTTCGTATTTTATTAGGCAGACAGGATTTAAATGAGATAGCAGCAAATACGAAAGAATGCATGGTAAAATGTTTATATTCGTATTATTCTCATGGTGAAGAGAATACTGCGTGTGATTCACAATTCATAAAAGTTCCTATTAGCAACCATCTCTTCTGACAGGTAGGAAAAAATTCAGAACGTAGAGCTGGCCATATTGACAAACATCCCAAACAGTCTTGCCAGTCGGATTTTCGTAGTACATAGAAATGCTGCTACATTCGAAGATGAACAATATGGAATTTGTATTTACTTCGTCGGATAACGTACGAAAATGCAGTGGTTCGAAACCCGGGGCGGAGAAAAAAGCTCGTCTTCCACCTTTTTTTAATTTTTTTACTGATGCAGAGGTTTTGGCGCCAGTATTTATCTTTTTGCCTGCAAAGCATGCCCGTGTAGCGCTACACATATTCGAAGGCAGAAGTTAGTTGTGGCGGCACCTACCAACATTTTTCAGAACTTCCACTTACTTTGCACTCGATTCTAAGCCGCAGGCGGTTTTTTGGATTACAGAAAGCGGAAAAAAAGTGAGGCTTAGATTCGAGTAAATACGGTATTTATTTTAAGGACTATTGACGTGGTTAGTTCAAACACCAGTTGATCTATTCCAAAAGTAATCCTTGTTTCCCATTTCACTACCTTGCTCTTAGTACCTGTAATACATACAATATGCACTCCCATAACAGGTAACTTATGAAATTCCTTTATTCTTCCACTTAATAGCCATTCATCCGAAATTATTGATACTTCGTTTCCTGAATCAATGTAAATTTCCACTCCTTTACTTCCTATTCTTCCAATTACAATTGGTTTGTGTTGCACCTTTTCTAAATTTTCCTCTTCCACTAATAACCAATCATTAATAGGTGGTATTTTACTATAAGCAACCATTTTACTTATATGTGGGACGAGTATTGTTCTGTGACGTCCTAGAGTCTGTCCCTTGACCCAGGATTGCTCTCGTTTTCCGTCACTATGACGGGATACCGGTTGGAACTACCTTCCTTGTCCTACTCTGCTTGTTCTTTAATTATACCTTCTAGTATCAATCTTAACTCCTTGTTTTGCATTGCCATCTTTCTTGTGATCAGCATTCACTATTTATTACCAATCAACAATATCAATATTAAACCCTATACTCAAAGAACTGTTTCTACTTTTTAAATATTCACGGCTCACTCTTCTGCGGAACTGTGAACTGCATGCTGGTTGTAGAACAGCCGAAGCCGAAGACAGCATTGAAGCTGAAGCCGATGTCTCCTCTTGTGCTGCGCACTGCTGCTGACTCGGCAACACAACTCCCAGCACTCGCGCAATTGCTCGCCGCTCTGCGTTGGTAACTACCGCTGGATCAATGTTCGCCCTTTGTGTTATCCAGTCGAAATAATTTTGTTAAGCACTCGTTGTTTGTACTATGGGTGCACTTTCTGCTGCCACTGCATTCTTCTGTCTTTCAGTTTCAGATTTCTGACAGTAAATTATATTTTCCATTCATTATGTGTTTACTATTCTATCTTAGACAATTCGTTCAAAAGAATCTCTTAATTATTTTTTATTTCTTGTTACGTGCATTATATGGCACTGTTGTTGATCACAGATTGGCAGGGGCAACTTCTTTATCTTCTGTTCTTTGGAGTTGTAATTCTGACTCAAATCAATTTTCTGCACTTACTTGCTAGTGCATTCTCCATTCACGTTTAGCAGGGTCGCCATATGGCGTATATTTTTCCTTCTTTTCTTGCTGTTGTTTATTTAGTAAGATTTGTGGTGGGTCTTATACCAGCACTAGTGAGAAGTTGCGTCCCTGGCCGATATAACAGGGCAGTATTTTGCCGTCCCCAATACAATGCCAGATGAAAGCAGTATTACCTTTATCCTCTCTTCTCAGAGTAGTTTTTTTTGTGGTCTGGATCCTTCCATACAACCTCCCTGTCGATCCAACTGTGGTGACGATTTCTGGAATGCTCCTGCAAGTTCTCTCTACTGCACTGCTAAATAAATAGCCACACTTCTCACAAACAGGGATATATTTTGCCCAACATTTTCACTATTATTTTGGGTCTAGTGAAGCAGGGGATACAACCCGTCGGCTTTGACCAATGATGTCAGAATTGGTCAGAATGCATTTATTACAAAGATGAAAGAGCTGACAATACTGTTCAGAAACAAAGGAATACGAGAGACGAAAAATATAGTTGACATATACAAGGCAAGTAGTATTTTCACGTCAAGAGTATCACGATTTTGTATCATATTATATCTGTGGAAAATGAAGGGGAAAAAATGGATGGAAATATTGGTAGCATAGAATACCTCATGTCACATATATAGGGTGGCCCACTGATAGTGACCGGGCCAAATATCTCACGAAATAAGCATCAAACAAAAAACTACAAAGAACGAAACTCATCCAGCTTGAAGGGGGAAACCAGATGCCGCTATGGTCGGCCCACTAGATGGCGTTGCCATAGGCCAAACGGATATCAACTGTGTTCTTTTAAATAGGAACCCTCATTTTTTATTACATATTCGAGTAGTCTGTAAAGAAACATGAATGTTATAGTTGGACCACTTTTTTCACTTTGTGATACATGGCGCTGTAATCGTCACAAACGTATAAGTATGTGGTATCACGTAACATGCTGCCAGTGAGGATGGTATTTGCTCCATGATACATTACCCGTGTTAAAATGGACCGTTTACCAAATGCGGGAAAGGTCTATATCATGTTGATGTAAGGCTATTGTGATCAAAATGCCCAATAGGCGTGTGCTATGTATGTTGCTCGGTATCCTGGACGACATCAGCGTCCAGACCGTTCGCCGGATAGTTACGTTATTTAAGGAAACAGGAAGTGTTCAGCCACATGTGAAAGGTCAACCACAACTTGCAACACATGATGATGCCCAAGTAGGTGTTTTAGTTGCCGTCGTGGCTAATCCGCATATCAGTAGCAGACAAATTGCGTGAGAATCGGGAATCTCAAAAACGTCAGTGTTGAGAATGCTACATCAATATCAATTGCACCTGTACCATATTTCTATGCTCCAGTAATTTCTTGGTGATGACTTTGAACATCGTGTACAGTTCTGCCACTGGGCACAAGAGAAATTATAGGGCGATGACAGATTTTTTGCACGTGTTCTATTTAGCGACGAAGCATCATTCACCAACAGCGGTAACGTAAACCAGCATAATATGCACTGTTGGGCAACGGAAAATCCACGATGGCTGCGACAAGTGGAACATCAGCGACCTTGGTGGGTTAATGTATAGTGCGGCATTATGGGAGGAAGGATAATTGGCCCCCATTTTATCGATGACAATCTAAATGGTGCAATGTATGCTGATTTCCTACGTAATGTTCTACCTATGTTACTACAAGATGTTTCACTGCATGACAGAATGGCGATGTACTTCCAACAGGATGGATGTCCAGCACATAGCTCACGTGCAGTTGAAGTGGTATTGAATAACATATTTCAAGACAGGTGGATTGGTCGTCGAAGCACCATACCATGGCCCGCACGTTCACCGGATCCGACATCCCTGGATTTCCTTCTGTGGGGAAAGTTGAAGGATATTTCCTATTGTGATCCGCCGACAATGCCTGACAACATGCGCCAGCGCATTGTCAATGCATGTGCGAACATTACAGAAGGCGAACTACTCGCTGTTGAGAGGAATGTTGTTACACGTATTGCCAAATGCATTGAGGTTGACGGACATCATATTGAGCATTTATTGCATTAATGTGGTATTTACAGGTAATCACGCTGTAACAGCATGCGTTCTCAGAAATGATAAGTTCACAAAGGAGCATATATCACATTGGAACAACCGAAATAAAATGTTTAAATGTACCTACATTCTGTATTTTAATTTACAAAACCTACCTGTTACCAACCGTCCGTCTAAAATTGTGAGCCATATGTTTGTGACTATTACAGTGCCATCTGTCAGAAAGCAAAAAAGGGGGTCCAACTAAAACATTCATATTTCTTTACATACTACAAGAATACGTGATAAAAAATTGGGGTTCCTATTTTTAAAAACACAGTTGATATCCGTTTGACCTATGGCAGAGCCATCTAGCGGGCCAACCATAGCGCTATCTGGTTTCCCCCTTCAAGCTAGACAAGTTTTGTTATTTGTTGTTTTTTCGTTTGACACTTATTTTGTGAGATATTTGGCCCGGTCATGATCAATGGACCACCCTGTATATAGGTTGTATCTCAAACCTCATTTGAACCGTATTGGTTAACTGCATTACAGGATACAAGTTTAGCATACATCGATTTCTTCATTTTCATTATCATTAATATCCTGTTTATTCAGTTGAACTATACAGGTCAACTGAAGCATGGGATACAAATTTTACATGTGTTGTTTCTTTTGCCTCCGCTACCACTAATACACTGTTCTTATGTAGATAGTAATACTACTGATAGCAGAAGGAGCTATGTACATAATATTTTTATACCATACATCCATTGACCAATATATATGTACACTGCTAACGAAAACCTGTACCTCAGTTGAACTACGCAAAGAGGTAAGAAGACGACACATATACAATTTGTATCCCGTACTTAACTATGGGGTACAGTTTTTTTTTCCCCCACCTTCGATGCTAATAGTATCGATTGAAACTTATAGTTCTGATAACAGCAGTGACAACAGTATCCCATTCTTTAGTTGAGCCATATAGCTATATATAACATTTGTATCCTGCTCTCCAGTTGACATATATAAGCAAATCTCATCAATGTTACATATGTCATTCTTTTCAAATATGTAGTGTCAGTGTAAAGATCAACTGATGGACAGGATACTAATTTTAGTTGTGTCAGGCGTTTCGTCTTTAATATTGCTAGTACAGATTCGAAAAAATCGTACTGATACTAGTGCTGGGAAATGTAAGAAGAATGACAGCTGCAAAATTTCTATTATGTATTGGAGTGCACAAAAACATACATAATGGTGTAATACAACAATGAAATACATCAAAACACACACACATACACTCTCTCTCTCTCTCTCTCTTTCTCTCTCTTTGACCAACAACCCTCTATGCTATTTGTGCAAGCCCCTGTGGATAATGATCTGAACTCAATATTGTTATTAACTACAAGATGCTGATAACCCCTTTCCCCTAAATCCCTATCTGAAGAAAAACCTCTGCAATGTGATCTTCAATTAAGCTGACCAAAACTTCCTTCCTTCAATTGAGTACTACTTTAAAAACTACATCGTCACACTTTTGACCTGAAACTACAGACCCCCAAACCCATAATCCCACCGCAGGTTCCCCCCTGTTGTACTTCCTTTCGCCAAAATGAGACTTGTCAATTTTGACCATGACACCTAGTCCCTCCAACGGCCCCCTATATTTCATGTATTCTCCACAAACTTCCCTACAAAAAGAGTATCAATCCACAACTGTACGCTTACTCACATGACGTTCATGGACACACAGCCACACACGATATCTCCAACACCAACAGTACATGATTTCCATAATGTCTCTCAAGGCAAGCTTAGATTTTTCGAACCACGTCCCTCGTCTAATGGACTGCCACAATCGATCTTTGTTGCAGCACCATACGAATAAGTCTTGAGTACGGCGACAAGATACACTTGTGAGGCATGTACGTTCACCGCACTATACTCGGCAACGAGAAAACACATTTGTAAAAAACAAATTGTGGCCAGCATAGCCCCTCTCAAATCATCCAGATTCATCGGAACAGATAAATCCATATCTACAAATGAAAATGAGACACTAAAAATTGTCCTAAAATAAGAAACTAATAGTCCAAAATACCTCTATATCACTAAGAATGAAATTAAGTACCAAATGAATTGCAAACAACCAATTATTTAAATAAATGCTCACAAATAATATTTTGAACAATATGTAATGATCCCCTTTAAAATCACATTCAATTATTTTAATGTACAACAATAGCACTCATCCGGAACACAGAACTGTTTTATTATCTATGGCTGAAAGTGAAGACATTATTATCTATGAGCAATGTATGATGTCACTGGTCAAAGGCGACGGGTTTTTCAAACAATGTGCTACATTATAATTGTTCTGTTGTTGATTACACATTGATTAAACATAGAAGATGTACTTCTTCCACAATAAGAACGCGATAGTTAGTTGCGAGCCTAACGCACAGTGGGAGCGCAACATCTAGTGACCCCAACATGACTGTGGCTAAGACAACGATTCGTGAGGATCAAGAAAATGACTTTCGTTAGCGGAAACATGACAGATACACCAGAAACTCCTGCGATTTCAAGACTGGCAGTACGACTACCACCATTCTGGCCTCATAACCCCACGTTATGGTTCGCTCAAGTCGAGCCGATTTTTCTTTATGCAGGTGTCACATCGGATTCCAACAAGTTTGCATTGGTAGTGAGCCAATTAGACCATCGATGTGCTGCCAAAGTAAAGGATATTATAACTTCGCCGCCCAACACGGAGGCTTACGCAAAACTCAAGACAGAGTTAATTAGACGAGTATCCACTTCACAAGAAGAGAGGATATGGCAGGTTCTAACACAGGAGGACATAGGAGACAAAAAACCATCCCAATACCTCCATCACCTGAGGAGAAAAGTCGATGCAGGCACATTTCCAGATACGCTACTTCGTACAATATGGAGCAGTACATTGCAGGCCCAAGTGAAAGCCATCTTCGCGTCACAAACCGATATGCTGCTTGATGTCGAAGCCAATCTCGCCGACCATATTCAAGACGCAGTCATGCCTGCTTTCTATTCTGATCCATCGACAGCGTGTTCCAGTGCTTCAATGGGAACTAAACCCAACTACAATAGTCTCACGAATAAAATGCAAACATTTAACGAACAGCTGAATGAGAACTTATTAAGCAACGTCAATGTCCTCAGTAGATAAAAGAATGAATTACTCACCGACCAGAATGTTAAAGGACAGTTCTGACAGAGATCCCAAAGCCACTCTTCATCGCGCGCACACACCTCTGGTGACGCGCTGCCTACTAACGTACGTTGGTATCACCAGCGATATGGAGAGCAGGTACACAAATGTAATCTGCCTTGTGCATATACCAGCAACAAACATCACACCGAAGTAAACGCACCGGTCAGATCTGTACGTCTATTCATAACAGACCGCAAGACAGGCCGAAAGTTTTTGATCGACACCAGATCAGACCTCAGCATTCTACCACGCAATAAGCTACATAAATACCGTTTGGCCGCTGCATTTCAACTGTTGCTCGCTAATAATTCTGTGGTCACAACTTTTGGAGCACAGCAGTTGGAACTATACCTTGGACTGAGATGTTCTTTGGTGTGGAACTTCATAGTTGCAGACATGATGGAGCCTATCATCAGCGCAGACCTCTTGGCTCATTACTGCCTGATTCCTGACATCACCAACGCAGGGCTGTCCACCGCTGGATTCCGGTGCCACACTGCAACTTACGATGCCAAGGTGATCCAGGCTGCAGACGACAGGTACTTTAAGCTGCTAGTGCAGTTCCCTGCTCTCACAAGGCCTCCAGGGGCCCCACAAAAGGTACGTCATGATAGAGTACGCTACATTAATATGATAGCTAGCCCCCTGACTTCATGAAGACGCTCCCAAACGGTACACAATCGCTAAGGCACAGTTTGATGTTACGCTTGCCGAGGGCATTATCCGCCCATCTGGTGGGACATGCTCATCACCCTCACATTTTGTGCCTAAAAAGAATGGCACGTGGTGGCTGTGTGGTGACTACCAAGCCTAAAACATGAGAACAATTCCAGACCACTATCCAGTGTCTCTCCTAAAAGACTACAATCATGCATTGTGTGGCAAACACATGTTTAGTGTGTTGGATTGTGCCAAAGCATACACACAAATTCCGGTTGCTGAGAAAGATATCCCAAAGACAGCCATTACAATGCCTTTTGGATTGTTCGAAAGCTTATTTATGACATTTGGCCGGACAAACACCACACAAACATGGCAACAATTCATTGATTCTGTATTTCGAGGGTTACCATGTTGTTTTGCTTACCTATATGACATACTCATCTTCTCAGTGATGTCAGAGGAACATGAACACTATCTCATTGAAGTTTTTGAGCACCTTGACAAGTACGGCATTGTTTTGAGTGTCACTAAGTGTGTGTTCGGACAACCGGGGATAACGTTTTTGGGTCACCTAATTTCTCCTGTGGGATCGCGCCCTTTGCCAGAGAAAGTTAAAGCCATTTTCAATATTCCTCGCCCAGGGACAGCCAAAGAATTACGTAGATTCTTCGGAATCCTCAATTTCTATCACTGCTATTTGCCACATGCGGCAGAACTTCAAGAACCACTTACAGCAGCGCTGGCCGGTCCTAAAACGAAACGCAAATCACGTGTGCAGTAGTCACATACAATGATAGACGCTTTCGAAACTGCCAAGAAAAGCATAGCAGAGACAATGCTTCTTGCTCACCCTGCTTCAGACGCGCCTCTTGCGCTCGTGGTCGGTGCTATCCAGGTGGACATCAGCGCAGCATTGCAGCAATATGTGGATGAAGCCTGGCAGGCCCTCACTTTTTTCTCTTGGAAATTATCGCCCGCTCAGCAACAATGGAGCGCTTATGACCAGGAATTGTTGACCATCTACGCTTCCGTGAAATATTTCTGAACGCAGCTGGAGGTGAGAGTATTTACAATTTATACGGACCATAAACCTCGGAAATTCGCTTTCCGCCAGAATAACAACAAATGCTCGCTGAGGCAGTTTAATCAGTTGGAATTTACTGATCAATTTTCCACCAACATTAAACACATATCTGGGCTGAACAATGTAGTGGCACATTGTCTGTTGCGTGCGTCAATTGTCAATGCAGCAAAATTTCACGTCATGTTCAGGTGCCAACAGGCAAATTCCCAGACATGGCCGAGAGGTTCGCCCATGTCCACTTGGACGTCGTGGAACCCTTACTGCCCTCAGAGGGTCAACGCTATTTGCTAACCATCATTAATAGATTCACTCGCTGGACAGAAGCTCTTCTGATTGATGATATTTCTGCCAAAATACTGGCTGCCACATTTATGTCCAACTGGGTCGCTCGTTACGGCTGTCCATTACACATAACAACTGACAGAGGACGCCAGTTTGAGTCTGAACTGTTTACTCAGCTGAGCAAGTTTTGTGCGCATCACATCACATAACAACGAGTTATCATCCAGCCAGCAATGGCATGGTTGAATGATGGCACCAGTCCCCCGAAACTGCACTAATATGACGAATCGAAGTGGACCACGGCTCTTCCTTTAGTGCTACTCGGCCTCCGCAGTATCACTAAGCCACACCTCGACGCATCCATTGCTGAGTTGGTCTGTGGGGAATCCCTGCAGCTACCAGGCAAGTTTATTGATCCAGGTGCCTCACCGGGGGACTTACCACAGTCGTCCCAGTTTATAATCCAATTGCAGAATCAGATTTCACACATGCGACTGCATCCAGCATCGTAACATGGGACACCGTATACGTTTGTACATAAAGAGTGGAAGCATTGCACCCATGTCATGCTACGCAAAGACGGCATTAAACCAACCCTCACACCACCTTACACTGGACCATACCGTGTAATAACAAGACGGGACAAAACGATGAACATTATAGTGAATGAAAAAAGGAACACAGTGTCGGTCGACCAAATTAAACCTGCTTTTGTCTTGGAGGAATCTTTAGATGCGTACAGTTCCCTCCACCAACTGGTGTTTTCGCCAGCTGATAATCCAGTACCTGACGCAGCTCCTTCAATGCAGACACAACGTACAATGCGGTCTGGACATCGTGTGCACTTTCCAGTCAGATCAAGGACAGCGTCTGAAGCAGTTAACAACAACAACGGTACTCTGCTCTCCCATGGGGGGGCTGTGTGGTGACTAAGACCTCTTACACACAGGCGACTTTTTTTTTTTTTTTTTTTTTTGATCAAAAGAAAATTCATGCGCCAACGTCGTAAATGCAAATACTGGCAACACCCAATGTACACCACTCATACAATATATGGACACTTCTATACTGTATATAGTGAGTTACATGAAGATAGTGCCAAATTCTTCAACTACTTCAGGATGTCAGTACCGACCTTTCAGTAACTACTACATTTGCTGCAAACACATATTTCATGCCAGAACACTTGCATGAGAAACAGTGTTTCTGCAGAGGAAAGATTGCATTAAGGTAAGTACAAATAGCTATTGTAAAATTAGTTTAATTTGGCAATTTGTGTTACATAAGAAAATTACAATATGTGTAGATATCCTAAGACAAAACTTCGTACACTGATGTATCAGAAAACTGAGACAGTGATTGCAACGGCGCCCTTTGTGCTGACTGAGCCAGCTGTTCCTCGTAAGTGGCCATAGAAGCAGATGAGCCATGTTCCACAAACTGCGTTCCAATTAAATTTCCCTGTGATACAGCCACGTTTCCGTGAGCAGTATTGTCTGTAATGTATTTCTGCAGCACACTCGTAAGTTCAAACTTCGCATTAAATCACTTTTCTTCACGTATAGCCTTAAATGAGGTAGCAAATACAAGAGAAATAATCTATCAGGATCTTCCTCCATAATTTTGATTTCTTTTGAACGCTTTCTGCAAGTATTCTAAGCAATTTCTGCTCTTCTGAAAGTCTCCTTTTGGGAACGCTAGAGCCTGAGACAGTAGGAGATGGTTCTTGATAAGTGCTAGACTCTTCATTTGTCATATTGTCTGTTTCTTTCTCAACAGGAGGTTTAGTTTCACATACAGGTGCTAAAAACTAAAGTTGCTTGAAGAAAATGTACTGCTTTCTGGCATCTGCCTCTGAACCACTCTTCACTTTTTTTCTGTTTTTGCAGCTCTCGAGTGAACAAATTTTTACGCCTCTTTTGCAACTGTGTCGCTGAATACGAGGTGCATTCAAGTTCTAAGGCCTCCGATTTTTTTCTCCAGACTGGAAAGAGATAGAAACATGTGCATTGTTTTAAAATGAGGCCGTGTTCATTGTCAATACGTCCCAGAGATGGCAGCACCGTACGGCAGATGGAATTTTACCGCCAGCGGCGAGAATGAGAACTGTTTTAAATACTTAAAATGGCGACGCTTTCCTTACTTGAACAGCGTGCAATCATTCGTTTTCTGAATTTGCGTGGTGTGAAACCAATTGAAATTCATCGACAGTTGAAGGAGACATGTGGTGATGGAGTTATGGATGTGTCGAAAGTGCGTTCGTGGGTGCGACAGTTTAATGAAGGCAGATCATCGTGTGACAACAAACCGAAACAACCTCGGGCTCGCACAAGCCGGTCTGATGACATGATCGAGAAAGTGGAGAGAATTGTTTTGGGGGATCACCGAATGACTGTTGAACAGATTGCCTCCAGAGTTGGCATTTCTGTGGGTTCTGTGCACACAATCCTGCATGACGACCTGAAAATGCGAAAAGTGTCATCCAGGTGGGTGCCACAAATGCTGACAGACGACCACATGGCTGCCCGTGTGGCATTAAGATGCAACATAGTGGCATACTTTACTTTAATTACAAACATTTTTTCCCAACCGTGATATTAGCAGTTTGTGATGCGAATTATAATTTCGTTTACATAGATTTCGGATCTTATAGCGAAAGTTCAGATTCACAAATCTTTAAAAACAGTACACTATTCAATAAGATAAATAATTTATCAGTCATCAAAAAGATATATAATTATCACGAGTGAGACGTTTCATAGAGAGTAGATTTGGAATACTCAGCAACAAATGGAGAATATTTCATCATCCACTCATTGTTTCAATTGATTTGGTCTCAGATATAACAAAAGCATACTGCATATTCCATAATTTTGTTTGTCATAGAGCTGGGTACACATTCGAAGACACACTGAACATTGTTGGACTACATGGAATCGAGTAAGCCCTAATGCCGAGAACAAGGAACAAATCAGCCGCTGTTATCAGAGGTAAATTGGCTGAATTTTTTGCAACTGAAGAAGGTGCAGTACAGTAACATACTGTACATATAACTCTAAATACATGCCTTTTTGGTTTTTGAAATCTGTTGTTTCATCTGCAAATTCTGGAATTAACAGTTCACACAATTCTTCACATACTCTGTGTTTCACAATCCTGTTGCTGTATTCGCTACATCAGGAATCCCAAATGGCAGAATGCATTTCTACCTCACAAATGAAATGCTCAGTATCAAAATTCATGGTGCTGTAAGAACAACTGATACGCTAAAGAAACACCATGTGTGAAAGATAACAGAAGAATGCTACAGAAGAATGCTGAAGATTAGATGGGTAGATCACATAACTAATGAGGAAGTATTGAATAGAATTGGGGAGAAGAGGAGTTTGTGGCACAACTTGACAAGAAGAAGGGACCGGTTGGTAGGACATGTTCTGAGGCATCAGGGGATCACAAATTTAGCATTGGAGGGCAGCGTGGAGGGTAAAAATCGTAGAGGGAGACCAAGAAATGAATACACTAAGCATATTCAGAAGGATGTAGGTTGCAGTAAGTACTGGGAGACGAAGAAGCTTGCACAGGATAGAGTAGCACGGAGAGCTACATCAAACCAGTCTCATGACTGAAGACCACAACAACAACAACAACAGTAAGAAAACAGCTAGGCTGATTGATGACAAAATTACTTAAAACTTTAAAGAAACCTTTAAAAAAAATGTTGACAAGCATGAAGTTTATAATGAGCCTAATTTTTACATTAAATTCACAATATTTCTAAATGAATTTGTGGCCATTTTGTACCTCGAACAGTAGAAATGGAATCCTTATAGGATCGTTTTGTTCTCTGTCTCTCTGTCTGACAGTCAGTCTGACTGTTATGACCTCATTTTCTCAGGATCAAGTAGAGGTATCAAGGTGAAATTTATGTTACATACTAAGGTCTACAGATCTTGACGATGTAAAAAATTTAGCTTCTAAGTCAATGAAATTAAAACATACAGCCATTTTTTGACACTCATAAACTGACTCAGCAAAACCCTTAGGATACTTTCCATTCACCTAGAATCATGAAATTTAGCAAGAGGGAAGGTTTCACATCACAAGTAAAGGAAAAAAATCTGGAAATAGTTAATTTGTAGCTATATCTTTTTTTCCTCATTACAAAATTACTTTGGATTCGTGATCCATCAAATATCTCAGGCACTACTGAGAGGATTTTGATCTGGTTTTCAGTAACATATAAGAGTGATTCATGAGGAAGGTTTGTGTATACAGGGCGGTCTAGTGATAGTGACCAGGCCAAATATCTCATGAAATTAGCATCAAACGAAAAAATAAGAACAAATCTGTTAGAGCACGGCGGGGGAAAACAGATGGGGCTATGGATGGCTCACTAGATGGTTCTGCCATAGGAAAAATTGATTGAAACTGCATTTTTTAAATAGGTACCCTCATTTTTCATTACATATTCATGTAGTATGTAAATAAATATGAATGTTTAATTTGGAAAATTTGTTTCGCTTTGTGGTGGATGGTGTTGTAATATTCCAATATTTATATTATGCCTCACCCATTTAGATGAGCACTTGGTAACAATGTGGTTTTTTTAAATTAAAACACAAAAAGTAGTTATGTTTGGACTTTATTTCTGTTGTTCCAATATGATAATTTATTTTTGAGACTTTGTCATAAATTATGGGAATGCATGCTGTTACTGCATGAGCAACCATAATAACCTCATTAATGTAATAAATGCTCAAAACGATGTTCTTCGACTTCCATGCATTTGAAAATATGTGTAAGGAAATTCCTCTCAACAGCTAGGAGATCGCCTTCAGTAATTGTCGCACATGCATTGACAACGCACTGACCCACGTTTTCAGATGTTGTCTGTGGATCACGATAACAAAAGTCTTTCAATTTTCCCCCCAAGAAAGAAGTCCAGATATGTAAGGTCTGGTGTACGTGCAGGCCATAGTATGGTGCTTCTATGACCAAACCACCTGTCATTAACCATTCTACTTAATATGTCTTTAACTGCATGTATTCTATGTGCCGGACATCCATCATGTTGAAAGTACATCGCGATTCCATCATGAAGTGAAACATCCTGTTGTAGAATCGGTGAAACAATAATTAAGAAATCAGCATACATTGCACCTTTTAGATTGCCATCGATAAAACAAGGTCAATTAGATGTCCTCCCATAATTTCACACCATACATTAGCCCACCAGGGTCGCTGATGTTCCACTTGTCGCAGCCATTGTGGATTTTCCATTACCCAGTGGTGCATATTATGGTAGTTTACATTACCTCTGTTTGTGAATGACACTTTGTCACTAAATAGAACTCTTGGAGGAGGGGGAGGGGGGGGGGGGGAACCTGTTATCGTCTCGCGATTTATTTCGTGCTCAGTGACAAAGATTTACACAATGTTCAAAACCATTGTCATGCAATTCCTTGTGCATAGAAATATGGCAAGGGTGAAATGTATCATGATGCAGAATTCTCAAAACCAACATTTTTGAAATTCCCAATTCCCTCTCAATTTGTCTGGTACTGAAGTGCAGATTAGCCTCACCTGCAGCTAAAACACTTATCTGGGCATCTTCATTTGTTGCAGTTCTTGGTTGCATCTTCTTCTTTGGCCAAACACTTCCAGTTTCAAAAAATACATTAACTATCTGATGAAAGGTCCGGACACTTGGATGCTGTCTGTCAGAATAATGTTCAACATACACAGCACTAGCTTGTTGAACATTTTGATCACAATAGCCATAAATAAACACCATATCTACCTTTTCTGTGACTGTTAAACATTCCATTTTAACAACATTATGTCTTCTGTATAATTATTATGACTGGACAAGCATAGTATCATACCTAATTTAAGTAATGAATTGCACACAGTGCTATTGGATGCACTCCTACATTTTTGAGGATATTACAGTGACATCCATCACAAAGCAAACCAAACCTTCCAAATCAAAAAATCACATTTATTTATGTACTATACAGATATGTAACAAAAAATGGGTGTTCCTATTTTTAAAAAATGTGGTTTCTATCAATATGATCTATGGCAGTGCCAACCAGTACCATCTAGTAGGCCATCCATAGCGCCATCTGTTTTCCCCCCAAACACACTCTAACAGATTTGTTGTTCTTATTTTTCTGTTTGATGCTAATTTCGTGAGATATTTGGCCCGGTCACTATCAATGGACCACCCTGAACAATTTACAAATTGTTCATGCTTATTGGCTGACCTGTAAGTTAAGTCCCCTGGCACTGTGAAAATATCTTTGCCATCTAGGTGTGGTAGGCATATGGCCACCCAACTACCGCAGTGCAGTGTTCGCATCGCAGCTCCTTTACAGACAGCTCACTCTACACAAAAACTTTCTCTGACAGTCTACCTGTATAACACGTGCAACAAATGTAATGTTTCAAAGCAAAGTAGTACTGGTAACTGATGCAGATTACACTTCCACTGTTTGGGCTGAAGTTTCGATAACCCACAAAACATCCGTTGAAACACCGTTTGACATTTGCATAACAGAAGAATAGCCAATGGGCAGCAGTACCATGTTCTTCTCTTCAGACTTCTATCAGATCTTACCAATGATCACACAGGGATGAGAGCAGATGAAACCAATACACCTGAAACTGGCAATTAGCACAGCAAATTAAACAACTCAAAAATTAATAAAATAAATAAGAAATTACAAAATCAAAACTAAAATTACACAAAAAATGTTATCATAAAACTTAAAATTAAGACATTCTTGAAGTCTTCAAATTTCCAGGACCGATATCTTGTCAGTATTGATAATGGTAACAGGCAAAAATCACTGAATTTTTGATTCCCAGGATAGATGAACCATCTGTAACCATAATTAAGATTTACAGAACCCTGTTATTTGCAGTTACATGGTTTTTGAAAACAGCTTTACTGAGTAGATCATTAAATGTAATAATGGAGTCATTAAATCAAATATTGGATCACTACACGTGTCAGACTCTTTACAATAAAAAAAAAGGCGTTTTACAAAATAGCCATAACAATTAATGACCCAGGAATACATTTTTATTATGACCAGCACTGTAATTTGTTAACAAAAGTTGTAA
This sequence comes from Schistocerca cancellata, assembly GCF_023864275.1. NCBI lineage: Eukaryota > Metazoa > Arthropoda > Insecta > Orthoptera > Acrididae > Schistocerca > Schistocerca cancellata. The sequence continues at coordinate 633,262,251 of NC_064630.1, forward strand.
AAAATTAAGGAGCATGCACATCTTGTACGCAATTCACAGATCAAATAATAAAATCAATATAGAATATTGTTAAGGAGAGAGACTGGGAAATAAGCCATAGAAGATGACAGTATCCTTGTTACAAAAAATGGAGGCACTTCAAAATGCAGCTCATTTGTAGTAGATATTTTTAATAATTACTTTTCAAAAACAGATGAGAAAATTGGTGCAATTGTCCAGATGAGAAAGTGGAACATTACACATAAGAAGCAACACAAAGAGCATTTCATGAAATCAAAATTAATCTCACACCCCCTTCTGAAACAAGGAACGTCACCATGTCTAAAAAGTAAAAGATCATATGGGGTGGATAATACTTCCAATGAGACACTAAAAAGTTTTCAGCATAAAATGTAATGCTTCTAATCACTTATGTAATGCATCATTAACTCAACGTGTTTTCCCATAAAGGCGGAAATATGCCACTATAGATGTCAATAACTACTGCCCACTGTCACTCCTTACATCATTTTCTAAATTTTGGAGAAGGTAATGTATTCCAGGGTTGTCATCCACTTGTGTAGCAATGAGATACTTAACCGGTCACAGTACAGTTTCTCTTAGAATTAGGACTTGAAATTACGGCAACGACACGTGTTTAACGAACAACTTTATTCATAAAGGACCTCACACTGAACAAGGAACACACACAGACAGAGAACACACACTGCCAGGACCACTGTGTATATAACAACATCTGTGGACACCAACGATATTATGTGGTGGTAAAATTTGAATCTCAACACACCTCCTCAATTTTTACACACAGGTATAAATCGATGAACTTGAGTCCTTAAGTTTGTGGTTCTAGGTTCGCAGTCCGAGTCCAACAACACATGTCTCATGCTTTGGCACAGGAAGGGCCTTCATCAGCACATCTGCTACCATGTCTTCTGTTGACCGATATTCCAGTTTCAGTGGATAATCTTGCAGGGCCTGGCAAATGAAGCGGTACTTTATGTGAATATGTTTTGTCTTCGAGTGGAAAACTGGATTATTTGCCAATTTTCCAGCTGACTGATTGTCACTGAACAGTACAATGTTTGACAGCTCCGCTAAACCCAGCTCCTTCATGAAGGTTGATAGGTGAATCGCCTCCTTTGCTGCTTCGGATATACTCATATATTCAGCCTCAGTTGATGAGAGAGTGTCTGTCCTCTGCTTGCGCGAACACCATGAGATTGCTGATTTGCACAAGATGAAGTTGTAACCAGTATATGATTTCCTGTCAGCATCAGAATTTCCCCAGTCAGCATCTGCAAAACCGAGTATTACCTCTTTATCCTTGACGTAGGTTAGTTTCTTGTCAATTATTCCCTTGGGGTATCTAAGGATTCATTGAACTGCCTGCCAATGAATAATATTATGGCTGTTGTTGTACTGGCTTAGCTTGTTGACTACATGGCATATACCAGGGTGAGTGCCAATGGTGATGTACATCAACGCTCCGAGCAGTTCCCTGAATGGGTACGGAGTCCCATCCACTGTACTTGCAGCTGCAACATCCAGTTTGATCCCAGTTGCCAACGGGGTTCTTACGGGCTTGCAGTCATCCATTCGGAATCGGTGTAAAACTCCTCTGATGTAGCCACTTTGACACAGCATGAATTTGTCAACAGACTGATTTACGTCAATGCTCAGGTAGCATTTCACAGGACCAAGATCCTTGACGTCGAATCTGGCAGATTAACTTGTCCTGGATCTGCCTTGTCCTTTCCGGGTCTGATGACGCAATTATGATAGGTCGTCAACAAAAGTGAGCAGGAAGACTTGAGAATTTCCCACACTGTCCACATAAACACAAGGATCTGCACTAGTGGGCTGCAATCCGATTTACATCAATGTGGCGTTTAATTTGGCATGCCATTGTCTGCCAGCTTGGCGCAATCTGTAGATAGCTTTTGTAAGTTTGCACACTTTGTCACCAGATTTTAACTTCTGGAACATATCATCTGCCTTTTTGGCTATGTGATGGTCTTCCTCTACATCTTGTTGAGTGGTACTTAAGTAAATAAATTAGTGAAATCAAGGTGAAGTGGAAATTAGAATATAAATCAAAAACTTGGTTTAGTTTAGAGAGTTACATACTGGCAAACAGTGGACAGAACAGAAGAGACAATAATCATGAAGTCAGCAAGTTCCACATAAGCGGGCGCTGTCGATTCAGCCGTCAGGGCATCGCCCGACCGGCTCACGTGTTTCTCAGTTGTCGCATGTGAGCAAAGGCGCTCGCCTACATTCCAAGAGCCAATGACCGACGTTAAGAAGATTCTTCGAGAAGCTTTTCAACGTGACAGAAAAGGCAATGACCGGCTCATGTGTTTCTCAGTCGTCACATGTGATCAAAGGCCCTCGCCTACATTCCAAGAGCCAATGACCGACGTTAAGAAGATTCTTCGAGAAGCTTTTCAACGTGACAGAAGAGGCAATGACCGTGAAGTCGTTCACCTCCAGTAAACTGAAGTGAATAAATACGCGAGACGCAGTGGGCCCGACAGACAAAGACGGAGATGACAGACGGGGACGAGAGACGAAGAAGTGAAGAAGCGTAGCAGTAGTTTTCAGTCAGTTTCGGTGATGAAGACCGTCATGCAAGAAGAGACTACATCATGCACAGACGCACCAAGTCTGCCGCTGTAATGGAATAGCAAGCAGCAGCCTCAGCGCCAGAAGACAGAAGTTAAAAGGTATTTGAAGTCTGATCTTTACGTACCCGGGTGACTCGTGAGGATGGGAAGGAGACGGCCTCACATCAGCAGTCACCTGTGAGCTGGGATGAAGATCTGACAGCCGAAGACTGGCAAGCGGGAGTCCGTTGTTCGAGTCCGGGACACTGGCCTTCCCCCGCCGCGCAGCTCCGCTAGCCGACGCACAGCACACGCGGCCGCTTAGAGAAGAGAAACACTGGGACGCCACATCCAAAGTATCACCATCCGATGCACAACTTCGCTCGCAATAATTAAACAGGCCACCTCGCGCTGCGCGTCTCCAGTCAGCTGGGCGAGACGGCGACACGAGATACACACCGCTACGCGTAATCAGACGCCGCTGCTGCTGCCGCCGCCGCCACTGCCGCAGCAGAAGGCTACGTAAACGACACAGTTGCCGCTCACTGAACCAGAACATCCAGTAAGATACAGTTGTATGAAACTTTCAATAAAAGTTATCTTATGTAAATATGCTGTTTCATTCTACCTCATACCCGAGCCAAGGAAGAAGTTGACAACTAGTGATGAAGCAAATAAATTTATTTTACAAGAGGCAGAAAATAGAGCTCTGGATACATTTTTACGTGGGTTGCCTCCTGAAACGTCCCGTCGTGTTGTTAAGAGAGAAAAATTAATTTATCTAGTATTTTCATCCTGACATAATGATTTAGAATGCTCATCCTGACAATTGACTAGCATCAAAAGAGAAAACCCAGTTACATTTAGTAGCAGAAGTACTACAATTAGTATCAGAACTGATACATTTGGTGTCAGAGAAAAAACCCTTGGCTCAATATGAGGTGTGAATGACAGTCACTAAAGGTCCACAGTTAATATTGTTTAATGTGTGAAAGGATAGAGGTTTGCATAGCAGTCGTAATATTTTCTTTATTTAGAAGTGTATTTTCTCTCATGATTTTAAGAGTTTGTCGAAAATATTTAAACATCTTTTGCATTCAGTGTAGTAAGATTGTGTAACTAACAGTTTGTAAAATGATGACACGAAATCGTACAAAGTCAGAGTCAGCACCACAAACGGTTTCTACTGAGGAAGCTATTCAGATCTTAGTTAATCAGATAGCACAGCTTAAAAATGAGAATAATACATTATTTAAACAGTTGAGTGAGGTTAGGCAAACCAGTTCAATCCCTCCCATCCTAGATTCCTCAGCAGCAGCCTTGGTAGCTCCTTTTTCAGGTAAACCTGGCGAAGACATAACAGCCTTTTTTGATGATTTAGTAGCAGCTGCAAAGTTAGGATCATGGTCAGATGAACAGCTCTTACAAATGACAAAGTTAAGATTGATACGAGAGGCTAAAGCACACGTATTATACCATGAAGAATTACGGAATGCTCCAACATTTGAGGAATTGAAGAAAGGATTGCTTAAACGTTTTCAAAAACAGAACAGCTGTAGATTTTATAGGGAACAATTAAACACTATCACTCAGAGGCAAAACGAGTCGTTAGAAAGCTTTGTAGATAAGATTAGAAAAGTTAATATTAACACCTATCAGTTGACAACTAGTGATGAAGCAAATAAATTTATTTTACAAGAGGCAGAAAATAGAGCTCTGGATACATTTTTACGTGGGTTGCCTCCTGAAACGTCCCGTCGTGTCAGGGCAGAGTTTCCTAAAAATTTAGCAGAAGCTGTAACTGTGGCGACGGCTTTTGAAGAAATTGACATTGCCACGAGATACAAGGAGAAGCGAAATGTATTTTCAGCAGGAGTACAATGTTTTAGGTGCGATCGATCGACAGGGCCATATAGCAAAAAACTGCAGACAACCTCAATGCACTAATTGTCAAAGAATAGGTCACACATTCAAGGAATGCAGGTCTAAGAAAGTTTTTGGAAATAGAAATCAGTTAAACTCAAACGGGAATGTCGGAGCCGCCGCCAGGTGTTCCCAATAAAATTTCATGCCATTAAGGCGAATGTGAAGGTGGAATGCTGGTTATCTGCTACCATACAGGATAAAGAGGCAAGGATACTGGTGGATACAGGCGCAAATGTATCAATAGTGAGTAATGCATACATTGGAGAAAAGAAATATGACCCTCCGAGGTATAGATTGAGTGGAATAGGAGGCGGTACAGTGAAGTCATTAGGATGTACATCACTGATTCTCTAAATTCACGGTGTACAATTTCAAGAAGATGTAGAAGTGGTAACAAAGGTAACTGACGGGTACGATGCGATCCTAGGACTCGATTTCCTGAATAAACATCACGCTAAAATCGACCTCAGACAGCAAACTGTAGAACTTAGCGGAATAGTGTTTCAGCTAGGTGACACCGCTGCAAAGGGCCCTCTGCCGCAAGATTTCCCTAACCGGAAGGCGAAATCAACTACACTGCGTGCAATGTCCTTGAAGGTTGATTCGCGGGATCAGATACCATCTGACTCAGGAAAACTTCTCTGGGTGACCGTTGACCCCGAGGTACTGACAGATACAGTATGTCTAATAGAGCCATTAGAGGAAAATGAGGAATTAGATGTATCACATTGTTTTGTACGAAGAAGTGTTGTACGGGTTCAAGACGTTGAGGGAGAAAGAAAAGTACCAGTACATATTGAAAATTTCGGAGTGGAGGACAAAGAGTTGCATAAGGGAATATTAGTAGCTACAGTCAGTACATTTGAAGAAGAAGATTTCATTTGGTCAGATATTACTGATGGTCAGAAACCAGACGCCTATAAAACCGCATTATGACAGAAGATTGAGCATTTGAAAGGAAATGACAGAGACACGATAGAAGCAGTTTTAGTTGAGTTCCAAGATTTATTTAATGCAGAAGGTCCACTGCCAGCAACAGATATCACACAGCATAGGATCCCAACAGGAAATAGCCCCCCAGTTTACAGGAAGCCTTATAGAGATCCGCATCACTTACAGCCAGTACTGGATGAATTTATAGAACAGCATCTAAAAGATGGGATTATAGAATATTCTGATTCACCTTATAATTCAAATATCGTAATTATTCCAAAGAAGTCTCCCGACGGTACGAAACGATATAGATTTTGTTGTGACTACAGACACCTTAACAAACAAACTATCTCAGATGTTTATCCTCTTCCAAACATTACAGATATCATTGACAGTTTGGGTAACAGTAAATACAATCGATTTACGTAGCGGATATCATCAATTGGAAGTTGCACCTGAAGATAGGCATAAAACAGCATTTTCTACCCCTGGAGGCCACTGGCAATTTAAAAGAATGCCTTTCGGTTTGAAAAATGCACCAGCAACTTTTCAAAGACTACTCGATGGAGTATTGCGAGGACTCAAAACTCAGCAATGTTGTGTATATCTAGACGATATCATTGTATTTTCCAAAGACATTAATGAACATGCTGTGCGTCTCCGTAATGTTTTTCAGAGACTTAGAAAAGCTAAATTAACATTAAATATGGAAAAATGTAGTTTTGCGTTGACAGAGGTTACATACCTAGGGCATGTCATTAGTGAAAAAGGAATTAGTACAGATCCTCGATTAATTTCGGCAGTTAAGGACTTCCCAACACCACAACGCGTTAAGGAAGTACAAAGTTTCATTGGTCTCGCATCGTATTACCGAAAATATGTTCAAAATTTTGCTGAAATTGCCCGACCCTTAACCCAATTATTCAAAAAGGGTGCAAAATTTCATTGGTCTGAAGATTGTGAATCTGCATTTCAAACCCTTAAAGATAAGTTAACACACAGTCCAGTATTAGCCTACCCAGATTATAATAAAGAATTTATTTTATCCTGTGACACAAGTGGTCATTCAGTAGGAGTTGTAGGAGTTGTTTTGAGTCAGAATATTAATGGCGCGGAACACCTCATAGCCTACACTTCGAGACAACTAACAACGGCAGAAAGAAATTATTCCACAACAGAGAAGGAATTGTTAAGTGTTATTTATGGTATCAAATACTTTAAATGCTACTTGTATGGTAGGAAATTCAAGATTATTACAGACCACGCAGCTTTAAAATGGTTACTTGGGTTAAAGGATCCATCTAGTCATCTCACGCGTTGGGCCCTATGTCTTTCCGAAATGGATTTCGAAGTTATCCATAAACCAGGCAAAAAACACACGAATGCAGATTGCTTAAGTCGGAAAATAGCACTTTTGGAAGCAACAGGCCGAGATACTGAGGACTGGAGAAAGGCACAAGATGAGAATACAGAATGCAAAAAATACGCAACTCAAAAACAATTTTGCTTTGAAGATGGTGTATTATGCCGCAAAACAAAACTTGGACTGCGAATTGTTGTTCCCCAACACCTTAGACAAGAAATAATGGCAGAGGCCCACGATCATATCCTTGCAGGACACAGTGGACAGCGGACAGCCGAAAGACGTGTAGCAGTGTGATTTTGGTGGCAAACCAGAAAGCAGGATGTTGCGCAGTATGTTCGCAATTGCATTGCATGCGCACAACGAGCTGAACTTTCTCGTTCAAAAATACCCTTACAGAGGCTCCCCGAGGCTTCATGTCCATTTCAAATCTGTGGACTGGATCTCTACGGCCCATATCATAAAACACCTGCTGGTAATAAGTATGTTCTTACAATTATAGATCACTTTTCACGCTACCTAGCTATGGTGAGTCTCCCAGATCAGCAAGCAAACACAGTTGCCCAAGCTTTAGTTAACAACTGGATACTTAAATTTGGCGTACCTGAAGCTATTATCACAGATCATGGATCTAATTTTATGTCTGAATTAATGAAACAGCTATGCCACTTACTAAAAATACGTAAATTACGCACAACTCCGTTACGCCCTCAGTGCAACGGACGCACAGAAAGAGTCCATTGGACAATTGGCAAGATGCTTAGTTATTATATTAATGAACAACATTCTAATTGGGATACATATTTACCAATAATTGTTTCGGTATACAATGCCAAAACGCATGAAGCAACTGGCATGTCACCTTATGAAGTGGTCTATGGGAGAAAAATGCCATCCCCTTTTGATGTAATCAGGCAGAAAAACGGAAAAGTCGGAGAAACAGTAAGAGATTTCAGTCGAATGATGAAGGATGTATGGAAAAAGGTTCAAAAATCTAATACAAAGGCTTTGGAACGACAGGAAAGGTTAGGTAATGCCCAAGCTAAATATCCAAATTACAAAATCGGTCAGTGGGTGATGCTGTCAACCCCATATGTTGCGAAAGGAAAAACGAAGAAATTTGTAACAAACTACAGAGGTCCTTATCAAATTATTGAGATCACGTCACCAGTCAACGTTAAACTGCAACTGCCCACCCGAGCTACTATTGTCCATGCAAGTTGTTTAAAACCTTTTAAGGGCACTCCAGATGTAATTCCTTCAACAATAGTGTCTGCTTTTCTGAAGGGTGGAGGAAGAACCGGAAAAGGAAAAAGAGTGGCCACGCCAGCACAACATACAGACATGGCATCATACAATCTTCGACCAAGAGTGCGAATGTCCTAGATGAATCTTAGTAGACTGTAGTATACATATGTAAATAATTAATAAATGATAATGGTTTATTTTTAAAGAAAAAAAAGTTGAATGTAGAAACAGGTAGATCTTGTAGTTAACAATGTATTCCTTCTTTTCTTTGTTTTTGTTTTTACTAGGTTGGTAGGTTCATAACCATGTTGTTTGCTATTTTCAGAAAACGCCATGCAAAGCATTTCATACACAAAACCTATCCTACCTCAATGACTCCCTTGACACTTCCCTTCTGAAGTCATTAGATACGTTCATAAACTCGCACAGCAAGGCAAAATTGATGCCAATGTTATGATGCAACATGTTTTAAAGTTAAAAAGTGAACACAAAACTAAAAGTATAAATTTGGGAACGGGTATATCTGGAACCTTTGTGTTGGTGTTTCTGCTTTGTACAGTTTTCTTTTATTTAAGAAGAAAAAATAAGCCAAATAATAATATACCACTTCATCAAATCCCTGTTAACTGGATACCACACTCTTAACTGGTGTACTTCAGTGGTTACTTTTGAGCATTAGTGTATTAATTTTGTTTATTGTACTTCACTCTTTACTAAACAGTCTTATGTTAAAGTAAACAATACTGTAGAATAGATATTCTTGCATTAATATAGGGTAGATTAAACAGGTGTTGCTATGTAATTTTCTAAGTGAAAAATCTATTTTTTGTTTATTCATTGTCATCAAGATTTGTTACACTTATTATAACCATTTATGTGTGAACTATGTGATTTATGAGCGTACAGTGCTTTAGTAAAGTGATAAACTATTTTCAACATACTTAATGTGAAGCGTGTGTGATCTTCTAAGTCGAGAGTTTTCATTGCTTCTGTTAGTGCTTTTGCCATGTGAAGAGTGGAGGAATGTTGAGTGGTAAATTCGAGGGCAAATTTCTCCGAAGGGTGGAGGAATGTTGAGTGGTACTTAAGTAAATAAATTAGTGAAATCAAGGTGAAGTAGAAATTAGAATATAAATCAAAAACTTGGTTTAGTTTAGAGAGTTACATACTGGCAAACAGTGGACAGAACAGAAGAGACAATGACCATGAAGTCAGCAAGTTCCACATAAGCGGGCGCTGTCGATTCAGCCGTCAGGGCATCGCCCGACCGGCTCACGTGTTTCTCAGTTGTCGCATGTGAGCAAAGGCCCTCGCCTACATTCCAAGAGCCAATGACCGACGTTAAGAAGATTCTTCGAGAAGCTTTTCAACGTGACAGAAGAGGCAATGACCATGAAGTCATTCACCTCCAGTAAACTGAAGTGAATAAATACGCGAGACGCGAGAAGACGAAGAAGTGAAGAAGCGTAGCAGTAGTTTTCAGTCAGTTTCGGTGCTGAAGACCGTCATGCAAGAAGAAACTACATCATGCACAGACGCACCAAGTCCGCCGCTGTAATGGAATAGCAAGCAGCAGCCTCAGCGCCAGAAGACAGAAGTTAAAAGGTATTTGAAGTCTGATCTTTACATACCCAGGTGACTCGTGAGGATGGGAAGGAGACGGCCTCACATCAGCAGTCACCTGTGAGCTGGGATGAAGATCTGACAGCCGAAGACTGGCAAGCGGGAGTCCGTTGTTCGAGTCCGGGACACTGGCCTTCCCCCGCCGTGCAGCTCCGCTGGCCGACGCGCAACACACACGGCCGCTTAGAGAAGAGAAACACTGGGACGCCACATCCGAGGTATCACCATCCGAAGCACGACTTCGCTTGCAATAATTAAACGGGCCACCTCGCGCTGCGCGTCTTCAGTCAGCTTGGCGAGATGGCGACACGAGATACACACCGCTACGCGTAATCAGACGCCGCCGCCGCAGCAGAAGGCTACGTAAACGACACAGCTGCCGCTCTCTGAACCAGAACATCCAGTAAGATACAGTTGTACGAAACTTTCAATAAAAGTTATCTTATGTAAAAATGCTGTTTCATTCTACCTCATACCCGAGCCAAGGAAGAACCCACCCTGCCCACATGTTGTTAAGAGAGAAAAATTAATTTATCTAGTATTTTCATCCTGACATAATGCTTTAGAACGCTCATCCTGACAATTGACTAGCATCAAAAGAGAAAACCCAGTTACATTTAGTAGCAGAAGTACTACAATTAGTATCAGAACTGTTACAATCTCTCTTCTTCTGTAAGAACTTGGCTAATGAGTCCAGCTGTTCCATGAAGATTTCAGTATCAATTTCACCATTGAGGAATGCAGTGGTGATATCCAGCTGTGACACATGCAAGTTAAACTTCACTGCCAGGGTCACGAGGAGTCTGAATGATTCGATTCTTGCAACTGGAGAGAATGTTTCCACAAAGTCAACTCCAGGTCTTTGGTTGAATCCTCGTGCAACTATTCCGGCCTTTCTTCATAGCAAGGATCCGTCACTGCTGTATTTGTTTCTTAAGACAGTTCTGCAGTCAATTATTTTTCTGTTTACTGGTCTGTCCACGATATCCCAGGTTTCACTCTTGACTAGAAACCTGACCTCATCGTATATAGTGCTAAACCATTCTTGACTATCTGGACTGTTTAACGCATCCTCAACACTGATTTCTGTTGCATTAGCAGCGAAGTTGATGTCACGACTTGAAACATCTGGTGCAAGCTGTGGAGCAGGTGTGACACTTGAATTTCTGTCCTCGTCACGACAGGTTATCATCTTAATTGATAACGTGTGGTAGCGAGGTGACTTCTTCTTCTTCTTCTTCTTCTTCTTCAAAATGGTAAAGTGGTTCTTCATCAGAGAATGATTCTGACTCACAGCTTCTGTTGTCACTCAAGTCTCCTGGTGAAAGGTCCATGCAGATGCTTTTTCTTTGGCAATGATGTTGTTCATCTGCAGAGAGGTCTACATAGGTTTGCTTGGGTTCAAAACTGTTATGATCAAGGAACCTGACATCTCGTGATGTGTGTATCTTGTGGTCTTTTGGCACCCACACACGATAGGTACTTGAACAGTCTGAGTAGCCTACGAAAATTCCTTGCTTGCCTCGTGGATCAAACTTCCCCATGTTTGGCGATTTGTCCAGGATGATGACACTTTCACCAAATACACGAAGGTGTGACAAGTGGGTAATTCGACGGAAAAGTGGCATTTTTGTCATAATTAAAATTTTCTTCCACTTAATCGTGTAGCATGTCATATTAAAGCTCAGAATGTGTAGTTTCTGAATTTGGCAACACTGCAACAATAAAATTAGCATGAGCTATGCAATAGAAGCCTGAATATAAACAGTAACAGTGCCTTGCACAGAAGCCATTATTGGCAGTTTTGAGTGAATGGGACTTCACAGGTTAGTACACTACCTCAAGGGTGTTCACTCACAGACGTAAAGTGCTCTAGCCAGTAGACTCTAAGAAAAAGTGTTCTACTGTTTTGCATGCAGCACATATATTGATCACTTTCTACGCTATGGCAGCACAGCAAAATGGCTGCGCCTGTAGCGGACTTGCTTGCCAAGCGGACGATCCAGGTACAATCCTACCTTCAGGTAGCTTTTGTTTTTTTAACTATTTTAAAAATGTAACAACTTTTAAATGAAGTTCACAACCTAAAATGTTTTTTTTATTCGATTTATGAAGGCAGTGCTGTTTTTCTGGAGGAACGCTGGGGGATGCGTACCCATAACTTTTTCGTTGACAAAGTAACTTTTTTATTATGTTGAGAACTTGGAATAGTGCCAAAGATTTATTTCACGGACGTAAATTTTTTATTTCATTTTTTCCTGTTAGTAATTGCAATACGAATGATACCAGTGCAGTTTTTGGTGGGAAAGGCGATGTCATTGACTGTTTCAAGCATTTCGAAGCTGCGGCAACCGTTCTCGACAATTAAATTGCTGGCAGCCAGTTTGACAAGCGTGTAGTGCCCTCGCCCTCTAATAGTGGGCAATGGTAGTGCTAAACGGATATGTGTACACTCAAACGCCAAGCCACCAATACATGTCTCTATGGTCCCGCTACCGTGATCCTTCGCGATTCATTGCCATCTTTGTTTTGTTGTTCTTTATTTGTTTGCGCTTGCTGTTCATTCCTGTCGGTTGTGCGAAGTTTTACAGTGTGTCCTGTCTTTCATTGCAACTTGTAAGTTAAGTTGGACATGAGAGACGAGCAGAAAACTAACAAACTGTGTTTCATCTGAGGTGATGTAAACTGAAGTGTCCAATACCACATTCTCTTGTATGTTTGGGTGTTTCTCGGTATCGCCTACTTCATTTGAGCTAAGTCAACTGAAGAGTCCGAATTTTTTTTTTTTTTTTTTTTTTAGTTCGAAGTGTTGTTGACGTCATGGCTAATGCTTCAGTTATAAGTAATTTTCGCTGCATTATATCCAATGTTGGAGTACCCTCAAACTTTGTTTTAGAAAAAAAGTACTGATGGTAGACATGTGTTAAAACATTAGGGAATAACTTCCATGGTACTACAGGGAGCTGTAAATGGTAAAATCTGCAGGGGAAGACAGATTGAAATACATCAGCAAATAACTGAGGTAGCAACTGCTACTCTGAGATGAAAACAACAACATAAGGAAAAAGACAGATTGCTACTTACCATAAAGATAACACTTTAAGTTGCAAACAGGCACAATTAAAGGATACTTATAAATTTGCATTCGGTCACAGCCTTCATCAGGAAAAGAAAAAGAAACACACACTTGTTCAGTCGCACAAGCAAGCACAACTCTCACACACGACAGCCATCTCTGGCAGACGAGGCCAGAATACGTTCTGGTCTATGCTGCCAGAGCTGGCGGACACGTGTGTGTAAGGTGTGCTTGCTAGTGTGTGTGTGTGTGTGTGTGTGTGTGTGTGTGTGTGTGTGTGTGTGTGTGTTTTCTTTTCCTGATGAAGGCTATGGCTGAAAACTAATGTGTAAGTGACTTAATTGTCCCAGTTGGCTAAGACGAAAAGGTTGGCACAGGAGAGGAATTTGTGGCAAGCCCCATCAAACCAGTCACAAAACTGATGAGTAAAAAACAAGTTATTCTTAATAGAAACTCAAACTCATGTGCTAGTTCATTCTTGAGTTTTGCAGAGACTGGAGCATTCTGTACAGAAATATTGTGAGAATTTTGAAAATACTGAGGATTAAAAATGTCTGTTAATGAAGACTGCACAAAAGTATCAGAAGCTGCAGATTAAATCAGTAAATATTCATTATACAGTGAAATGTTGATGGCAAGGTTAAAAGATGTGGTTGTTTATTAAAAAAGAATTGTCATGAAGCAATGTTGATGGGTAACCACTAACAAGTTCAAAAAACAGTAAATTACTATGCAAAAAATATAAAAATGTCAATACAGTGACTCCGAATTATGAGAAGCTAATAACATCACTATATACTGACTTTCTCAACTGCTGTATGAAATCTTTTTTGGGAAAATAAGAGTTTCTATTAATTATTGATTCTTGGGGTGGACAAGCACAGCCAGAATTATATGACAAAGTCTTTCAAGATGACGAGAAACCACTGACATGTCCAATCAAAGTGAGTCCTCCAAAATGTACTCCTCTTGTTCAACCACGTAATACCTACTTTTATACACAGGTAAAAAAACCTAATGCAGCATAGACAAAATTGTGGTATTTGCATTTAAAATAACACAGAAATAAATCCCCTTGAAGACTGTATAAAAATACAATCAGTAGTGCATCATCAACTGTCACCACCAGTATTTAATGAGATCATCAGGTACACCTGGTATGCTTCCAGGCTTTCTTATGAAAGAGAAGTTTCATGAATGTTAACAAAGTATGTTTTCCATCAGATATTTTTTAAAGGTGTTCATGTAAACAACTGTTCTTCATACATTGTGCAACATGTCAAATTATTTTTCTGTTTTCAATGTTTTTATGATAATCATCACTCTAGTGCTTGTATGTAAAATATGATATTGAAAAAGATGATACTGTAAAAATTTTTATATAAATAAAACCCTACCCATAATTTTGTTACAATGGCAATTAAAGCTCTAATTTACCTCTATTATAAAAAGCTAAATTATTATATCTGGCTTTATAAAAATATCTGGGAATGTGTGCAATTACTAGAGTTGTGTAATCTAAGTAATACACAAAATTGTTAGTTAACTATTATGTAACGACAGGGTTCCACATGCAACTAAAGTGATGCCACTCAGATGCCACTTCAGTGGCATCAGTGAAACTGGATGGAAGAAAATCCATATTTGTGTGGTGTCACTCGAGTGGTACCACTCGTCGCCACCCAACAGCCAAGGAGACCTTATGGTCTCGGATATTCAGGTCGGGATGAGACTTGGCAGTATACCTCAAGGTTATCCACCCATAAAAGTTATAAAGCACACTATCCAGAAGATACCGACAAAAAGTGCTCTAAAGTTTTACAAACAACTTCTATACTGGTCAATTTGTTTGCTATGACAGCACAGCGACACATGTCATGCAAGAGATCAAGGTTCAATCCTACCTTTGGGTAATTTTTATTTTGTTTTTGAATTATAAGAACTTTTAAATAAAGTTAATGACCTAAAATATTATCAAAATTATTTTATTTACAAAATGATTGTGACAGCTAATTAACACAAAATGTGAATTACAGTTAAAATCCTTTTTTTTTTAAAGTTGAATGATTTCAGATACATTAATTATCATATTTTCCTGAGGATGACTAATAAGCAACTTGCTGACCCACTGTATCCAATGCTGTTACTTGGCTGATGAAAACTTTATTCATTGCCACAGTGTTATCAAAGATTTGAAGAAATCTTTTCCAAGGGACAGGCATTCAAATAACTTTCTGTACCAGATGACAACAGTATGGTCCAAAAGTTAATGTTGTTCATCGAAGTTCAGCACAGAAAAGTTGCCAGCTATAATTTGACTGTAACACAGAGGCAACGGGCATAAAGCACATCAAGGTTGCACATAATCACGTCAAGAACAACAGGAAATCTGTATGTCATCTACCTGTAGTTCAATCCTCATTACAGTATGTAATCAGTTTCATGAAATGAGGTCATTCTGACCTCTGGAAGAAACGGGTGAGCTCAATACGTAAGTAAACTGCATAATTCACAGTACTGGTCCCATTTTTACTTATTTGAACAGGCAATCAGTTCAAGATTTAATTATTATATTATGTTAAACTGTTATATTATTTAACAGAATCGAATCATATAGGCATGTTGGAATGTAATGGTGACACAATACATTTATTTATTCTTACCAACAAACGGAAGGTAAACAAGACCATACATGAGTAAACAGAAAAGAAAAACTCTGAAACCCGTTTCACTCAGTAGTGTCACTTCAGTTGCATGTGGAAACTTGCCATTACACAATAATGCACTAATAAGTTTGTGTAATACTTAAATTACATAAACCTAGTAATTGCAAACATTTACAGATTTTTTGTAAAACTAAATATAATAATTTAGCTTTGGTGAACAACAGCGTTATGATGTATTTTCTCACAGTTACACATATTTTCTTCGCAGTAGAGGTATGCCAGTGTCACTATAGCTGTACGTTCACTAAAATTAAACTTCTGTAACAATGCAGTCGCAAACACCAGCTTGTAAAGTATTAATGTAGCCAATCTCAGCAGCAGTTCAATAATGAGAAGTTCCTCAAGTGCAAGAATCACCGAAGAGTAAGTAACAAGTGAAAAGTTTCTGAATGAAATCTAACATCAGTTTGTATGTCGTGAGAGTCTTTGTGCATTAATATTCCCTTTAATAACATATTGTTAATGGCTCTATTTCTTTTTCCCATTTTTCACTGGCTCTGAGCTAGTTAATTATATTCTGTAACTTAAGTTTACTGCTGTAATCTTCCCTAATACCTAAGCTTTATATTAATTTGGTTATTTTTCCAGATGAAAAACAAACTTGACCAAGTTAATGTTTCATACAGCTAATGCATACTTCAGAGGACAGAAATAGTGCTGAACAAGGAAAAGTACTGAAAGATATTTGCAGTCTTCAGAGAAATAAATATACAAACTTCTCGTAGCATAGGTCAACAGCCTCCATAAATTCCTTAAACAAAGTCATTTTCCACTTTTGGTTGTAACTGTTTTTACTCTGCTATTGCACTTTTAGCCTATGTGCCATTGTGAAACATCTACAAATATACAGCACAACACACAAGACAACATAACAGGAGGGCAACAGTATGTACAACAAAATTTGCAGTCTGCTAACATACACACACAAGTTTTGATGCCTTTACAGCCCCCAAACTGGTTAAAAATAACAACACCCTAGTAGAGCTGTGTCCTCCTTGCTAGTCTGTAAATAAATCATAGGCACATACGTCCAATATAGCACCACAGATTCATACTGCATGCAAGCACAGAAGATCATTATCATAAGAATACTTACATTAGAGTTAACGACTGTTATAAGAGATGCGAGCAACCCAAGTTTATGGATCATGTTACCTGTATTAGAATCTTCCATGGTGAAACTATTTTGGAAGACCAAATTCAGCATTTTGACCATTGCTTTGTCAACTTCTGTTTCAGTGCCAGTATGGTCACTATTTGAACAGACAATTTTGATCTGTTTACTGACTTTTGACATGACCAATACTTCTTAGGATTTTTAGTCAGTTCATTTGGCAAAATTATGCATTGAAATTCATTGAATGTTTCGTGTATCTCTCCCCTCACACTCATTTGGGCTTTGTTCTGCCTCTGTTGTCTACCACGCTTTCACTCACAAACTACAGATGAAAGCTCTCTTTGCTTCTGTAGCAATTTTCTAACACGCTTATTGAACCATGGTGGGTCTTTCACTATCCTTCACAACCTTGCTGGCCACATACTTGTCTAAGACATGTTGTACAATGCTATAGAGTTTTACGCATTTGCAGCCCACATTTTCATTCTCAGGGTTTAATGTTTGATGTCGGCTACGTAGGTACTCTGCAATTTGTATCTTCTCACTCTTGCTAACCAAAAATATTTTCCTACCTGTTTTAACATGCCTTGTAATGCCTGAAGTGATTGATGTTATCAAGCCTTATGATAACTGATTCCCTCCTCATTTTTAAAATCTCACACAAATTTCTTCCAATGGTATGAGGTTTTGTTGTGCATATTGTTGCTCCCCTGTTATGTTTTCCTGGTGTGTTGTATTGTACATCTGCAGATGCTTCACAATGTCACACAGGCTCAAATTCTAATATCACAGTAACAAAAAAAGTAATAGTAACAAGAGTTAAAGCCAAAACTGGAAATTTGTATCACTTAAAAAATGTTTATTTACTGTATGGAAAGACAGATAATATACAGGGTGTTACAAAAAGGTACGGCCAAACTTTCAGGAAACATTCCTCACACACAAATAAAGAAAAGATGTTATGTGGACATGTGTCCAGAAACGCTTAATTTCCATGTTAGAGCTCATTTTAGTTTCGTCAGAATGTACTGTACTTCCTCGATTCACCGCCAGTTGGCCCAATTGAAGGAGGGTAATGTTGACTTCGGTGCTTGTGTTGACATGCGACTCATTGCTCTACAGTACTAGCATCAAGCACATCAATACTTAGCATCAACAGGTTAGTGTTCATCACGAACGTGGTTTTGCAGTCAGCGCAATGTTTACAAATGCGGAGTTGGCAGATGCCCATTTGATGTATGGATTAGCACGGGGCAATAGCCGTGGCGCGGTACGTTTGTATCGAGACAGATTTCCAGAATGAAGGTGTCCCGACAGGAAGACATTCGAAGCAATTGATCGGCGTCTTAGGGAGCACGGTACATTCCAGCCTATGACTCGCGACTGGGGAAGACCTAGAACGACGAGCACACCTGCAATGGACGAGGCAATTCTTCGTGCAGTTGACGATAACCCTACTGTCAGCGTCAGAGAAGTTGCTGCAGTACAAGGTAATGTTGACCACGTCACTGTATGGAGAGTGCTACGGGAGAACCAGTTGTTTCCGTACCATATACAGCGTGTGCAGGCACTATCAGCAGCTGATTGGCCTCCACAGGTACACTTCTGCGAATGGTTCATCCAACAATGTGTCAATCCTCATTTCAGTGCAAATGTTCTCTTTACGGATGAGGCTTCATTCCAACATGATCAAATTGTAAATTTTCACAATCAACATGTGTGGGCTGACGAGAATCTGCACACAATTGTGCAATCACGTCATCAACACAGATTTTCTGTGAATGTTTGGGCAGGCATTGTTGGTGATGTCTTGATTGGGCCCCATGTTCTTCCACCTACGCTCAATGGAGCACGTTATCATGATTTCATAAGCGATACTCTACCTGTGCTGCTAGAACATGTGCCTTTACAAGTACGACACAAATGTAGAGTCTCTTCATGCTCATATTGTGGACGGCTGTGATACAATATGCCATTCTCCAGGGCTGCATCATCACATCAGGGATTCCACGCGATGGAGGATGGATGCATGTATCCTCGCTATCAGAGAACATTTTGAACATTTCCCGTAACAAAGTGTTTGAAGTCACGCTGGTATGTTCTGTTGCTGTGAGTTTCCATTCCATGATTAATGTGATTTAAAGAGAAGTAATAAAATGAGCTCTAACATGTCCACATAACATATTTTCTTTCTTTGTGTGTGAGGAATGTTTCCTGAAAGTTTGGCCGAACCTTTTTGTAACACCCTGTATAATATGTACAAGAATCAAGAGCGTAAAAAATAAGAACAGAAATCAAGGAGAAATGTACTCAGATTTAAAAAGGGCATACAGCAAGGATGTAGCGTTTCTCATTCACTCTTCAGTCAGTATACTGAAGAAGAAATGAAGAAACTAAAATAAAAATTTCAGAAGTGGGATTTAAATTCAAGGTGAAAAGCTACCAATGATAAGATCTGCTGCTAACACTACTATCATCTGTGAATGTGAGGAGAAATTACAGCATCCGGAATCAAACAAACATCTAACTGGCATAGTATACAAATGGAGAGTAAACCAAAGAAAGATGATAATATTGGGGAGTGGCAGAAATGAGAACTGTGACAAACTACATACCACAATTGGAGACCACATAGTAGCAAATATGCAGGAGTTCTGCTATCTCATAAGAAAAATAATGTTTTACAAGTAAAGCATAGAGCACATAAAAAGCACAGGGAAAGAGTGCAGTTCTCACTGAAAAAAATTTACTAATGTCAAATCTAGTCCTTAATTTATGAAAGAAATATCAGGCAATCTGCAGCTGGAGTACAACATTATATGAAAATGAATCTTTGCTTGCAAGAAAACCAAAAAGAGGAGAATTTAAGCATTAGATATGTGGTGTAGCAGAAGGATGCTGAAAACTAAATAGTATGATGGGATAAGGAATGAGGTGGTCCTCTGCAGATTTGACAAGGAAAGAATATGTGGAAAATGCTAAAAGAAGGGGCAGAAGGATAGCACTTATGTTAAGACCATGGGATAGCATGCATAGTACTGAAGAAAACTATGGAGGACAAAAATTGTATAGGAAGACAGATAGTGTAACATATACTAGTAATTGAAGATGAGATGTGTACATGCATCATCAGTCATCAGCCACAAGACTCATGGTACAAAATAAAGAAACAGTGTATATCAGTATGAATTGGCTGCATTTAACCACGACTTATGATACGAAAGGAGAATTCACTTCAGGTATGAAGTAGCCAAATTTAACCACAAGAGAAAAAAAAAGCTGTAACCAATGTATCGTTCTTCAGCTGTGCATATGATTAGCACTTCACATTAACTTTCTCCTGCCAAAAAATGGAAGAGGGAAGAACTAAATTAGATATCACCAGCTTTGTTTCAAGTTCAATTTGATCTACAAGCTTCTCTACTGAATCAACAAATATTGCAGGTGTTCTATGTTCCTTTGTTTCTTCATTATAAATGTTAAAGAGTGATTAATATGCAGACTTTTTTCAACAGCAGCTAACATGTTTATAACATCAGTGACCAGCTGTGGTACTACTAGTAGTGTTGCTGTATGCCACATATGACACAGTTGTTGAGAGCTCCCTTCAACTAAGAAGAACTACTATCACTGTGATCAACAAAAACAAAAAAAGGTATTGGTTACTAACATGAGATGTAAAATCCATTCAAAATTTCTCTCCCCAACACCAACTGAATTTTTCTAAAGCAAAGAGCTTATTATTTTTATGCTGTTGACTATTTTAAAATATTGTTTTTTGAAAGTAAGTAAAGTAAGCCGTATCTCCTGCTACCATGAGGAGGCTCGAGCAGAGTGACAGCCAACTTGAGTAGATATCAAAAGATGAGGCATGGCAGCTCAACCACACAAAGAATTTCTTAAGTCCCGTCTCATCTCATTAATACCATTGGAATGGCATGTGTGCCGTGGGCAGCTACAGGTCAGTGTCACAGCCATGTGAAACATACCACTGAGCTGCTTAAGCTGCAGAAGCTCTTTCATTGGCTGTTGTCGGTTGGGTAACTTTTGCCACACCACTGAACCTTCTTTACAAGATTTTGTGCTTTAAAGTTTTTCTTTCTTGTTTACTCACATATGGTTTTGTTTACCTTCCCTTTGTTAGTAAGAATAAATGAATATATTGTGTCGCCACTACATTCCAACATGCCAAAATGATTCGATTCTATTAAATAATGTAACAATTAAACATAATATAATAATTAAATCTTGAACTGGTTACCTGTTCAAATAAGTTAAAATGGGACCAATACTGTGGATTATGCAGTTTACTTAGATATTAAGGTCACCTGTTTCTTCTAGGGGTCAAAGTGACCTCATTTCATAAAGCTGGTTGCATACTGTAATGAGGATCGAACTACCTGTAGATGACACACAGATTTTCTGTTGTTCATGACATGATTATGTGCAACCTTGATGTGTTTTATGCCCACTGCCTCTGTGTTACAGTCAAATTATAGTTGGCAAGTATTCTCTGCTGAACCTTGACAAACAACGTTAAATATGAGCAATAACTTTTGGACCGTACTGTAGTCATCTGGTACAGAAAATTATTTGACTGCCTGACCCTTGGAAAAGATTTCTTCGAATCTGTGATAACACTGTTGCAATGAATTTTTTTTTTTTTTTAGTGAGCATTTGGAGTTTGAAATTTTCTGAGTGGTGATATACTCTTCAAGTCATCCAAGTAACAGCATTGCCTTGAAACAATGGTTCAGCAAGTTGCTTATTAATCATTCTCATGAAAATATGACAATTAATGAATTGTAACTAACATAACAGGCACATTTGAATTGACTGAATTCAACATTTTATTAATTCACAAGCTGCAACTTGTATGGTACGGTATTCTATCATTCTTTTCTTGGAACAGCATGTTGCAGGGTACAAGGGGCCCTCTGGCGGTTAAGTTCCTCTTAACGCTTCTCGTCTATGCAACATTCTAGCAGCCATGTCAACAGAGGGTGCTGATTACTTACTATAGTCTGTTGTTCATCCATTTGGCTTCTTTCACTATTTATTTTATCATTTTTATATTATTCTGTTAGCTTCATAAGCTTGTTGTTAAGTATGTCATTACATTTTTATCTAAAATTGCCACAAGAATGTATAAGAATTATTGTTACTTAACTATTTCCTTTTTAATAATCTAATTTAACTTTAGCTATGTTTTTAATTTATTGTATTTTATCACTGTAACAACTTGTACACCTGGTAAGACCACTATCGACTTTACCTATTTTATTCTTCTTCACATTCCATATTGTATAATTATATAACTGACAAATTTGTGTAGACCTACAGTAGCAACCTCTAACAAGCACATGACAAACATTTTGTCGTTACTGTATAGCACTTTTAGTAGAACTGTTAAAAAGATGACTCTGCTGTCACTGTGGGCTAGTATATACAACATGTTAAATATGTGTGATGACACTACGCTGATTTTGTGTTTACCTTTAGATGATGTCACTATGGGTTCATTACATCAGGACTTCTTTTAAAGAGGTCTGCCTCACCGTATTTAAGGCATATGTTTTCCACGTGTATATCAGGAACACATTTCATTATGGCCTTTTTATTGTTTCAAGATGTAGACCATTCACTATTTGTATCTGTGTTTTTTTCCCCATGTTTTGCTGTAGATCTAAAGATGGTCATCGCTGACTGAAACCGGTCGTCTAAAGATCTAACAATTTTATAATCACAGGTGGAAATAAAAGAAATTTATTCTATATTATTGTTTGATACCTGATATGGGTGATCTAAAAAAATTTATTTATTTTTAAATAAAGTAGTAGTAATGTATTCACAAATATTGATTGCTGAGAAGTTGATGGATGTGGATATACATGAGAAAACCTAAAATCATAATTTTGGTATTATACTGGTTCAATAATAATTTGTTAATACTGAAATGTTCAACATGTAATGGAAGAAGTTCTTCGTGTCTCATGCAAAAAGTTGTGGTGTTAGAAAAACTAAATTGTATACTTATTAAAGTAAACCTGGATAAGTGTTACAGACTAATAACAGTAGACACATGTAAAAGAAATGAAAAATGTCACCAGAGTATAAAGCAGACATTTTTTCATGAACCAAGATAAAAATCACTATTATTTGTGATATTGTCGATTATAAATACTGTAGTCATTTTGTGAAAACTAATTTATTTGCCAAGACCACTATCTTAACACAATTACTGGATTACTAGTTTCGGCAATATGTATTGCCTTCTTCAGATCCACAAAACTGGACAGTGGTACTTACATCACACAGTGCTTAAACCACTCTGTCACATTAGAACTGTACAATATGCACGAGAAAGTCAAGGGATTAAAAGGAGATATCAGGTGTGCTATCATAATGTACATACAACTATGAGTACATTATGATAGAACACTTGGCTTGTCAT
Organism: Schistocerca cancellata; assembly: GCF_023864275.1. NCBI lineage: Eukaryota > Metazoa > Arthropoda > Insecta > Orthoptera > Acrididae > Schistocerca > Schistocerca cancellata. The sequence continues at coordinate 633,285,323 of NC_064630.1, forward strand.
TGAAATGCCTTGATTTTCTGAAGCGTATTGTATAGTCCTAATGTAACATAGCGGTTTAAGTGTTGTATGATGTAACTACCGCTGCCCAGTTTTATAGATCTGAAGATAGCAATACATGCTGCCAAAACTATTATTCCACTAATTGTGTTAACTTTGCGATCTTGGAAAATAAACACGTAGGCCACAGCACAAATTTATAGATTGTCTCTTGCACTGAATGGTCACGTCAGGTAACCATAAGTAGAACTACTGAATAATTTCCTAAGTAAGAAACTATGTTAAAATGCTTTGATAGACTGAGATTAACTGAGTCATTTCCCAGAAGAGGGGTCCTTAGGTATATGCCTTTTTCGGGAAATTGTTTAAATTTAATCAACAGGTTATGCAGAATATTCTACCGAAGTTTTGTTTCATTATCTAAATGCTGGAAACCAGGGAACCATTTTCTCCATTCATATATGTGCTGCAATTCCCTTTAATTTCATGCAGTGAGTGCCTATGTGCGGGTTACCTCACTTCTAGCATTGACAGTTAGTGATTTATTTACATTATGAAAAAACCTGTTGAGGTTGTGCAACAGTAATCAGTAGTATTGGATAGAAAATGGTAACAGCTTTATGGCAATTGTATGATATGTACCTTTCTGAGCATTCACTGATCATAGGTATTATCCAAAATAATAATATGTTATGTTTTAATGTGTCCTGAGAGTTAAAATAACACAAAATGAAAGAAATGTTTGCTCACTGTAACCTATTGACACTGACCTATAGGAAAAGGCTTATAAATGTTTATCAAAATCATTATTTTTCACATTAAAGACATAGGTTAAGTTATCTAGTATTATGGAAAGATAAACATAATTGTAGAATACATCCTATTATATTATATGGGGAATCTGGTTGTTATTCAAATACACTGAAAGTATTTGAACTGTAGTATCAGCTAACCATTTTGTCACATGAGCCTTTCTTCTGGAAAATGCCTCAAATATAACTAATTTTATAATAAAGGAGAGTGTGTGAAGGTTATCAACTGAAAAGAATTGGATGAACATATCCTGCTGTCACGTTGACTTGGAATTACAGTTCGGTAATTTTAAATTACTGACACCATTGCAGGTATGTTATGCTCTGTTATAGTTAGCAAACCACAAAGTAGTTTTTTTTTACATATTTATGACGTTGTAATGTTAAAGCACGAGTTTTGGACACTGTTGCTTTGAAATACAGTAGACTCTCAATTATCCGACCTAAACCGGCTGCGGCAAGGTCGGATAAGCGGGAAGGTCAGATAACACGGACAATAATACAAAAAAACACAAAAATTGAACTAAAGTAGGCCAACTGAGTTAAACATTAAATACAATATAAATCAAATTAGACTGAATAGATATTTACTGTGTGAATAAGTTAGTAATTGTCTTTTGTTTGCATGCTGTTTGTCGTTTTTTTGCTGCTAAATCACGTACTCTCTTAAGAAGTAAAACCTCAGTAGACAATGTTTCCTCCAGTTGCTCTACAATTTTAAAGCAATTTCTAAGGCCTTGTGTCCTTCATTGCGAGAAATCTTGGGCGCACTTTCCTCCACTACATCCACTTCTTCGTCATCTTCTTTTTCGTTTACCATGTTGACTATTTCTTCATCTGTCACTTCAAATTCTTCATCTTGAACAATCCTTTCATTTATGTCATCTTCTGTGGCGTCAGCACAACCCAGAACTTTTTGTAACAATGAAAGCAAGGTAGTAATTTCTGGTTCGGTCTGTTGCTGTAGATTTTCATCATCTGGAGAATTTTCTTGATTTTCCTGTAGCAAAATTTTCCAGGATTTTGCAATTGTATTTGCTCCAACACTCTCCAAAGACTGGGCCATGTCATAAGCTACGTCTTTCAAATTAATGTGGCGCAACTGCTCCAGCATGTCTTCTCCTTTGTCCATAGCATTAATTAAAGAGGAAAGCAAGTTTCTGCAGTAGTTTCTCTTCAGTGTCTCTAAGGTCCCTTGTCCATAGACTGACATAAGGATGTGACATTTGGAGGCAAAAACATGGCCTTTATATCTTGATCTTGAAGCTCATCTTCATTAGGATGACAAGTGGCATTGTCTAGATGCAACAGTGCTTTGTGGGGCAAGTTGTTGGCTTTCAAAAACTTTTCAGTTTGTGGCACAAACTCGTTAAAAAAACATTCTTTACAAATGTCTGAGCTCATCCAAGCATTTTTTTGGTTGTAATATTTCAGCGGTAAAGCATTTTTTAGATACTTGTTTTGCAAATGAAACTGCCTTTTCCTGCTGCTATTTATTTTATTTAATCCATACACAGCAGGAAAAGGCAGTTTAATTTGCAAAACAAGTATTTGTATGCTTGCTGCAGAAGATGGCCACACAAACAAACGTGTTATTTTTAGATGTTGTTGTTGTTGTTGTGGTCTTCAGTCCTGAGACTGGTTTGATGCAGCTCTCCATGCTACTCTATCCTGTGCAAGCTCCTTCATCTCCCAGTACCTACTGCAACCTACATCTTTCTGAATCTTCTTAGTGTATTCATCTCTTGGTCTCCCTCTACGATTTTTACCCTCCACACTGCCCTCCAATGCTAAATTTGTGATCCCTTGATGCCTCAGGACATATCCTACCAACCGATCCCTTCTTCTAGTCAAGTTGTGCCACAAACTCCTCTTCTCCCCAATCCTATTCAATACCTACTCATTAGTTAAGTGATCTACCCACCTAATCTTCAACATTCTTCTGTAGCACCACATTTCAAAAGCTTCTATTCTCTACTTGTCCAAACTATTTATTGTCCATGTTTCACTTTCATACATGACTACACTCCATACACATACTTTCAGAAACGACTTCCTGACACTTAAATCTATACTCGATGTTAACAAACTTCTCTTCTTCAGAAACGCTTTCCTTGCCATTGCCAGTCTACATTTTATATCCTCTCTACTTTGACCATCATCAGTTATTTTGCTCCCCAAATAGCAAAACTCCTTTACTACTTTAAGTGTCTCGTTTCCTAATCTAATTCCCTCAGCATCACCCGACTTAATTCAACTACATTCCATTATCCTCGTTTTGCTTTTGTTGATGTTCATCTACGGTTTTTTTGCCTTACCTATCATAGACAGTTTCATTTTCGAATTTGCTGTGGTGTTACTGCATGCAAGAATTGTCACTCTTTCTTTGCTATGTTTGTAGCCTGGCGCTGACGTTCCGGCCTTTGACGCTAATGTTTTTCCTGGTAACATTTTGTAATTGAGACCAGTCTCGTCGCAGTTAAAAATTTTATCGCCTGTTAAGTTTTCCTTGTCCAATACCTTGTGAAGTTTATTCCTAAACAATTCAACAGCTTCAAAATTTGCTGAAGGCTTTTCACGACAGACATTAAGGTGCCGAATTACGTGTCTTTTCTTCCATCTAGCGAGCAAGCCTACACTAGCCGTGAAATCAGGTTCACCTTCGTTTAGTTCTTTACAAAACTTTAAAGATTTTTCCTGCAGAATAGGTCCTGACATGGGTACACCTTCATCTCTACTTTTTCATAATCACATTTTTTCACGGTTTTCCAATCTTCCAAACCAGCCAAGGTTGCTCGCTGAGAACACCACTTCTCAATTTCATTGCAGTCTAAAACTGCTGTTTTCACGACATTATAATCTTGCGCCACTTTTAATAAAGTCTCACCATTGTCTATTCTTTTTAAAACTTTAAGTTTTTCTTCCATTGAAACAACCACCTTTTTTCCGTTTTGAAGCTATCACCACAAATTTTTACAATAAACAAAGTGCAACACATCCACTCCACTACAGATCTAAGTTAGCGCTGAGGAGTGAGGAATAGCAGATGGCGACAATGAACTGAGTACCAACAAACAACACGTTAGTCACTGACCTGTTGTCGGCTGGCGCACGGCCGGTGCGGTGAAAGGGTCAGATAACACAGAAGGTCGGATAACCGAAAATCATATAATCGAGACTCTACTGTAGTTCTGTTACTCAACAGATATTCGAATATTTAAGTTGAACACATAGCTAGGAGTGATTTCAAATTTGGTAAATAAAAAAATTAAGCAGCCAAGATCGTGTGTTTTAATATATTTCCTCAATGACCAGTTTCAACAGAATCTAAGTGTTATCATCGGGAAATGATATTACTGTTCGTAAACTGCACAAACATAATGAGAGCACACTCCAATTATAAAACAAGGGCACCATATTGGCTTGGTTAAGATGTAAAACACAGTACATAAAAAGTCCATAGCACCAACAGTGTGTCCCGGAGTGGAGGCGAGTTTGTCAATGTAGCCATTATAGCTACAGCACACCAGGAAGATGAGGCGAGTTCGTCAATGGGGCAGTTCTAGTTACGGGACATCCTGATATGCCGTAGCTGTAACAGCTCCATCGACAAACTCGCCTGAACTCCAGGGCACACTGCTGGTACTATGGACTGTTTATTTACTCTGTTTTATATATCTGACAAACCAATGTGGCACCTTTGCTTTTACAAGTGGAGTCTGCTCTCATTATGTTTGTTTGATATACATACAGTAATATTATTTCCATAAGATCTGAAGGCAACAACTAGATTCTGTTGAAACCCTTCACTGAGGAAATAAAATAAAAATAAAAATGTTACAGCACATTATCTTGGCTGCCAGATATTCTTATTTACAAGATATTCTGATGGTTCAACAGCGAACTTCTTCAAGAAAGTAGTCTGCGCTCTCTATTTTTCTAATCCAAGAAAGGTGGCATAGTGGTTAGCACGCTGGGCTCACATTCAGGATGAAAATGTTTCAAATCCATGTCCAGGCATCCAGATTGAAGTTTTCCATTATTTTACAAAACTGCTCCAGGCAAATGCCATGATGTTTCCCTAGAAGAGGCACTCCCAAATTTCTTCCTCATTCTTGAAACATTCCTAGCGTGTGCTCCATCTCCAATGACCTTGATGTCAATGGGATGTTAAAACCTACTATATCATTCTGTCTTCCATCTTTCTTTCTTTTTCTGAAGAGTGTTAGTTCAAACATGGAATTCACACTGGAGAAAGGGAGAACGGAAGTGTCAATGTGACTTTTGAAAGTGCAGGTTTTTTTAAAAAAAAAAAAAGCAGGAAGGAGTAAATAGACTAGAGTAACAGAACCTGTGAACTACAGAACTTACAGGCAGAGCTAAATCAACTGACAGTTGTCTTCACAAAAAGAAAAAAATAATGTTTACTTGGTCAGAGAGATGGGTAGAGCACTGTCTCCTCAAAAATATCAGCTGCTGGAGAGAGGGGAGGAAAACAGTTAAAGGAAGTGTTTACCTTTTGTTAGAAAAATATAACAATTGGCTGCATTAGCAATTGTTTTAAAGAAAAATTATTATGACACAGTATTGAAACAAACAGACTGGTGTACATTATGCGCTTGCAAATGCAGTCTGGTGTGGTTTTTATGTGTAAAAGAAGCATCAGTACCCACCTCAAGGAATGCAAGACGCACTGTCGACTAGGCAACATTGATCAATGACCAGCAATAAATTATGAGACGGACCAGAGAATCCCCTGTTTGTTTCTCTGCAACTTAACTTTTGCCAACCACCATTCATTATTATATCAGACTGTATAAAGAGGCAATAAAAAAAATCAACAGCATGAGAACCAGTTCAACATTGAAGGATGATCAAGTTACATTAATTCTGGACTTTGGTGTTGTAAAGTAAACAGCACTATTCATCTGGCAAATGAGCTCCAGGACACACTTCTACAAGACTTGGATATCTTTGACAACATTCAGATTATGTCACAAACTGGCAGCTATCCAGCAATGAAGCAATAAACGCAACAATTTTTCGAGACGCTAAACCTCAAAGCATCTGAATCTCCAAAGGCTCTGATGATATCTTCTGCAGCAGCAGACAAGGTAAATGTAAAATTATGCTTAACATTAAGGGCTAAGGTCAAGATACTTTATGATACCCAGATACTATATTATCTGTCACAGTTACTTAAATACTCCAGGATGACAACTTTAAACTGACCAGCTAAATGATATATAATGCAAATTGTATTGTAGTAATATAAACAATATCTGGATTTTATGCTACTCAGTAATTAATCTGACCTCATCAGAGGTGTTTTCTTTCCAAATCATCCTAATCACATAACAAACTGGACTTTAAAATTACATTCTTTATTTCCAGTACATACTTAATTTCATTTTTTATTTCATACTTACATCTTACCCAAGTAACAATAATTTGAAAATAAAGTCATCAACTAGAAACTTATTTCGATACACAGTTTCTTAGAGTCCACACTTTTTAAAAAGTCAGCTGTAGAAATACTAAACACGGAAAATAACTTTTCGAGCTCGGCTATTGGGAATTCCACCTCGCAGACGTAGTCGTCTAATAGCTTCTCGTAAGTGTTTTGGCTGTAATGGTCCTGTCTCGCCCTGTTTATCCATCACATCAAGAGCTGCAAAAGAAAATAATAATAATAACAATAATAATAATAATAATAATAATAATTTCTGGTGAAAATAGTGGAGCTTAAATATCAGCATAAAAGTATGTGGAACATATCACTCCTTACCTTCTTCCACAACTTCACCAACAAAAACTTTAGCAATTCCTGACATAGCAATGACAACATTCTGTGAGACAGAACATCCTGTAATTGTCTGCATCAACTATAAAGAAACAAACAAAATATATTTATTGGGTTCTGTGTGTGGATGCATGAGGATTGAGGGTGAGAGGAAAGAATATAAAACCTTTGTTAACATGCAGAAAGAACACATAGCTGAAACTTACGTGAAATGTATTATGTATTGCTTACTATTTGTGGTATTTTGTATTTACCAACAAATTAGGTGACATAACACTGCAATGTTTACTCAGTAAGTATGGGTTTGAAAAAAAAGACAGAGATGCTGATCACTGAGTTATAATGCTTGTATTTAATGTTAAGTTAAACACACATATTATAATTAATATCCAGTATGGTGAAGTATTGTAGAGGAGATGCCCTCCATCTCAAACCACAGGACATATGACAACCACGAAGGATGAAAGATATTTGTTGAAGAGAGGAAATGACTTTATGCATCCACACATTCACTCATGCATAATGTTTTATAGATCCTTTCAAGAAAGAGCACATTCAGGGAATGAGTCAAGGTATACACTGAGATAAGAGAAACAAACTGCAGAAACTTAATGGTAAACTGTATTAACAATAAAGTATCACTACATTGTCTAATGCTATTCAAGCTTAAGCCTTTTAAATTCAATTGAGTAAATTAGTAAGGAATGAAACTGCATATGTGAAAGATTCGGAATAAATAACTGGCAAGAGGCAGCACAAGACAGGAGAATCTGGAGGAATCATGCGAGATTGGCACAGGAGCTTCGAGTCCCTTAGAAGCCTACTACTAAAACTAAACTATTATTAAGGAATTTTGTACTCTTAACTTCTGCAGCCTCAGTTTTACTGTAATGTGCAATCAAAAAGTAAGGAACCAGAGGCAGTAAAATGAAATCTGCTGGAAGCTTTGTAATGATATTGCTGGCAGAAGTTACATTTCTTACAAAAATTTTGAGGTTTATAACTAGCTACTAAAGGGACACGAGCGTACAACCATGTGATGACACAGCAAGCATGTGCACACACTGACCATCCATCACACTCAGTTGTGCTGAAAACAGTGAAACAGACACTTCAAAAGAAGAACAAATGATGTAGTGTGTTGCCTGACTGCGGAAGGAGAGTGGGGAGTGGAAATTCATCAAAGAATGTCACAAGTGTATGAAAAGCACTACATGTCACTCAGGGAAGGATGGTGGTTGTTGTCGGTCAATGACGCACAGTCTGGAATGCCACACCACATTATTGATGCCACCGTCCAATAGGTGGATGCCCACACCCTTCAAGACCAATGAGTTACAGTAGCAGCCATTGCTGAAGAGGCCACAATGAGTGTCTGAAACATTCAAACCCACCATTATTAAGGACAGATTGGAATTTGACAGAGTGTGTGCCTAATGTGTGCCTCACAGTCTTCATTCAGTACAGGAAGTGTGCTGAATGGGTCTCTCTTGAACATCTGCAGCACTATGCCAAAGAAGGGAATGAGTTCCTGTCATGAGTCATCACTGGATATGGTCACTTCAAACCCAAGCCAAAACAAGAAAGTCTCCAGCGAAAGCACACACAGTTGCCACCAGGCAAAATGCACTACACCCCTTGGCTCTTCTTTTGAAACCTCCATTCTAATGTTTTCTGCACAACTGAATGCAACGGACGGTCGGCGCATGCGCGTGCTCACTCTATCATGATGTGGGTGTGTCTCCATGTCCTGCAAGCAGCAAATATGGGACTTTTGTGCTCTTACAGGGTGCTTCCATTTTCAGAGAACGATTTAATTTTTTGAAATACAAAGGATCTCTTTTATTGCTTCCTTTCTAATGGTATTTATTAAAACAGTGGTATCATCTGCAAATAGTACTAGTTCTGCTTGCTAAATGTTAAGTGAAATGTGATTCACATATATAAGGAACAACTCAAAAAACTATTGTCCATGAAGCCATTCAATTTGTAAAAATTTTAGTTTTTCTAAGACAGTAACATGATCTACACCTTAAAAAGATCACAAAAAATACTAATGACAATACTTTATTATTTAAGGCTTGTAATATTTGCTGAGTGAATGTCTAAATAGCTTCCTCAGCTGAGCAACCCTTCTGGAAACCAAACAGTGATATGCTAAGGAAACGGTTTCTACTTAGATGTGTGACTGCTCTCGAGTAGATTATTCTTTCAAATATTTTGTTAAAATATGTTTCTTGCCACATTTTTTATAATGAAGTTTAACAGTTACATATTTTAATATGTCTGGAAAAATTCTCTATGCCAGTGATGCATTACATGCCTCACTAAGGACATTAAGTTAGAACAACTTTTCAGAATTCTGTCTGAAATTTCGCCACAGAGTTTTATAATTCTTTTAATTTTAGTAAAGGATGTTGGTGCTACTTCTAATTGCTTCAAGTTTTGTGGAATGACTTTTTAATACATTCTTTTGCTTCTTCAACTGAACCATTTAAACCTATTTTTTATGCTACATTTAGAAAATGGGAGTTAAAAATACTCACAACTTTTGAATTATCGGACACACTGTCATTTAGTTTAATTGTTATGGTTTCTTTCACACTAACTTCTTGTCCTGTCTCCCTTTTGACAATATATAGTTTTAATCTTGTCACATGTATTATTAATTACTTTCAGGATGTGCATACTTCTGGACATTTTAATGAGTGTCCTTAGAATATTACACCATTTTTTGTATGACACAAGTAACTCTGGATCTTGACTTATTCTGGCCTTCATATAAATCTACCTCTTCCTTTTCCATGAGATTTTAATTCCTTTAGTTAACAATGGATAAAGTGTTTCCTTAATGGGCTTCCTGAATATTTTTTTTCAAAACTACTTTCAATACTGGGATAAATTTATTACAGAATAAATTTAATTTTAAATTAGCATCTCTACATACACCTCATCCTGTATCACCTCTTTCAATTTAGTCTTAAAACATTCAAGTAAATGGCCATTCATCAGCCAAACAGAAATTTTGTCCAAGTCATCCTCTTTCCTCCTACAGTCACTCAACAATAATATTTTCCTGTGTGCTACAGCAAAAGCAGTCGCAGTTTGTTGCTCAGGCCATTTATGTAGGCTATATAGGGAACAAAAATGGTCCTATCTTCCCTGAGGTAGGGTACAGGTATCTCTTATGAACACTTTGTGTTTACAACAACATACTGTGTTCTATTACTTAATAATTCTTTGAGCGACCCAAAAGTCTGTGAGCCTCTTCTGTATGCTCTGATCTTTGTAAGTCATCTGCAATGGGACAATGTCATGGTGCTTTCTGGAAACCTACGAATATACAATCTGCCTGTAGCCCTGTATTCATGGGTTCGCAGGATATCACATGAGAAGTGCAAGCTGAGTTTCACACAAGTGATGCTTTTTAAATCCCGTGTTGATCCGCAGAGAATAGTTTTTCTGTCTCAAGGAAATGTTGGGTTGTTTGGGGGGAGGAGACCAGACAGCGATTAGGAAAGGACAGGAAAGGAAGTCGGCCTTGCCCATTCAAAGGAACCATCCTGGCATTTGCCAGGAGCGATTTAGGGAAATCACGGAAAATCTAAATCAGGATGGCCAGACACAGGATTGAACCATCGTCCTCCCAAATGCAAGTCCAGTGTGCTAGCCTCTGCGCCACCTCGTTCGTCAAGGAAATGTATTACTTTCGAACTGAGAATGTGTTCAAGAATTCTGTAGCAAACCAATGCTAAGGATATAGGTTTGTAATTTTTTCGGTCCGGTTTTTTATCCTTCTTATATACAGGAGTCAGCTGCGCTTTTTCCCCTCACTTGACATTTTGAGCTGGGTGAGAGATTTGTGATAAATGTAAGCTAAGTATGGGGCCAATGCAACAGAGTACACCCAGTACAACCAAACCACAATTCCATCCGGACCTGGTGACATTTGTTTCCAACTCTTTCATTTGCCTCTATACACTATGAATGCATATTACTGCATTCTCTGTATAGGTAAAATTTAAAACTTCAGCTTTCCTTTTGCAGTCTTCTATTGTTATACCAGACTGGTTGACAAATGAATTATATAGAAACCTTCAATCTGCTTAGTGATTTTACATAGGTCCAGAATTTTCTTGGGATCTCAGCAAGATCTTTCACTAACATATGATGGTGGAAATAATTACATGCTTCAATTTCCTTATATAGATACACAAAGTTCTACTTATTTTTTCTGTTGACACTTCTGTGCCTTTTTTCAATCAAGACTGTAACAATCTCCGCTTCCTCAGTAATTTTCAAATAACTCTCTGTAGCACTATTTACAATCAGTTTTCCCATTAATCAGTGTACGTCCATCACACTGGAACTAAGTAATATCCATCCACTGTCTTTGTGGAGTGCTAACAACTGGTTATCTTCTCTTTCTAACAAAAATATTGCCTTGCCTCCCTGACGGATTTATTAACTTTAGTCAAAATCATTGCTATGGTGATATCATCATCCCCAATCCCTGTCTCTAGACTGAGTCTGCTGGTTAGGTCTGTCCTGGCTGTAGCTACAAGGACAAAAATATTCCAACTGCATGTGGATTGTCGATGCAGTTTCTCAATACAGTTCTCAGAAAACTGAGTTCAGAACTACTTCAAAGACAGCCTGCTGTACCACCTGCAAGCAACCCATTGAACTCCCAGCAGGTATATAATTCGTTAAGTTCACCTCCAATTAATACTACATGATGAGAGTATTTCCTTGCTACTGAGTGCAGACTTTCTTTAAATGATTCTAAAATTGTTACAGCAGAATTGGGTGGCCAATAGAAACATCAGATGATTAACTGGAGTTCACTTACACTGTTTACTTGTGTCAAGATAATGTCACAGTCAGATTCAATTTCAACCATGATAAGCTCATATTTTTGTTGACTGCGTGAACAGTTCCTGTCCTATGGTATCTCGTGTCTTTTTGATAAATGTTCCATCCCTCATTAAATATTTTCGAGCTATCTACTTCGAGTTTAATCCAGCTCTCTGTTTCAATAACAATCTGAGTGTGACATCTTTCCTGGAGGGTAGTAAATTCAGGAACTAGTTACAAATGCTGTGAGTTATTTTTAAAATTGAAATCTTTATTTTATATGCAGTGTGATTTCACTCTCTGCCTATCTATTGCCAGCATTCATCAAAAGACCTCAAACTGCTGCCTATCCAAAATAACCACCCACATGCACCCCAAACTTCGTAAGTAACAGAGCCCAGCGTGTTGTGCTTGGTGGGAAGTGTTCATCAGAAACAAGGGTATTATCAGGAGAACCCCAGGCACATGTGATAGGAGTGCTTTTATTTTCTACATGCATAAATGACCTGGCAGACAGGTGAGTGTAGCAATCTGTGGCCTTTTGCTGATGATGCTGTTGTGTACAGGGAGGTGTCATCATTGAGTGACTGAAGGAGGATACAAAATGACTTTGAAAAAAATTCTAGTTCGTGTGATGAATGGCAGATAGATCCAAATGTAGAAAACTGTACATTGATACTGATGAGTAGGAAGAAAAACCCATAATGTTCAAATACAGCATCAGTAGTGTGCTACTTGACACAGTCTCATCGAAGAAATATCTATCACAGCAAAGCAAAATGAAATGAAATGGAATGAGCATGTATGGATTGTAGTAGGGAATGTGAATGTTCAACTTCAGTTTATCATCAGATTTTAGGAAAGTGTGGTTCACCTGTAAATGAGACTGCAGAACCCTAGCCCAGTCCATTCTTCACTATTGTTTAAGTGTTCATAATTCCTAGCATGTTGAATTAAAGGAAGACATCGAGGCAATTCAGAGGTGGGTTGCCTAGATTTGTTACCAGTAGTCTCCAACATCCCTCAAGTATTACAGAGGTGCTTCGGGGACTCAAATAGGAAGTCCTGGATGGAAGGCAATGTTCTTTGCAAGGAACGCTATTGAGAAAATTTAGACAACCTGCAAGTAGAATCTGACTGCAGAACGATTTCACTGCCACCAACGTACATTTCATGTAAGGACCATAAAAATAGAAGACATTAGGGCTCATATGGAAGCATAAAGACACTAGTTTTTCCCTTGCTCTATTTGCGAGTGGGACAATTACCCTCAGCCAGCATTGTACTGTGGCTTGTGGAGTACTTATGTAGATGTACATGTACTCTGCTACCCACGTAGCTGCCTACTGTGTGTACTGCATCCCTGACCTGTAAATCTTCATAGGGAATTTTGCAGTGGAAAATAATCCAAAGCTGGACATCAATAAGTCTAGGTGCCCTCAGTCAATTATATCTGATTGGAAAGCTATTTCAAACTGTCTGAAAACAGCTATTTTCCATTAACACTACTAAAACTGTTTCTAGCCGTTTTATAAAGCTTACTATAGTTTCCTACCTGTGATCTGTAATCTATCAGTTTCGCAATAAGGGCCTGAGTCTGAAACAACTTCACTGAAACAGATAGGAATCACAAACTTGCATAACACTTCGGACGAGTCAGATACATACTGCTGTAGTTGCATTAAATGACAGTCTGATACCTCTTGGTGAGCCCCTGGCTCCCTGGTGAAGAAGAGACAGAGAAAAGGTACATCCAGAGAAAGCCCGAGAAAGTATCTGACGTGTTTCAAAATAAACACAAAAGTGCCACAAGCAGTCAGAAGACCCCAAATATTGACACTTCTTTTGAAAAGCTTGTCTTCGAAGGATTGAATAAGGATGTCATATATTAGTGCCTCCTAAACTAAGACTTAAGACATATCTGAGTGAACACACGGCGAAATGTGTCACGGAATTCTACACCAGAGAATAAATAAGCCACTGTTGTCTTGAAAGAAGGTTTTTTTTTCTGCCAAGGTAAATGAGTTCAGAGTTCATAAATAAAATGACTGAAGCTGGGAAACCTACAGGAGCTATATCAAACATTCAAGATGATGATGATTAGTGTTTTAGGGCGCACAACAGTGAGGTTATCAGCGCCCGATCAAACATTCAAAGGAGAACATCCAGGAATGAAAATAGGATTATCCAAATTCTGCCCATTACCAGCCAACAACCAGTACCCATGGTGTATGTGTTTGCTAGATTCCCCAAAACGTGAAGCTCAGTACCCATGGTGTATGTGTTTGCTAGATTCCCCAAAACGTGAAGCTCATTTGCAGAGGGTTCCAAACTGAAAGAGCTGACACATGATGCCAACTGTTAACAGATACAAACTGTGTCTTGCTCACATCATTTGTATGTGTGCACACCCAAAATGTTACATGTCAACATGTGAGAACTATCCAGGTACAGATCCTTTCATGACAGAGTTAGGAGAGATGTTTGACAAAAATTGAGGTGACGAAATAACACACAAACTGTTCGCATCTGCAGATAGAACTGCTCTCCAGACATGTCCATGTTATGTGGAAAACTTCTTGGAAAACCTTGTGGATAAAATAAAAAAGCTCCTACTGCACTCCACATCCACTGAAAAGTCTGAATTTCTACAAAATCTGAATGTGACATTCTGTGACAGTAAACACACTGTAGTATGTGATTTGGCAGAAAACTATGCATTTGTGCTGCAGGATGAAGCCCAGGAGTTCCACTAGAATAATGCACAGACCACCACTCATCGATTTGTTGTTTACTATAGACATCCACAAACTCATGCAATAGATCATAATTCAGTTGTTATCAGAATTCATTTGTTATTTATCGGATTTCCTTAAATATGACAAAGTGTTCATCTTTTCCAAAATCAATTGGTTAACTTCATTATATCCCACTTTCCACAGAACACCCAAGTAGATGTATTACTCCTTAGATGCTGCTCCAGTACAGTACAGAAACTGCAAGAATTCTGCAAACATACCTCTTTATCACAATCATTTCAACTCTATGCAGAAAGGCAGTTCTTTGCCATGTCACATGGCAAAAGACCATGTGATTGAAACCCAGGCACCATCATGAGAGTTGCTGCTTGTACCACACTGTAACGCATCTACAACTCTCTGACAAAGGCACCCAGATACTTGTTTCAGAGACATTCCAAGGACATCACATCACAGCTTCATACAGCTGTAGATAGCCACAAGTTACAATATGTTATTCCTGCAAGTCATAATAGCCTAATCAAAGTTTTCTTCAATTCACCAGACATCATAAATAAATCTCTAAGATGAACCCAACAAAACTCATACCTCAGTGATATCATAGGGTTTGTTGCTTATATGTACAAAGGCCACGGATATCTTGCATGCGTTTTAAATGTCAGTGAAGATACCAGTGTGGTTACAATTAACTTCCAATATCCTCATGGCCCTCCACTTTCATTTGCGTACCCTGAGAAACATGACTTCTTTACTGTGGACAAAGAGGACACAGGTTGATGTAAGAATGACAAAAGGCGAAATGTATATCATTTCAGCAAAAGATGTATAAATAGTGCTATATCTTGGCACCCAGCACTGAGGCATGGTAAATCTTGATGATACTTTTGTCATGTTTGTTTGTGTAAATCTGAACATATTTACTAAGACTTCCATAAACATTTGGCTGGGATAGTTATATTATGTCTTGCATCAATGAAGGTCAGAGTTCACAGTGTATTACCTTGCATATTAGGAACGCTTACTATTGGCCCATTAACACTGCCACCTTACTGTGTATTGCTAACACACCACCTATTTAAAAGTTAACATATCTTTTTACTTCATGTTATTTTGTTACAATCTGCATACAGTCCGTACTGCTTTAGTGCATCATGCAGCTGTACATACTAATTTACATTTCCTCACCCGAATGTCATCCCAACTTTTTTTACTACATTATGCAGTGTAACATGGAGCTGCAGCTATATCTGTCTTCATCCATTTTGAAAGCAACATGTTTTGAGATGCTCAGGGTGAAACATGTACACTGTTTAAATATGGTATGTTGCATGTCGGCTGAAATCTTGTTCCCAAACCTTCCCCAAATTACTAGTTTCTCAGTTCTGTCCCTATTAGGACAGAAGTTACAGCTGTTTTTGTCTGCAGAGTTTGTTGAATTTTCCAATCTTTTCAGAACTTTGGGGGGGGGGGGGGGGGGGGAGAGAGAGAGAAGGGGATATTTACATAAATCTAATGCACCACTGAATGTAATGCCCCCCCCCCCTCATTTTTAAAAATTAAAATCGTAAAAGAAAGGGTCTGTTTGTGCATCAGTAAAATAATGTCCAACTTGATTAGCTACATAACATGCAAACAAGAGTATCATAAATTACATGCTTTCCTCATCGTTATTCACTAATGTCATCATTACTGGTATCCTTAGAGGAGTGTACATCACAAACAGATTCATTCCCTGTTTCCCCATTATCCTCTGTGTTATTCCAGAGCACATCATCTTCACTGCTATCCAGAATATTTGAAATATAGTATTTCTTGAATGATTTTATGGCCAATGGTGCTTCGATGCTTTTCCAGGCAGCTAAACATAGAGTGGAATAATGTCAGGTGCAGCACACTTCATTTTTCTGTCAGTCACTTCACAGTTTGGTTCACAAAACCACTTTTCATATTGTTTCTGAATGTAAGCCTTTGAAAGATTTATTTATACTAAAATCCAGGGATTGTAACAAAGAAGTCATTCTTAGAGGAATAATAACAAGGTCACTGGCTAGGCTGTAGACCTTGTTTCTTTATGTTGATGGTAGTTTGGAAAGCCCACCAGAAAGGAGTTACCATACGTTTTGGAGCCAGTCATGTATTGAAGTTTCAGAGACCTACTCCTCCTCTTGATTTCGAACAATGAAATCATCAGGGAACAGCTTTTCATTTTTAGAGGTCTTTGAGCTCGCTTTCTGCTGGAAGATTAAGAAAGCAAGAAGTTTGTGCTCATCTGCTGTGACTGTCAGCATTACAGCTATGTGGTGTTTTTCACACCCTGAGGTTTAGATGGTAACTTCTTTTGTCCCCTTCTCATCAGTTGTGTAATTACATAGCATATCAAACTAAACGGTGCCTTATCAGTGTTGCCTATTTGGCCTGTCAAAAAATTCTTCTCTTTCTGAGGTGTGAAGATCTATAGCTGAAATTCTTGAGGATTTTTCTCAAAATCTTGTCAGAATGGCATACTGTTGTATGGCATCGTAGAGATAAGTCCACCTATTTCAAAAGAGAACAAGAGAACTCATCCGTGCCTAGCCTTAAACTCTTGCCTTGATTTATTAGAACTGTAACCACCCCTTTTGCTTTTTTCTTGTGGTGTCACTAACCACATACTAACCATTTTCCTCCTTTCGTGGACAAATTCCAAAACTTTTACTTCAATGTCAAGATGTCTTCGTTTGTTAGGGTCAGCGAGTTTCTTTCTAGTAGTGGTAGTTGCAAATAATACAGATTTATGTTTCTTCCACAAGCAAATGCTACTTTCAGCTACACGTAACTCTCATCCAACCCTCCTGTTACCATATTTTTCAGCATAAAGAATTACTTTATACTTCAAAGTAGCGTCATACCATGTTGTTGTCTACTTGTCTTCCACTTCGTGGCTACCTAATGCAAACACACTACACAGTAATAGGCCAATAATGTGATAAATTTGAACTGTACAACAATGCACTATGAAATAAGAAACAAAACCTAAATTTCAATGATGTTGCCAATGAACAACCCCCCCCCCCCCCCCTCCCAGGCATTTTGTAATGTTCCCACAGAACAGTTCATCCAGGTCTTATCGTCATGCTAAAAAAGGAACCATCTTCATGCTAGTGTGAGCAGCATCCTCATCAATGTGCCTGATGTCATCTTCAATTGTATAACTGAGGTTGCAGTCTAAACTGCACCTCTTAGTATTATTGCATTACCTTGTTTTACAAGATCCTCCCTAAAGAACCTAGATAAGATATGACATCACTGAGCTCTGCATTTAGCTTAAAAATGCCACTTACCTGTATCACACCCACAGAGTTCTGAACCAGTTCTGACATTACTGGCCCATAACTACTACCCAGCAAAAGGACCTTTCTTTCGGCTTCTTAAAACAAGCCTTCCCACATTTTGCTCGCTCCTTGTGCCATATACTGTCAGACTGCTTCAAAAATTCTTTGGCTGTCTCAGTTATTTTGTTCTCAATCTGAAAAGCACCGAAGATATTGGGGACAGCTACACTGAATCGTGTCTTTTGGTCTAGACTACTGCAGACTGCAGTATGGAAAAAGTTTAACTCATCTGGCACTTCTCTCAAATTACCTCGACGTTCCAAGATTAGGTACCCTCTTTCAAGTATTGTGTACTGGTAGTGACACTCACTACGTAGTGACACTCACTGCCCTTCCAGAAGTGACCAGCATCATTTCTCATGCAGGCTGTATTATAACATCACACATGCAAATAATGCACTCCTCTAACTACCGAGTGTTCAGAAAGTGCCACGTTATGGTTGCTAAGTAATGACTGCTACAATTGTCAATTATTAATACAACGTTTTTGATTGTTTAACATATCTGTACTGTATTTGACCAGGTCCTTGTATTTGTTCACAGGTCCAGTTTGATTGAAGACCAACATCTTGTGTGACATCATCACTGTGATCCACATCATCATGTTGACAATTGAACAAAGAGTGTTTCTTGTGGAACATGTGTTCCGCAATGGAGGCAAGTTTACCTCGGCAGTAATGTATTGGGTCATGTGGAGTATCCGATACAGCAGGTTTTGTAGAGGGTGATATGTGCTACATCAGATGTGGGTAGTGTATAAGGACACTTAGTGAATAAAGTCATTTAGTGCAATAGTGTGAAATAGCCGTAACGAAAATGTTGAATGTGTCACAGAGCAATGAATTTTATTTATATTTTTAATCAGGTAAAGTAATGTACAGTTAGGATAAGTCATTATCACTTTGATATGAATTTCGGAATGTTTTGAAGAGAAAGATCACATTCTGAAATCAGTGTTAACAGTGTATAAATGTTAGTAAACTTTTTCACTCAGTTTTGTAATTATAATTCAATTACTAAATTAATAGTGTATAAATTTTAGTAACCTTTTTAATCAGTTTCGTAATTGCTATTCAATTACTATAATTCACTGTTTACCATAACACAAATTAACTGTGTGAACCGTTAATTTTGGAAAAGCTTAACACTTATGTATCGTTGCAAAACAGGACAACATATTCTTATAGAAATCACCAACTAAAAATCTGTAATTATACTCGTAATTAATGTTTATGGAACATTCTATAGAGAAATTCAGTGCAATGTCACACATATTACGAAAACTAGAGAAGATTCACTTAAACTGTAGACATAACCTGATTCACAAAGACAATTTGTATCATAAATAATGTTAGAAGAACGATTCAGTAATTTTTTGTAACACGATTTAAAGATTTTGTGATGCATGTAATTATTCTGCATTTTAGCCTTCAAATGTTGTAAAATGTCACTTTAAACCTTTGAATTGTAATTTTGATATTGTAGAAATACTACCACCTGAAAATTGTTTCTTAAAATCGCATAATTAATTAAATTACGTAAAGATATTTGAGAATGTTCTGGACTGAATAATAAGAACTTGACTGTTAACTGTATGTATGTTTCAAAATTGCACTTGTAAAAGATCATAATTTCGGAAATTATCATTGTACTCGTTTTAATTTCTACTAAAACTCTGTAATGTCAGTTTTTGCTGGATTAACTTATTGCAATTGCAACATCAAACATGAAATATAACATAATAATGTCAAAGAATGTAATTGTTTAAAGATGTATAAATACACCTTGTCAAAAGCCTTGGGGGAGTGCGGAGTGCGATTGGAGGATTATCTGCTGTGTTCCAGTTCCTGTAAAGTTGGGACAAACAAACAAGTGTTGTCAACAGATTAATTGGTTTATGTCTGGTAGTGACCCAATACTTCCTGCAGCGAAGTTATCACCTCCAAAAATGTAAAACATGGTACGATCAGCTGTATTATGTTAAACCTGAAGTGATGGGATTGCTACGTCAGTTTTGGTGAATTGAGATGGTATGAGAAGTTACGTTAGATTTGACATTGCAGCTGGGCTTCTGGACCTAGTTAAGTTTTAAGCTGCATTTGTATCATGGTTCCCAGGAGTGAAGATGCCTAACCACAATGCTGTATGGAACCTCATTGCCAAGTTTTGAAAGACTGAAAGCATTCATAATGCTCCAAAATCAGGCAGGCCACCCACATCCACATTCGAAGAGAAGGTGGCAGAGGTGCAAGACATGATGCTGCAAAGTCCAAAGAAAATGGTTAGACGACTAGCTCAGCAGGCCTACATGTCCATGGGTTCCACTTGCAAGATTGTCCTGACGTCACTGTCCATGTAACCATACAAAATGTTGGTCATATATGAACTGAGAGACAACGATCGCCGGGCGTGTGTGAACTTTTGCAACTGGTTTCTCTCCTTCCTGCAGGACAACGGTGAGGGGATTCTTGACAACGTTTTTCACAGATGAGGCATGGTTTCACCTCTCTACTTTTGGGAATAGCCAGAATAGTTGGAGAATCCGCATGAATTTACGGTGTCCCCACTGCATGATCAAAAAGTTTGTGTTTGGTGCACCATGACTCATACACGCATCACTGGGCTGAGCTGCTTTCAGGACACCATAAATGCAGAACGTACAGCACCTGCATTCTGGAGCCCTTCCTAGGTGAACTGAATGAGGACAAAACTGACAATGCGTGGTACCAACAGGATGGGGCTACTGCACATACCATCCACAAGGCGACGAACTTTTAAAGGACATCTTTGGTGGCCGCATCATCTCTCGAGGACTCTGGGCTCCACATTCACCCGACTTGGTCCCACCAGATTACTTTCTATGGGGACGTTGAAGGGAAAGGCCTACAAAGGCAATCCACACACCACACAACAACTCCAAGCTGCACTGACACGTCACATTCGGAACATCATTCCGATGTTCTTTACAACATCATAAAGATAATGCAGAAACATGTGCAAATGTGTCTTCAAGTTCAAGGGGATCACCTCCAGCACCTCTTATAACTTCCATGACTTTTCAATATGGCAAGTTATGAGTTGCATAGTTACTTATTGAACACCATGTAGTTGTCATCTCTGACAATTCTGCTACAATCTGCGTACTCGTCCATTGTGACAATTAATGTTTTCCACTAAAAAGTTTTGTTCGAAGAAAGATAACACCTAAGGCATTTCTAAAATGGATTATCTGACAATGCATTTAAAAACACATTTATTGAGTAACAAATGTGTCACACAATGTAAATGTACCACATCTTCTAAGCTTAAATACTTTGTGTAATGAAACTTACTCACAAAAGAAAATGAAAATTATTCACAGGAGGAATTCTACTCATGAGAATTAAAATTATGTATGGATTATCATGTCCATATGAACAGTAAAAGCGAATGATTTGATCTGAAGTGTCAATAGGTGAAGATTTTACAATCAATTTAAATGTTACTGCCGCAGAAACATAGGTTAGGTTAGTTTTCAAGCACTACACATCGAAGATAAATCATTATAACTTTCACGTTATACTCAGCTAATAGTTTTGTAAAATAATGAATTTATGCAAAAATAGTAACTTCACAAATTTACTGATATTTTCATAATACTAGATATTATAACTTAGCTTTGATGTGCGATGATGATATGATGTACTTTTGCACTATAAAACTCACTCTTTTCTAGATATAGATACGCTAAGGCTGCTGTAACCATAAATGCATTAAAATTAAACTTCTGTAACTATGAAATGGCACCAGCTGTATCTGAACTGTTAATTTAGCTAATCTGGAGAGGAGTTCAATAACAAGACATTTCTCAAGTGCAACAATCGTGCTACACTGAAATTGAGAATTGATTACTATTTTTACACATTAATAGATAAATATATGATGAAGGACTATAGTCTGCACACAGTTTAAATTGCAGTTCATTGAGATAACATAAACAGTAAGAGTTTAGATAATATGCTTAATTACATGCAATGTGTAAACAATTTACTTTAAGTAGCATTTAAAGTACAAACAAACACTAAAAGTTACAAGATAAGGTAAGTATTTCTTGGCTACAAGGAAGTATGAGTAGTAAATACATAACAGTTTCTTCCAATCCCATCTGCAAACCCAACATAGCAAAAATATATAATAGCAGAAATGAAGATCTAAGAATACGCTCTTACACACAAGTTTAAAGAAAAACATAAGTTGTGCATGGGAATTAAAATTAATAATGAGGATGGATGCAGATGCCCTTATGGTTTTTTTTTTTTGTCATCAGTCTACTGACTGGTTTGATGCGGCCCGCCACGAATTCCTTTCCTGTGATAACCTCTTCAACTCAGAGTAGCACTTGCAACCTACGTCTTCAATTATTTGCTTGACGTATTCCTATCTCTGTCTTCCTCTACAGTTTTTGCCCTCTACAGCTCCCTCTAGTACCATGGAAGTCATTCTCTCATGTCTTAGCAGATGTCCTATCATCCTGTCCCTTCTCCTTATCAGTGAATTTTCCACATATTCCTTTCCTCTCCGATTCCGCGTAGAACCTCCTCATTCCTTACCTTATCAGTCCACCTAATTTTCAACATTCGTCTATAGCACCACATCCCTTATGGGTAGGTGCTGAATACAGTAGCCAGTACGCAACAGCCACTTCATGGGCGTTTGCAGGAATTTGTCTGTCCAGGAGGAATTGGGGAGGGAGGGAGGGGGGCAAGACTTTACAATTGCTGGTTTTGATCTAAAAAATGTTGGTCAGCTTCAAAGTATGTCACACCTCAACAAATAAATTTTGGAAGCAACTCGTAAAACTTATTATATCCCGGAGAACTATTTTGTAAGCAACTCGTAAAACTTATTATATCCTGGAGAACTTATGGTTATCCACCCATTTCTAAAGGTGTGCAAGAATTCTGTAATGAATAAATACAGGGGAGACACGTGGCTCCTCCTGCAGAAGCTTATGTGCCAGCTGCACCTGAATGCTTCCACCCTGTAGGGGCATATTTTTTTGGTTCAACAATGTCAAGTTGAGATGAATGAGGCAGAAGATCTTACTGTTGATGTGGTGAGCATACCAGAATGGAACACTTACAAAATAGTTTTAATGTCAGGTACTTTGGTTGCTTTCAAACCTGTGCACATGCTGGTACAGGAATTGAAAGTATCAGCCAGGTAAGGGCACGTGAGTCAAAGAATGGTGGCCACAGTCAATCTTTGTAAGGGACATGGCCAACTGGAAGACGTAGCAGGTGCCACGAAAAACCATTACTCACCCATGTGAAGGAGGCCATTATCTTACAGGCCCTGCAAACCCAAAAGCACCAGCTTCCGCCAAGCTTAGGACCACAAATTCCAGCCTTGCATTTGACTTGTGGATGAACAATTATTAATAACTGTTACTTCAGTTGAAGGCAACTCGACAAGAAGAGTGTCTCCATACAAATCATCTGGCAGTTTTAACTGCTTTTCAAACTCTGCATTACTTTATAAATTGCATTGAATAGAGAATAATGTAGAGAATGTTGAGGGAGATACCAAACCCTGATGGGCTAGTACAACATTTTGTTGTTTAGCTACTCAGGAAACATGACTAACGTGCCAAAAACACACTTTTTCATGAGTATCGGCAGTCTACGTGTACAGGCTGTTCAATTTACAGATAGTTCACAACTTTTCGTGAGATGTTAAATTTTGTTTACTTTGCTCCCATCTAGTGAACAATTCATTGCCAGCATGTTTTACTGTACACAGTATTAGAGTAAAAAAGAAATGGTGTAGGAAAAGTAGCAAAGCAGGGAAAAGACAATTTGAAAATGGACCAAACTTGCAGGTTTAATGAGGTGTGAAGAAAATCTGTATTCTATGACATTTGACTCAGCGTTGTTCATTATGGGTTGAGACCCTGATGGCAACCTCAGCATTTACATATTCCTCACTGAAGTATATTAACTCAAACTGAATTTAAATAGGGTTGCATGCTTATCATTTGCAGTCGATTTCATACAGCAGAAGAGAACACTTAATTTAATAAAAAGGTATGTTTGTTATATTTTTGCAATAAATACATAACAAGCTTCAAAAATAAAAAATCTGCCATGAAATAGATGTTGCCCAGATGGAACCTTTTAGCCTACTTTCAAACTTAAGTATACTATATGTCATACATTTAACATTATTACATCAGTGATTAAAGATTTTGGTAGCAGCATAATTCACTCTTTCTGAACAGATGTCAGTTCCAATTGAGGTCATTTTTTCTTTTGACTTTTAATTATGGAGGTCATTATTCATCTAGAATTCATAATGAATTACTTACAGCAAATTACTCAGTACGTTGATGCTGTAATCCATTCAATTCTTGGAGCAGCATCTCACTAACAGAAAAAGTGCTTGCCATCTTCCTGTCATACCAACATTACTCATTGTGCAGATTTTGGGTTTGTGTTCTACTGCCAGTGTACTCAGTAGGAAATGATCATCTATATATAACCAATGTACTGTGGTGTAATCAATGATATGCTGCACCACAACATAGATTTTCTGTACCTGAGAAGTATGCAACTACATTGTGATGTCTGACCTAGTGGACACATGGAATATTGCTTTATTATTTTGTAATGATGATTGTAATGTGAAACTGCTGCATCACCACCACCTTTAGTTGCTTTCTACCTACAAACACATGTTTGCGACTAAGGATAAGTTTTATTCTGCAGATAAAAAGGTACTGGGTTAAATTATGAATTGATGCAAAGATTTTTTCTGTTGCTTAGCAATCCTTTTCAGGTTTGACAATGATCTGCTAATATGAAACATGCAAAGCTGCCCTGTGGTTTGGAACCCATATTAAATTATATGTCATTTTATAACTAGCTGGAATCATTTCAAAGGTAAGAGGAAGGCAAAAGGACCACGTCTATTAAATAACTATACTGTTCAAACCAACCTTTAAGAGGGTGATAGCTTTAACTTTTTAGAGTAAAGAACAGTTTTCAGCAAACTGTCTTGCAGCACTACATTCTCTCTGTGGTCCCTGTCTCTATTGATAGTTGTTTCAAATGAAGGTGGTTAGGCTGCTGGCTGCAGTAACTGCAAACACTGAATAAACATTCATGCACAGAAGAAGATGTATAAAGCTGAGAATACAGCCAACTGCTTTTGAAGGCACAACAGATTTATCAAAGCATTCATTGTCATCTGAAGCATTGAGTAATTGGAAGATGGTCACAGGAAAAAATAATTTACATTAACATGTGAGAAAATTGTAACACCAAGAAGGCTAAATAAGACTGAAATTAACTTGATACCACAGCATACGAACTTGACAGAATGCTTTGTTAGGTATCACAAAAACAATTATAAATCCAGTAATTAATTTTGGTTAATAAAGACCATCTTCACACCAGATTACACACAGTGTCTTAATCATATCAAGCTGACATGCGTAAATAAGGTACAATCACAGTTTATAGCCAAACAAGCTTTGTTGTATGCTAATAAAATGTTAAGTGCCACAGGCATAGTTTTAAAAGACATGCTGACTTCCTGAAGAAACTCATGGGACTGAGTCTAATAAGATTATTCAGAATCGGCATGTCTGTTATAACTATGCATGTAGTACTTACATTTTATATAGATACAACAAAGCTTGTTTTGCTAATATCCACGGTTGTGCCATTTTTACATATGCCGACTTGATATGATTACCAGAACGTGTGTTCCCAGGCCTGAAGGTAGTTATTACTGACTGAAATTAACAACCTGCTTTATGAATATTTTTGTCATACATAACTGATATAAAAAAAATGTAAATATCTTCCTGCATCACCACGAAAATTTTGCTGTGACTATGTCACAACCTGTGACAAATAGTTACGACTGTTCAACTGTATATTATCTCACACTTTGAGAATTCACTACGCTGTGAGGCTTTGAAGAATTTGGAAAGCATAGCATATTATCATAGTTTTCTGTCTGTTTCTCAAACTCAGTTGTATTTGGTAAGTTGGAATCTACACTCATACATAAAATAATAAATTCCTTACTAACTCATTTCATCGACATTCTGCTTTCTGATTTACAATGCTTATAAATGAACTTACCCTCTTAATAGATGCCTTTGGAAAAGCTGACCTCCTGTACATTTCATATCTATCCAGTTGATCTTCAGTGAAATTGGATACCAATACTCTGAAACAAAACACACACTTCCTATGAATTTTTCATGTAAGTACCTTATCAACAATGTCTTTGGCTGACATCAGAGTTATTACTTCTTCTCACTGAACTTATTTTTTAAACCCATTTCAGATTCACCCTTTAATTTCTTCACTGGTTTCTCAACATACAGATTGAATAATATCAGGGAGGGACTACAAACATGTCTCACTCCCTTGTCAAATACTCTCCCCTTTTCCAGTGCGTCAACTGTAGAAGCTGTAAACAATCTCTCTCTTCCTGAATGTTTTATCCCTGCGACCTACAGTATTTCAAAGAGTGTGTTCCAGTCGTCATTGAGAAAAACTCCTCTAAATCGACAAATGCTATTAATGTAGTCTGGCACAGGAGTAACATTTTTACTAATGAAAATTTGCTTTTGTTATATACAAATTTTCCACAGTTATATAACCAGAAAAACACAAGTCTGGTTCACACTGCTTTTAAAAGTGTTGTGCATCTTGTTCAAACGGCTACAATGTAATTCCGCATTATCATTAAATTTTGTTTTTAATGTCTACATTTAAAGCATTTGTAGATTTAGAGGAGCTTTTATCGATGACAACTAGAACGCATTCTTCGAAATTCTTTAGGTAGTAGGGATAACATTCATTCAGGGAGAGAAAGATTATTTACAGCTTATATAGTCGATGTACTTGGAAAGGATGTATTTGACAAGGGAGTGAGACCCGTTTGTAGTTCCTCCCTGATATTATTCAATCTGTATGTTGAGAAAGCAGTCAAGAAATTCACGGGTAAATTTGGAAATCGGTTAAAAAAAATAAGTTCAGTGACAAGAAGTGATAACTTTCAAATCGGCCAAAGACATCGTAATTCTATCAGAGACAGCGTTCTTCTTCTCATTCTCCTTCCTCTCTTCCTCCTCTTCTTCTTCTACATATATAAACTTAAAGTCCCCTGCTCGCTTCTATCTGTCTATTCTGGCTAGGTACTACTGTAGTGATTTTGATACGGTTTTTACTAATAGGTAAACTGATTTACAAGAAAGGTTTGTGTATACAATTTATAATTAAATTGGGCATATTGCCTCACTTATGATGAATTAAAATCTGCCACAACTACGAAAACAATACCAATGCCATCTAGAGATGAATGATACAACTAGCAGCACAGACTCTTACTACATGATCGAGAGCGTCCATTTCATCTTCACTGCTTCCTGCAGCAGTGACAGCTCTCGTTCAATCCAAAACACCACTGTCACTGTTGTGTGACCTATTGTTGTTTTCCACTCTGGTGTTTGTAAATCTTGTGCTGCCTGCATATATTCATGGAACAAGCCAATATTTTCCAGTATGGATATGAAGTGGCATCTAATTGAATGACTCCCACTAGGCCACTGAGCCACATGAAACTATTATTACCAGACTTTATATATTATACATATGATGTTCTGTACAATTTATAACTTAAATCCCCCCCGACACTTTTTTCTCTCTGTATGTCCAGTCTAATCCCAGGAACAACTGTAGTGGTTTTGGTATGGTTTTCACTAACACACAGACGCTTCAGGATGGATTGGATGGGGCAGTAGCCCACCACTCCAATCACTACCACAAAATTTAACTCCCAAAGCCTGTTAAATACAAAACACACAACTTTCGTGCCTCCTGAAAACTTTGCTGGTATGCATGACTTTAACCATTTAAGTTATACTGATGTGATGTTCAGTTGCCTATTGCTTTGTTTGTTTTGTTTTAGGGCACAAAAACAACTAGGTCATACGACCCCACATCTGGACTGTAGAACACAAAGACAAAGAGAGGAGTTAAAAACGACTACACGTTAATCCCAATCAACGGAAGAGAAGACAGCTAAAACCAGGCATGTGGAGAAAGATCTATAAAACATGCCATACAAAAATGGAGGTCCTGAACTAAAGGTTAAATGTCCTTCACCATACTGGAATGATGGATAAAAAGTAAAACGCTGTCGACATGCCACCAATAACTCAGACAAACACAAATGGGAATGTAAGTGGTTAACGAAGGGCATTACTTCAGGAAATGGCGGACTGTCAAAGGTTGAGAGCAATGAGCACAAAGTGGTAGGGGAGCACCACTTAACAAATGTGATGGCTAAAAAGACAGTGCCCGATACATACCCTATCTAAAATGATCTCCTCATGACAAGAGGGTCCTGAGAAGGTGGTCCAACACACTAGGAGAGGCTTAATAACCTGGAGCTTGTTCCCATGAAGGGAGGACCAGTGGTGATGCCAAAGTGACACCACCTGCTGACAGACGGCAACACAGAGATCAATGGAGGGAATGTAAGGACTAGTGGGCCGAGATACAAGGAATGTAGTCTTTGTAGCAGCTTCAGCAGCCTTGTTTCCTGTCAGACTGATGTGACTAGGAACCCACACAAACCTCACACTGGCTCCAACAAGAGAGAGCAAGTGGCAGCTTTCCTGGACCCATTGCACTAAGAGATGGATGGTGTACGCACAGAGACTCTGAAGGACACTGACAGTGTTGGATTAAATGATGCAATTGAAAAGCCTGTGTCGCCAGACGTACTGCGTGGCCTGTCACAGGGCGAAGAGCTCTGCTGTAAATACTGAGCAGTGTTCTTGACTTTGTTGTCAAAAAATGTCGGTACCAATGACAAAGGTACACCCAACACCAGGCAGTCCGAGAGCCATGAGTGTACACAAAGGTATTATTGTTTAGTTCTGTGCGAAGGTCACGAAGCTGAAGGTTATAGAACAAGGGTGCAGTAGTGTCCTTAGGAAGCAAATTAAGGCCAAGGTGAACACAGGCCATCGCATGAAGCCAAGGTGTTGAAGGGTTCACACCTGTAGGGAAAATGGCAGGTAGCGTGAAGTTAAGCTGCCAGAGCAAGAGACGAAAGCGAACTCCAGGAGGTAACAGGGAAGAGGGACACACCCCATTTTGGTGATCAGAGGAGTCATCGAAGTAGGAGGCAAAGGATGGGTGGCCATGCATGGCAGACAAATGGCATACATATCTGCTGTGGAGAAAGTCCACAGCCATAGGACAGTGGTAGTTCAGCAGTTTCTGCATACAGACACTCAACAGGGCTAATGTAAAAGGTGCCAGTGGCTGAATGGCTACCACGATGGTGGATACTGTTGAGACAGCATAAGAGGGACATATGTGCAGATGCATAAAAAACACACCCACAGTCTAGGTTCAAACGACCAAGGGATTGGTACAAACAGAGGAGGGTGGTTCAATCTGCACCCCAGGAAGTACTATTGAGGACACACACAACAATGAGGGACCACATACAGTAGGTTGCCAGGTAAGACATATGGGAAGCCCAAGAAAGTTTCCTATCGAGTATGAGCCCCAAGAATTTCGTAGTTTCAACAAACGGAAGAGCAACAGGCCCAAGATGCAAAGAATGTGGAAAAAACCAATAGTGCCACAAGAAATTCATACAAACAGTTTTGTCAGTGGAAATGCGTAAGCCACTGTCAATGCTCCATGAATGAAGATGATCAAGTCATTGCTGAAGACACCGCTCAATAAGACAAGCTCATGGAGAAGTGCAATAGGTGGCAAACATCGTCAACAAAAAGGGAGCCCGCAATGCCCAGCAGGAGACAGATCATTATAGGGTTAATGGCAATAGCATACAGGACTATGTTCGAGACAGGACCCTGAGGCACACTGTTTTCCTGGATAAAGGTGTCCGACGAGGTAGAACCCACCAGAACCCACACATACCTTGAAAACCTCGTCTTTTAAAAATTCCAGAAGGAAACAGTGCATGCGGCCACAGAAACCCTATTTGTAGATAGTACAGAGGATACCAGTCTTCCAGCAGGTGTCATAAGCTTTCTCCAAATCAACACACACACAGTCTGGGATTTCCACAGAAAACCATTCATGACATGGGTGGAAAAAGTGACAAGCCGGTCAACTGCAGAACAATGCATTCAAAATTCACACTGTGCAGTGGTTAGTAAACTGCGAGACTTGAGCTACCATACCAGCCAGGCATGCATCACACATTCCATCACCCTGCAAAAATAGCTGGTGAGAAAAATGGGGTGGTAGCTAAAAGGAAGGTGTTAGTCCTTACCGGGCTTAGGTATCACTACGATGGGTATGACAGTGGCTTCACGCCAGCATCTGGGAAACATGCCCTCTGCCCATATGCGGTTGTATGTATGAAGGAGGAAATGCTTGCCCACAAGAGCAAAGTGCTGCAACATCTAAATGTGAACATTGATTGGCCCTGGTGCAGAGGATTGGGATGAAGTGAGGCCATGATTTACCTCCCTCAGGTAAAGGCGGCACTGTAGCACTCACAATTCTGAGAAGAGAAAAATATGACCTGAGCCGCCTCCACTCGTTTCCAATGGACGAAGGTTGGGTGATTGGGGGAGGAGCTCAAAATCTCCACAAAATGGCAGCCTTAGGTGTTGGAGATAGCAATAGGGTCAGCTGTGACATCAACTGCTACTGTCAGGCTGGAATTGTGGGACAGACTTTGGTCCTGGAGAACCGCCTGAGGTTGGCCCACTTGATGGAGGAGGGAGTGGAACTGTTAAAAGAACTAGTAAATAAAATCCCGCTAGCTATTCTTGCTATACCGAAGAACATGACAACACTATGCGCAAAATTGTTTATAACGAATGCAGTTAGCTATTGTAGGATGACATTTAAAAACACAGAGAGCATGTCTCCGTGTGCGAATTGCGTCGCAGCATGCCTCAGTCCACCAAGGGACCAGGACACAGCACAATAAAGAGGAAGTGCAAGGAATGGAATGTTCTGCGGCGGTAAGAATACAGTTTGTAAAATATTCTACCTGGTCATCACAACTGAGGAAATTTGTTCATTGAAGGTCACCAGAGAGGAGTAAAGCCTCCAGTCGGCCTTAAAAAGCTGCCATTTGGGTGTGCACGGAGGTGCAGTAGGAGTCAGCAAACTGACAACACATGGGAAGTGGTCACTCGAGTATTGTGTCAGGGAGAACGGACCATTTGAGATGATGAAGTGACAGAAGAGTAGGTCCAAATGGGACTAGGTGTAAGACTTGCAGAGTCTGAAAGGAACATGGGCACTTCCACCTTAAGGCAGATAAGGTTAACTGATTGACAAGACCAGCCAAGAGGGCACCTTTCGGACAGCTTCTGCGAGAACCCCAAGGGGATGTTGTGCATTAGTCACCAAGCAGCAGAAAGGGATGTGGTGGCTTCCCCAAAAGATGGAGGGGTCAAATGAGAAAGAAAAACGCAGTCTGCAACAGCTTGGAGCTGGGTAGTCAGGAAGATGGGTTGACTATGATCATCATCCCAGATCAGCAGCATGACTACCCCATGAGATGGGATGCCGTCCTCGGGTGTAAGGTCAAAGTGGACTGGGAAGAAATGTGAGAGCTCAAAGTGGTCACGAGGATGTAATTTTGCTTCCTGGAGTTAAGAGTACCAGGGAACGCTGTGATTCTAAGAGCAGCTATAAGTCCTCTTGGTTGGATTGAAGGCCATGAACATTCCATTGGAGGAGAGTCATGATGAGGAAAAAAATGAAGGGGTGTCACCTCGGCAGCTGCCATGTGCCAGCCTTTGAAGACTCACTGCTACAGGGCACAGAGGTTGGAGGATCCTGCTCCATGAGGTCTACAGAGGCGTCAGCATTCTCCTTCTGTCTGTCTGTCTGTCTGTCTGCAAAGTCCAGGGCAGAAAAACGGTTGGTGGTGCGCACCAGCGACACGGAGATCAGTCTGGTGAGGGTATCATGTGGAGACACCATCAAAGAGGATCTCCTAGTCAGCGAAGGAGAAGACTGTTTCCCTTTGTTTGACTTCCTGGAGCCTTTCTGGTTGGCAGAGGAAGACTCAGATGTTTGTTGGCTGGAGGGACGTAGGAAGTCTTTGCAGGAGTATTTCTTCTGGTCAGCCAGTTGTGTAGCTGATGACTTCACCCGTTGAGGCAGAAGTTTGGTGCTTGTTGCAAAGCTAGAGGAGAAGATGGAGATGCTGCCATGATGCTGGGCGATTTCACAAAAGCGGTGCTAAATTTGAGGTCACATTACTATGTGGCCATGTCCTTCATGGAGTGAGATATAGCAAGAAAAGTTCTGTAGGAGCCAGATGGTAGAACGCAGGGTTTCCAACCAGCCAACAACTTGTGAGCAACAGGGTAGGGCACATTTTCCTTCACCCGCTTCTCCTGGACAGCCTGCTTATCGAGATACATGGGACAATCTCGGGAGAAGGCAACATGGCCGCCATTGCAGTTTGATACAGTGAGGAGAAGGAGGCAGACGATCACCCTCGTGAGCATCTCTACCACAGGTTACACATTTGGCTGGGAGTCGACATGATCTAGAGTGTGGTTGTAATGATGACGCTGGTTGCAGTGCATCGGGTTCAGAATGTATGGCCGTACTGATATCTTCATAGTCTGCTTTGATCTTTGATGGAAGCACCACTATCAAATGAGAGAAAAAGAGTGCATGTAGGCACTACGGATGCAGCTACTTTTTTCATCATCCAGTGGACTGCAATGACACCCTGATCAGAGAGGTAAGTTTGGTTTTCTGCCTGTCAAACCATTGAGCAGCCTGGTGTAACTAACACCATAGGAAAAATTCAGCATTCGATGGGCCTCGACACAAACAGGATAGCCATGGAAGAGCAAAACTGCTAGCAGTTGTTATGCTTGAGAATCAGTAGTAGTGTCCAAAAGCAAAGTGTCACTTCATAAATGAGAGCAAGTTTTCACAGGGCCTCCAATGGAGGGAGAAAGAATAGCAAGAGGATAGACATGCAGCAAAGAAGTGAAAAGCTGCTGCAAAGGCTGGGGACCCATGGTAGCCAAGCACAAACACACCAAAGACTGGCGAGCCCAATGGTGGTGGTGGGGGGTACCTTATGTTGTTCGCTTGTGTTAAACATAACTCTACGCAATGGTCCATAAATAATATTACTGGTTTGCCAAACAAATCATTCAGCCATACATGCTTAACACAGCCCAAACAAAGACGGGGGTGGTCATTAGTCAAATACAAATTTAAGTGTTATCCAGCAGAATTTGTCCATAGTGTAGGCTTGTGCAGAACTGAAAAATGGCTGATAAACAGTTCAGGCAAGAAGAGAAAAGAGCTTTTGAAATGTGGTGCTACGGGAGAATGTTGAAGATTAGATGGGTGGATTGGATAACTAGTGAACTAGTTAGTACTGAACTGAACTGGAGAAAATAAAAGTAGGGCACTAGACAAGTAAAAGTAAGGATCAGTTGATAGGACACGTCCTGAGGCATCAAGGAACTGTCAATTTGGTAATGGAGAAAGGTGTGTGTTTGGGGGGGGGGGGGGGGGGATTACAGAGGGAGACCAAGTACCAAATTCAGTAAACAGGTCCAAATGAATGTAAGATCCAATAGTTGTGCAGGACAGACTCGTGTGCAACTCTGCATCAAACCAGTCTTCAGAATGAAGCGCACAACAACAGCAAAAACAATGTTTCAACTTGCCAATTTCCAACAGAAAAGGAATGCATCACTGAATTCAAATGAATTTCATTGAAGATTATCCAGATGAAGAAAATCCTGAAACTAAAGCCACAGTTGAAAAGGTTGAGAAAGTTCAAAATGAAGCATTAGAGGATTCATGATCACAAATGTATAAATCGCTGACACCACAAACATCAAGATTTCTGTCCCACATTTGTTGAATGATAGCCACAAGCATATGAGAAACAAATCTACCAGCAATATTCCATCTGGTTTTGGGAATTTGTTACTGTGGATAAATGAAACTGCAACTGAAGTATGTGAAACCCAGAGTGGTCCTGTACATCTTGAGTCCAACAAGAATCTACTCCCTGAAAAACTGATGGACAGATTTCATAGACTTCAAAGTGGACAATGTCAATAAATTAGTGTATTTTTGACCCACAGTCCTCAGAACAAGGAAAAAAGAGTTGAAGTTTAACATCCCATGAATAATGTGTTCACTGTGAACAGAATGGGATTGAGATGCAACTTGCTTTATCCTTTCCAAAGAAGCAATCCCAGTGTTTGCCTTAATCAATTCAATGACATCACAGAAAAATATAACTGAATGGGTCACAAGGATTTGAATCTTGCTTTTCTGGAATACATGTCCAGTGCCTTAACATCTCCTAACATAATTTGGTTACAATCTTCCATTGCTAAGTGGAGTTATTTTTCACATTTTCCTCTATTAATAAAATGATATTTTATCAAAACTGTGTTCTGTGGAGCACATGTGGAAAGTGTGTGAACCATAGATGATGGTTTAGGAACAAGACAGCAAGATTACACTCTTTCCTCAATCTTTGAGATTAATGGTGACAATTAATTACTAAAATATCAGTCTACCACAGCAACAGCTGCCCTGTGGATCTGACAGCAATATCCTTTACAGTAGATGTCACCCTCAATGTAATTCAATTACAAATTAACAATTTGAATTAAAGTTGAACAGTTAGTTCTTTTGTTGTTTGTACTATACTCCAGCTGACAGGAGCTAGGATAAAAATTTGAACTTTCTGGGAATGACTCATATGCGCCCTTTAATTTCTAGCTCATTAATTCAAATGGTCACATCTCTACATTTCTGGCACAGCTTCAGCATTTGTTTTTCCACAACATCAGTCGAGCTCACGCCACCACCAGCTGTTACAGTCTTGGTGATGAAACCTTGTGCTCTCTGAGCTTTCTGCCTTGTGCTAGTTCATTGAAGCTTTAAAGGTGAATCTTCAAGCGGTGTTAGTGAAATAGTCACTGTGTACCAAGTGTCAACTGCATCCACATAATCAGTACACACTGATTCTTACTCATCCACAGGGTGTAGTTGCTTATGAGCAAATTCTTGTCTGAATCTCGGACAAAACTCCTGGCCAGGCTTGAAAAAGTGATTAGTCAAGAGTTTCAACTTTTCAACATGAGAAATATCAACTGGGTGTAAACCCTTCTTAACTTTATATTTGTTTTTCTCACATGGATTACAACAAGTATTTTGCAGAAAATGAAATTTTGTTATCAGCAGGGCATTATGATATAAACAAATTTTGGCACATTCTGCAAAGTCTAGTCCATATCTAAGTTTTAAAAGCTCTTTGTCCAACAATGACATTTCTTTCCATGGTTTAAATTGTCTTTTACCGTAACAAAATGATGAAGGATCCTATGACTGTCAGGCCATCTCAACCACCAAAAATCATCACGCACTTCTTGGTTCATTTCACAAAACACAAATTAGTTCAGTCACAAAGCTCTCTCAGAGCAAGTTAATCATAAGATCAGCACCAGAGAGGAATGACAGTCCGAAGATTACAGGTATCCTTCAGAATGGTGTAAAAACATTTTGGCAATGTTTCCAATAATGTCTTAAATGCTAAAAGTCAGCAATTAATTAAAACCTTTTTGGGGTCCTTTCATCAATAGGTAGGCACAAGTCTAAAATTTAAATATGTATAGTATCTGAAGCTTGATACTCTTTTTAGACGTGCCAAGATTTAAAACCTTTTCTCTGTCTTGGCAATATATTCAACAATGTTTTCCATAGCCTACTGTTGCTAATAATGTTATATGAAATTTCTTGAAGGATGAATTTACGAAAACTTTTGGTGATAATTTCATCCATAAGTAGGCACAGATTTTCCTTTGCTCACTGTTGCTCACTGCTTGTAAGTTAATCTGCATAGAACTACACTTGTATTTCTACTGACATAAAAGCAGTTTTTACTGATTTTACTCTCTGCTTACTCATTGTCACATTCGAACATATAAACTGTGTATGAAAACAATAAACACTAACTTTGAGCAATTATTTTCAATCAAAAGCAGGTATGTGTGACAAATTTAACTATATAGCTTCTGAAGCTTACACAATTCATTTTTGGGGCATAGAAAAAACTACCCAAAATGTTTCCATCAAATCTGCAAGTGCATATATTTTGATAGAGAAGGACAGAGGCTACTGTACAACCATCACAAGAAGATAGCATGGCTGTGTATCATATTATCAATTCTCAGCTGATTTCGTCCATAAAATTGCAGCTTTTGCTGTTTAAAGGTGGGCTCTCGAAGCAGCACAATGATGTTTCTGCCATTTTTTGAAGAAGTGCAGCTGTCAGTAGACTTATTTAAAACTTTAATCGATACATTTCTTATTTTGCTCAAAAAGCTGTTTAAGTGTACAAAATCAGGGGCTTGTAAGTTTAGAGTATGTTTCATAAAAGTTATTCAAAGCCAACACTTTGGCGCATGCATGTAGGTGGTGCAAACTTGGTGGACAATGAAGGTGAGGGGGTGTGAATTGGGAGGAGGTTATGGTACAAAGGTAGCAGGAGATGGAGGGTGTGGGGACAGTAGGTCATCATAGATTGAAGCAAAGATAATTCCAGGAGCAGAGAAGTGTTGTAAGGATTAGTCCCAGGTGTGCAGTTCAAAGAAACTGACGGTGTAGAGGATGATCCAGATGTACTGGGTTGTTAAGCAACCATTAAAATCACACATGTTGTGTTCAAGCTGCATGTTGTGCCACAGGGTAGTCTACTTTGCTCTTGGCCATAGTTTAGTGGTGGCCATTCATCCTGGTGGAGAGCTGGTTGATAGTCACACCAAAATAAAAAGCTGTGCAATGATTGCAGTAGAGCTGGTATATAACATGGCTGCTTTTGCAGGTGGACCAGCCTCTGAAGGAGTGTGATAAGCCTGTGACAGGACCGCAATAGGAAGTGCTAGATGGGTGGATTGGACAGGTTTGCACTGGGTCTTCCACAGGGATTTAATTCCTGTGGCAAGGGACTGGGATTGGGAGTGGCTCAGTGATAGAGGGATAGACTAGGACATTGTGGAGGTTGAGTGGATGATGGACCACCACTTTAGAAGGAGTGGGAAAGATGTCCCTCATTTCAGGATGTGGTGATAGACAATCAAAACCTGACGAAGGATGTGGTGTAGCTATTCCATTCTGGGGTGGTACTGGGTGATGAAGGGGCACCCCTTCATAGCTGGTTCTTGAGGGATGGTGGGAGGATAGGAGGGTATGGGGATATGGCAAGGGAAATCTGTTGGTGGACTAGCTTTGGGTGATACTGCCTGTCTGTGAAGGCCTTTGTGAGACCTTCAGCATCCAGGGTAAAGGGGTTCTTATCACTGCATATATACTGTCCCCAGTAACCAGGCTGTATGGGAAGGATTTTTTTGTGTGAAGGGATGGCAGCTGTCAAAATGCAGTTTAATGGTGATTGATGGGTTTAATGTGGACGAACTGTGGATAGAGCCATCAGAGAGGAGAAGGTCAGTGTCCAGGGAGATGGTACACTGTGTTGAGGAGGACAGGGTGAAGCAGATGGTGGAGAAGTAGTTGAGGTTGTGAAGGAATGAGGGTAGGGAGTCTTGGCCCTGAGTCTAGATCATTAAGATATCATCTATCAACCTATGACATAACATGCAGCTGAATATAACATGCTCAATTTTCATGGCTGCTTCATAACCCAGGCCATCGGGGTACTCTTCTCCACCACCAGCTTTTCTGAACTGCGAAGATGAGAGTTACCCTAACAACACATTCTCCTCTCCCAAAATTATCTCACCCTCAACCTACTGCCCCACAGCCTCCACCCAATGGTTCCCACTCCCTCTGTCCGCTAACCTCACCCTCATTGTGTGCAACTCTCTGCCAACACACTTCCAGGCTTTTCTCCTGTGCGCTCCTCTTCCTACCTCCACCCTCCCCCCATAACCTCCCACACTGTCCCTGGAAGCCTTGTCCTGCTGCCTTCTGGTACTGGTGTAATCCCTCCCCCTTCACTTCCACAATCCCAATTGCAGCTTTCGTTCAACCTAACAGTTGTAATCAGACCAGAGCAGCCAGAGATAATGGTCAAGAGTGTGTGAGGAGTGCCTGTTTGGGTAAATGCATGTGTTTTACTTCCTTTTCTGAGGAAGACTTTGGTCAAAAGCTTAATGTGTAACTGTCTTTTCACTGTGCCTGTCTGCAACTCAATTTGCCAAATTACAGTAAGTAGCAACCTAGCCTTTGCATAATTGTTGGTACCACATCCTGGACTTTCCATTGTTCAACATATTATTGGAGGTTTGAATCTTTTTATAACAAAATAAACATAATACATCTCTCAACATCTTTTTAGTTCCACATATTTAAGGTTTTTCCTTTGCTATACATATTTTATTTGACCATGAGTGGAAACTGTGTGAACTGTAGTTGGAAAGTAAGTAGTGATAAGTTTTGTGGGGCTGAAGCAAGTGGTTTCACTAGGAGCAAGAGGAGGGGAGTGCACTGGGGGAGATCTCTGGGGAGGCAACACTTACCTCTCCTGGAACTCAAAATATGTAGCAGGATCCCATTAATACAGGAGCAAGAAAGGAAAACTTGTGCTCTTCAAACACAAATTAGATCAAGCTTGGAGAAAGCTAATGAGGATGAAGGAAGGTAATGATGGTGGGAGGGGGGAGGTAAGGGAGTTTCAAAACCTGAAGTTGGTAGGAAGGCTGATCAGAGCTGGACAAAAACTGACTGCTCTGTTGTGCCCATCAGCAACAGGTCCCAGCAGTCAGAGTTGAGGGGTAGGAAATGCGCATAAAAGACTCTGCCTGTGAGTAAGTAGGATAGGAAAATCACAAATGTTAGGAAAAAGAGAGTACCACAGTCGCAGCAGAGGTGCAAGCTCTCCATCACAAGAGAAGTTAACCACGATTTTCAAACCGAGTAGTAGGATTGGAAATCGAACAGAAGGGTATGAAAAGGTTATGGGTAAATTTGGAGAGAATATGGAGGCCAACAGGAACGGGAAACAACTCTTGGATTTCTGTGCCAGTATGGGCTTAGTAATCACAAACTCCTTTTTTAAACATAAGAACATTCACCGGTATACTTGGGAAGGCAGGGGAACCAGATCTGTCATTGACTATATAATAACAGATCAGGAATTCAGGAAGGCTGTGAGGGACACACGTGTATTCAGGGGATTCTTTGATAACACTGATCATTATTTAATCTGCAGTGAAATTGGGATTGTGAGGCCGAAAGTGCAGGAGGTCAGGTCCATATGTAGGAGGATAAGAGTGGAGAAACTTCAGGATAAGGAAATCAGGCACAAGTATATAACAGCGATCTCAGAAAGGTACCAGTTGGTTGAATGTAGTCAATTACAGTCATTGGAAAAGGAATGGACAAGGTATAGGGACACAGTACTAGAAGTGGCTAAAGAATGTCTTGGAACAGTAGTGTGTAAAAGTAGAATGAAGCAAACAGCTTGGTGGAATGATACAGTCAAGGCAGCCTGTAAACGGAAAAAGAAGGCGTATCAAAAATGGCTACATACCAGAACCCAGGTAGACAGAGAAAGTTATGTTGAAGAAAGAAACAAAGCCAAACAGATAATTGCAGCATCCAAGAAGAAATCGTGGGAAGACTTT
Organism: Schistocerca cancellata; assembly: GCF_023864275.1. Taxonomy (NCBI): domain Eukaryota; kingdom Metazoa; phylum Arthropoda; class Insecta; order Orthoptera; family Acrididae; genus Schistocerca; species Schistocerca cancellata. The sequence goes on from NC_064630.1 coordinate 633,324,586, forward strand.
GGAAACAGGTTGGAGACTATGGGTCAAGCTGCTGGAAAACCATTCTGGAGTGTAATTAGCAGTCTTCGAAAGGGAGGTAAGAAGGAAATGACAAGTATTTTGGACAGGTCAGGAAAACTGCTGGTGAATCCTGTGGATGCCTTGGGCAGATGGAGGGAATATTTTGAAGAGTTGCTCAATGTAGGTGAAAATGCGATCAGTAATGTTTCAGATTTCGAGGTAGAATGGGATAGGAATGATGATGGAAATAGGATCACATTTGAGGAAGTGGAAAAAATGGTCAATAGATTGCAGTGCAATAAAGCGGCTGGGGTGGATGAAATTAAGTCGGAACTCATCAAATACAGTGGAATGTCAGGTCTTAAATGGCTACACAGGATAATTGAAATGGCCTGGGAGTCGGGACAAGTTCCATCAGACTGGACAAAAGCAGTAATCACACCAATCTTTAAACATGGAAACAGAAAAGATTGTAACAACTACAGAGGTATCTCTTTAATCAGCGTTGTGGGTAAAATCTTCTCAGGTATTGTTGAAAGGAAAGTGCGAGTATTAGTCGAGGACCAATTGGATGAAAATCAGTGTGGGTTTAGGCCTCTTAGAGGTTGTCAGGACCAGATCTTTAGCTTACGGCAAATAATGGAGAAGTGTTATGAGTGGAACAGGGAATTGTATCTATGCTTTATAGATCTAGAAAAGGCATATGACCGGGTTCCTAGGAGGAAGTTATTGTCTGTTCTACAAGATTATGGAATAGGAGGCAAACTTTTGCAAGCAATTAAAGGTCTTTGCATGGATAGTCAGGCAGCAGTTAGAGTTGACGGTAAATTGAGTTCATGGTTCAGAGTAGTTTCAGGGGTAAGACAAGGCTGCAACCTGTCTCCACTGTTGTTCATATTATTTATGGATCATATGTTGAAAACAATAGACTGGCTGGGTGAGATTAAGATATGTGAACACAAAATAAGCAGTCTTGCATATGCGGATGACTTGGTTGTGATGGCAGATTCGATTGAAAGTTTGCAAAGTAATATTTCAGAGCTAGACCAGAAATGTAAGGACTATGGTATGAAGATTAGCATCTCCAAAACGAAAGTAATGTCAGTGGGAAAGAAATATAAACGGATTGAGTGCCAAATAGGAGGAACAAAGTTAGAACAGGTGGACAGTTTCAAGTACTTCGGATGCATATTCTCACAGGATGGCAACATAGTGAAAGAACTGGAAGCGAGGTGTAGCAAAGCTAATGCAGTGAGCGCTCAGCTACGATCTACTATCTTCTGCAAGAAGGAAGTCAGTACCAAGACTAAGTTATCTGTGCACCGTTCAATCTTTCGACCAACTTTGTTGTATGGGAGCGAAAGCTGGGTGGATTCAGGTTACCTTATCAACAAGGTTGAGGTTACGGATATGAAAGTAGCTAGGATGATTGCAGGTACTAGTAGATGGGAACAATGGCAGGAAGGTGTCCACAATGAGGAAATCAAAGAAAAACTGGGAATGAACTCTATAGATGTAGCAGTCAGGGCGAACAGGCTTAGATGGTGGGGTCATGTTACACGCATGGGAGAAGCAAGGTTACCCAAGAGACTCATGGATTCAGCAGTAGAGGGTAGGAGGAGTCAGGCAGACCGAGGAGAAGGTACCTGGATTCGGTTAAGAATGATTTTGAAGTAATAGGTTTAACATCAGAAGAGGCACCAATGTTAGCACTGAATAGGGGATCATGGAGGAACTGTATCAGGGGGGCTATGCTCCAGACTGAACGCTGAAAGGCATAATCAGTCTTAAATGATTATGATGATGATGATGATGATGATGTAGTAGTCTGAACAAAGTGACTGATGGTTTAAAAACTCTGTGTGAGGATTTTATCAAAGATGATTAGATAGTGAGAGCGGGTGGGGCGGAGAACAATCTGTATAGTAAATACATCAGCTTGAAGCAGGATTTCAGTCTTTGAATAGCACACTGATATGCAATACACAGAATAGATGTAGAATTAATGAAATATAGCACATAGCATTTGTGTTATATGAATGTTCAAGCCACTACAGCACACCCTTAAAGGGTGGAGGATAATGGTTTACATCAGAGGTGGGATACATTTTAAAACTAGAGAAGATCTGATCACAAATAATGTAAACAAACATTTTACATTGGCAGCTACTGAATGTACAAAGCTAAGACATCCACAGAAAGTTAATCATTCAATGGTTATATCAACCACTTACTGGTAATGTCGATACTTTCTTCAACAAATTAACTGAAGTCCTGGTAAGTGTCTCAGCCCCCAAAACTAACAAAGCAATAAGGGGGGACATGCATATTAATATAGATGTTGAGAGAAACACTAGTAATAACTACCTAAACATCTTGAGCACTTTTGGTGTGGCACAAACCCAAACAATGTATGTCAGACTTGCGATTCGATGCTGATCGCACAACTCTGGTGTGGTGAATTATCGTAAATGTTTTGTGCAGTGCCAGCGAAACATAGTTTATCATTTTCAGTTGTGAATAGTGATGAGTGAAAGTGTTTCACTTTCAAGTGCCAATAGTCTTACAAAATGAAATCTAATTTCTCGGTTATGTAATGCAGAAATTTATTTGAAATTTTGTTGGGACTTCGGATTGTTTCCAAATGAGGATAACAGGAACTGTGTAGAATGTCATGGACTCATCTCCATGAAACTTCACAACAAAGGTGTGTATGCTGATTTCCCTTTGCAACTGCACTGCATCCAGAGTCAAAAGGGATCATCTATAAGGGAGAATGCATGATTTGACAGTTCCAATTTATCCACTGAGAAGAGCATAATTTTAGTTTATTGTTGGGTAAGAGGCTATACACTACAAAGGAAGATTCTGAAACACAATTATCAACGAACACTGTGTGCGACTACTATGGCATCTGCTGAGAAGTTAGTTACATCATATGAATCTTTAACGAGTGTGTTCTAATCAGTGGACAAAACAAGGTTGTCAGAACAGACAAATTGCATATAGCTACTGGGAAATACCAGAAAGGGTGACCATTGAAAAATGAAGTTTAACATATTTGGGTATTTGGTAACCCTGAAAGAGAATCCTCGCAAGTGTTGAATAGTTTGAATTTATTCAAGGGGGAGGAAAGCTTTAGTCTTTCTGACAAAGCACTTTATATTGTCGGGCATGAAAGTGACAACTGACAGATTTATGTCATACAAGAGCTTACAGAAAATAGGATTTCAAAATGAATTTTTGAATCGTTATGTCGAATTTGTGTCATCAGACGATCCATTTGTCTGCACACAAAACTTAGTACCCTCCTAATTATAATATCTATGAGTCACTACTGGAATCATCCAACTCATGCAAATACTTGGGCATAACACTAAGTAAGGATATGAATATAATGGACATTGCTTACAAATGACTTCCAACCCATGGGAGAGTGTCACAGAGATATTGAAGGAACTGAACTGGAAGACTCTTGAAGACAAGATGTACACTGTGCCGGGAAAATTTATTAATGAAGCTTTATGAAGCAGCTTAAAATGAGTACTCTGGGAATATACTAAGACCGCAATGTATTGCTCACATAGGGATTGTGATGACAAGATTAGAATTTGGTCAAAAATTCAACAATGGAGAACGCACGATGAGCTGGAGCATTGTCATGGTGTAGCACCCAACTCTGTCTTTCCACAATGCAGGCCTTTTCTTCCACACCTTTTCGCACAAACACTCGAGGGCACATTTATAGTATTCCTGGTTAATTTTCTATCCTCCAGGAGTAATTCATGATGCACAATACTGGTAGAATCGAAAAAAAAATCACCAACACTGTCTTCACCTTCAACTGACTTTGCTATGCTTTTTTTGGTTGTGGTGACTGTGGAGTCTTCCACTGCGGAGATTGCACTTTGGTTTCAGGATCATATTCATATACCCACAATTCGTCACCTGTAATTACACTATTTAACAAATCTGGGTCATTTTTAGTCCAATTAATCAGTTTTCAGCACACTTCAAGTCAGTATTGTCTCTGGTCACTTGACAACACTTCTGGAATGAATTTTGCGGGCACTCAACCCATGATCAGATCTTTAGTTAAAATTGACTGAACTGCATAGAAATTTAAATTAAGTTCATCAGCCATCTCCCTAACTGTAAGTCTACGATCAGAGCGTGGCTAAGCCGCAAACTTTCACAACATTTTCATTCGTTTTAGAGGTAGTAGGACAGCCGGACCGTGGTTCATTTTCTAATGATTCACAGCCATTTTTCAATCTGCTGAAACAGACAACAACATTTGACTGGCTCATACAATTATCTCCAAAAGCTGTCTTTAATAGTTCGTAAGTCTCAGAAGCTGATTTCCTGGTTTTAAAACAAAATTTCACACAAACTCATTGCTCTGTTTTTACGTCCATTTTCATGCAAACAGAATCCAGCAACAAGCCCTAACAGACCTGCACTCAACCAGCTGCCACAACAAACTGAACAATGGAAACGCAGTTTCCTGTCAGAGGGCGTTCAAGGACAAGGCAATGACTCACTCCCTACCCTCCATGTACCTACCCACCAAACCTGTAACCAGTAGCAGATCCATTCTTAAAACTTTCCAATCACACCTAGTAGGACTTGACAATTTGAGGTTAGTGTCTGAAGCTTTTCAAGTTTTTGATAAAATGGAGAAACAGTATCAAGTCAATGCACGCAGTTGTAGTAATGCTGATTCCCAATGCCATCTAATGACATACTGTGCCTTAAAAGGACTGAAAGCTGTAAAGAAACTTCCATTATAACAGCAAGAATTGCTTACTTGATGGAGAGGGAACCTGCAGTAAAGAGACCCACCATTGGCTGACCGTGCCTGGCTGTTGGGCACGGCCACTCGGCGATAGGGTTACCAGTCACTGAGAGAGGTAGTTGCATAGCTACCATGGACCAACACAAGGATTTTTCTTGGATTAGAAAAAAATGCTAATTGCTTAGGCGAAATTTTTGCACCTTACCCAAAGCGACACCAAAATAGAAATAAGCATTTCTAATAGAATGAAATATGCTCTATTGACCGGTATGAATGTAACATGATAGATGTTCAGTTTGAGACAACTTTGAACATAAGTATAATCTGGTTCATTCACTTTTTTAGCAAATTTACAGGATGGTAACACAGTAATTAAACACACAAGCTAGGTCTTAAACTGTGAAATATTTAACAGCCAAACAGACAGTAGCTTGGCAAAGGCCAGGTCCATAGCGCCCTTGCCTCTCTACTTATGCCTTGCTAAAATATGGAGCAAATTTGTCCTGGCTGATCTGTTGCCCTCTTTGAACTGAGATAAAGCAAAAAGTATAGCTTTCTGAACTTTACTTGCATCATTTATGTGTTGAACACAAGAAGTTGTACCACTACACTAAGAAGCAAGGGGGCTAGTCTTTTAGATTAGGAACTGTGGCACGACAAACTTGATGATTTCTTCATGACTTCTCAGTCTCTGAAAAAGTGGTCTTCACAAAAATGGCTCTAGAAGATCAACCAAGTTACAGGTGAACCTGAAACTTTGCAGAAGTTCAAGCAGGTCCCTCAGGTACAGACTATGTAAATGTCATCAAAACTGAAAAGGATCGAGCTGGGTGCTCTAGGTCACTTGACATGGAATGACCCACCTAAAAGCAGTTGTAATACAAGAAAGTCGGGCACAAAGAAACTCCAGGTGGAATGAAAGAATTGCACATGCAGTCTCTTCAAAATCCAAAAACAGAATGGAACATAATACAGACAAATGAAAACAACTAAGCAGAGCAGCAAGGAAAACTACAGCACTGGCTAAGAAGATGGCTTGGAAAAAGTTCACAATAGAAGAGAATTCTAAGCATGACAAGAACGTATTACACTACATATTAGAAAACAGGGAGACACGATAAGAAAATACTTCAAAATTCATCAACAACGAAAGAAAACCTGTGCGGAAGGAAGAAGTAGGTTTGGAAGTATGGAAAGAACACTACTGAATTAAGGACAGGATGAAACAAACATACATGATGAGATAGAGGAAGGCAAAACTAATAAAAGAGTACACAGAAAGAGAAGATCTGCAGATGTTGGATGCAGAGAAAGCTTTATTAGAAATGGAAAATGGCATAACTGAAGAGCCAACATCACAGTAAAAATAAGCAAAGCGGTATCACCTATCAGAATTCAGTGGCTCTATAGAATAATGAGGATAGTGTGGACATATGTCAAAATTTCTGATGATTTTACAAAGGCAATTATTGTACCTATTTAACAGAAACACAGAAGAGTACCATTATTATGCTGCTGCATGAAGTTTTATGAGAAAATAATTTTACAGAAAATCATGAATATGGTAGAACCACAAATAAGGAAGATCATTCGGCCTAAAGATGCCATATTTTCTGGCCATACAGATTACAGAAAACAAATGGAATTTGAGAAAGATATCATAGTTGTATTCATAAATTTAAAAAAACAGTTATGACACTCAGGTCGCCCTCCATTCAGAGGCTGTTGCACGCAGTGACTGTTATTGACTTGTAAATAATAGATTTCAGCTATCAGTCGCCCTGTAGCAGAGGTTTTGGGGGTGTGGCTTCCTCAAAAGTACAGCTCTTATGGGCACCACAAAGACTCTGGCATTTCAGCCTAAGGGTGTCCTACCAACTGGCGTACAATTTTTCATGTCCCACTGCTTACATCAAAAGGGAATCAACAGAGTTGCTGAAAATTCACTATAGAATCCCTGTCTCTGCATATCTCTATTATGCATTGATGAGCTGTAATCGACATTTAGTATTATTTTTTTGAAAGTGGTTTAGACAGGTTTTTTTGTTTGTTTGTTTGTTTCTGCAATTGCCTATTATATTCACTGCTGGAATAAGTTCGCAAATGTCTCACCAGAGTGCCCTAGATTACAATAACATAAGTACCATTACCTAGCGAGAGTTTCATGAATGATTACAGCAATAGTGTGCAAAATATGTCCCATTACTTAAGTTTCCTTGCCTGCTGACTGTGGGTGACTTTCGTTGTTTGCAAGTTTCTTTTTGTCAATGCATTAGTCATGAATTTGAGTTTTACTTTCTTGCGAACAGCAGCAGCATACCACATGCTCAGAAACAACACAATATGAATAAAGTGTGTAATTTATTAGGTAAAATTTTGGAACATGTGGTTACAATGAAAGTGAAGAAACTTGGCGCACCCATATTAGAAGTAAACATGAATCAAGAAGAAAAACACTGTAAATCCAGACAAGGATACACACTCAATTTTAACAGAGCACTGTACAATGCAGATGAATGGCTGTGTGTACTATATCACTTAAAGTACATATTTTTGTAATACACAATAGTAAATATGACAAATACGGTCTGTACACTTCCATGGCAATTGCTCATGTCAACCAATGACAGCACAAGATCCACGACATCATGGAAACATCACTGATTCGTCATATGAACTCATAAACATGGCAGTCTGAGTGCACAACACATTAAATGTCTGAAGTTTAGAAATTAAAATACCACAAACTATAAGCACGCAATGAAGCTAACATATACTGCATTAAAGGTCTCTTCAATACGTATCTTTTAGTACGATTTGTGGGATAAATAAGCTACCTATAGATTTTTCCTTGGAGTTAGCTTAATATGTTATTTAGTTGATGATTATGAAACAGGAAGAAGATGTAGTATGGGAACCTTCGGTAGAGTGTGATGTCCCCCCCCCCCCCCCTCCCCTACTGAAATCTTGGTTGTGGTGACAGACGGATCTGTAGGGTAGTCTGAGGTGTAGGTTAATTCCGATCGATGAATGTTGCAGCCTTCCTCAATATGGAAACCACGAGCCACAACTGGAATTGTGCTAAAATAGACAGCAAAAAACCAGAATGCTTTATAACGGACAGAGCAGATGAGCAAGGATGTGTGATCTCACCAGTGCTTTTTAATAGGGACAACAACATAAGAAAACTTCCTGGCAGATTAAAACTGTGTGCCCAACCGAGACTCGAACTCGGGACCTTTGCCTTTCGCGGGCAAGTGCTCTACCAACTGAGCTACCGAAGCACGACTCACGCCCGGTACTCACAGTTTTACTTCTGCCAGTACCTCGTCTCCTACCTTCCAAACTTTACAGAAGCTCTCCTGCGAGTTCGCAGGAGCGCTTCTGTAAAGTTTGGAAGGTAGGAGACGAGGTACTGGCAGAAGTAAAACTGTGAGTACCGGGCGTGAGTCGTGCTTCGGTAGCTCAGTTGGTAGAGCACTTGCCCGCGAAAGGCAAAGGTCCCGAGTTCGAGTCTCGGTTGGGCACACAGTTTTAATCTGCCAGGAAGTTTCATATCAGCGCACACTCCGCTGCAGAGTGAAAATCTCATTCTGGAAACATCCCCCAGGCTGTGGATAAGCCATGTCTCCGCAATATCCTTTCTTTCAGGAGTGTTAGTTCTGCAAGGTTCGCAGGAGAGCTTCTGTAAAGTTTGGAAGGTAGGAGATGAGGTACTGGCAGAAGTAAAACTGTGAGTACCGGGCGTGAGTCGTGCTTCGGTAGCTCAGTTGGTAGAGCACTTGCCCGCGAAAGGCAAAGGTCCCGAGTTCGAGTCTCGGTTGGGCACACAGTTTTAATCTGCCAGGAAGTTTCATATCAGCGCACACTCCGCTGCAGAGTGAAAATCTCATTCTGGAAACATCCCCCAGGCTGTGGATAAGCCATGTCTCCGCAATATCCTTTCTTTCAGGAGTGCTAGTTCTGCAAGGTCCGCAGGAGAGCTTCTGTAAAGTTTGGAAGGTAGGAGATGAGGTACTGGCAGAAGTAAAACTGTGAGTACTGGGCGTGAGTCGTGCTTCGGTAGCTCAGTTGGTAGAGCACTTGCCCGCGAAAGGCAAAGGTCCCGAGTTCCAGTCTCAGTCGGGCACACAGTTTTAATCTGCCAGGAAGTTTCATGTCAGCGCACACTCTGCTGCAGAGTGAAAATCTCATTCTGGATCATAAGAAAAGTTTGTAAAGAGCCAACAGAAGATGATGTGAAAATAATAGCATTAGCATATGATGTGATGATTTGGGAAGAAAATGAGCAGTAATTGGAAGAACAAATAAATACCCGGCAGAGAGTAATTGAAGAAATAGGCATAGAAATAAGCTTAAAAAATAGCAAACTACTGAAAATAGGTACAAAAATTTAAAAAATGAATGACATAAGCTGCAATGGAAAAATTATTAAAGAACTAGAAGTTTTCAAGTATCTAGGAAGCAAATTAACCAAAAAAGGAAACATCTAGGATAAAATTTCAAAGAGAACAGAAAATTGCTCAAATTTTATTAGTGAGTATTGCACGTAATTACAAATTGAAAAATACCTGCCAAAGCAAAGATCATGTTACAAAAGCCACATCATCTGCCAATTCTGACCTGTGGATCAGAATTTGGGCTTTGATAAAGAATGTTCTGAGCAGAATATAAGTTGCACTTTCTACAAGGAATCCGAGATAAGACAAGAAAGGATAGGATAATGAATGAAACAATATTAAACACCCTCCAGATCAAGCCCCTAAAAGAAACCAAGGAGAGTAATAGGCTTAAATAGTCTGACCACATTGGGACCAGAAAAGATATACAAGAAGAGCCCTAGAATAGACAGAATCCGGATGAAGACCAACTGCAAGACTATGAACATGATGAAAAGACCAGGTAAGGATGATTTTAACTGAAGAAGGCTGCAATGGGAGGACATGCTAAATGATAGATTGTAGGAGAAAAGAGAAGCTTGGGAGAGGTTCTGCGAACAGGCTGAATAAGCAGAAACGTTTCAGGAAGAAGAAGCTGGGCTCTCTGTTTTATGTATCAGGGAATACATTACCAAGTTCTATACATAATCATGGAACAAGAGCCAGTTTGGACTTAGGGCCTACATTTACCAAGGAAAAACAGACAAAAGATTCAAAACAGCATTTTCTGTTAGGAAATAAAATTGCATAACAAACTGTTCAATTAAGTTGAAAAAATTACCAAAACATGCTTGTTTAAACGGGCAGCTAAAATGTTCTTCATACACAATCCATACAAAGCTAAAACATTCTTCGTAAGTAGGCCTAATGCATACTACGTAACCACACTTAGACAATTCAGAACAGCTTGTCACCTTATAATAATGCAATGCTTTTATGAGAAAATAATGTGCCAAGATCTATAGTGCTTAATTGTACTGTCTTGTCATTTGCCTGAGTCCAACATCTCACCCATTATGGGATATGCAGGCTCAGTTTTTCAGATGGATTGAGGGGAGAACATGAAGACATCTATGGGAAATATCAGCACGTTTACAGGCCTGGAGCCAGTTTTGCAAACTGACCTGAATTAGTACAAGGGGCAAAGCAGCAAGCTCATGGTTCCAGAGTCACCAGCAAGCGTCTTTGATGTGTGCAGAGATGAAGAACAAAACTGTTTTTATATCAAAGACCATTATACTATACAGACCAACCAAAGGAGACAGTGCTGTTGTGAAGACCTGACCTCACATCCGGGAGGGTGGAGTGTGCTCTGTGCAGTCATACTGATCTAGGTTTTTCTAAACCATTTCAGGCAAATGCCGAGATGTTTCCTTTATCAAGGCCAAGGCCAACCACCTGTTCTGTCCTCATAAAGGATACCTGTGAACTCTGTATGTATATTTTTGAGCTACTTCTTTTCATTATATTACAGCAACAAATGCAATTCTATCATAGAATGAGGCCCATATGGATAAATAAATAAATGATTTCTTCACTTGTACAGTGTCCCACTACATGTTTAGATAGTTCTGCCACATGTTTGGCCACTACTCATGTCAGTTACTGATATTGTTTGCTATGAGTTGTAGGGACATTCCTTCTTTGTGTACTATCAGAAATTCATACACGCAAGGACATGTAGTTGCTTTACCCCTTGCCACTATAGGTTTGAGTTCTTTAGAAAGCAGTAACCTTCATTAGATTCAGTGCCACTTCTTTTAGAGTTTCTAGCATACTGAGTCATCCAGCAGCATGCTGATTTTCTATTAATTTCTGGAGGCACACAACAAGACTACTTTGAGGTTTTTAACTACTCATGGCAAGACACTGTTGCTTGGCAGCTTTCGGTCATTTCGATATGCTGACAAACCTGCCGACTTCCCACTTTGCTTGTTCCACTAAAGCTCTCATTTCCGCACACTTTTCTCAGAGCTGATGCAAAATCAAGACCTTTGTACAGCTCTTTCATAGCAACTCCATCTATCCCTGTCTAACTTATCTTCATCCTCTGGTCAGACAGATGTCCACTTATGTTAACCCTGTGGTGCATGAATTTCACTGCAGTGGGCAACTTTCAATTCTCTGACGTTTCCAGTCATGAGGCTGCAAATGCATGCAGGACACGACACCAATAAGGAGTGCCCACTGTAGTGAACTGTGTGCATTTGCAGCCTCAGGACTGATCGAAAATGCCAAAGAAGCAACCATTAACAGCTGTCCACTGTAGTGGACGCTATGCACCACAGGGTTAACAACCCTGCAGGCTGTCATAGTTTTTCTGGTGTCCTGTTTATGGAGTCTGCTGACAGCATATGAGCAGTAACCTACAGCAAAACAGAGTTAATCCAATGTAGGCACGATCACTTTAAAGGAATGTACACCTTACACTCACAGGGAGTGTAACAGCACAGCATGTATAAAGTTACTACATCATTTCTGCCTCACGAAAGGAGTTGGTAGAAGCTATTCTGTGTGCTGCTGATCAGCTGCACAAGGAACAGAACATTGTTGTGTACCTTTAAATAACAGAAAACCAGCACACTGCTGAACAGTCCAGCATGTTCTGCTATGTTTTGGAGACCAAAAGCGCATTTCCATAAAAAAACCTCCATAACATAATAATGACCAGCTACCCACATACATGTCAAAACTGTTATAGTTATTACAGCAGCTCTTCACGAACAGGTTATTATTAGCCTACCCCATTTTACGTTATAGCCCTATTCATGAACGTCGGCAGTTCACGCATATCGAGGCATGGACCAGCAACGCATTGTTGTTGGTTCCAAGCGACACTTGCGGCACATGGTTTGAATTTGAAGAAAGTGTGAATTGTGCAAATCTTGTCTCTTGCTTGCTCATGGAGCATTTGTCGCTTACCACCACCATCAGGAATGACAAATTGCAACAAATGGAATAAAAAAATCACTACATATCTGTGATACCCATATATTGTATAACAACGACGATAATTTAGTCTGAGTTGTATGTTCTTAGTGCCTTCCACTGGAACCAAAATTACACTCCATTGAGCTTTACCTTACGAACTAAATTTTTGGGTTCCACTCCCTTCCCAGTCATTATACCAGAGTGGATAAAAACTATGAGAGAATATGTGGCAGAAGGTTATGCATTTGACGCACCTTAAATCTTGTTTGTGATGACGGACTGATCTCTGCACACCCTGAGGTCTATGTTAGATTGGAAGGCGACAATTTGGTTGAGAAATGGCAACGAAAGTGAAAGCAGAAAATCTAGTTGTGGTAACAAACTGACCGGTAGCAAAGCATAATGTTTACGTGCGTGCCACATCGAAAAACACGGGGGGGGGGGGGGGGGGAGGCCCAATACGCGACTTTTACGAGTACCTTCATAAAGTAGTTATTGGATAGTAAAAAAAAAAAAAAAAAAAAAAAAAAAAAAAAAAAAAAAAAAAAAAAAAAAAGGAACTCACTGTAACTCAAATTTTATATGGTTTCAATAGGCCAGATACCTATGAAAAATCGGCCAAGTAAATAATAATATAACGGTATAACACAAAGCAATGTTACACACTGCATTTTCTCTCGTTCCTCCTCTTCTAACTCCTTCTTGCTCTTTGCTTCCTTCTTCTTTTCGTTTTTTTCTGATGCGTCAATTTTTGAATTCAAAATACCCGATGTGAAACTCCCAGAGCTATGATGATCTTCCTTTTGTACAGGTCTTTCACTAGAATGTTTCTTAAACTCTCCTGTATTACTAAGAATGTCTTCAAGTGCACTGGCCGCTCTGTTTATATTAGCGTCCTCTACTTCGTTGTCATCGGAATCCGAATGTACATTTTCGCTGTCACTTTCTCGCTTGATATCCAGAATATCGTCCTGTGCTTCAATCGTACTTTCAAGAATCTGTGATGGTGATTGTTTAACGTCCGCTGTTGGAGTGCATACTTCACTTATTTCTAGCTCACTCTCATTTGCCGAATCGTCTTTGGAAAATATACTTTCCATTTCCTTTCAAACGCAGCAACAACTTTACTGTTTACACATAACACCATTCATTTGGACAACACACACCCCACACTCCACAGCTGTATAGAACAATTCAGCAATCGATTGTCAGCTGTCAAAACGACTACTCAGCGATATTTAAACCCTTGCAAGTGAACCACTGCTACCATAACGAAAATTTAACAAACATGGCTTTGTAACGTAGCGAAGGATTCAGTCTGCCAAAAGGTACGTTGTCTTCAGCACAAAAAAGGAAGCACAATGCTGCATCTATAATTTTTGATCACTTACCCAGTGATATAAAATGTCTGACAGGCAGCAAAGAAAAATTCGAAAATAAACTGAAAAAAATTTCTCCTATTTGCTAGTTGAATTTCTGTTATTGTAATGTGTAAAAGTTGATAGAGAGGAATTAGCAACTCAGTCTGTAATTCAAAAAAAAGGAAAAGGAACATCTTCAGCTGACACTGAAATACTGACGTGGATTGTCTTTGAAGGATGTTTGGGGAGGAAGGTCAATAGTTTAAACAGCGATAGTGTAAGTAGTTCTGTGCCCAAAATGCTATATGAGCATAGATACGCAAATGCTTCGTTAGGGAGGTATTGGTATTGAAAGGAACATATAATTCAGTAAAACTGATGTGCACAACGCGAACGTGCACGCAATATAACTGTACCGTAACGTAATTTTCTTGTAAACAATGCACGGCTATGCACGGCTACATGCCATGTTTACGCTGTACAACGTACCACGTTTTATGGTCATGTGACGCACAGTAGTACAATCACCCGTTGTTTGCGCAGTTGTGCCGTGTAAGCTGCATTTTGTAGTGTACCGGCGACGGATCGGTTGGCTGCGTAATGTATGATGTCAATAGTGTTCATAGAAGCGCTGCTAACAGTGCCACGTGTCTACACTAGTCAGGAATATGCAGATATGGTGTACGTTTATGGCTTCTGCGCGGGAAGTGCTACCGCTGCAAGCGAAGAATACCACAGGCGCTTTCCGACTCGACAATTACCTGATCGCAGAGTGTTTACCTGCGTGCAACAGGCTGTCTTCCAAGTAAACATTTTTCGTCCGAGCGTGCACGTCAACCAACTTTGCAAGAACAGGAAGAAATTATCGCCAAGTGTTGGGTGAAGTCCCAGTACGAGCATATGAAGAATGTCCCTGTGTATGAATATCCCACAGACACATGTATGAGAAACATTACATGCAGAGACCTGTATCCATTTCACATACTGTGTGTCCAAAATCTCCTCGTTGGCGACAATGCCCAGCGACATCAGTTCTGTCGCTGGGTAATTGAGAATAGTCATTTGCTTCCATACATACTATTCACTGGCGAAGCCCATTTTTATCAACATGGAATAAACAACACACGCAATAATCATCGATGGTCACGGGAAAAAACACAAGCTTCAGTGGATAGCAATCTCTAAGTTCATTTTGCCATAAATGTTTGGTGCAGCATGATCGGGAACCTTTTGATAGGTCTATTTATTATCAATCAGCGATTAACGGGAGAGAGGTGCCTGCATTTTTTGGAAATTCATTTGCAAAACTATTGGAAGACGTTTCTTTAGCCAAGCGAACTGGAATGTACTTTCAATATGACGGTGCCCCTCCACATGTTACCTTGCATGTGAGGGACCATCTAACTGCACCTAACCTAATCGCTGGATTGGCCGTGGCGGTGCTATTAACTGACCTCCAATATCACCTGACCTTACACCTTTAGATTTCTGTTTATGGGTTTGGATGAAATCAGAGGTAAATACACGAGATGAACTGTTTCTCGTATCATGGATGGTGCTGAATTGATAAGGAACCAATCACAGGCAACTGAACAAGCAACACAACGTGTTATCGCTAGAGTGCAAAAGTGCATTGACGTTCATGGTGAGATATTCGAACCAGTTCTGTGAACTGTACAATATCTGTATGATAAGTGTTAAAGCCGTTTGTAAAAGATGTGATATGTCTTTTTCAACTGAATTCATGTAACATGCATGTTGTAATACGTTATGTACTTAATGCAAAATAAATAAACATTATGTAAAAATGTGTAACATAACTGTACTTCTCTGTAACATTGTTTTCAAGAAAGTCAGGTTACGATCTGGTTGTATTGCATAATGTTCATGTTGTGCACATCGATTTTACAGAATTTAAGTTTCTTCCCATACCCATATCTCCCTAACGAAGCATTTACAGTCCTGTGTTCACAAACATCTTTTGTTCAGATTATTTATACTGTCACTGTGTAAAATATTAAACTTTTCTCACTCGACACCCTGTAGAGTAGGGACTGTTTGTACAGGCAAGTGGTAACGATAATTTGACTTGCATCTTACCACACTGATGATAGCCATACTGTGATTGAAATCTAGCTAGATCTGCTATAAACAGATTATTCGCAATTTATTGCTCTATAATTCTCAGTTTAAATTTAAGTCTATAGCATGTTTGTACATTGCAATCTGATGTGACACTATGTGCTGATGTCCTTTTATTTATTTAGCAGCTTTGGATGAACATGTATGGATCAGATCCAATATCATATTTACATTGCAGTTTAGTACAATTATGATAATACACACTACTTAATTATCAAGGAATACGAATTTCAAATACAATAGCATCATACATAATTACATGTTTTGTATCTGCTGTACAGTCTAACTACACAAACACTATTTCCATTTTACCATATATAACAACGCATCTTTAATTTGTAGAGCATCTATCTACATATATGTTAATGTTATTTCGCTGTATGGCTATTTCACTCTTTTTGCTTTTAGTATTTGCTTATTGACTGAATAGAAAGGACTTTCTATAAGCAATAGTTTTATTGTTTTCTTAAATTTCTCTTTCAGCTAATTTTTTAAACACGAAATGGTAAACTGCTATACAGTATTACTGTGATAGAAGCAGTGCTTCTTTCTAGTTTAGCTTTGCAGCTCTTAACTTTGTGCTATTATGATGGCAAGGTTATGTATACCTTTATTTTTATTGAACTTGTTTTTATGTTCTTATGCAACCTATGTCACAGAAGAAGCTGATTAGCTCAGTCACTGTGATGTAGTGTTTATGATATTAGACTCTTGCATTGAGGGTCCTGAGTTCAAACCTCACCTGAACTGTAAAATTTTAATTTCTATATTCATTTTGAGTACATTCTAGATGTATCCACAAATGTCAAGAATAATTTTACTGAAATGTTCTGTAACTGTACATATACTGTATGTGTTCTGTCCAGAGGCAGATCGCTCTGTGCTCTTGTACGTGCAAGTGCTGAATAAACCTTCAGTAAGTGAAGTTAGTCATTCATCTAAATACACCTTCTTCTACATGACATTATTCCGGTGGAGACGCTGGGTATTGGAACTTGTGATAGCGCACATCATCGACGACACAGTGGCTCCCATCAGGCCACGACAGAGCCACTGTTTACGTGGCGAGAAACCCGAGTTCGAGCCTTATTCAACAGATCACAATCTATCGGAGACAGACGAAGAAGAGGACGTTACAATGTCAGCAACTGTGTGCCACCACATGTGACAACCTTCATGGTTCTCTGGTGATGATAGCCAAGATCCAAACACGTGGCTGAAGATATATGAGCATATAGCCAAATTTAACAATTGGGATAACACCGTGTGTCTGGCTAATGCATTTTTCTACTTGTAGAGCACTGACAAGCAATGGTATGAGAACAATGTGGAGAAGCTCACAAGCTGGGAATTATTCCAGGCGGAACTGCATGAGTATTTTGGCGACACACAACGACAGAAATGCAAGGCTGAAGATAAATTAAAGTGCAGGGCACAGCGTCCAGAAGAAACTACAGCATCCTACGTTCAAGGCGTCTTGGAGCTGTGTAAAATAGTTGATCCTAGAATGAAGGAGGAAGATAAGGTTGCACATCTCATCAAGGGTATTGCTGAGGATATGTATCAAGCCCTACACCTGAAGGAGGTTTCGACAGCAGACGACTTCATAAAATAGTGCCAGTATATCGAGACAATGCATCAAAAAAGAATTACACGCAAGAAGTTTGAATGGCTTCCAAACGTCATATCGATGTCTGTGATGGAGGAAGGAACTGATTTCACAAGTGTTTTTCGTCAGATAGTGAAAGAGGAAGTTCAGAAGGCACTTGGATCGCACGGCGAGCAAAACGAGACGCTTCAAGAGGTCATAAGGGAGGAAGTGGAACAGACATTGAACCCAATTTCTCGTCCTTCATTTCCCTTTAAAACGGTTAAAAAGTCGAGACTCAGGCGAAGTTATGTTCCTACAATGCCGCATGAGGAACCTGTTTGGGCACCAAGGAAGACCAACATCTGGAGGACCCAGGATAACCAACCAGTATGTTTCCACTGCAGGCGACCAGGACACGTGGTGCGCTATTGTCGAGAAAGGCGAGGATATTTGATGACGCCCGTGCCAGAAGACAGCAGACCAATCTTAGCCAATGACAACTCCGGGGCGACGAAGTTGAACAAGAAGATGTGGGTGCAGGACGACGTAGGTCACCATCGCCACAAGCTAGTCGCTGGAGAGGACGCTCCTCAAGACGCCAATCGAGGTCTTCATCGCCGTTTAAAGGTTACAGCCGATCACCTAGGCGCCGTAACCTGGAAAACTAAAGGGTACGACCTTTCGTGGAGGTGACGCTGCTGAAGAGAAAAATCCTCCACTTTCGATCACTACAAAATTGATAGGAAACTACGTCGATATCCTCATGGATGGCCGATCAGTCCAAGCTCTTGTGGACTCTGGAGCATCATATTCAGTCATTTCGGAGAAATGCCGTCGCCAGTTGCAGAAAACTGTATTCGTCGACAGCAAAACATCTCTGCTAAAGGTGGTTAATGGGAAATATGTAAAACCTACAGGAAGATGTGTTATTCATGTGGGTATAAGCAGCCATACACAGCCCTTAGAATTCATCATCTTACAAGCGTGTAGTCATGACGTCATTCTCGGATGGACTTTTTGAAAGCTTCTCAGGCCATTAAAGATTGTGGTCCCTCGAAGATTATGCTAGACGAGGTGAGATACTGTGGACAGGAAGATGCACATACGAGAGTGTGGAGATTATGTGTGCTGGATGAAGTGATCATTCCAGCAGTCAGTGCTAGAAAGGTAACTCTCATATGACATGCCATGCATAAACCTATGGTCCTTGTAGTGGAATGTAATAGATGCATACCACTGAAGAATAACTTGGTCATACCAGCTTCTGTCGTCTCGTTTAAGAACGAATCCGGTGAATTGTGGATAGTTAACTGTTGCCGAGAACTGCAGATCGTTCCAAGACGCATGTGCATAGCAAACTTTGGGCTGTTAATTGCCAAACGGCTGAGTGTCATAGAAACCTTCCATGCTGAGTCTGTGGGCGAAATTGGCGCTTCCACTATGAGACAAGATCTTCTAGCTTGACTATCACTGGGTCTCACTAAGGAACAAAAGAAGAAGCTACTTGCCATTCTTCAAGAGTTCTCTGAATGCTTCAATCCACAGGTGATGAGCAAATTAGACAAATCGGTGGTGAAGCACCGTATTAGCACTGGAGACCATCAACCAATAAGCCAGAGAGCATACATCTACATCTACATTTATACTCCGCAAGCCACCCAACAGTGTGTGGCGGAGGGCACTTTACGTGCCACTGTCATTAGCTCCCGTTTCTGTTCCAGTCGCGTATGGTTCGCGGGAAGAACGACTGTCTGAAAACCTCCGTGTGCACTCGAATCTGTCTAATTTTACATTCGTGATCTCCTTGGGAGGTATGAGTAGGGGCAAGCAATATATTCGATACCTCATCCAGAAACGCACCCTCTCGAAACCTGGCGAGCAAGCTACACCGTGATGCAGAACGCCTCTCTTGCAGAGTCTGCCACTTGAGTTTGTTAAACATCTCCGTAACGCTATCACGGTTTCCAAATAACCCTGTGACGAAACGCGCCGCTCTTCTTTGGATCTTCTCTATCTCCTCCGTTAACCCGATATGGTACGGATCCCACACTGATGAGCAATACTCAAGTATAGGTGGAACGAGTGTTTTGTAAGCCACCTCCTTTGTTGATGGACTACATTTTCTAAGGACTCTCCCAATGAATCTCAACCTGGCACCCACCTTACCAACAATTAATTTTATATGATCATTCCACTTCAAATCGTTCCGTACGCATACTCCCAGATATTTTACAGAAGTAACTGCTACCAGTGTTTGTTCCGCTATCATATAATCATACAATAAAGGATCCTTCTTTCTATGTATTCACAATACATTACATTTGTCTATGTTACGGGTCAGTTGCCACTCCCTGCACCAAGTGCCTAACCGCTGCAAATCTCCCTGCATTTCGCTGCAATTTTCTAATGCTGCAACTTCTCTGTATACTACAGCATCATCCACGAAAAGCCGCATGGAACTTCCGACACTATCTACTTAGTCATTTATATATATTTTGAAAAGCAATGGTTCCATAACACTCCCCTGTGGCACGCCAGAGGTTACTTTAACGTCTGTAGACGTCTCTCCATTGATAACAACATGCTGTGTTCTGTTTGCTAAAAACTCTTCAATCTAGCCACACAGCTGGTCTGATATTCCGTAGGCTCTTACTTTGTTTAT
Organism: Schistocerca cancellata; assembly: GCF_023864275.1. Classification (NCBI taxonomy): domain Eukaryota; kingdom Metazoa; phylum Arthropoda; class Insecta; order Orthoptera; family Acrididae; genus Schistocerca; species Schistocerca cancellata. The sequence goes on from NC_064630.1 coordinate 633,344,510, forward strand.
CAGGCAACAGTGCGGAACTGTATTGAACGCCTTCCGGAAGTCAAGGAAAATAGCATCTACCTGGGAGCCTGTATCTAATATTTTCTGGGTCTCATGAACAAATAAAGCGAGTTGGGTCTCACACGATCACTGTATCCGGAATACATGTTGATTCCTACAGTGTAGATTCTGGGTTTCCAAAAACGGCATGATACTCGAGCAAAAAACATGTTCTAAAATTCTACAACAGATCAGTGTCAGAGATATAGGTCTATAGTTTTGCGCATCTGCTCGACGACCCTTCTTGAAGACTGGGACTACCTGTGCTCTTTTCCAATCATTTGGAACCTTCTGTTCCTCTAGAGACTTGCTGTACACGGCTGTTAGAAGGGGGGCAAGTTCTTTCGCGTACTCTGTGTAGAATCGAATTGGTATCCCGTCAGGTCCAGTGGACTTTCCTCTGTTGAGTGATTCCAGTTGCTTTTCTATTCCTTGGACACTTATTTCGATGTCAGCCATTTTTTCGTTTGTGCGAGGATTTAGAGAAGGAACTGTAGTGCGGTCTTCCTCTGTGAAACAGATTTGTAAAAAGGTGTTTAGTATTTCAGCTTTATGTGTGTCATCCTCTGTTTCAATGCCATCATCATCCTGGAGTGTCTGGATATGCTGTTTCGAGCCACTTACTGATTTAACGTAAGACCAGAACTTCCTAGGATTTTCTATCGAGTCGGTATATAGAATTTTACTTTCGAATTCACTGAACGCTTCACGCATAGCCCTCCTTACGCTAACTTTGACATCGTTTAGCTTCTGTTTGTCTGAGAGGTTTTGGCTGCGTTTAAACTTGCAGTGAAGCTCTCTTTGCTTTCGCAGTAGTTTCCTAACTTTGTTGTTGAACCACGGTGGGTTTTTCTCGTCCCTCACAGTTTTACTCGACACATACCTGTCTAAAACGCATTTTACGATTGCCTTGAACTTTTTCCATAAACACTCAACATTGTCAGTGTCGGAACAGAAATTTTCGTTTTGATCTGTTAGGTAGTCTGAAATCTGCCTTCTCTTACTCTTGCTAAACAGATAAACCTTCCTCCCTTTTTTTATATTCCTATTAACTTCCATATTCAGGGATGCTGCAACGGCCTTATGATCACTGATTCCCTGTTCTGCACTTACAGAGTCGAAAAGTTCGGGTCTGTTTGTTATCAGTAGGTCCAAGATGTTATCTCCACGAGTTAGTTCTCTGTTTAATTGCTCCAGGTAATTTTCGGATTGTGCACTCAGTATAATGTCACTCAATGCTCTGTCCCTACCACCCATCCTAAACATCTGAGTGTCCCAGTCTATATCTGGTAAATTGAAATCTCCACCTAAGACTATAACATGCTGAGAAAATTTATGTGAAATGTATTCCAAATTTTCTCTCAGTTGTTCTGCCACTAATGCTGCTGAGTCGGGAGGTCGGTAAAAGGAGCCAATTATTAACCTAGCTCGGTTGTTGAGTGTAACCTCCACCCACAATAATTCACAGGAACTATCCACTTCTACTTCACTACATGATAAACTACTACTAACAGCGACAAACACGCCACCACCAGCTTTCTAAACACTGTCTGTGCCTTTGTAAAAATTTCGGCAGAATTTATCTCTGGCTTCAGCCAGCTTTCTGTACCTATAACGATTTCAGCTTCGCTGCTTTCTATCAGCGCTTGAAGTTCCGGTACTTCACCAATGCAGCTTCGAGAGTTTACAATTACAATACCGATTGCTGCTTGGTCCCCACATGTCCTGACTTTGCCCCGCACCCTTTGAGGCTGTTGCCCTTTCTGTACTTGCCTGAGGCCATCTAACCTAAAAAACCGCCCATTCCACACCACACAACCCCTGCTACCCGTGTAGCCGCTTGCTGCGTGTAGTGGACTCCTGACCTATCCAGCAGAACCCAAAACCCCACCACCCTATTGCGGAAGTCGAGGAATCTGCAGCCCACACGGTCGCAGAACCATCTCAGCCTCTGATCGAGACCCTCCACTCGGCTCTGTACCAAAGGTCCGCAGTCAGTCCTGTTGACGATGCTGCAGATGGTGAGCTCTGCTTTCATCCCTCTAGCAAGACTGGCAGTCTTCACCAAATCAGATAGCCGCCAGAAGCCAGAGAGGATTTCTTCCGATCCATAGTGACACACATCATTGGTGCCGACATGAGCGACCACCTGCAGATGGGTGCACCCTGTACCCTTCATGGCATCCGGAAGGACCCTTTCCACAGCTGGAATGACTCACCCCGGTATGCACACAGAGTGCACATTGGTTTTCTTCCCCTCTCTTGCTGCCATATCCATAAGGGGCCCATTACACGCCTGACGTTGGAGCTCCCAACTACCAGTAAGCCCACCCTCTGTGACCGCCCGGATCTTGCAGACCAAGGGGCAACCTCTGGAACAGAACAAGCAGCCATGTCTGGCCGAAGATCAGTATCAGCCTGAGACAGAGCCTGAAACCGGTTCATCAGACAAACTGGAGAAGCCTTCCGTTCAGCCCTCTGGAATGTCTTTCGCCCCCTGCCACACCTCGAGACGACCTCCCACTCTACCACAGGTGAGGGATCAGCCTCAATGTGGGCAGTATCCCGGGCAGCAACAGTCGTAGTCTGATCGGGGGATGCATGGGACGAGCTGGCTGTCCCCGACAAACCCCCATTCGGACCCCCACAGTGATGCCCATTGGCAACAGCCTCAAGCTGTGTGACCGAAGCCAACACTGCCGAAGCTGGGAGCAAAGGGATGCCAACTCAGCCTGCATCCGAACACGGCAGTTGCAGTCCCTATCCATGCTAAAAACTGTTGTGCAAAGAATCTACAGAGAGCACAAACAATTCGACACAAAATTTAAACGATTATTAAAATACAATATTGCCTAGTAAATGCAGTAATGCTGCTACTTGCGCACTGCTGACACAGTGCTCGGCGGCGAAAGGAGACTACGCGATTTTACACTATTCAGGTACTAAAACGCGATGCTACAACTCTCAAATACTATAATACGCCAGAAATTTATGAATTAAACAATGCAAGTACCAAAAACATGCAAAGAAATTAAGAATTAAACTATGTTACAAATAAGTGAGCTAAGAGTATACGACTTGCTGCTGGCAACTGCTTATCCAACGGCGGCAGGGAGCATAACGTGTGTCAGCAATGGAACGTCGAATACATGGCGACGAGATAGAGAAAATGATGGAGAATGACATCATTCAGCCTTTGCAGAGCCCGTGGTCGTCACCAGTGGTTCTCATCAGGAAGAAGGATAGCAGTTGGTACTTTTGTGTTGATTACAGGAAGCTTAATAAGATAACTAAAAAAGACGTTTACCCCCTTCCACAAATTGACGATACACTAGATTATCTGAAGGGGGCTAAGTTTTTCTCAAACATGGACATGTACTCGGTATACTGGCAAATCGAAGTAGATGAGGCTGATCGTGAGAAAACTACATTCATCACCCCTGAGGGCCTGTACGAGTTTAGGGTAATGCCGTTTGGTTTGTGTAATACACAAGCAATTTTTGACAGGATGATGGATAATCTCCTACGTCACCTGAAGTGGATGATGTGTCTTTGTTAGTTAGATGACATTATAGTGTTCTCAGAGACATTTGATGAACGCTTAAAAAGACAGAGGACCGTTCTTAAGTGTCTCCAACAAGGCAAACTGAAACTTAATCGAAGAAAGTGTCTCTTTGGAGCAAAAGAAATCAAAATACTTGGACACCTTGTGTCAAACGAAGGTGTGCGGCCAGACCCAGAAGAGGTGAGGTCTATAACGGAATTTCCTGTTCCTAAAAGTATCAGAGATGTGACAAGCATCCTTAGATTATGTTCTTATCACCGTCATTTTATCATAGATTTCTGTATCAAAGCCAGGCCACTCCAAGAATTGTTAAAAGCCGATGCTAAATTTACCTGGGGTGGTGCTCAACAAGTTTCTTTCGACGTGCTGCGAAAAGCTCTGACAACTGACCCTGTACTTGGTCTGTATGATGAGAGAGCACCTACAGAACTGCACACAGATGCCATTGGGTATGGGATCGGTGTTGTTATGGTGCAAATTTCGGATGGAAAAGAGAAGGTTATAGCTTATGCTTCTAGGACACTTACAAAAGCTGAAAGAAACTACCCAACTACAGGAAAAGAATGTCTTGCTGTGATCTGGGCCATGTGCAAATTTCGACAGTATCTCTATGGAAGGCCATTGACAGTTGCTACAAACCATCATTCACTTTGTTGGTTGACTTGTCTTAAGGATCCAACAGGATGACTCGTCAGGTGGGCACTACATTTTCAAGAGTATGACATTACCATAGTGTACAAAAAAGGAAGAAAACACTAAGATGCCGGCTCTCTCTCAAGAAACCCTGTGCAACACCATCAAGGCTTTGATGAAGATAGCGACTTTCTCATTGCACTCCAGGATCTCTCTGCTGAGCAGAAGAAGGACGCCAAGATATCTCAAATTATGATTGCCTTAAACTAGTCAGAGGATGTGAAAGGACAATTTAAGGTACTTAATGGATTACTTTGCAAGAAAAACATTGATCCGTTTGGAAAGAGGTGGCTACCAGTGATTCCTAAACACATGTGTTTAGATGTTCTACAGAAATTCCATGACACACCTGAGGCCGGACATTCAGGATTTATTAAGACATACACTCCTGGAAATGGAAAAAAGAACACATTGACACCGGTGTGTCAGACCCACCATACTTGCTCTGGACACTGCGAGAGGGCTGTACAAGCAATGATCACACGCACAGCACAGCGGACACACCAGGAACCGCGGTGTTGGCCGTCGAATGGCGCTAGCTGCGCAGCATTTGTCCACCGCCGCCGTCAGTGTCAGCCAGTTTGCCGTGGCATACGGATCTCCATCGCAGTCTTTAACACAGGCAGCATGCCGCGACAGCGTGGACGTGAACCGTATGTGCAGTTGACGGACTTTGAGCGAGGGCGTATAGTGGGCATGCGGGAGGCCAGGTGGACGAACCGCCGAATTGCTCAACACGTGGGGCGTGAGGTCTCCACAGTACATAGATGTTGTCGCCAGTGGTCGGCGGAAGGTGCACGTGCCCGTCGACCTGGGACCGGACCGCAGCGACGCACGGATGCACGCCAAGACCGTAGGATCCTACGCAGTGCCGTAGGGGACCGCACCGCCACTTCCCAGCAAATTAGGGACACTGTTGCTCCTGGGGTATCGGCGAGGACCATTCGCAACCGTCTCCATGAAGCTGGGCTACGGTCCCGCACACCGTTAGGCCGTCTTCCGCTCACGCCCCAACATCGTGCAGCCCGCCTCCAGTGGTGTCGCGACAGGCGTGAATGGAGGGACGAATGGAGACGTGTCGTCTTCAGCGATGAGAGTCGCTTCTGCCTTGGTGCCAATGATGGTCGTATGCGTGTTTGGCGCCGTGCAGGTGAGCGCCACAATCAGGACTGCATACGACCGAGGCACACAGGGCCAACACCCGGCATCATGGTGTGGGGAGCGATCTCCTACACTGGCCGTACACCACTGGTGATCGTCGAGGGGACACTGAATAGTGCACGGTACATCCAAACCGTCATCGAACCCATCGTTCTACCATTCCTAGACCGGCAAGGGAACTTGCTGTTCCAACAGGACAATGCACGTCCGCATGTATCCCGTGCCACCCAACGTGCTCTAGAAGGTGTAAGTCAACTACCCTGGCCAGCAAGATCTCCGGATCTGTCCCCCATTGAGCATGTTTGGGACTGGATGAAGCGTCGTCTCACGCGGTCTGCACGTCCAGCACGAACGCTGGTCCAACTGAGGCGCCAGGTGGAAATGGCATGGCAAGCCGTTCCACAGGACTACATCCAGCATCTCTACGATCGTCTCCATGGGAGAATAGCAGCCTGCATTGCTGCGAAAGGTGGATATACACTGTACTAGTGCCGACATTGTGCATGCTCTGTTGCCTGTGTCTATGTGCCTGTGGTTCTGTCAGTGTGATCATGTGATGTATCTGACCCCAGGAATGTGTCAATAAAGTTTCCCCTTCCTGGGACAATGAATTCATGGTGTTCTTATTTCAATTTCCAGGAGTGTACAATAGGATCCGAAAGAGATTTTTCTGGCCAGGTTTATTTAGGAGTGTCTGACACTATGTCTCATATTGTTGAGAGTGCCAGAGGAGAAAGGCAGTTCCTCAGAAACCACCTGGCCGATTCATACCAATTCCGCCAGCCGAAATGCCTTTCCAGCATGTTGATATTGATCTCCTCGGACCATTTCCAACGTCTGCTAGTGGCAATAGGTGGGTTATTGTTTGCACTGATTATCTGACGCGCTATGCCATTACAAAAGCCGTGAAAATAGCCGAAGCATTTGCGGAAGCCAAATTCATCATGGAAGACATTGTATTAAAAGACGGTGCCCCAAGGTCATTTATTACAGATCGAGGGAAAATTTTTCAATCGAATCTTGTGACAGAGATAAACTGTCGGTACAACATTACTCATCACATGACAACTGCCTACCATTTGCAAACTAACGGGTTACTGAATGCCTTAATAATATCTTAGCCAACATGCTATCAGTGTTCGTCAGTGTTGAGCAGAGCAACTGGGATGAGGTGCTACCTTTCGTGACATTTACCTACAACACCGCCAAACAAGACACCACAGGATTTACGCCATTTTTCCTGGTGCATGGGTTTGAGGCGACTATGACGATGGACACTGTGTTTCCATTACATCCTGATGACGTAGACGACGACAACATCGGCCAGGTGTTAAACAGAGATGAGGAAGCTCGGCAGTTAGCTCGACTCCACATGCTGCAGGCTCAAGAAAACGATCGCCGAAGGTAGGACACGATCCACCGCCCTGTTGTCTACCAGCTTGGTGAACTCGTCTGGATCTTCACTCTTGTTCGGAAGGTTGGTCTCTCTGAGAAGCTCCTCAGGCGCTACTTTGGACCTCATAAGATTGTAAAACAGTTGTCTGACGCTACTTTTGAAGTTGAAGATTTCGACCTCTATGCAAGACGTCGAAAAATCAGAGATATGCTCCCAAGTCTTTCGAATGAAGCCCTATAAGGATCCTGCAACCCAGGGTAATTTCGAAGCTCCAGCGACAGGTAACAAGCGGAAAGGTGACGAAGATCGTAGCGGCAAAGGAAGTTCTAAGAAGATCACCACCAGGGCTAACATCAGTCATCAGGAGTCGGAGTGTGCAGGACCGATGACTGGTTCCCGGACTAGGAGGACGCAATACTGAGACGCTATTCTCTTAAAGAGGGAGTAATGTCTTCGTGTTATCTTATTATCCCAGTAGACAATCTGCAGAACGCTGTTAAACACCATAAAGCAGATGTTCTGTACATTGTTCGTTAACTGATGCGAGATGGAAGCGGTCAGCACAGTGTAAACTGGAGCACATTGTGAATTCTGTGTAATACGCTTAGACAGTATTCCACAGCCTCAAACAGTGAGCCACTCTGTAGCAGTATCTTGTAGCCTACAGCCTGGTAATACCATATTGTTTAGCTGAAGAAGACGTAAAAATTTACCACTGGTCACATTATAAAATTTATAGAGTGTTTACCAACAACTTTGCTCACTGTTGGGTTTGTGATTTGGCATGAAAAAAATCTCTTTAGTGTACAACTGGAACTCATCCACATTAAACAATCAGTCCCAACTCCCTTGTCGTTGTCTACAATCACACTGCTGCTTCCTTGGCAGTCTCCTTACAGCGCAAGCCATAGTTTGATATTAGGCAGTCACTTATCTCCATTTTATAAAAATCCCAGCAAAATCTTGCATTATGTCGAAATCCAAAACGTAATAGTCGTCTACACGAATCTGATCCAATGTTGGAGGCAGCTCTTGCATTATAACATCTTTTTTTAACGTCAGTTAATTCTGTTGTGTCTAGGAATCCTACATATTCGGTTTGTTAGACAAACAATTCGTATTAATGAGTTTACATAACTTTGATAGATGTGTTTCAAGCAAAGAGCGACATACGAAATAATCAGTCTTCTTCAGAACAGAAAAAACACAAGTCGGTGCTACATAAAGACTGCGAATGATGAGGCTATGATGCATTGGGTAACGAAGTGTCTAACGTTGAAGCTACTGTCAAAGCTGGCTGCCACCAATCGGGCGCGATGCTTATGTCCTCTTCATCTAGGGACTGCTGCTGACGCATTGTCGTCCTGGAGGGATCAGCGTGCGATTGGCTAACCTCTTAACATTCCTCCCCCCCCCCCCCCAAAGTGACGGACCGTTGTCGTATATAGAGCACGACAACCGGGGGGGGGGGGGGGAGCGTAGACGCTTCTATGGAGCAGAAGCTGTGGCTGCAGGGGACGTCAGACTTCCAGTAGTACCCCGCCATTCGGCCTTCGCTCAGGTGGCAACGCCCGCTGGAAAACTGCCAGAAGTGTACGCGTCCACCTCCTGAGGCCCGTACCAAGATGTAGAAGGTGTTGCCCACTGCAGCGTGGGCGGGTCCAGCTGCATCGGTAGAACGAGAGGAGGCGGAGGAGGCGAAGGCTCCGTCTCCATGGGGTCGTAAAGCGGTGTCGTGATGACACCCTCTGGCGGCTGCTGTGGCCACGCACTCCTCGGAATCCCTGAATCTGGGGGAAGAGATACAGAAGGATCACTGGGCACATGACAGTGGTGAATTTGATTGTGATGTCGGCGCTGCAATCCGTCAGGTCCTGAATTGAGATACGTGCACACGCCAAGTCGACGAAGGATCTTGCGCCCACCGTCTGCTGCCCCTAAAAACTCTGGAAAACGCAATCGTGCGGTGCGAAGCTATACTTGCGGCCTTTTTCGGTGCTGGATGCTGAGGGAGGTGGAGCAGATGGAGCAGCGTCCGATGGCGGCACCAATGAAGCAATTCCGCTGGGGATAGTCCATCTCGTGGATGCGATAGGAAACGAGAAACAGTTGCAATGCTTGATCCCTAGTGTGTGCGGAGCGAAGTTTGGTCATCTGCTGCTTCAAGGTTCTGGTAAAACGTCCCGCTTCGCCGTTTGACTGTGGATGGGGCGGTGCCCTAGTTGCAAGCTGTATACCATTGTGTTCACAGAATGTGTCAAATTCATTTGGCATGAACTGAGAGCCGTTGTCCAACACTATGACTTCAGGCAAACCTTGAGGGCAAAAAATAGAGGAAAACGCCTGGACTGTTCTATGTGACGTTGTCGAGTTCATTGGCACAGCAAAAGGAAACTTTCTGTAAGAGTCTACCACAATCAACCAACGAATGCTCCAAAAAGCACCTGTGGAGGCTATGTGCACACCCTGCCATGGTGATTGCGAGGCCAAGAAGAGAATATTTGTGACGGAGCGGACTGTGATTTTCTGCACATGCGTGACACTGAGACGTCATATGCTCTATTTGGGTGTCCATACCCTGCCAAGTACAGTGTCAACGCGCTAACCGTTTCGTACGAACAATCCTCCAGTGTCCTTGGTCAAGTAACTGCAACGCTTCTATTGAAAAGCTATGGGGATCAACACACTTGACTCTCCACTGTCATTCTGAACAAGAATCACACCTTGCTGTATAGCGAGGCTATGCCGACGTGCAAAGTATCGGCACACTACAGAGTCTTTATGCTATGCAATGAGCGAGGCCAAGATGTGGGATTGTATTTTAGCAAAATGTTCAAATCTGAATCAGCTTCCGTGGCCTGTGCAGTATTCCTATAGTTCAGAGGAAAAGATTGAAGCAATTCAGAATCGTGAGCATCAATGTGACAACAAGATGCAGCAGAAGCGTCAGAGTCTGTATAAGGGCCAATCGGAAGACGAGAAAGTGCTTCAGCATTACCATGTTGAGCTGTCGGACGATACAGTCTCGTACTGGTATTGAGACAACAACGCCCATCTTTGCAACTTTTGAGCAGTTCGTACAGGAACCGGTCTCATCGGATAAAACGAGAACTGCAGTGGTTTGTGATCCGTTACTAAGTAGAATTTTCTGTCATACAAATAGTGGTGGAATTTGGTGACACCATACAGAATAGCCAATGCTTATTTCTCTATTTGTGAATAGTTACACTGAGCTTTGGACAACACTTTTGATGCGAAAGCAATAGGTCTGTCTTTATCACCAAATCTGTGCGAAAGCACTGCATCGATTCCGTAAGAAGAAGCGTCAACTTTCATCACAACTGGTTTGTTAGGATCAAAGTGAACCAAGCATCGATCGCTGAGGAATGCAAAGTTTTTGAAAAGCTTCTTGGCACTCATCTGTCCAAACAAAGGGTTGTTGTTGCGACAGTGGAACTGCGATTTGTGCAGCATTCGGTATGAACAGAATATAATACTTCATTTTCCTTAAGACTTACTGCAATTCTGTGACATTGTGAGGATCTGGCAGGTCACGTCGTAACGAAATTTTTTAGCAGGTGGGGAGAGACTGGAATTGTGTCAAAAATACAACAAAAGTAATTATTAAAAGATTATTTGATTAAACAGAGAATTTGAAAAGTTTGTTGATATACTTGTGTTCCAATGGCATCAAGAACGTGTGATCATGGGAGTGTCTTTGTTATTTATCACTTTGGCCTCCACCACTCAAAGATATATTTCATGCAAATACACACGGAGGTAAAAATAAGAGGAGTTGTCATGACGTCACAAACTTGAAGCCGACCCAAGTGAAGATCCGCCATGTTAGCTACCCCAAAACATTCGCTTCTGGTGGTTTGATTCCATGTAGTCGTGAAGTGTATTGATAAAAAATGCCGGCTTGCGTCGCTTACTGGTGTTCTAATCGTTGTGATTGTAGTTGAAAGTTTAAACAAATCACATTTCATTCGTAAGTGGGCTTATTTAAGCGATATTTTCTTATATATACTTGAAATTCTGATGCACTGTAAAGTTTTACAGTATGGTCTTATTTCTGTGATTTGACTTTAGATTTCCTATCAATCCAACGCGAAGAGCTCTCTGAAGGTGAGCAATACACTTGGTTTTCATCGTTTGGTTATTCCCAAGTAACTGAAAAGTCCTGGCTAGAAATATCCTGGAAATGAGGACTAAGGTTTTAAAATGCAATAATTTAATATACGACATTTAGTTAATTAAATCTTCAGTAAAATGTGTGGAACACCTGTTACAGTGGTTAAATTATAAAGGGTTACATATTTGTTAAAGCAAAGTTCCCTATCTAAGACCAGTCTTAGATAATTACACTAATCACTGTGTTGTCGTGTTACCCTGTAAATTGCTGTTATTTGCCACACTGAATGTCATTTTGTAGGTACAATTTAAAAACGAAGCAGATGTGTAAACTACAATGGGCCTGACAATCTTAATTCACTTCTTTTCCTTCGTAATTTAACGAATCTTTCACTTCGTTGACATGACAGCTTGTTTATTCCATGCCTGCATACATCTAAGGGACACCAATGGAAACGAGGTAAATTTTTTGCAAACTGGAACATTTAAAATTTGCATTTGACTTGAAAATACAATGAATACAAATCGGTGCCTGTAAACTATCAATCATTGCTTTTGGAGTTCTGGCTTTATCAATTATCGACACAAACACAATGAAAGTGAGTAGAAACGGATTACGAAAGCACGCTTTTCATAGCACATACTCCTCTTCTCGGTTATACGAAGTGTATAAACAAAAAGGAATTACTGTACTGAGGCCCGAAGCGTCATATTTTCGTGTCGTATTACTGTATCGAATACGCATTTAAGACCAGAAAAACGTTTGAAGTTGCGTTCCTTATGCTTCGTTGTTCACTAAACCAGTGTAACATTTACTATATAAAACGAATATCGCGTGTACACAACAGAAATAACGAACAAGAAGCAATTGTAAACACTCGTCTGCTAATGTTTTGGGGGATCCAAGATGGCGGCAGGCCCCGCCCACTGGCTTCAAAACAACGTACAGCGTAAGTCTGTAGCGCCATCTCCCCTTATTCTACCTCCATGCAAATACATATGATTACTGCTAGAACAGTTTCCAAACATTACACTTTGGTAACTAGTTCTGCAGTGACGTATAGAGTTTAGTTCATTGCATGTACATATCTTAGTTCAGTCTGACTCGGAGTAATTTGCTTCCTGCAGCTGCTGCTGAAGTCGTCATCCTGGTCCATTTCATCTGCAAACTGGATCTAGTTACGTGAATTCCATGAAATAATCCAGAAACCAAATCATTTTATAGTGGGTTATTAATGACAAATTGCACAAAGTCTCCACATAACAGGCTACATAGTCACAAAACTGTAGTGCAACAATTATATTATTACACTTACGTGCGACACTGTGGTCGCGTCTGTCAACTGTCTCCAGCTGAGCTTTTCTGAGCATTCTGCTTCCCCTATTTATATATACTTACCAATGAAGTTAACAACACTGTAGTGCAAATTTATAAAATTAACAATTAAAAGTTCAAAGTTATTATGAATAACTATACATAAAACATTTCGTATTTCATGCCCAAAGAGGCATATACAATACAAAAGATTTTTACATAATATATAATCACATCATACAAAATAGTGAGAAACAACAACGCCAAACTAATTTTTCTTAATTATGGCTTCATTAGTGAATGCAAAATAATGCTGGCATACACTCCTGGAAATGGAAAAAAGAACACATTGACACCGGTGTGTCAGACCCACCATACTTGCTCCGGACACTGCGAGAGGGCTGTACAAGCAATGATCACACGCACGGCACAGCGGACACATCAGGAACCGCGGTGTTGGCCGTCGAATGGCGCTAGCTGCGCAGCATTTGTGCACCGCCGCCGTCAGTGTCAGCCAGTTTGCCGTGGCATACGGAGCTCCATCGCAGTCTTTAACACTGGTAGCATGCCGCGACAGCGTGGACGTGAACCGTATGTGCAGTTGACGGACTTTGAGCGAGGGCGTATAGTGGGCATGCGGGAGGTCGGGTGGACGTACCGCCGAATTGCTCAACACGTGGGGCGTGAGGTCTCCACAGTACATCGATGTTGTCGCCAGTGGTCGGCGGAAGGTGCACATGCCCGTCGACCTGGGACCGGACCGCAGCGACGCACGGATGCACGCCAAGACCGTAGGATCCTACGCAGTGCCGTAGGGGACCGCACCGCCACTTCCCAGCAAATTAGGGACACTGTTGCTCCTGGGGTATCGGCGAGGACCATTCGCAACCGTCTCCATGAAGCTGGGCTACGGTCCCGCACACCGTTAGGCCGTCTTCCGCTCACGCCCCAACATCGTGCAGCCCGCCTCCAGTGGTGTCGCGACAGGCGTGAATGGAGGGACGAATGGAAACGTGTCGTCTTCAGCGATGAGAGTCGCTTCTGCCTTGGTGCCAAAGATGGTCGTATGCGTGTTTGGCGCCGTGCAGGTGAGCGCCACAATCAGGACTGCATACGACCGAGGCACACAGGGCCAACACCCGGCATCATGGTGTGGGGAGCGATCTCCTACACTGGCCGTACACCACTGGTGATCGTCGAGGGGACACTGAATAGTGCACGGTACATCCAAACCGTCATCGAACCCATCGTTCTACCATTCCTAGACCGGCAAGGGAACTTGCTGTTCCAACAGGACAATGCACGTCCGCATGTATCCCGTGCCACCCAACGTGCTCTAGAAGGTGTAAGTCAACTACCCTGGCCAGCAAGATCTCCGGATCTGTCCCCCATTGAGCATGTTTGGGACTGGATGAAGCGTCATCTCACGCGGTCTGCACGTCCAGCACGAACGCTGGTCCAACTGAGGCGCCAGGTGGAAATGGCATGGCAAGCCGTTCCACAGGACTACATCCAGCATCTCTACGATCGTCTCCATGGGAGAATAGCAGCCTGCATTGCTGTGAAAGGTGGATATACACTGTACTAGTGCCGACATTGTGCATGCTCTGTTGCCTGTGTCTATGTGCCTGTGGTTCTGTCAGTGTGATCATGTGATGTATCTGACCCCAGGAATGTGTCAATAAAGTTTCCCCTTCCTGGGACAATGAATTCACGGTGTTCTTATTTCTATTTCCAGGAGTGTATATTGGACGAACATGACATACAAATAAACAAATGAAATAATAAATTTTATGAAATTTATTATTTCATTTGTTTATTCATAAATTTTATCAAATTTAATGTTTTATACGAATTCACTTATTAGATACAATTGGAATTACGAAACTTTTAATGAATTGCCGCTTCCAAGAGTATTTCATTAGGGTATCGAAAAAGGAATGGAAAACAAGGGGTTGTTTTATATCAACATATGACTAACAAATGTGACTCAGGAGGATGCACACCTCGACTACTGATGACGTGATCAAGACACTGCAACTGAAGTTTAAAAAATTACGCTTTTCCTGTCTACACTTTAGTCCAGCATCAGATAACACACGAAATAGAGCACGCAAATTTGCAATGCTTTCTTCAGGTGTACGACCTGCTACGACAATACTGTCCAAATAGTATGAACAGTTTGGTGCTTCAGCAGTCAGCTGTTCCAAATACCATTGGAAAATGGCGGGTGCGGAAGCAATGCCAAAAGGCAAACGCAAATACATTCATCAAAAAAAGTTTTGTGTCACCTCAGTTCCGAGAGTTTCGGAACCTGTACAGAAAATTGGAATAGTGATCAACATAAACATCATTTCTGCCCTTTGTATTGATCATGAAATTGCATGTTGTACCACCATACAGCGAGACCTTCAGAGGTGGTAGTACAGATTGCTATTCACAACGGTACCTCTAATAACCAGTAGCACGTACTCTTTCATTGATGCATGCCTGTATTCGTCATGGCATACTATCCACAAGTTCATCAAGGCAGCGTTGGTCCAAATTGTCCCACTCCTCAACGGCGATTCAAAGTAGTTCCCTCAGAGTGGATGGTGGGTCACATCGTCCATAAACAGCCCTTTTCAATCTATCCAATGCATGTTCTATAGGGTTCATGTCTCGAGAACATGCTGGCCTCTCTAATCGCTATCCTGAAGGAAGTCATTCACAAGAAGTGCACGATGGGGGCACGAATTGTCCATGAAGACGAATGCCTCGCCAACATGCTGCCAATATGGTTGCACTATCGTTCGGAGGACAGCGTTCACGTATCATACAGCCTTTACGGCGCCTTCCATGACCACAAGTGGCGTACGTCAGCCCCGCATAATGCCTCCCTAAAACAGCAGGGAACCTCCACATCGCTGCATTCGCTGGACAGTGTGTCTAAGGCGATCAACCTGACCGGGTTGATTCCTAATCCCTCTGTGATGATTGTCTGGTTTATGGCATATACGACACTCATCGGTGAAGAGAACGTGCTGCCAATCCTGAGTGGGTCATTAAGAATGTTGTTGGGCCCATCTGTATCACGCTGCAAAGTGTCATGTTTGCAAAGATGGACCTCGCCACGGACATTGGGAGTGAAGTTGAGCATCGTGTAGCCTGTTGTGCACAGTTTGAGTCATAACACGATGTCCTGCGGCTGCACGAAAAGCATTATTCGACATGGTGGCGTTGCTGTCAGGGTTCCTCCGAGCCATAACCTGTAGGTAGCTTTTTGAGAGCCCTTCCTGGCACAAAGTAACAATGCGGACGCGATCGAACCTTTTTATTGACCGTCTAGGCATGACTGAAGTACAGTCAACACGATCCATGTACCTCCTTTCTAGTGGAGGGCTGTTGGACCCCTGCGTCTAATAGGCGCTGCTCATGGATGGTTTTTTACATCTTTGGGCGGGTTTAGTGACATGTTGTAATATTATTATCTGTTTCGATAGCTTAAATAAACTTACATTCGATAATCTAACCATGCAGTTTCATAAAACCTATCTGTGTAAAAATTTCTTCGATCATCGCTGAGCAGCGACCACCTGATATTTCAAAGAATACCTTATGCGCCATGGCGTGGAATACGAATTGTTCACAAATTTTATCGATAGAGATATTTTATGTTTCTCATTTTTGACAGCTGAAGAACTGTAATCCTCTTCTGTTATTTCAGTCGTGATATTTTTTTAAAGACAGCGGACGCGTATATGGCGTGTTCCGCAATCACTAATTAGTTATTATAAAATATTACTATTGTTCAGTGCTATGTAAGAATTTATGTGTGCATCTAAGATGAAATATCGAAGATGTTAAAGGACTTTATTTAAGAAAACAGCCAGAAAGATTGAAAATTGAAATTGAACGGAACCTATTGCTAGCAATACTGACTAAGGTAATTAAATAAGTTATTGTGCTCTCAAATGCAGTAGTGCCTGCTTATTACTTAAAATATTTCTATGCTGTCCATCTCCTATAAATAGCAACAGAAATAACGATGTTTTTATAGTTTTTATACAGCTACCAGGGTCCGACTGCATGTTGGCAAACGTCGTAGTTAAGGCAGAAGGCGCATTGCTATTTACCTTGTTTGTGATTTAAATCCAACTTCTTTTAATGTGTGATGTAGTATAGCAAAGAAAATTTCCAGCTCTGTCTGGTCCTTAGGTTTCTCTGTTTGTAGTTGCTGTGTCTCATATCCGGTCGTGATCGAACATGATCACGATGTAAATAAATTAAGTGGCAATGCGAACGCTGTTCTTGGTCTTGAGAACGCTATATCTTCTGCAAACGATTTCAGGTGACATATAAAATATGACATACAGTACTTAACTTTTTTGAAAAGTCTTTGCTCTTCCCGCCAAAAAGTGGTGCAAAACTCACAACAGATTTCTGAATCTTCACAAGAGAATAATAATCTAATCAAAATATAATTTAAAAAAACACCACAATGTCTGAACAGTCAAAGGGACTGTGTCTGTGATACAATATCCACAGTCAACGTCTATCTTCAGGAGTTCTGGGAACGGGGTTGATGCCAAACTTTTTTTGATGTGTGTATTTAAACAAGCCCAAATGAGTATTCACAACACAAACTGTTTGAGATGCTTCTTCTAGTGGTATTTGAAGATATGTGTTGGACAAATGAATTTTTGAAAAGCCTAATCTGTCCGTGAGATCCTCTGGGCATGGCAGTAGATAAGTATCAGTCACAGTTTGTGGGTTGACGGTAGGCTTAATAAAGGGAGTGGGAATGATCCATCTCCTCCATGTTAATTTTAGCAAATAGAAGGAGCATTTTTTCTAAAACCATTAAACATATTGTTCTGAAATTTGGACTACATATCCAGTGAATATTTCTCTACAAAGTTGTAATTCCATGTTAAGAAATATTTATTGTTTTTTGTTTTACAATTTTCCTAAACAGATGCTTATTTTTTCTCTAAAATTTTGTGCTTCTTCTTCTATAACTCTTGAGTTATACAATATTTTTTTACAATTTGTTATAAAAATGAAGGAAAAGAAATAAACAATATTGCATATAAATTTCATTGATATACTTTTAGCAGTTTTTGAGAAAATGTTCCTCAAAGATGTAAATTTTAAAGCTATGGGAAATGGCTTCCAAAGTTATTTAATACATTCCTGCCCCATATGGTGGGTTATTAGCATCCTCTTCTTCTTGCAGTGTTAGTTTCCTTTTCACTGGTCTTTTCTTCCCTTTTGCTGCATGTTGTAGGCTTTTGTCTCTTCTTCTGGCACCTCTTAGTCTTTCTTCATCAATTAGGTGCATCGTGGAATTGGTGTTGTGCCCTGGGTGGGAACCTAAGCATTTCAGCACATCACATTTGATAATGTTTCCTTCATTGTATGTTGCCACTGAATCATACACTCGAAAATGAAATGTTTTTGTCTGTACAAACATGTTTTGAGAATCCTAATGCAAATTAAATTATTAACACTTTCAGTTGGATTTTGTGTTTTCCCATGTAAACACTTCCAATAAACTTGGCTGTGATAAATCTCTGAATATATGCTTAACTGCATCAATTACAGCATTTGGCAAACTGTTTTTATGGGCATATTCCTTTCCAGATTGGTACTTACACCATGTGTCATCAGCTGCCGGGCACAGTGCATGTTGTGGGTGCTCAGTTGTTGATGCAGTATGAAAATATCTGGGAGTATGCGTGCGGAACTATTTGAAGTGGAATGATCATATAAAATTAATTGTTGGTAAGGCGGGTACCAGGTTGAGATTCATTGGGAGAGTCCTTAGAAAATGTAGTCCATCAACAAAGGAGGTGGCTTACAAAACACTCGTTCGACCTATACTTGAGTATTGCTCATCAGTGTGGGATCCGCACCAGATCGGGTTGACGGAGGAGATAGAGAAGATCCAAAGAAGAGCGGCGCGTTTCGTCACAGGGTTATTTGGAAACCGTGATAGCGTTACGGAGATGTTTAACAAACTCAAGTGGCAGACTCTGCAAGAGAGGCGCTCTGCATCGCGGTGTAGCTTGCTCGCCAGGTTTCGAGAGGGTGCGTTTCTAGATGAGGTATCGAATATATTGCTTCCCCCTACTTATACCTCCCGAGGAGATCACGAATGTAAAATTAGAGAGATTAGAGCGCGCACAGAGGCCTTCAGACAGTCGTTCTTAACGGGAACCATACGTGACTGGAATAGGAAAGGGAGGTAATGACAGTGGCACGTAAAGTGCCCTCCGCCACACACCGTTGGGTGGCTTGCGGAGTATAAATGTAGATGTAGATGTAGAAAACAATAATGCCCATACTGCTCTCCTCATATGCTCAATGCTTCTTGTATTTTGCCTAACTGCACACCCATAATACCTCTGCAATCTATCAATTGCTTCATCTGTCAATCTTCCTCTTCCTCCAAGGGTCTTACCATCACTAAGCTTCTGGGATACTCATGTCCGCTTTAGTTTGCGCAAGCAAGCCCCATGCACTTCTGCACATGTCCAGTGCCCTCCTGTTTTTTAATGTGAATTTCATTGCCATAAGGTTTGAGTTCCTCTACAGGTTTATATCCCTTAGAATCACCACCTCATAGATAGTTAGTGTATCATACATTATACCATTCCTGTGATTTGGAAAAAATTACTTTCACTCCCTCTTCTTCCATCGCTCCACTTGTGCCGTGAAAATTTGCTTCACAGCTTCCACTATGTTCGACCTTGGTATTGCCCTTACATCTACAATGTTTTGAGAGAATAGCAACATCAATTACTTTGCAACTGTCTCCACTGGTAGCTGTCACAACTCTATTTAGAGACTTATGACCTTTACATTGCCATGATCCATCTAAAGCAACAGTTAAAACTCTCCAATTTCCATTATCTGTCACAGTTTCTTCAACTGTTTTCTTCATTGTTTCTTGAGAAATATCTTCAGCAGAAGATCCCACCAATTAATTATAAAATCCAAACTTGGTTGGTAGTTTTGGCAAGTTCATAATTCGACATAACATTGTCCCTGCAGCACTGTCCTTGCCAATGCAACACCAGCTTCACAATGGCCTAACATTTATATCATACACCTTCTTTCCACTATTACCAATATCAGGAATACTGTAAGAATTAGAAAACGAAACTTCTGCAGCACATTTATTAGACTTCAATAACATTTTAGATGCCAAACCAATGTGTGAAGCTACCAGTCCTGTTTCTTTGCAAACTTTGTATAATACGTTATGTTTCAAAATGTTAGAGAGCAAGCCAATGTTAATTATTTGATTCACATCATTACTGTCACTTTCATAGTTTTCAAATTTTTCTTTGCTGTCACAATGTTTCTTGCTGGAAGAAGTTCTATCACATTCATTTGGAGTAGTCGGTGAAGCAGTCTGAGCAGCATCTCCCTTCGAAACAACAAAAGATTTCTTCTTCCACTCATTGTCCCTTTTCTTAAACACTCGATTGCTGAAATGGGCCTCATTGATATCCACAAACCAAATATGTAAAACAGGAACGAGCAAAATTCGTCAAATACGCGAAATTGAACAGCTAAACAACACAAAGCAAACTCCACAAGTCAACACACACGGTACAGCGTTTATGTTTACCAATATGAACAGTCACTTGTCACAGAGATAAAGCCATACAACGTTGGAAAACAAAACCGTAAAGATACCCTGCTTGCAGCCAGCGAGCGGCACCGTCAGAGGTGACGCACTAAGTCGCTACCACCGTTTACGCGGCGCGTCAACTTTGCAGCGAAAAAAAAAACGCACTTAGAACTCACTTAGAAGGTTGAAACTTGGTTTGTTTTACTCAGAAAACTCCAAATAATTTTATAATGAAAAAACCAATAAACGTTAAGTTTATCATTTTCATCGTTAAGGCTCCCCTTAAAGTCAACACAGAGGCACCTTGTATGGGCGCAGTAGCTCGGCCATCTTCCAATTCCTTAAGTTCACCAACCACGTTCTGCCGTAATGCAATGGGAATAGTTCTGACCTGGCGAAACTTCAGCTGAGCATTCTCTTTCATAGTAATATGTGCAACAAAATTGTTAGCTTGCTTAAACCTTCAAAAAAGAGTTTAGGGAATTCTTTCAGCAAGCTAGCTACACTGTCTTTGGCGTTGAAAGCAGTGAGTGTCAACGCATTGTCCTAACTTCGAAAACCAAAAATATCAAACGAATCAAGGCCAAATATGTTCTTACAATCGGTGGTTGTAGCACAGTAAAAGTTACAGTTCGTGTATGCGAGTGATACATAGCAAGAGGTCGGCTTCTACCAGTTTTTCCATTCGTCTGTACAGAATTCGCGTTAGTATTTTGAAGCCGTGACTTATTAAACTGATAGTTCGGTAATTTTCACATCTGTCAACGCCTGCTTTCTTTGGGACTGGAATTACTGTATTCTTCTTGAAGTCGGGGGGTATTTCGCCTGTCTCATACATTTTGCTCACCAGATGGTAGAGTTCTGTCAGGATTGGGTCTCCCAAGACTGTTCTTTCAGTTTATCCACGTCCCATCTCCTCATATTCCCACCTTTTTGCAGTTTCTTCAGTTTTAATCTACAGGTCATAACCAATAGATTGTGGTCAGTGTCCACATCTGCCCCTGGAAATGTCTTACAATTTAAAACCAGGTTCCTAAATCTCAGTCTTACCATTATATAATCTATCTGAAACCTGTCAGTATCTCCAGGCTTCTTCCATGTATACAACCTCCTTTTATGATTCTTGAACCAAGTGTTAGCTGTCATTAAGTTGTGCTCTGTGCAAAATTCTACCAGGCAGCTTCCTCTTTCCTTTCTTCCCCCAATCCATATTCACCTACTACGTTTCCTTCTCTTCCTTTTCCTACTATCGAATTCCAGTCACCCATGACTATTAAATTTTCGTCTCCCTTCACTATCTGAATAATTTCTTTTATGTCATCATACATTTCTTCAATTTCTTCGTCATCTGCAGAGCTAGTTGGCATATAGACTTGTACTACTATTGTAGGCGTGGGCTTCGTGCCTATCTTGGCCACAATAATGCGTTCACTATGTTGTTTGTAGTAGCTTACCCGAACTCCTATTTTTTTATTCCTTATTAAACCTACTCCTGCATTACCCCTATTTCATTTTGTATTTATAACCCTGTATTCACCTGACCAAAAGTCTTGTTCCTCCTGCCACCGAACTTCGCTAATTCCCACTATATCCAACTTTAACCTATCCATTTCCCTTTTTAAATTTTCTAATCTACCTGCCCGATTAAGGGATCTGACATTCCACGCTCCGATCCGTAGAACGCCAGTTTTCTTTCTCCTGATAACGACGTCCTCCTGAGTAGTCCCCGCCCAGAGATCCGAATGGAGGACTATTTTACCTCCAGAATATTTTACCCAAGACGACACCATTATCATTTATCCATACAGTAAAGCTGTATGCCCTCGGGAAAAATTATGGCCGTAGTTTCCCCTTGCTTTGAGCTGTTCGCAGTATAAGCACAGCAAGGCTGTTTTGGTTAATGTTACGAGGCCAGATCAGTCAATCATCCAGACTGTTGCCCCTGCAACTACTGAAAAGGCTGCTGCCCCTCTTCAAGAACCATACGTTTGTTTGGCCTCTCAACAGATACCCCTCCGTTGTGGTTGCACCTACGGAACGGATATCTGTGTCGCTGAGGCACACAAGCCTCCCCACCAACCGCAAGGTCTATGGTTCGTTACACTTGAGAAAAGACGGTATGGCACTTGGAGTTACAATTGCATTTTGGTCAGTCATGCGCTCTGCATTCATTGCTTGGTCGAGTAACTGCTCTACCGTTTTTAGAAGAGTTGCAATCTGCTGTGTCTGAAACTGAAATATCTGTGTTAGCTGTGTTGCAGCTATTGCTTGCAGCTGAGGCGCGTGAGCAGGGAGTGGGAGAGGTGGGTTGCTCATTTTGAAATAGGCAAATGCAAGAAACAGACAATGCAAGCAATAATAATAAGCACACAAACAAAGAAAATTTCTGCAACGCCCCCAAGAAAACATTGAATAGAAAAAACACTATAAGAGACACTGTTAAAACATGTAAACACATCCCTACCTAGAAATGACAAGGAAGGTGTAAGACGCCCACAAAACAGAAAAGCCCACAACAAAACAAAACAAAAACAATATGTGGCAGCTGGTAGCGCTGGGTGTGAAGCACTAATTTATAAATAAAAGATATACCATTTTCAGCAGATTCAATACATATTTCACAGTAATATGTGCAATTATATTACAACAGAAAATGATGAAAACAGTGTAGGACACCTCACTAAATGAACAGTTTTAGGAGAAAATGTCAGCAACTAGGAAAATTCCTAAAGAGTTCCCAGAATTATAATCTAGAGACAATTATCAAGCTTTTCAAACATCGTATATTGAATGGGGAAAAATTCTCTTTATTATTTTGTCTTCTAATTAACATATTAAATGAAAGTTCTCTGAGCTTTTGAACTTTCTCTATCATAGAGAAAGTTTTATGAGAAACACAGTATAGTTTTAGACAAGATTGATCAATATCATCTGATCTAGTACAGACAATATTAATGATGCTATATGAAAAAGAGTGTTGTGTTTTTTCCTATATCGACCATGTGGATTATATAGTTTTTCGTTAACTGCTACTTACTGAATTCGAAACTTATGGTGCCAGTAAGACTAATAAAAGTCTCTTACTATCATATTTACAACAAAAATATCTTGTAACACAATGCAAAACAGTGCTACTAGCACAGCTAAGAATAACAGCTTTAGTTTAGCTATTTTTATGTATGGTAAACCCTACAACTCCATTCAGGCTTTATTGTTCATATTATAATTAATTATCTTCCCCCAGTGTACTACAGCATGTTTAATTATTTTATTGGAAGAAAAACTTGGTTTACTGTCCCATTAAGTGAAGTAACTGAGTAATCAGCATACATCAGATCAATAGTGTATAAAATGAGGCCTTCTGTGATGCTGATGAATCATTAAAAACTTCATGGGCAAAAACGGTTCTTATTAAATTTCTTAGCGCTAGTTAACAGAGCTATTGCTATCTAAAACTAAACAGATAAAGTAGTTCAAACTGCCACAATGTAATCAATATCAAAATCAAAAGGAATTGTGGGAATGTAGCTACAAGCATCAGTCACAAGGAAATCATCAATTGCAGAAAAGATAAAATAACTACACTATGTACACCTTCATCCACTGGTATGTATAATCAAGAGCTTTAAAACAATCTGACTACAAATAACTGGCTGCTAGGGAAAGAAAAACTCATGACCTGTATCTGATGGAGGCTCTGCCAAGAAGATTTAAATCAGCACATATTCTGATGCAGATTTAAAATTCAGCCTGGAATCATATTCATAAAACATTAAAGGCAGCTATACCTACAACCATACCTACAGTATAGTGCAGTTATTAATATCTAATTACAAATCTTTTTAATACTTTTAATCTTTTTACTTTTACTTTTACTTTTAATCTTTTTAATACTTTAAATCTTTTTAATACAATCAGAAGTGTACCATATCTCATGAAATGTCTTTAAAAATAAAACCCAAAAGTGACTGAAAGGAAAGACTTTTTGACACATAAAGAACCTGAAAGACGTTGAAAACCTAAACTGAATCGTATATTTTCTCCTTCACACTCTTCTTTATATAAACACACATACATACAGATATATGTGTGAAATACAATGTCCTGATTGACTGACCCATAATCACCAAGCCCAAAGTGCTAAGGTTACAAACCCGAAATTTGGAGATGTTGTTGATGTCATATGTAGGCATCGTTTAAGAATGGATTTTTTTGAAATTCCGTCGATAAGAGTGTAAAACATGGAATGAATTGTTTTTTGCAAGTATGTCGCTATAAAGACAATTTTGAATCTATTACAACGAGAATTGGTATTTGGTTTCTTGGTCAGAAATATGGAAACACGTTCTTCAGCATCTTCGCAAAATCAACCACAAAGGGAGTAAAATAGTGGCTTTTGAATATAAATCATTATGAAAGTACTACTGAAACATTTTAAAGCTACATCTGTGAAAATAGGTATATGATTTCTCAGATAGAAACAAAAAATAAATACACATTTCAGTATTTCTGGTACTTCAGCCTTTAGGGTGGTCAAATAGTGGACGAAGATCTTTATTAAAATATCTAATTATGAAAGCTAAAACTAAGAGAATTAGTATTTGGCTTCTTTGTTAGAAATAAAAAAATATGTTTTCACTGTTTGTGGTAATTCTTTCCTTATGCGGATGAAATAAGGGGTGAAAATTTTTATTGAAATATTGCTGTCAGTATGCCAGATGTTTAAAGAGTCGTCTACAAGACACTCTTGAATGAGTTATACATGTTATCCTAATTATACCGTTCTGTAGAACAAAAATACTTTATACTGAGTTTGAGATACCACAGAACGTGTTGCCAAAACCCATTAGTGAATGAATATAGGAATAGAAAGTCAAATTTTTGACAATTTCACTCCAAAATCTGATATTATTCGTAATGTAAAAGCCACAGAACTTGAATATTTACGAAGATCTGTAACATCTGACCTCCAGTTCGGGTTCTTATCAAGATTCGTCTTAAAACTCGGAATAAGAAAGAGAGGATTCTTTTTTTGGATGTAATATGTGCCGAGAACGTTCCTTCTTCAAAGCCATTGTCGACCATCTGTCCTACACTCATAACGCATATTTGTAGATACTGTGTGCATATATATTTTTTAGCTATTTATTTGCATTGTACTACCATGTCAAATCTTGTATCATTAAAGAACCCAGGATGAAAAAATAAACATATAAACTAATTCATTCTGCCCATATTTTCTTTATTTGAAAGCTACTTGATCGTATTTGACGCCTTATTATTCAGTCGTTATGCAGTTGCTCTAAATAAGATTCGATATGAAACAACAAAGGCGCGAATAAGAAATCTGTCAAAGTCTCGGTACAGGTAAATGTTATTGCCTGTTTCTTCAGTTTTTGTGGCTTTGCCTGTACATGTACGCTATGTAAAATCTTTTGAATAAAGTCTATAATCAACCAGACAACATCACTTTCGTTAGTTGCGACAGCGAAAAGGAAGGTCGATTCTCTGCATAAAGCTTTGTTCTTTGAGAAGCTGTATAAATTAATTGAGAACTTTCCGTAACGCAACAGCTGTATCAGCTGTTTATCCGCCATTTAGTTCCATCGACTGAATAAACGCCGAAATTCAGACTGTACAAAGTATAGTAGATAAAAATAGAACAAAGGAATGCGCCTCGATGTTCTCGTAAGGCAGCGGAAACAAGTACGAAGTGTTCATATTGCGTCTGTGGCGGATTGGTGTAGTTTGTATATAAATTTCAAAGGTAGTAGTAGGGTGTCAGATGGAGGTTAGTGTAATATTTGTGTGATTGTGCTTTGCATGTTTAGCGTGTATTTAGACCGATCTGGAGGAAAATCGAAAGGAAATCTGCAGTTTTTTCCTTGGAACACGAAAGGGATAAGGTAAATATTTATTTTTGCAATGTTTATGTAAACTGGAAAAGTTGTGTGTATTGTAGTTAGGACAATAGCTCCAATTAGATCCTGTATTTGTTGCTTCGAAGCCTCAAATGAGTCAAGTAATAATTTATCGTGGTCGTATGTGTGTATATCCGAAGATGATAAAGAGTATTACTTGATTAACTGTCAAACCGATGTACTGCATCAGCTTAAAAACACAACCTCCCGTTTTGAAGTGCATTTACTTGCAAAAACTTAAAGTGAACTGTCAGTTTGGAGTGTTATCAACTCACGTCAGCACCAACACATTATTAACAGGGTATATCTGAGGCGTAAGAGCGGCCAATTGAGACGTTATGTACTTCAGATGTAATTTAGCGGTGTTTGTGAAGGGATGCCGCTGAGTCTTATCAAACAACTAAAAGAAAATAGTTCTTTTCCCGTAGCAGAAGTATTGAGTTTGCAGAGGTGACTGCACCTGAATGCGGAATGGTGTTTGCACACACGGTTGTCACAGTTTTACAGTTTATTACTCACTGATAAGAAGACAGTTTGCATCTGTTATATGGTGACATACGTCAGCAAAGCAATTAGTATTTAGGTCTACTGTGTATCCTCTGATGTAGCCTAGTTATAATTGTTTCTGAAAGTAAAATAACACATCCAGTGTCACACAACAGATGAACCTTGACAGTTGCTATGATTGCATGTTGTGAGACCTTATACGTAATCACGTAAGTTTACTAGCTTGTGTTAATACTGATGAAACTGCTAATGTGATCTCAAGGACAATATATGGACGGTACAGTGATTTATGTTCTAACGAACTTTATGCGTTCCCCAGTAACATTTATAAGACCCATACCAGATGTTTCAGATATTGCACATGTTACCAACATTTACCGACTGTTTATCCTTCGAATTTGCGAAACATGCGGCCTTGATTTTGTTTCCATACAGATATTTCCAGCCCTTCTCACATTGTTTTAATGCCATTTATTCTTTGTTGTCATAAGTGGATATCAAATGTGCTTAATTCTTTGTGTGTACATTATTTAATCTGTACTGTTATGTCTGTTTATTATTTCTGAGTAACTTTTGCTCCCATGTACAGTTCTGATGTACTGCTAGCCTTCTTATAAACTAGCAAAACCATTTTTGATGCACTGGTTGTTGTAGGCTGCTGTCAGATTAGCCTAATCCATATATATAGATTGATAGCCTGCAGTTTTAAGTTTCCAAGTTTGCCCCTTTCATGATAAGAGGAATTCTGTGAACTTTCTTAGTCTACCTTCAAAGAGAGAGAGAGAGAGAGAGAGAGAGAGAGAGAGAGAGAGTGTGTGTGTGTGTGTGTGTGTGTGTGTGTGTGTGTGTGTGTGTGTGTGTTGCCTATTTGTTTCTTATGTCACTGTAACATATTGAACTTTCCTGTTTTTTATGTGCCTCCTTGTCTTTTATGTTTCTTCTTTTTCGTTATTACTGGTCAGTAGCCATTGTTTTTATGGTTTCCACATTTAAGGTCAGTCTTGGTTGTTTACCATTTAAAAAAAGAGGGGCTGGGGGAAGGGTCTAACATCATCATAATAGCTCTGCAGAATGTGGTACATTGTGGATCCAAAGCTCTGGGGGTTCAATACCATCCATTCCTTGGATCTTCATTAATCGTGTGTCAATTTTTGGCAAATTTGTTAATGTAGAAACTCCAGAATGAGATTTTCACTCTGCAGCGGAGTGTGCGCTGATATGAAACTTCCTGGCAGATTAAAACTGTGTGCCCGACCGAGACTCGAACTCGGGACCTTTGCTTTACGCGGGCAAGGTAAATGTCCTGAGTTCGAGTCTCGGTGGGGCACACAGTTTTAATCTGCCAGGAAGTTTCAATGTAGAAACTGCGAAGTTGCACAATAATTTCAGAGTCCACGTTAAAATGTTCATTCCTCTACATCTTTCTGGGACGCAAGTTCAGAGATTGAACAAAGACAGTGGAATTCCACATCCAGTAACACTGTTCCTAGTAAAGCACTCTGATGTTGAAACCAACTTTCAGGTTGATGATGGCTTTACCATTTTTACTTTGAGACCATTATGAGTATTTTATCATCTTTATGTACGTGACACATAGTCAGTTGCTTGCAGACCATGTTTTTGCTGTTCAGTAATTAAATATTGATGGGGAAATTATTTCTAGGGATTCTGTATTTTAACAACATGTTCAACATTTTTTATAGCACAAAGAATTCATGATTTAGCTATGGATTCATTGTAGTGTTTTGTATGGGAGCTTTGAAGATACAGGCTAAATTTCCATGTGTAATTACTATATTACTTGTAAATCTATAATAGACTTCAGTTTGGCATGTGTGTATGTAATCTTCATGTAGGCCTACATAACACTGGTATCTGTAAGCTGTACTTTCCTTTCCGTTACTTTTCTTTTAGTCTGTTGTCTCCTCAGTGTGTGATAACTGCTGCTATTGATAATCTCTACAGTTGCTAAAAAGTTCTTTGACTTGGTTTAACCACTGTAAAATTTTCAGATTTCACCAGAAAGTGGTTTCGGTGTAAAACCACTTAGGGAGTAAAATAAAGAACTTAAGAGTAACTGAATATTCATTAATTCAGTACACAGTTGTGGAGCAGCAGACCTCTTCAAACATAGAGAAACTATTAATTGACAGTATGCTGTAGGCTACGTATCTCGTGCATAGATCATTCTTGGTGTAACTTTTGCATACTGAAACTACTTTGTTACCACTTACATATTTTCCTTGTTCAGTTTAAGTGGCATTCACATTTCTCATTTGTTATGATTTTATACAGTTTTCTTTGTACGTATATCAATATCAATTTCATGCAGGTTTTCACTGTAATAAAACTGACAACTCTTGTAATGTTCAGAAAATTTTATTTTGAGGCGTTTGTGATTATTTGAAAACTGCATTCTGTTTTTTAATCAGCCTGGAATTCTGAGATTTTCTTTTTCAAAACCATGAAACTTCATTTGTGTTTGTTTCAAGAAGTAAGAGTAGAGGGAAAGAAACATGTAGTGCATGTTACTTACTTGAAAGAGTGAGTAACATGTTCTTTCTTTATATGATTAAAAATTATAAAGAAAAATATGTTTAGTTCAGAACATACATTAGCACTGAGTAACTGCTATTCCCTTTAAAATCTTTCTTTTCTTTGTTCGTTCAAGAACATTGTGTACCATATAAACGTTTGTACACTATGATATGTGATGCATCTTGCTTATGTAATAATGGTCTTCTGACCTCTGTATTTTGCATTAATTTCCTCTCCTTTTTTTCATAGCCTTCGGTTATTCAGAAAGAGGGTATCCACAGCACGTAGTCAGTACTCGTTAAGGTGTAACTTCGTAAAATATACATCCTTCTTAGTCTACCTCTAAATGCTTCCACATGAAGACACTTATTTGCATCTTTTACAGAGTAGCAGCTGTCAGATTGCTGGATTCATGATAAAACTATGTAAGCTAAAGTGTGAAAAATTTATATTAGTGATTTAGATGTCTCTGGCTGCAGCGCGCACGGACAACAGTGATAACTGCTAAACTTGACTGCAAAGTCCACATGAGTGGGCGGAGCTTTACTGCTTGCTTCATAGTATGCATGTGGTTTTTCTGACTTTGGCGTGAAGTTTCCTTTTACGAGCTACAGTCAGCACAAGCCCACCAATCTCTCAAGCGTAATTGGTCTGACTTGAAGCCATAAAATATTGATGAGTAAAAATAATACTATTGCTTTAAGCAGGTATATTCATGTTGTTGGGTACTTAGATTTGTTAAAAGACTTTCCCTTTTTTTTGGTATGTCTCTTAGTGTGACTTTTCTAAAAAAAAAAAAAGTTTCCTCGCTTTCAATTTCTGTTGAAATAGAACAATTTTCATTTGTGTAACTTTTGTATGGAAAGATTTAACGCACATTCAAATATAGCCTAATGTTCAGTGTTGAGCATCCAGTCCCCCCCACCCCACCCTCAATAAAAAGAAAATCATTCAATCTTTATTTTTGTGACAGGTTGGTCTGTAATGCAGCCCGAGGTCTGGGTTAAGTTGAGAGTTGACATTCGGTTGCGAGTTGGTGAATCCAACAAATGTAAAAGCAGAAAATCTGGTTGAAGTAACAAATTGACCAGTAGCAAAGGCTAATGCTTATGTCCGTGCCAGACTGCAAAATGTAAGGGGGGGGGGGGTTCCAATATGTAACTTTTACCCAGGTACTCGAGCAATTCGCTCACCTTATTCCTTATATATATAAAGCAAATATGTTACATAATATAAAAATGGGACAATGCTTCAAAAATACAGTTTCCTTTTGAATTAATTAAAATTGAGACGGACGTCGCCTGTCTTACTTGGCTAGTTTGGTATTTTACTAAATGTGGAAGAAGACTTTGTAGGCCTGGGTCATACACATCATTCCATGGAAATCAAATTGTCTGAATTGTGTGTTTGCCTCCACTGTCAGTAAACAAGAATACATAGAGCACCTGTTAGAGAAAGACAAAAGGACAGTATGAAATGGAAAAGTAACTTTAAAATGATTTGTCTTTTGGTTACTGGCCAGCCCTGAATTTTCATTTGCCACAGTATGTTACACATGCAATTCATGTATCTGCATGGTTTCACCAGAGTACTAACAGAAACATTGTTGTCCCAAGAGAAAATACACCTTTTTAAAAGTATAGAAAAGTTTTACACAGACAGTTGACTGTAGCTTGAATGTATTTGAAATGAACAAAACTTGTTATTTGGTTGTTTGGGGGAAGAGACCAAACAGCGAGGTTATCGGTCTCGTAGGATTGAGGAAGGAAGTCGGCCGTGCCCTTCCAAAGAACCATCCCGGCATTTGCCTGGAGCAATTTAGGGAAATCACGGAAAACCTAAATCAGGATGGCCGGACGCGGGATTGAACCGTCGTCCTTCCGAATCGTTTTATTATCTACCAGTTTTGCTCATTCTTCAGGCATATTTCATCATTAGACTAAATGACGATATAGGAAATTCCACGGTTACAAAAACATAATTACAATGTTTTTTATTATCATAGAAATTTTCTATGTAAACAGTTTGTGCAGTAATGAAGTACGCCTGCCAAATTATGTTTTATGACTGTGAATAGTGGCTCATGGGGATTCTTATTTAAACAGTAGCTTTTGGTGGTTCATAATCGCGTGTTTCAAGAATAGGAATCTGTTAGTTGAAAACAGTTTTTATTGACACAGAGTGCTATTTGGAAATGCAGAAAGAATATGTGTGTGAAGTTAAATGTTCTTATAGTGATCAGATGTTGTACTAAAAATATGGCATGAATGAAGATGAGAAAGAAGTTCTGAGAGCAGGAGCACTACAGATGAATTGGCTGATAGTACTCAATGCAGGAGAATACATACAGCACACAGCAGTTTAATTCTTCCTATCTATGTGCCAAATTGTTCTCAGATATTTATGGCACTTTCCAGAAATAAATAAATAAATTCTGTCCTCTTAGTTTTTTATGTAAAAGTCTGTGATTCTTCTTTATTCGTGTGACTGAGTCCTCATATTCTTCGTCACCTCTTCTGCTCCTGCTGCTTCAATGAGGGAACTTGTAATTAGTTCCCTGTGCATTAAATTAGACACTCCACTGTATTATTTGCTAAAGTAAGAAATAAAGTTCAGCGAAATGTAGGGTTGAAGTTTTATATTTGTTGAGAAATCGCAACTAATTTGCAGTAAAGGCAAAAATGCACCACTCTCTTCACAAGCATATATTTTATTGCTTTTTGTCTGTGCTGTACAGCAATCCACTTTCGTTGCTCGCTGTTGCCTGTATCTCACTGAGGCACATTACTGCATGCTGCAGTTTAACAAGAAAGAATGTTTCCTTTATTTTATAATGACTTAATTTTGTGACACATGTTTTATCAATATGGTATTGTGAATTAACATTTTTTGCTATTCACAATATTAACAGTAGCAGTTTTGCAGTATTGCTGCTTTCTCAATAGAATCTAGATAACTTTTGTAGGATCAAAAGAGAAAATAGCATCAAATTAGGTTATAGACTGTAAGGCATATAAATTAAGGATATTATGACTCAAGATTTGTTAGTTCATTTGCATGTGTTTTCATATGTGGAGGCATTTACTCACAATTTTAATGTGGATTTTATTGATTTATCTTAATTCTGCTCATGTAAAACATCCCACTTTAATGTGCATGCAAAATAGTGCATGGGTAGTTAATTAAACCCTATATTCTACTGTTGTTGTTACTAGATGTAGTTGATTGATATTAGGAAAGACCAGCAGATAACATTCTCCTTTGCACAGATTGACAGAATAAGAATTTAATCACTGTGATTATCTGTTGCATTTTGCAACAGGGCAGTTCTTAAGCTGACAGATCTGATGGTATGAAGAAAATACATTTTTGCGTATACTTCGTGAATGTTTTTTTATTGGAGAGCCACTTACTTGCTCTGTTTACAGTATTGAGCTTAGTGGAGTTCGTTGTTGTCAAACATTTCTATGTCATGTGTACAACAGGTGTGATGATGAGTCAGCAATTGCAAGTTCTGCTGCCTGTGAAGTATGAAACATAATACAGTTTCTGCCAGCAGTTAATGCTAGTCATTGTTGCTTGTTTCAGTTCGCTGATATGATGTGTTTTGTTCAAAAATGAGTGGCTGTGTGTTAGAAAAATTCTGCAGGCCACTTGTAATGTTTCTGCATACAGTCCAGACCTAGCATCATCAATGTTGCCATAAAATAGATTGTTATATAGCTCATATTTTCAGAATGTGCTGAATCAGGACGTGGCAGTCATAAACAGTGGATGTGTCTTTGACAGAAGCCTAGCCTAACCAGCCTGATCAACATTTTGTCATTGAACAAACTACACGAAAATTTCATTACTGGCAAAACATTACTTACTCAAAAGGTGTCAAAATGTAGTTACTTTTTCTGTTCAGATTCTTTTGATACTTGTTAAACTGTCATTAATATAACAGAACAGAAAAGTGTCAGATTAGTTTAAAAATTTAATATTCCATTAGCTCTGAAAGTTCAATTAATTCATTATATTAGTTTTCAGGCACCAATCTAACTTAACTCAAGACAGTATACAGTTTCTGTGGAAAGTGTTAAGTTGCACTGAGCTTCAGATCCCACATCAAACCATAATTCCACAATAATTTACAGGAGGAGGAAAAAAGTTTTCACGGTGTATCTTTCAAATTATTTAGTCTACATCCTGTGAAAACTTGCTTTCCTCAAGTGAGGAATTTGTTGTGTAAAAAGCAGAAATTTTTCGTATCAGCATTTTTGCTCCAAAGGATGCCCTGTATTTAGAAGGGCATATTTACTGTGGTTAGAATTGCAGTTGCTCATCAGTCAATCGTTGTGATCACAATAAACTGATGTGTGTGGTACACATGCACCTAACTTTTATATTGTGTGGCACTTTCTTGATATTTAATGTCTTCTTAGATGCACTGTACCATACACATTCTAATTATCTATTTGAAATGACTGGTGCCGTAGTTTCGAAACTTGCGTAATCGAGTGAATATCCTCGGTAGGCTATGACAGACAGGTCATGTGATGTGATCTTAACAGAAACATTGTTCTTTGCATTCCCATCATGTATTTAAAGGAACTTAATGATTGTCTCACAACCATATGGGCTTTACATGTAGTAGTTCTGCCTAATCAGTTGTATGTTGCAGTCAGTCAAATTTTGAAAGCAACTTCAGTTGATCATTGGGCTACTGATGGAGGATACCAGAGACTTAATTCCTTATATTGCAGCCCAAAATACATAAGGCAGACAAAGTCCAAAGTTGTGTATTTAGTATTGTTAGAGATGAAATGGCTTACCTGTTTGGCAACTGCTGTCATGCCCATTTCAGATCACTTTATTTTGCCGTAAGGAAACTGTTCTACAGGCATTGGATGAAAAATAGGTACTGAGTATGGTGTGAGCTGACTTGGCAGTTGTGTCGCAGCTTAACACAAACCAGGCTGCTTACTGCCACTAACAAAGTAATGTTTGCAAACAAAGACAGCTGTCAAGTCAGTAGCAGAAAACGCAATAGAGTGAACGTCATGACTTCAGGTAACCTGAGTGCAAACCGGTACGAATAAACAAAGATAAATTGCTGTAATTAGCAGCAGTCAGTGGTGCAGAGTTGGAATTCAACTGTCTCAATGCTACATGCTTCCTATGACTACTGGAGTCAAAGTGGCCCTTTGGACCATACAAATGTTATGATAACCATTCCCTGAATCTGTCACATACGGATAGAGTTAGAGTTTATTAAATGGACTGTCAATGAGAAAGTAAGCCCTGACTTTCCTTACTGTTGCATTGGCACAATCAGTGTTCTATTTATACAATTGGATTATTTTGAAAAGGGGCTGTCTTTTTAATGGGTATACATTGTATGGAGTATTGGAAATCAGGAAATGATAGTGCAGTGTTCTCCAAGCTGAAAAGTACCCTGTAAGATTTAAAAGGTGGATTATTGGATTTAGATGTTGAGTACGTATAGATTTTGATGATATTCCGTTACAAAATGAGTTTCTCTTTTTGGGAAAAAAATATTTAGTCTTGGCTATAACAATTTGACATCATTGTATTTATTAAGCTAAGCAGCATAGGTTTATATTCATCACAGTGCAGGAAATTGAGGAACGATTAGTGAGATCTGAAAATACAATGATCAGTTGTTCATCAGGCATATCGAATGTCTCTGCTGTGTTAATTGAATCAGCTATGTAGAGTGAACAGTAATGTGAAACATCAGGAAAATCTGGTCAGAAATTCTGAATGACAAAGTTAATGAATATGTAACCACTGAAAAGGTTTGAGTCGTGCTCTTATGTAAGTTTTCATTTGTTACAACATATAAATTCCCTTCTTTGATAAGACAGGAATTTTCAAGGCTTAAATATCAACTTAGGCAATGAATTAATCATCTGTGGCTGGATAGCGAAGCCATTAAGAGCTTTTCCAGCAGAAGGCAGGTTTCAGCTTTGAATTTGGGCTCAACACGCTGTTGTCATCCCTCAGGAAGTTCCATGTCAGTTTACTTTGATAGATAGAGATGTGTACATGTTTGGTGCATACAGGCGGTATTGATTAAGCATTGAAAGCTATCCTTTGTATGTGCTTCTGCAGGGTTGACAGATTGTGGGTCAGTTCCTCTGCAGAGGTCCTGTTTAAAGCCATCTGTGCGATCCCCAAATCACTTCACATATTATCTAGTGTTTTCTTACGAAAGATCTTCGTTACTTCCTTGCTCAGGCATAGAAGTTGGACGAGTACCTATTTTCTGAGGACAGGACTTACAGATACCTTTTTTGCTTAGGGCACCTATAGGCAACAAATTTCTGCCTGCTGGATGGTACTGGAATCGTATATTGCATATGAAAGGGTTAAACTTGTAATAGTTCTGCTTAGTGGTAAAGTGGTGTTAGTAATTTGTTTCCTTCATACCTGGGACCACAGCCATCAAATACTGCTTAAATGAAGACGCGTCTCCAATGAGGCTGTAAACTCATGTAGTATGCCTACTTTTGTTATTGGCTAATTTCAACCTTTTGGCCATCATCATGTATTTGCTGGTCATACAATTACTGTTTGTAGACTAAACGTGGAAAAACAAAATAACAAAGAAGGGGCAAAATACGGAAACACCGCGAGAAACCCTCCACCCTCAGTACCATAATGATTCCTCGATGCTTCAGGATGGGTCCTATCTACCAACCTTTATATATAACGTTCTATGTTGTGGTATAAATTCCTTTTCTCCTCAGTACCTCCTCTTAACTTACCCGATGTACATATGTAATTTGCTTTCTTTCATAGAACCACAATTCGTCCATGTTTTACTTCCGTACATGGCCACACTCCAGACAAAGGCCTTCAGAAAAAACTTCTTAACACCCAAGTTTATATTCGATGTTAACAAATTTCTAATTTTTATAAATTCTTTTCTTTCTGTTGTCTGTTCGCATTTTATGTCACCGAGTGAGGTGGTGCAGTGGTTAGCACACTGGACTCGCATTCGGGAAGACGACGGTTCAAACCCGCGTCCGGCCAACCTGGTACAGGTTTTCCGTGATTTCCCTAAATCGCGTCAGGCAAATACCAGGGTGATTCCTTTGAAAGGGCACGGCCGACTTCCTTCCCCATCCGGCCCTAATCCGTGCTTGCGCTCCGTCTCTAATTAGTTCGTTGTCGATGGGACGTTAAACACCACTTTCCTCCTCCATTTTACATCCTCCCGCAAATAGAAAACTTATTTACTACTTGAAGTGTCCCATTTCCTAATCTAATTCTCGCGACACAGCCACATTCAATTGGACTTCATTTCATTACCCTCCTTATGCTTTTGTTGTTCATCTTGTAACCACCTTACAATACGCTATCCATTCCGTACAACTGCACTCCGAAGTCTTTTCCGTCTCTGACAGATTCGCAATATATAAAACGAAGCTCAATCTTTTGCCCTGCTGGCTCAATGTACGAGGTTGAAATGTCCGCTCCGATTGTGATATTTTCCAAAAAATTTTATCGTAATGCCGAGATCGCTATTTCAGGAGCACAGAAAAATTCTTCCTTCATCTGAGATAACACTCCGCCGCTAATAACCTAGATCGCGATGACATTCAGATTTTTAAATAGCCTACTAAATTAATTTTCTTGTGGATTGAGATCGTCGGAAAAAGTTCCCAGATTCAACGCTTTTGTTCTGATTCTGCCACACGATCGATTTCCATCTCGCAGAGATAACGAGGTGAATATGGACGAAGTGATATATTAGAACTTTACCAGAGATCTTGTGCCTGTTCGTCTCCGGTGATCATCTGATGTAATGCCCCAATGACCGCATGAACCACGTGCCTACGAACAGATAGGCTGGTGTTTGGATACATATAACGATATCTGATGTGTTTTCTATATACTTGAGCAGCGACAAAACACCTTAGACAATAAGTTGCTATGAAAAATGAGGGTACCTAATGGGTCCGAAGAGAAATATTAATTTTGTTATAGACAATGGAATAAAGAAGTGAACGGGTATTAGCAAATATAGGGCTTCGACAAGGCGTAGCTTATCACCCAATCTTTCTGATGAACAGGTCCAGAATTAAGTTCTCAAACAGTCCATGGAAAGATTTTTTTAATGTGCGGACGATCAAATAATTAGTCAAGTAAGTAAGACGTTACAAAAATCCATGAGTCTTTTAAATTTTTGTATAAAAATTTTAAAGCCCCGTTTAATAAAACGAAAATTATGGCTTTTGGAGGAAAAGCCGGATCAAAAATTGTTGAAAAACAATACTGTAGGAAAAAATACGTTAAACATGTTTGTAGTAAAAGTTTTTATTATGACAAAGACATGAAGCAAAAAGTCAGCAAATTTCAAGCCGTATGTGGGGAAAGTCCAAAGACCTTTAAAACAAAAATGAAATGTTATGAAGTAGGGGCCTTCCCACGTTGTTTCATGGCCGTGAAACCTGGGTGCTGAATCAAAAGCAACAGAGGAAAATGCGATCAGCAGAAATGATCGGGAATGTTAAAGAACGTACGAGGATGGAGAGGATACAATACGAAGGTTCTAGGATAGAATTAAATATAGAATCAGCACATAATAAAATATTAAATAATAGCTGCAATTGATCTAATCACTTCCAAGGAATGGAAAACACCAGACTTCACAAATCAGCATTGGATTACACGCCGAAGGGACAAAGAGACAGAGGATGGCCTAGAGCACGCTGGAGAGAATTGTGAAACTGGAACGGCCAGAGTGCATAATCCATGAAGCGAAGAAGCGGAAAACCTGCAAAATACTCGATCAAAACGACATTTGGAATTCTTCGAGACCCTTCTGAAACGGGAATCAGGAAAAGGTCTGAGTGCGTGGGAGGCAGGAGAGTGGGTGGGAAGAACTGTTTATCCTCTTGAAATATGTTATGTTTTGTACTTAAAACTGTCCGCCGTTTTTCAGAGGGTGTCGAACAATTTCGTGATAAAAACCTTAACTTTTCGACAATTTCCATGCACATCCTACAAAACAGCACCCATAACCTTAACATGTTTCGTGTGTTGGTGTCAATCGGCAGCAAATATTCCAGCCAGAGTTCATCCGCGGTTGTTATTTCGACATCGGAAAGTCGTCTAATAGTTAGCAAATTTACGGACGTTACATTCGTATCACGGCGTGCATTTCGTGGGCCCTATCTGATGAGATGCGTACATTGTCAAGTTACGAGCAGAATATCAATCAGCAATCTTCCATATCACGCTGTCAAGATATATCAGTTGGATCATCATCGTAGTTACGTTGCATAGGTCATATTTTTAACAACTGACTGCGTTCTGCATCTTGTCCGTAGGATCGCAAATAACATAAACCTTCTCTGGGAAAAAGGCCATTTACAAAACCAGATTTTCTGTTTAATCTTAATTTACAACTGAAGTTGATAAATATAAACCACATTCATACTATCTTCTCCTAAATTCATTTATTGGGTGGACCAAGTGTTCTGTGTGATCGTAGCACCATATCGAATACATGTATCCTGAAATAAGAACTTTTTTGCTGTTAGTAGTCTCATTGTACATCTCCAAATTGGGTTTGATTGTTTAGTCAGTCACTGCACAGAACTGCGCTCGAGGCCATAAAATTAAAACATCAGGAAGGCCGGATGTAACAAACGTCAAATAAGGAAGATTTTTATGTAATAATATAGAGTGCATTATGGAGACTGTTGGCTATGATTCCACTGCAAATGAGTGGCGCTTGTTTACAGATTCTAAGAAAGTTAGAAGTAGTTCTTCTCCGCAATTGGATTGAATTCCTTTCGCTTCTGATTGCCCATGAAATCAATCCAGTGGAGACATGTATGAACGTTATACTCTTTTCTCAGTTGTGCAGCATGAGAAACGCAAATGGCATATATGTGGAGCTTTCAAAATGACAGTAATATTTCTGGCATGCAGCTCGGATACACAAAATACTGCTGATTTCCATGCGAATTGGACTCCAATTATGGAAAAAATGACCTGCGCAAAATGAACTACTGCCTGGATAGAACCCAATGTTGATACCAAAACTGCTACACATTAAACTGAGTCCTGTCAAAAACTTTGTGAAAATCATGCACAGAACTTCACGTGGATTCAAGTCGTTGCTAGAGAAGTCTCAGAGGATCAGTGAAGCAAAAATAAAGGAAGAAACATTTGTAGAACGGCAAATTAGGTAATTAAACTATGACAAGCATTTCCTTTGTCACACCTTTTTTCATTCCTGGAACAACTTAGTACTTAGTTTAACTTTGTTTGAAAATTGTACTGTCGGGGGAAGAAAACTAGGACCCAGTTGTGGTTAAAGACCTCTGGACTGTAATGTTCAAGTCGCGTGACACATAAGACGACTATGGTTGACTCAAATGTTTCATAATTCCGTAGATGTTAGTTGTCCGTGATACTATTCCGCAGTTTGTTACGTAATCTTAACTATTACAAGAGTAAATGGAACGCTGGTCCTCCACCATCCCTCCTCTCTTCCTACCTCTTGTGCCTCTCTTTCTTCGTTTCACCCCCGCCCCCCCCCCCCCTCTCGTAATACCTACAAGTAATAACATCTTCTTTCAAGTGTGTGGCTTGCTTATTCCTGAGGTGAATACTGAATGTTGTAGGGCATTTTGGGTATTTTATTCATATTTATATTCAATTTTCCATAGCATACACAAATTTCATTTCGGAAACATCACGTTTATTTCGTTTGGTTCTTTTTTTTCCCTCTACGTGCGTGCTGTAGCTATACAATTGGTACTTGAATAAGAAGGAATCGGTTGATAGGACCCATTCTGGAACATCAAGGAAACACAAAGTTGGTATTTGAGGGAAGTGTAGAGGGAGACCAGGAAATGAATACAATAAGAAGTTTCAAACAGGTGTACTTTCCAGAAGTTTTTCGGAGCTAAGAGGCTTGCACAGGGTAGGATAACGTGGAGAGCAGCACCACCCAATCTTCAAACTGAAGACAACAACAACATTTCAGTAGCAACAGTGTGTTTTGAAAAATGTTTAAGATTGTTTCCGAGTCTGTGCAGAATTGTGTTGGGTGTTTTGACACTGACGACACTAGTTCCAAAGCTTCTTTGCTGGAATAATGTGTCTTCCGGGACTTGAGGACTTGATGAGTTTCGTAATATTGATGACACCGCTGCGACTGAACGTCTATTATTAATGTTAAAGTTTTCAATTGAGCTGTAAATGCAAGCCGCCACTCCTTAGTAACAAATAGTAGCCATGAGAAAGTAGGCAAAGTGTCACGAGCGGTTGGTATCCGTCAAAAGTAACCTTTTACTGTTGAAAAGAATTTTTCCATTCCATCCCAGACGGCCCTAAAATTTTTCTTCAGTTCGCAGTAAACAAACGCCTTGAATTTCAGATAAAGAGGCAATTATCAGAGATTTCACTCCGCTTCGAAAGTGAACTCAGCTTTTATTGAATGCTAGCCGCCCAAGCACAGCTCACGGCGCTGGGTTAGCATATTTGTACCTTGGCTTGTTTGCACCTTACGCAGCGTTGGGAAGTGCGTTCGAAGTGATATATGAGCGTTGTATTGCGTAAATACTTTTCGTCGTAATCGCGGACTGCAGTTCCGGGAAAACGTGGAATAACTTCTTTAGGAAATGCCTGAGCTAACCACGCCCTCCTACTGCCGTGTGCGTCGTCTCCCCCCCCCCCCCCCCTCCACCCACTCATTACTCCTACTTCCCCATTTTCTCGTGAACTCCGAAATGTCATTTTCATCATCATTGACTCACAACTCGCCGACGTGACCTCACCTAAAAAGGACTTGCAGTACGGCGGCCGAACTCCTCGAAATGGGGCCGCCCGGCCAACAATGCCATACGATCATTCCATTTTTTTGTATAAATATGTGAAAAAGAAATAGTACTCCGCAGGGGCAGGCTACAGTCCCTGGACATAACACAAAAGTTACGAAGTAAACGGCAAGAGGCGATTATGAAAAAACGTGCTCCTGTTCGGTCGTCAGCGTGTGCTTCAAAAGCCTTCTTACGAAGCACCGTTAATCTCCGCAAGCTGGAATCATTTCTGAACCCCTCTATGGTGTTCGATCATGATCCTACTTGGAATTATTCGATAGTTCTGAAATTTCGCCCGGTGCGCGACTTACCATATACGAGGTCTGTTCAAAAAATTCCGGAACATTCGTAATTTCGCGCCAGCGGCGTGTTGGACTGAAATGAAATTGGCATCCCTGCACACGCTTGTTTAATATGTAACTGCCGGAAGTTCCGTTTTTGTATATCTGTTATTGTTGTACTTCTGTTAGTGTTCTATGCTCTATTGAGTAGAACGTTCGACAAGGCAGAGTTAGAGGAACAACGCGTCTGCATTAAATTTTACGTGAAACTCAAAAAAAAAAAAAAAAAAAAAAAACCTTTGCAAACACACACCAGATGATGGAGGAAGCCTACAGTGATGAGTGGTTAAGCCGTACTCAGTGTTAGGATTGATTCATACGGTTTAAAAATGGCCGGACGGGAGTTAAAGATGACCCTCGTTCAGGACGCCCTTCGACGTCTACCGAGGACGCTCATGACAGGAACGTCAACGAAATTGTGCGTGCCAATCGAAGATTGATTATCCGAGAGAGTGCAGAAGAATGTAACATTTCAGTTAGATCGTATCGTGAAACACTGACACAGCATCTTCGAATACGTCGTGTTGCCGCCAGGTTCGTTCCACGGTTCACGAGTCAAGACCAGAAAGACCTTAACCTCGCAATCTGTAAAGAGCTTTTGGATCGCGCAAATGAAACATGTTCCTTAGAAGAATCATAACTGGTGATGAGACCTGGGTGTGCGGTTATGATATTGAGACCAAGGTTCAGTCTTGACAGGGGGTCGGAAAAGATTCTCAAAGACCAAAAAAGGGTCGTCAAATATCATAGCCATGCAGGTAGTTTTCTTTGACTTGTGAAGGATTAGTTCGTAAAGAATTAGCGACACAGAGACAAACTGTTACCCGATGGTACTATCGGGACGTTTTGCGATGCGTGCGATAAAATTGAAAAGGATCATCATCATTTAAGACTGATTATGCCTTTCAGCGTTCA
Source organism: Schistocerca cancellata (assembly GCF_023864275.1). Lineage (NCBI taxonomy): Eukaryota > Metazoa > Arthropoda > Insecta > Orthoptera > Acrididae > Schistocerca > Schistocerca cancellata. The sequence continues at coordinate 633,386,511 of NC_064630.1, forward strand.
GTCTGGAGCATAGCCCCCCTTATACAGTTCCTCCATGATCCCCTATTCAGTGCTAACATTGGTGCCTCTTCTGATGTTAAACCTATTACTTCAAAATCATTCTTAACCGAATCCAGGTACCTTCTCCTCGGTCTGCCTGACTCCTCCTACCCTCTACTGCTGAATCCATGAGTCTCTTGGGTAACCTTGCTTCTCCCATGCGTGTAACATGACCCCACCATCTAAGCCTGTTCGCCCTGACTGCTACATCTATAGAGTTCATTCCCAGTTTTTCTTTGATTTCCTCATTGTGGACACCCTCCTGCCATTGTTCCCATCTACTAGTACCTGCAATCATCCTAGCTACTTTCATATCCGTAACCTCAACCTTGTTGATAAGGTAACCTGAATCCACCCAGCTTTCGCTCCCATACAACAAAGTTGGTCGAAAGATTGAACGGTGCACAGATAACTTAGTCTTGGTACTGACTTCCTTCTTGCAGAAGATAGTAGATCGTAGCTGAGCGCTCACTGCATTAGCTTTGCTACACCTCGCTTCCAGTTCTTTCACTATGTTGCCATCCTGTGAGAATATGCATCCGAAGTACTTGAAACCGTCCACCTGTTCTAACTTTGTTCCTCCTATTTGGCACTCAATCCGTTTGTATTTCTTTCCCACTGACATTACTTTCGTTTTGGAGATGCTAATCTTCATACCATAGTCCTTACATTTCTGATCTAGCTCTGAAATATTACTTTGCAAATTTCAATCGAATCTGCCATCACAACTAAGTCATCCGCATATGCAAGACTGCTTATTTTGTGTTCACGTATCTTAATCTCACCCAGCCAGTCTATTGTTTTCAACATATGATCCATAAATAATATGAACAACAGTGGAGACAAGTTGCAGCCTTGTCTTACCCCTGAAACTACTCTGAACTTCAACTCAATTTACCGTCAACTCTAACTGCTGCCTGACTATCCATGTAAAGACCTTTAATTGCTTGCAAAAGTTTGCCTCCTATTCCATAATCTTGTAGAACAGACAATAACTTCCTCCTAGGGACCCGGTCATATGCCTTTTCTAGATCTATAAAGCATAGATACAATTCCCTGTTCCACTCATAACACTTCTCCATTATTTGCCGTAAGCTAAAGATCTGGTCCTGACAACCTCTAAGAGGCCTAAACCCACACTGATTTTCATCCAATTGGTCCTCAACTAATACTCGCACTTTCCTTTCAACAATACCTGCGAAGATTTTACCCACAACGCTGATTAGAGATACCTCTGTGGTTGTTACAATCTTTTCTGTTTCCATGTTTAAAGATTGGTGTGATTACTACTTTTGTCCAGTCTGATGGAACCTGTCCCGACTTCCAGGCCATTTCAATTATCCTGTGTAGCCATTTAAGACCTGACATTCCACTGTATTTGATGAGTTCCGACTTAATTTCATCCACCCCAGCCGCTTTATTGCACTGCAATCTGTTGACCATTTTTTCCACTTCCTCAAATGTGATCCTGTTTCCATCGTGATTCCTATCCCATTCTACCTCGAAATCTGAAACATTACTGATCGCATTTTCACCTACATTGAGCAACTCTTCAAAATATTCCCTCCATCTGCCCAAGGCATCCACAGGATTCACCAGCAGTTTTCCTGACCTGTCCAAAATACTTGTCATTTCCTTCTTACCTCCCTTTCGAAGACTGCTAATTACACTCCAGAATGGTTTTCCAGCAGCTTGACCCATAGTCTCCAACCTGTTTCCAAAGTATTCCCACGATTTCTTCTTGGATGCTGCAATTATCTGTTTGGCTTTGTTTCTTTCTTCAACATAACTTTCTCTGTCTACCTGGGTTCTGGTATGTAGCCATTTTTGATATGCCTTCTTTTTCCTTTTACAGGCTGCCTTGACTGTATCATTCCACCAAGCTGTTTGCTTCATCCTACTTTTACACACTACTGTTCCAAGACATTCTTTAGCCACTTCTAGTACTGTGTCCCTGTACCTTGTCCATTCCTTTTCCAATGACTGTAATTGATTACATTCAACTAACTGGTACCTTTCTGAGATCGCTGTTATGTACTTGTGCCTGATTTCCTTATCCTGAAGTTTCTCCACTCTTTCCTCCTACATATGGACCTGACCTCCTGCACTTTCGGCCTCACAATCCCAATTTCACTGCAGATTAAATAATGATCAGTGTCATCAAAGAATCCCCTGAATACACGTGTGTCCCTCACAGCCTTCCTGAATTCCTGATCTGTTATTATATAGTCAGTAACAGATCTGGTTCCCCTGCCTTCCCAAGTATACCGGTGAATGTTCTTATGTTTAAAAAAGGAGTTTGTGATTACTAAGCCCATACTGGCACAGAAATCCAAGAATTTGTTTCCCGTTCCTGTTGGCCTCCATATCCTCTCCAAATTTACCCATAACCTTTTCATACCCTTCTGTTCGATTTCCAATCCTGGCGTTAAAATCACCCATGAGCAGAACACTGTCCTTGTCCTATACTCTAACAACTACATCACTGAGTGCCTCATAAAAACTATCCATCTTATCTTGATCTGTCCCTTCACAATGCGAATATACTGACACAATCCTAATTTTCTTGCTAGACATTGTCAAATCTATCCACATCAGTCGTTCGTTTACATACCTTACTGCAACTACGCTGGGTTCCATTTCTTTCCTGATGTAAAGCCCTACACCCCATTGTGCTATACCTGCTTTGACTCCTGACATGTAGACCTTGTATTCTCCCACTTCCTCTTCTTTCTCACCCCTTACCCGAATGTCACTAACAGCTAAAACGTCGAGCCCCATCTTACTTGCAGCCTCTGCCAGCTCTACCTTCTTCCCAGAGTAGCCCCCATTGATATTAATATAATTTGCCAAGTCGTATCTTAGGAGTCCCTGGTTTGTCAGTTAGAGGTGGGACTCCGTCACCTCCAAAGGTCCGAGGCATTTTGCTCTGATTGTTGCCAGCATCATATTTAAAGTACCAGGGAAGCAGGTTGCTAGCCTTACTTGCCCCGAGTCCCATTGGGTTTTACCCCTAACGGCTGAGGGACTAACCGGTGGATTTGGTAGCCTTTGCCGTATGAGCACAAAGGTGACCACGACTCAGAATATGTCCGAGATGTCCAGCCTTATTCCGAAGTAACTGGTATCCCGACTGTCGGGACCACTTACTTGGCCACTCATACGTTGCCCGTGGTTCATGAACTAGGACATGACTACAGTAACCCGCACCATGAACCACGATTGAAAAGGAAATAGCCTAAAATGTGGAGAGACAATTCATGGCTCTTCCATCACGATTAACGCACCAACACATTCATCCTTAGTGGTGCGTGACTGTTGCACAAAAACGGAATCAGTGTGCTGCCTCGTCCTCCGTACTATCCAAACCTGGCCGCTGCGGACTTTAATTTTATTTCCAAAGCTGAAAATCCCGTTGAAAAGGCTTCAGATTTGCAACGATAGATGAGATAAAAGAAAATTCGCGTACGGCGCTTCGCGCGATCCGGCAAGGGGCTTACCAAGACTGCTTCCGGAAGGGAAACGGCATTGGGAGCGGTGTATCAGTTGTGGAGGAGAGTATTTCGGAGACAATGCACAATAAATAAAAGGTAAACGTAGAAACGTTTCGTGGACGAAGTCCCGGAATTTTTTGAACAGATCTCGTATATGTGATTGTGTGGTCCAGTGTAAGACATCAGACAGCAGGTCAACGAATGTAAAGCGGGCCGCTTAGATTCTTTTCGTCCGACATTAGAAATGTTAATGTGTAGCGACAGCTGGAATAGAAATACCGTTTCTTATTGCTCACTTTCTTTTATCTCATCTATCGTTGCAAATCTGAAGCCTTTTCAACGGGATTTTCAGCTTTGGAAATAAGCACAATACAGATGTGTTTCAGGAAGAACATTAGATCTACTTACAGTTTATTGTAAATGACACTAATGTTCACGGCGCTGTGGCTTTTGGGAATTATTCTGTTCGTAGTTCGTTTGTTGTTGTCCATATAAACAGTGAGATCGATCAACTGGATGACGGGAAGTATCCTGCTGCCTGCTCCACTCTGGGCAAAAACAGCATAGCGCCTTTCCAGAAACGTACGCAACGTCTGTTGTCAGCCACAGTGCCTGCCAAGACTCACTGCAACAACCGCCTACGCTCTAGTGCTGCTGCCAACAACTGTTTCCTTTCGGATGACGTTGCTGCTTTTATTCTAGTACTTAGTGACGTCACTCCCATGTCGTCAGACATGGCAGGTGTTGGTACTGCGAAGTGTTTAAAGGTTCAAATCAAGTATCAGGTAAATTATGTTGGTGGCTAATAATGCAGATAATTCAGTGCATCCAAATGACTTTAGGAATCCTTCACAAATTGCCCCTTCCGGCGGCTCTCAGACCCTCCATATGCACTCATCAAAAAAACTTTTGCATCACCTCGGTTCCGAGAGTTCCGGAACCTGTACAGAAAATTGGAATGGAGATCAACATAAACATCAGTTCCGCGCTTTTTATTGCTCATGAAAACCACACATTACATGTTGTATCGCCATACAACGGGACCTTCAGAGGTGGTGGTCCAGATTTCTGTACACACCGGTACCGCTAATACCCAGTAGCATGTTCTCTTGCATTGTGGAGGCGTTCAGCCTGACCGGCTTGCCTCCAAACACGTCTCCGACGATTGTCTGGTTGAAGGCATATTCGACACTCATGGGCGAAGAGAACGTGATGCCAATCCTGAGTGGTCCATTCTGGCATGTTGTTAGGCCCATCTGTACCGCGCTGCATGGTGTCGTGGTTGCAAAGATGGCCCTCGCCATGGAAGTCGGGAGTGAAGTTGCGCATCGTGCAGCCTATTTCTGCGCACAGTTTTAGTCGTCACACGGCGTCCTGTGCTGCACGAAAAGCGTTGTTCGACCTGGTGGCGTACTGTCAGGGTTCCTCAGAGCCGTAATCCGGAGGTAGCGATCATCCACTGCAGTAGTAGCCCTTGGGCGGCCTGAAGGAGTTAAGTCATCGACAGTTCCTGTCTTTCTGTATCTCGTCCATGTCCGAACATCACTACTTTGGTTCACACAGAGACGCCTGGACATTTCCCTTGTTGAGTGCCCTTCCTGGCATAAAGTAACAATGTGGACGCCACGGTTGACCATCAGGCAACACGAGCCGTGTACCTCCTTCCTGTTGGAATGACGAACTGATCGGCTGTCGGACCCCCTCCGTCTAATAGCGCTACCCATGCATGGTTATTTACATCTTTGGGCGGGTTTAGTGACATCTCTGAACAGTCAAAGGGATTGTGCCTGTGATACAGTATCCAGTCAAGTCTGGCTTCAGGAGTTCTGGGAACCGGGGTGATTTAATACTTCTTTCTATGTGTGTAAATAAAAATCTAAAGGTTCGTTTATTTAATATCTTAAATCCCCGAAAGTTCTTCACCTATTGCTCAAAATTGCATTAGAATACGCACGTTTTGTTATGTGCCTGCTGGAGCGCCATCTGTTGTTCGTGACAGCAACACACGCAGTCTCTATAGGCCGTGAATAAAAGAATTTGTCTTGGCTCATCATCGCCTATTTCAAACCTCTGATAATAGAAACTTTAAATTTTGCGGAGAATGTTGATCTTGTACTGTAGGCATCGATGAAGAAGGGATTTTTCGAAATTCCACCCTAAGGGGACAACATGGGGATGAAAGGTTTTTTTGAAAATACGTCGTCATTAAGGACGTTTTGTAGCAAGAATTACGAAAATTGCTATTTGGCTTCGAAAAAAAAGTGTTTCAGCGTTTTTGGAAATTAAAGCCATAAGGGATGAACATTTTTTATGCAAAGATTTGTTATATTAAAACATTTTTAAAGCTAAATGTATGAAAACTGATACTTCACATCTCGGTTAGAAGTAAAGAAATATATGTTTCTATGGAAATATCACCACAAGCACTAAAAAGGCAGCTACCAGAATCAATTTTGGTCACAAGTACGTTCGGAAACGACCATGCCTCTATGGCCTTAATTAGTGTGAAAAGTTTAGGACTTGCAACGTGTAAGCGTCATAAAAATTAAAGAAAAACAAAATCTGTGCAAACCTTACGGTCTACGCTAGCGAAGCAGCGGGCGCTAAGCTATTGCTCATGCGGGACAGCTGCGGTTTCGTTTCCTTCATCGCAGTCTGTTTTAACAGAAACAGGAAAGCTTTGTTTGTAAGCTTATCGGCCTATGGTTAGAATACTACCACGGAAACTGAATCATCTAAAACTATAGAATCCTACCTCTTCACAGAGTAAACCTATGCGAAAAATTGTCATCGAAGGTACTATCATCACAGATCGACAGCACGTGAGGTCTCTTATACCCCGTATTCCAGTGATCTCAACCGATTTACTCATTGATTTTCAGTGACTTGAGTTCGCTATCAGTGTTCCGTTGGCAATAAAAATAAACACAAGCCGGCCGTTGTGGCCGAGCGGTTCTAGGCGCTTCAGTCCGGAACAGCGCTGCTGCTACGGTCGCAGATTCGAATCCTGCCTCGGGCATGGATGTGTGTGCTGTCCTTAGGTTTAAGTAGTTCTAAGTCTCGGGGACTGATGACCTCAGATGTTAAGTCCCATAGTGCTTAGAGCCATTTGAACCATTTTGAATAATAAACGAGGCTCAGGGTCAGATAGAAGGCAGTAAGAGATCGACGGATAGGAGGCAGAGTAAATGGACATGGAGGAGGAGGTGGTAGGGGGAGAGAGAGAGAGGGGGGGGGAGGGGGGAGGAGATTATGATATATATCCAGTTCCCATACGTATTTAACGACTGCGAAGCATTTGCGGATTCGCTAGTTGGCTGTAGTACACTGAGATCACAAGTCATCCGATACCTCCAAATATCGTGTCGGACTTCCTTTTGCCCGGCGTAGTGCTCCAGCTCGACATGTCATTGGAAGTCGCCTGCAGAAATAATGATCCATGTTGCCTCTAATGGTTCACAATCGTGAAAATGTTCCCGGTGTAGAATTTTGTGCACGGACTGACCTTCCGATTACGTCCCGTAATTATTTGATGGGATTCATGTCGGGTGATCTGGATGGCCAAATCATTGACTCGAATGGTCGAGAATGTTCTCCAAACCAGTCGCGAACAATTGTGGTCCAGTGACATGGCGCATTGTCATCCATAAAAATTCCAACGTTGTTTGGCAACATGAGGTCCATGAACGGCTGAAAAGGTCTCGAAGTAGCCGAAAATAACCATTTCCAATCAATGATAGGTTCAGTTGGCCCAGAGAACCCAGTCCATTCCATATAAACACGCCCACACTATTATGGCGTGCACAGTGCCTCGCTGACAAGTTGGTTCCATGGCTTCGTGTGGTCTGCGTCACACTCGAACCCTACCATCAGCTCTTACCAACAGAAATCTGCACTCATCTGACCAGGCCACGGTTCTCCAGTCGTCTAGGATCCAACCGATATGGTCACGAACCCAGGAGAAGCGCTGGATGCGATGTCGTGCTGTTAGTAAAGGCACTTGCGTATGTCTTCTGCTGCCATAGCTTGTTAACGCCAAATTTCGCTGCACTGCCCTGTTGGGTACTCGTCGTATGTCCCAAATTGATTCCTGTGGTAATTTCACGAAGCGCCGCCGCTCTCTGTGGTTAAGTGAAGGCCGTCTGCCACTGCGTTGTCCGTGGTGAGAGGTAATGGCTGAAATTTGATATTCTCGGCACACTTGGCACTGTGAATCTCGAAATATTGAATTCCCTAACGATTCCCGAAATGTAATGTCTCATGTGTCTAGCTCCTATCTTTCCGCGTTCAAGGTCTGTTAATTCGCGTCGTGCGGCCATAATCATGTAAACCTTTCACGTGAATCACCTAAGTGCAAATGACTGCTCCGCCAATACGTCGCAATTTTATACCTTGTTTACGCAATTCTGTCGCCATCTGTATACGTGCATATCATTATCCCATGACTTTAATCACGTCAGTGTGTTACGATTGAACCGAGTTGAAATGGTTGAAATCGGCAAAAAACATGCAAAAACCAAAAATTATAATGAAAAATGTGAAAATAAAAATCAAACAATGTTGTCGTGATGTACATAACGAGACTCCGTTTGACCATATGATTCCAAAGCAGTAATTAGATTACGTTATGGCAAAGTACGAGGGCTATCCGCAAAGTACATTTCGTTTTGGAATTAAAAATAAAGTATTGGAATTCTTTTTAATTATATACAGATGAAAGCCACACTTCAATACTTCTTTTCTACATAGTTGCCATTTAAATTAAGGCACTTATCGTAGCGATGGACGAGCTTGGAAATTCCTTCGTCGTAAAATTCGGCCGCCTGCGCCTTCAACCACGTGGTTACCTCTTCTTGAAGCTGTGGGTCGTCATCAAAACGCTGCATAGCCAACCACTTCCTCATTGCTGGGAATAAGTGGAAGTCGCTCGGTGCCAGGTCGGGACTGTACGGCTGATGAAGAAACAGCTCCCACTTTAAAGATTCGAGAACTTCACGAGTGGCATTTGCCGTGTGGGCCCGGGCGTTGTCGTGAATCAGCGAGATCTTTGAGCCCAACTTTCCCCTGCGCTTGTTTTGTATTGCTCTTCTGAGGTTGGGCAGAGTTTGGCAATACCTTTGAGAGTTTATTGTAGTGCCTCTTTCCAGGAAATCCACAAAAATCACACCTTTTCTGTCCCAAAAGAGGTAACCACGTGGTTGAAGGCGCAGGCGGCCGAATTTTACGACGAAGGAATTTCCAAGCTCGTCCATCGCTACGATAAGTGCCTTAATTTAAATGGCAACTATGTAAAAAAGTAGTATTTAAGTGTGGCTTTCATCTGTATGTAATAAAAACATTTTCCAATGCTTTATTTATTTTTAATTCCAAAACGTAATGTACTTTGTGGATAGCCCTCGTATTATAAAGGTTAGTGATTGGTCATTGTTGTTTATTTAATTAAATATTAGCGATTAAAGTATTGTCTTTCAAGTGAAACTAGGTACCAGAATAGAGGTATTTTGACTGAAATACATAAATGGCTTCAAAAGGGTTTTCTAAAGAAAGTGTCAGAGTTACGATGAATCATGTTCAAATACCAGGCTTTGCTGGATTGTATGATGGAAGCAGTTACCCACAGAATTTCCAATACTTTGTTAGCAAAGCTGAGGATGTTTTCTAAAAGACGAACCAAATCGGGAAAACTTGAAACGCACGAAGAGAGCTGATAAAGTATACATAAATTTTTAAAAAAATCTGGAAAGGAGCGGAAAACTTCATGAAATTTTATGTAGTGGCCAAAAGTGTATGTTAGGTTACATGTGTACCAACTTTTATCACGTAAAATTTAGGTTATTACGAACAAAGCAGTTGTCATCTGAGGCGATCAATTTGGAGGACATCGATTGGTCGCAGTCGATCTAGGATTTATGAAAAGCGCTACGAGTTCAATAGAATTGTCACAAACGACGGAGTAACTTGCTTTCGTTTCAGGTTGTAGGGTAATGATGCAGATGTTACGATTATGGAAAAAGGGTAATTGTCCCAACAGTGCCGTTTAAAATAATTCGATCAGCTATCACATATCACCGATTTCTAATGATATGTTTGTCGACAGTGTTGTAAGTTCTAAACAAGCAGGTAAAATGAAAGAATTATAGGACAAGTATGTTCTCCTATAGGTGCGCTAGTTGCTGGTATGGGAATTTAACTATTAGAACGTCTAGACAAGGGTTTCCGTGGCATAGTCGTCGTGATTATCATAGTCATGAGTAGTTTCCTGAGAGTTAGACCATAACAGACGGTACACTTTTTACGTTTTTACAAGAATGCGGATGTTCCAAATTTGGAGCAGCATCGTAACATACGTAAAATCGAGTGTGTGACAGCTGGACTGGCTTAGGGCCGCCGGTTGCGTTACTTTTACGAGCACAGCTGATCCGTTGAACACACAGCCATGTAACGGACAGTCACTTCAAAAGGACTAGGGATTTTTCTTTCGTACACGTTGAAACGTACTGCCTTCCTACAAATTGCTAAGAAAATTAAAATACGCATATCACTGATACTGACCATAACATTTACATACACCCCCCCCCCCCCCCTCTCAAAACACACAGACACGTTATTGGATTATATTTTAATGTACACTTTCAACGAGAATGAGCAATTTACAAATGGTCATATTCACTGTTGCCGAGAGTATCAACACATCTGATGAAAGTTCTTGCTTAATTGTAACCAACTCCACAGGTATAGTGTCTAATTAAGGTCTTAAAGACATCCAGAGTATAGGTGGTAGTTCCAGATAACCCATCAGCGGTGTGGTGACGGTGTCACAGGAGTTCTAGAGAAGACCTCTCGATAGTAGGCATGGTTGAATTCTAATCTGGCGTTGTTCATTACGAAACGTCTGTTGTTCCCTTTGCCAGTTATAAATGTACGATTGTGCCTTTGCTAACGTAGATGGACTTGTTACGGAGGCTGCTCAATAAAGAATGATAATAATTTTTTTGGTCATAATTTCTCGTGCTAAAATTTAATCATATGATATTGTGTAAGCATAATGTGCAACAAACACGCCATAGTTTTTCATTGTTGGGACTCCTTGTTCCCGTCTGTGAGAGGCAGGCAAGGTCAGACAAGTTCGGTATCGCCTACCGCTTACCGCTGCAATGCTGGTAACACGAGAGGAACAGTATGCGGCTTTGAAATTATGCTGTAGTCTCAACAAATCTTCAGCTTAGGCCTATACAATGTTACAAGAGGCCTATGGAGAGTGTTCTTCCGTACAGCACAGCTCGAAGGTGGTTGAAAACGTTCATGAGAGGAGAGACAGTCAATTTCAAAGTAAGGTGGACTCGGTGCTCCAGTTCTGCTCTAACGGAAGAAAAGATGAACACTGCTGCTGTCGTTGTGAGAGAGGATTGACCAATTACCTTAGTATCACTTGCTGAAATACTGAACATTTCATTGGGTGCAACCAACACGTTGGTGACAGAAAAATTACACATGACACGTGTTTGTGCGCAATGGGTTCCAAGTCTGTTGATTCCCGAACAAAAGGACATTTACGTGCAGCTCTGCATGCAGTTAAAGTTGATGTTACAGCAAGATCCGGAGTTTCTTTCAAATGTAATCACTGCTGATGAAACTTGGCTACATCATTTTGATCCTGAGAGCAAACAGCAAAGCTCAGTGTGGAAATCTCCTTCATCACCAACCCCCAAAAAAGCAAAAGTGGTTGCTTCTGCTGGGAAACTTACGTTCACCTCATTCCAAAATATTCATGGAATGGTTTATCAGCATGTTGTACCTGCAAACGCATCAGTAACTGGGCAATACTACAGGGATTTCCGTGAAGCAGGCTGGATGCTGCACCACGATAATGCGCGGTCGCATATTGCAAATGTTGTTGCTGAATATCTTCCAAAAATAAACATCAATCGCATCCTTCACCCTCCCTATAGTCCGGATCTAGTCTCACGTGACTTTTTCTATTCCCTAACATGAAGAAACGCCTTCGTGGGAGGCATTAGCATCACCAGAAGCAGTGGTGCAGGCTGCGGAGGCGATTTTGAAGGACCTCGTCAAAAAAAAAAAAATGGTTTCCAGCCAGTATTTGAAAACTGGCAGAAACGCTGGGGCAAGTGCATTGCATACATGGGAGACTACTTTGAGAAGGACCATCAAAATTATGAGGATGAGTAAAGGTATGTTGTCAAAAAAAAATTACAATCATTCTTTATTGAACAGCTCTCGTACATTTGCATGTGACCATGTGTCTGACTGCATCAGTTACAGCACCAGCTGGAGTGCATCTCCCTTGCATTTCATTCTTTCTGCATCTTTTGCCTTCTCGTTCCCCACATCCCAGCATACCCCATCTTTACAGTTTATAACACTACCGGCTACTTCTAAATAAGCAATATACAGATAATGTTACGCCGGTAAAACGATTTGAAGATGACCGTGAGACTATGAGTAATGGATAAGGTATCGGACCAAAATTCGTTTCTCCAAAGATTTCTACTGAAAGGAAGCAGTAACAAAGCAAACGGGAATCGAACTCAGCTTCTAATAGTAATTAGGCAAAGTAGTATCAAGTACTAGCACTTTTCATAAAGTAAGTTAACTATTGGTATTTACTTAACTTGCTACTGAAATTATGTTTTGTGAATAAAGTATTGATCAGGAGGGACCAACGCAGAGAAGCAACGTTAACAATTTTTGCAACAACTGGCTGTAAATAAAACATACTATCTGTATAGTAAAGCAGAAAACTGATAACTGTTGGAGGTAAATGATTATTAATGGTGGAACAATATTAACTTGGACATGAGGTTCTTTTAGCGGCTTAATTATTGGAAAGTACTGTCATTGAAACGGTTTTCAGATAATTACAATCTCTGTTCTGATTACTATTTTTTTTTTTTCTCAAGGAGCATTCACTCTTCTATAGTAATAGCCCAAATGGGGCATGGAGCCCCTGGATCTAGTATAATTTGAAGAGACGTAGTCAGTTACTTACTATAGCACACAAATGTTATAAAACTGGTTGTAGCACTTCATTAATGATGTAGTCGTAATATGGAAAGCAAAGTTCGCTCAACAGTTAGCATGGCGACCCAGAAACTAATCTATCGGTAGGCTCATACGAAGGCTGAACTTCATTAGAACATCAGAGGAAAACACTTCTAACTTCGTGCACAGGAAACTACAAACAGTATTACTTACAAACCTGTATAATAATTATTTCTTACACTGGACCTTAAAGTTCAGTAGCTAGTAAATTATTCTGAATGATCACCGTTCTCAAATGCTAAAACGAGAATTAAGTTTGAGCAAAACACTTAACATTTTTCGTGCAACTTTAACTATTCTTTTATGAAAAACACTTGAATCCTAAAGAAAGCTATTACTCCACAAATGTTGTTACATAAATTAATAACTTTTCAGTTCAATGAAATAGGATATTGGGAAATATCGAAATATTTGGAATAGGTCTTTGTCCGGGTGAATGACTAAGGATAAAATATGGGTGCTCATCACAACAGCAAACACAAACTTACTAGTGGACAAGAAACAACATAACTGGTTCGCAATTTTACTGTACTCGGTTGATTATATGAGACGAAGGTGGTAGCTATGGCGATTTTCTATGGCTCCTCCAAAAGGCAGTAAAAGTTTCCACGGCCTTGCTGTGGAAAAAGCTCTGAAATTGCTGTTCTTAGCGTTGGATTTCCATACCAATGTATGTCATGAATAATGAGTCCATTTTCTTCCACATCCGAGGCTGTATTAAATGATTTTCTGTTCCCACCGTGGGGATTTCATAGCAGAGGGACATCCCTCGATGTTTAACATTATTACACTCCTTAGTTTCCTATGCATGAACCAATACTACAAGTAAATTTTAACATTTCATTCTGTTACAGAAAATTACTTCTAAAATTACACACATCCATTAAATGCAATGACATAAGTAACTAATAAAACGTTTACGTAGACGTTACATCAAAGATTTTGATGATACAGAAATCCCATTAAGCAAAAGCAGACAAAGAAATTAAATAAGTATAGGTAATATCGATGATAGTGTTAAAAGTTGATAATTTCCAGTGGCAGCTCGTGGTAAAATTTAACCAGCATGCTGTAATATGGTGGCCTCTAGCCTTTCTACTTAGAGGGATAGTAATCATAACTCAATTGGATATATTTAAATTTTATAATCAAAATTGCAAGGAATAAAATAAAATAAAGAAATAGAACGGAAGCAGCAGGAATTGCCTATCAGTGCACTTGACCCTCGACTGCGGCGCGGTTACAGCAACTGTTCAGGAATCCCTCATACTCTACACGTGCACAACACATTTCATGACCTTCCAAAGAAGAATACGACGTGGTGCTGTGAGAAATGTAGCACTCGTAGCACCAGAAGGGATTATAGACCAGACCATGCAGTCAAAAACAGACAACTGGGTCCCCTTTCTTACAAGGGAACCTCCCCATTGCACCTCCTTCAGATTTAGTTAAAAGTTGGCACAGTGGATAGGCCTTGAAAAACTGAACACAGATCAATCGAGAAAACAGGAAGAAGTTGTGTGGAACTATGAAAAAAATAAGCAAAATATACAAACTGAGTAGTCCATGGGCAAGATATGCAACGTCAAGGACAATGTAAGCTGAGGAGCGCTGTGGTCCGTTGGTTAGCGTGAGCATATGCGGAACGACAGGTCCTAGGTTCAAGTCTTCCCTCGAGTGAAAAGTTTACTTTCTTTATTTTCGCAAAGTTATGATCTGTCCGTTCGTTCATTGACGTGTCTGTTCACTGTAATAAGTTTAGTATCTGTGTTTTGCGACCGAACCGCAAAACCGTGCGATTAGTAGACGAAAGGACGTGCCTCTCCAATGGGAACCGAAAACATTTGATCGCCATGTCATAGGTCAACCGTTTCCTCCACAGGAAAACACGTCTGATATATTCTTTACGACATTGGTGACGGCCTGTGCGTCACATGACAGGAATATGTTGTAGACCCACCTAACTTGTACACTTGGCGAATGGGTAAAAAAATTCTTCTACCTTGCCCGATTTAGGTTTTCTTGTGGATGTGATAATCACTCCCAAAAAAGTGTTGGAAACATAAGAGTTTGTCACATAAACTGCAAGAAATAAATGCGACAGTTGCACAGTTTTCCCTGTGCTCTGTCAAAATATGTTTTTAAGTTTTCAAATTTTTCCGTGTGTAGACCGTCAAATCCTGCATATGTCCAAGCAAATCTGAACATGTCCTGGAATCTTGGAGAGCGAAGTTGATTATGCGTGACTGCCTGAACTTTGATAATTGTCTGAAAATAAAATATTAAACTTTTCCCTCGAGGGAAGACTTGAACCAAGGACCTCTCGTACCGCAGCTGCTCACGCTAACCACGGGACTACGGCGCTTCTGAGATCACAGTGTCCTTGATGTTGCCTATCTGCGCGTGGACTACTCAGTTTGTATGTTTTGCTTATTTTTTTCATACTTACACACAACTTCTTCCTGTTTCCTCGATTGATCTGTGTTCAATTTTTCAAGGCCTATCCACTGTGCCAACTTATAACTAGATCTGAGGTGGGTGCGATGGGGAGGTTCCCTTGTTAGTAGATCGTAATGCGGCGGACTTTTATCTCAGCACCTCACACTGATTTCTAGTTACCATAGAGACAGTACAACAAACGTGTTCTCATCCTTCTATTTTCTTAACAGCACTCATTCGAAAAGAAATATGTAATTTTAGTGCAATTACGCTCGCATTCGAAGGGAAATGGTGGAACTTCAGTGCGATATTTTACTGTGTGCTGTACCACATTAGCACGTAATCACCAGCCGCCACTGATATTTCTGAAAGGTTTCTTCGCAGTTACGATACAGCATCATCTGTTTGGTGTGACAATTACCAGCTCACTTTCTCCTTAAAGGCGCGTTTACCTGGGCCATAATAATGGCTTACTGTTGACAGTACAACTCGACAGTGTTACCTGGCAGATTCGTGACCACACGAATTACCGACACATGTACGGTAACATTGCTGGCCACTTGCCAGGCAGTGTTTGCGAAAATACATTTCCGAGTGAGAAGTGTCCACTCAAGCCAATCTATGACCGCATAGCGAACGTGAGATAGTGGGAATGAGTGCGGATTGTCGTCATTTACATTCCACGACGAAAAAAATCAACAATAGTAGAAGTGACGCTGTGTGGAGCGGTCTGTTTTAAGTTAGCGAACTGCTTCCGAAGCTTTTACTTGTAAACTGATGCTGGATGCATACCTTTCCCAGAATGCTAGAAACACTATTTTGAATACATTGTTTAAAAGTAGTTCGCCCCAGAATTTATTAAAGTAATGCAGATACGGGGTGACATATCCTGCTGTATACTGGATAAAATTCAGCCGGTTGCAGGAGTGAGTCGTGACGATCTGGGTGTTTTCAAAAAGGGCCATTGGAAAGAGAAAGGAACAACTTTCTGTCTACAATGTCATTAGAGACGAAGGGGCCGTTATACGGTGGACATCTGTGTACTGCGAGAACTCGCCGAGAATACGTGGGAGTATGGCCAAGACCATCAGATTTTAAGAAGGCGTAAGACTGCATTCGCCAGGAGAGCCTCCTGAATTCCCTACCTGAGTTTGGAACTCCGGAGGAACTCAATAGCCAACCTAGTTTGTCTCACTGAACCAAAAGGCAAATTTGAAACTCGGGAGCAGAGTCACGGAGAGGTTGAACGTAATCACAGATAGATGGTTCGTCAGCGATGTTACTTAGTCTGTCTGTCGAAAAGATCAAGGTGAGCTTTCCATAAGAATTTCGAAGGGCCCGAGGTTGAAGATGAGAAAATCATACTTCTCATTTTGGCGAAGAATTGATCCTGTTGACCAGATCTAAGGAAGAACTAATGTAGATGAGCGAGAGTGGGGAGGCAACAGCGAGCAAGAGCGATCTCGTGTTGAATGAACCGAAGACCAAATGTCTGGCGATGGTAGCCGGAACCAGATTCTACAAAAGGATCCGTGGTTTTAAATGTTTGGGGGTGAAACCTACAGAGGACGCATCTTGAATGTCAGAACTTGTATTTTAATCAGTCAGGCATTTAGATCTCGCAGTCTGTCAAGGAATTTCACACTCCTAACTGTATAAAAAGATTGAACCAACCCGTTCGTCTGTTTGGGTATGGAACGGAATATTCGAAAAAAATATTTAAATCATCATCTCGTTATCGAATGTAAAGTCGTAAGGAACATCTGTGGGCCGAAACAAGAATATACCACTGTGGAGTGAAAGATCTGGCATAATTGTAGGCTGGCGTAGATCTACAACAGCACGAATATTGTAGGCCCGATAAGAACGAAACGGCTTTTGTGGGCAGATCCTGTCGCTCTTCCCTGTGGAAGACAACTTTGTAGCAAAAAAAAAAAAGTGAAGAGGACGTGGTACCGATCGGCAGCAAAAAAGCAGGAAGTCGAATCCAGTGGAAGAGGAGCCTTGGAACTGCGCGCGGTCCTCTGTGCATGATCGCGTAAAGTGAAGTAAGTATGTGTGACAGCACACCTAGTTCACACAAATTTCACACTTTCTATACAGTATTATTTCTTTTGGGATACAGACAATAGAACTAACATAATTACTTACGTAATTATACGAAAATTTTGTAGTGATAAATGTGTTGTAATGGCACACGATCTGCCTCTGACACACTTTGTCGCCCAGGTAACAACTCCAGTGCTTGAAGCAGTCGTTCTCTCGCATTGAAGGGTTGCAGCATACACTGACGGAGAAAAACGCAACACAAAGGCAGACTTGTACAGTATGCGAAAGATTGCAGCTGCGTTTCTACATCCTAAAGATGGTACCTATTCATATTGACATCAGTCGGGTAAAAATGGCGCTAGTAGAGCCACTGTGAGGATGTAAATCAGGTTTCCTTTCAGTACACACCGTAACGGTCTTGAGCGTTAGTTATCTCGGAGACTGGTCATGGAGAGTTAACGTTAGTCAATAATGTGTTTTAAGTTGACAAAGACGCCATTATCAGCACCTTATTGATTTTGAACGAGGTTGTGTTACAGGGTTACGAGAAGTTGGATGTTCCTTCTGCGATACTGCAGAAAGGCTTGGCACGAATGTAGCCACTGTACGTGATGGCTGGCAGCGGTGGTCACGAGAATGTGCGGTTGCAAGGAGACGGGGCTCCAGACGGCCACGTGGGGCTACCGAGAGGGACAACCGTAGTGTTCGGCGTGGGGCTCCGGCGTATCGCAATGCATCTGCAGCAGCGATTTGCGCCACAGTGACACAACGAATGGTTACAAATCGGTTACTTCAGGGACAGCTTCGAGCCAGGCACCCTCCCACTGCATTCCGCTGACCCCAAACCCCCGCCATTTGCGACTCATTGGAGAGCAGGACTGAGGTCTCTTGAGTTTTCTGGTGAAAGCTGGTTCTGCCTCGGTGCCAGTGGTGGCCGTGTGTTGGTTAGGAGGAGGCAACTTGAGGGCCTGCAACCAACCTGTCAGCGTGGTAGACACACTGGACCTACACCTGGAGTTATGGTCTCGGGGTCAGATTTCGTATGACAGCAGGAGTACTCTAATCGTCATCCCACGCACGCTCACTGCAAATTAGTACGTCATTTTGGTGACTCGACCTTTTGTGCTGCCATTAATGAACAGCGTTCCAGGGGGTGTTTTCCAACAGGATAACGATCTTCCACACGCCGCTATTGTGACACAATATGTTCTACGGAGTGTCGACATGATGCCTTGGCCTGCTCAGTCACAAGATCTGTGTCCGATCGAACACACCTGGGACATCGTCGGACAACACCAGCGTCATCCACAAACGGCATCAACATTCCTTGTATTAACTGACCAAATGCAACATGAAATCCATCCCATAAACTGTCATCCAGCAGCTGTACAACACAATGCATGTACGTTTGAATGTTTGCATTCAGCATTCTGGCGGTTAGGCTGAATATTAATGTATTGGCATTTCTCATATAGAATGACGTATCCCGTCGTTTCTGTGATCTTGCAGTGTTAATCACTTAAATATGTTACTTAGAGAAATGTATTGTAGACATTTCGTTAGTCTACATCTTTTTTGTGTGTGTTGCGATTTTTTTTCCGAAAATGTAGTTTTTGTTGTACAAACATACGAGGTGTGATCGGAAAGGTTAAGAATGGATCCGCTACTGCTAACTGGTTTGGCGGGCAGGTACACGGAGAATGGGGAGTGAGTCATTGCTTTCTTGAACGCCCGCTGACAGGGAACTGCGTTTCCTTTATTCATCAGTTGTGGCAGCAGGTTGACTGCGGGTCTGTTAGGGCTTGTTGCCGGATTCTGTCTGCGTGGAAATGGACGTAAAAACTGAGCATCGAGTTTGTGTGGAAATTTGAAAAAAAAAGCGGAAAACAGCTTCTGAAACTTACGAACTATTAAAAATAGCTTTTGGAGATAATTGTATGAGCCAGTCAAATGTTTCTTTTCTGGGTCAACAGATTTAAAAATGGCCGTGAATCTTTTGAAAATGAAGTTGCTATGCAGTTTAGTCAATTTTAGGTGAATATCTGAACATGCGTCGAGTGCCCGCAAAATTCATTCCAAAAGTGTTGCCAAGTGAGCAGAGACAATACCGACTTGAAGTGTGCCAAGAACTGATTAATCGGACTAAAAATGACCCAGATTCATTAAATAGGGTAATTACAGGTGAAGAATCGTGGCTATATGAATATGATCCTGAAACAAAAGTGCAGTCTTCGCAGTGGAAGACTCAGGTTCACCACGGCGAAGTGGTTCTGCCGGCATTGTGCATCATGAGTTTACCCCTGGAAGATAGACAATTAACGAAGAATACTACAGATGTGTCCTTGACCGTTTGCGCGAAAAGGTGCGGAAGAAAAGTCCTGCATTGTGGAAAGACAGGAGTTTGGTGCTACACCATGACATTACTCCGGCTCATTGCGCCTTCTCCGTCGTTGAATTTTTGACCAAATTCAAAATTCCTGTGTTTCCACAACCGCCATATTCCCCTGATATGGCCCCTGCGGACTTCTAATGTTTCCTAAAATGAAATTTTCACTGAAAGGGAAGTGATTTGACTTGATTGAAGACATCCAGGCAAATACGGAGAGCGTCCTTAACACACTTCAGGAAAAAAATTCCAGGAATGTTTCCAAAAGTGGAAACACCGTTGGCGTCGGTGTGTTCAGCCATAAGGGGACTATTTGGAAGGAGATGCATCACAGTAGCATGTAATTATCACCATTGTACAATTACAAGCCCATTCTTAACTTTCCAATCACACCTCGTACAATTGAAGTAGGCGATTCCTTAGTTTACTGCAGACCTTGTTCGTTATTAGGTAAAAATTGCTCCGAAACTCGATATTGAGGACCACCCACGCGTGGGCACTCCTGTCTCCGAAGAGCCCCTGTCGGCGGTGACACCATCTGCGTTTCTCGATGATGCAAGACCAGCTTACGTAGCCCTAATATTATTCATGAGACATTTTCGGTGTCAACGCAGTGCAGTTAGGTTTCGCAGCGTTGCCGCTAGAACTGTGTTGCAGAAGCCGCGCTGAAGTATGTGACGCAGGAGACATTTGTAGCAGTGTCATTCGACCATCTTCCTATTTCTCTCTCTGATGGCGCAGAACTGCTGCCGGTATGCTTCCGTAAAACGTCCAGATCTCTCTGATTTTACCGTCATTGTCATTAAATGATACGTGGTTTATGGTAGCGTATTTCATAAACCGATGATGATGGCGATGATGATGCTATTCGCGAATTACAGCAAGGTTTTTAGCGCTCATACTGAAATTTTAATAAGACTAGTTCATATAAACGTCTAAATAGTAGAAATATAATCACGTTTTTAGAAAATTTTGAAACTCACAATGAAAAAAAAGCATTCAGTGGAAAGAAAATAGTAATATAGATAGCTGTGGTTGGCTGTTCGCTGGAATAAAAAAAAGCCACTCTGCAACACACGTCTTCACCCTAAAAGCATAGGCTGAATTCCAAAGAGGCACAACATTTTTAAAGTATTATCACGCTCGTTTCGTCTTCCTCAGAACGATAGGCGTGTATCGCTGACGTCAGTCTTTCTAGGATATTTTATTTATTCTTGTCAGAAGCACCAATCATCAGCAGAGAAGATGTATACACATACGTACGTAACACCACTTACCCTAATTGCTAATTTAAAAATTTGAAGACCATGTTACATGTTGGTGTACATTAAAAGAAGTTGAAACAAATAAATATAAAGATCATAGTCTAAGCAACTTCAACCCAGTATTTGACAATCAAAACGGTTTCAGAGCTTGCGGATAACAGTTCTTCAGTGGTACATCTCGCAGAACATACACTACATTGGGTGTAAGCACTCCGTACTTTTTATCAGCTTGATTTTTACCATGGTGTCATCCAGTGCTGTTGAGACGTCATATTCCACATACGAATAGAAAATCGGGACCTCGTCTGTTGCCCAGCGTTACGTGTTGCCTTCACAAAACTTCTCCTGGACATCAGTCTTCCGGGAGGATGATCACCATATCCGTTTTGTGCAATTATCTCACACGTGATGTCTGGTGGGGCAGTTCCTGCTAAATTTCAGTTTATCCCGCGGTGTAGATTTCGGACATTGAGGAGTTAGTCTACACGATTCATTAAGAGCTACATCCCTTTGTTTAGCATGGACGGAATTGTACCAAACAGGGCTAGCGTATTCGCCTTTAGCGTAACACAAAAATAAATCTGTAGTTTAAACTGTTTCTGCTGCTGCACCCCAGGATGTTCCCGTAGTTTTTCGCAGTGTGTTTTCTGCAGATACTTTTTGTTTTACAGTCAGTGGCGCTTCATAGTCAATGTACGGTCAAGAGTAACCCCAAGATATTTCTGCTGGAAACTGTGTTCCAGCTGCACCCCTCTCAAAGTCACTCGAAGTTTCCTGAAGGCCTGTCTCTTCCTCATTTGGACTTGCGTATTGCTGGGATTGCTTTTATCTAGTTCTTATAGTAGTTTTTATCTAATTCCTCCAGAGCAGCATTTAGATGTAGTTCCACCTGTTCAAATCTCTCCCTCTGGGAACAGAGGGTGAGATCAGCACAGATGAAACTTCGTGTGTTATTAGGTGCGTGTTGATTGTTGGTACTGATATTAAATAACAGAAAGCTGAAACATAGTCCTGTGGTAGCTCGTCCTTTTGGACCTTTCAACGACTTCGCCGACCATGAAATTCTACGAAAAGACGTCTATTTTGAAAGAGATCTTGAATCTTTCTTGTAAGATGGTAATCTGTAGTTATTCCGTACATTTTGTGCAGAATCATTTGATGGTTTATAGTGTTGTAAGTTGCTGTTAGATCAGTAAACGCACCTCAGTGACCTTTCTTATCTCAAAACCTTCACTATGCTGCACAGTCCACACACTGTCTAAATCTAGCTTGCTGTGGGGTTAAGAGGGGTTCAACGGCTTTTATCATGGGTCATTCGCTCAAATATCTTGTAGGGATGGCATAGAATAAAGATGATCTGCAACTCGTTTGATTGTAAACTTGCTTGCCTGGTTACATAATGGCAATCACCCGAGACTTTGTCCATAACTTTGGGATCCGAAAATTACTGAGAAAATTGTGGAAGAAACCTAGGAGTCAGTCATGCTTTTTCGGACCAAAATATTTTGTTTGTTCGACTCTAAGCGAGCAGCTTTACCAACTTTAGCACCTGATATTGGCCTCTCCAATTCTTCTTAGATAAGTGGTTCGGAAAGATCATCCAGTTCCTCTTCTGGAGATAGGGAAAATTTACCTGAAGACTTGTGAATGCAACAGACTGTTTCACTATTTTTAAATAGGGTACTAGCCTTGCCAGGGCCAAAGATGACATTTTCTATAAAAATAATGGGCGCGCGAACCGTGATAAGGCGCCTGGACCACGCAGCTACTCCTATTTAACAAAATTTGTTTGTTTCACATATAGATTCCCTCTTCTTCTTGTAATAACTGTGATGTGGCGCAGTGGTAACACACTGGACTCCCATTCGCTGGCCGTTGGTTGAAATCCGCATCCGTCCATACAGATTTAGGTTTTGAGTGATTTCGCTAAATCACTCAAGATAGATCTCCCGGTGGTTCCTTTGAAAGGTCATGGCCGGTTTCCCGCCCCATCCTGTACACCAGTGGTTCCAACCCTGCGGATAAAATGAAATTTTCTGAGAGATGAAAAACAAAAGCGTTCGATAATGTTTTGTCACTAAACTACATTATTTATGAGGATAATTAGTATTAGCAGTTTTCATAAGACTCTTAATACTGGTTATGTAACTTACCAGTAATGACTTTTTTTAACGCAAGACACAATGTGTTCACAGTTCGTGGAACAAATCTATGAACAACTACTCTCGTACATTCTCCACCTACAAGGCACATACTTTGCATTTTGTAACATTAATCCAAGACAGTGAAACGCATACACGTAAGACATCGACAGGTACTCCCTCCCCGTCCGTTCTCCGCAGTCATCAACAACGGGTAATGGGCTCACAAAAGTTGGAAACTACTGCTTTACACAGTCCGTGCTTGTACTCTACCATTCATAACCTCGATGTCGACGGGGCGATACACCCTAATTATCTGTCCTTTCTTCCATATGATAAAATGACTTCATCCTTCCGCTTGGAATCAAAACGTCATCCGTCTTCTGTTTCCTTGAGATAATCTCCTAAACTACATCAGTGAAGCTGCAACTTCTAAGTGAAATGGTCTGGCATCATACTTCTAACGTAAAGATAAACTTAAATTTGAACAATAAACTAGGTTGTAAGATGGGACGTACACTGAAGCGGCAATGATCTACTGCTCTTCTTCAAACTTCACTCTTAAGAGACTCAACGCGTGTAGGTTGCTGTTCTCTCTCTCTCTCTCTCTCTCTCTCTCTCTCTCTCTCTCTCTCCCCCTCCCTCCGTCTCTCTTCCTTTGTTCCTGCTTTTTGCATCAGGCACCATACTATATCGATGGAGGGGCGAGCTGCCGTTAAGATGCTCGGTAGAGGCACGGATCGCACAAAAATGTTCGGTTGGCCGGACGAACTCCTACTCACTGGATTGCCTTTTCCTATGGCAATTCAATTTATTCCATCCACTCTTAATTTTGTTAAAATTCGTTTTACACATCTGCTGACATCAATAGTTATAAAACGTCTGTAAATAGGTTTCTTATTGAGACATGATTGAAATAAAATATTAAGACACACTATCTCTTACTGCTTGTCCAGGTACTACTGTCTATTTTGATCGTTTCTGAGATCTACGTTACACCACTTTAACTGAGCAGAGCTTTCATCTCAGCGCAAGTATTCTTCTACAAGATACTACCAAAAGCCGCCTCCTGTAACACTTCTGATTCGTTGTCATCCGCTAAATAAACTTCGTGTCCAGTGTTACGATGTGTCGCATTACATTACCTCAGAACTCATTGTGCACAAGTAAAATATTAAATTTACTTGGACGAATACACACCTTCCCTACGCGCGCTATGTGAATTTTAACAATGCTTATTCTGAATCTGTTCCGGACGTGGACTGGTGATTGAAGTCCCGACCGAAACTAATAAATTATTAGTCAACATTCAGAATAGAAATAATACTTTTACGTTGCTATTGATCAAATAATTGCTCACGTAAGAGAATCTTGGAACGTAGGTATAATTAACATAACATCCGATAGTGTAGTACCTTTCACTCGATAAGTGATTAATTTTGCGGCCTGTAAACTCTTGAGGTTCGTACAATACATTTTAACGTATGACTTGGTTTTTCTGCTGTTCGATGAGAGACCAATCTAAGAATTTGATAAGCTTGGTAAATTTCCTTGAAAAATGGAACATTTTTGTTGCACCGTCATGGTTGATAAGCTTGGTTATTCCAAAGACCATATAAAGAGCTTCAGTAATGTACAGCGTACAATTCAGTGTTCACTGTCGTCAATGTGTCGACCGCGATTGAAAATTGAGAAAGCTGAGTTTCTTGCTGTTATTAAACATTATCATTTGAAGATTGGACTGCCGAACCAATCAAAACAGAATTATATGAAGTTCACGTAGACTCCGGCACCACCGTTGAACACCATTTACTTTTGGATTAATGAATTTAAACGTAGTCGGACAAGCACTGGCCGTCCAGTTGAGATCACCACAAAGGAAACAATTGACAAAATCCATGATACGACAATACAAGACCGCCGAATAAAAAATCAAGAGATTACTGAGACTGTAGGCGTTTCAACTGAGCGAATACATGATATTGGTTATGAAGAAGCTGTGTGGGAGGTGGGTGCCGCGATTGCTCACATTCGACCGAAAGTGCATCAAGAACATTTCAACACAGTGTCTGGCGACGTGGAATTGCAATCCGCTAGAATTTTTGCGCCGATTTGTGAATTTTGATGAAACCTGGATCCGTCCATTACGCACCAGAGTCAAAACAATGGACAATGGCTGGCGAAAGGGCACTAAAGAGAGCAAACACCATTCTGTTAGGTGATAAGGCGATGGAGACTGTTTATTGGGATTCACAAGAAATGATTCATAGATTACTTGGGAAAAGGCACAGTCGGAACTGGACCCTATTATGCTTTATTGTTGAATCGTTTGAAATTTACGTTGGCATGCAAAAAGGTGGTCTTTCATCAGCGTAATGCACCATCCCACACATGAACGATAACCATAACGAAAATGGGGATTTGAATTGGTTCCCCATACTCCCTATTCACCAACCTTAACCCGAAATGACTTGTTTCTGTTCTTCACTTGAAACTTTATCTTGCTGAGAAGAAATTTTCATCAAATGAGGGCGTGATAGTTCAGTAAACGAGTATTTTATAGAGTTTGAAAGAACGTACTTTTTCGATAGAAACAAAAAGCTGGAGGATCACTGGACCAAGTGCGCATCCCTCAAAGGACACTATGCCGAGAAGGAAGGTGAGTTGCTCACGAAACAAAAATTTTTTCTTGCCCTTTTTCTACAGGTTTATCAAACCACCCTTGCATAAAGAGGATTGCCTTGAATGCTGAAAGATGATTCGGTGATGCCGCTTCACACTAAAGTGTGACATCGCCAAATTAGATGTACTGAGGCTGAAAAAAATTATAAGGAGAAGTCCATAAACATATTTTTACTGAAACAGTATTCCGGGTAGGCAAACAGTACGAATATAACACGTCTGAACCCAGACCATATTTCGTATGTTGCAGCGTATGATACGTTGCTTGGGCAACTGTACGTTTGTAAAAAGCTGTGCCCTCTGGGTCTCGAACGAACGGACAGACCAACACAGCAACTAGAAAATTATGGCTTAGACTATAAAGCGTTATGTGACAGCCAGTCGAGAATTGTCGGCAGGGATAGTGACAAATGTGAATGCTGGACGAACCATTCCACACTCGAACCAAAGTACAGAAGCAAAATCGCGACTAGTCTGACCACACTACACACCATCCCTCAGCCACTGCCCATTTTCTGCATTGTTTGGCCCATTGAATGAAGATTTGCAGCTGGAAACAAGGGGCTTTGCGAGGTTACTGGGTGAAATTGCCCGTTGCCTGCAGTTGCTTCGCAGTGATCGGTCGGAAACTGATAGAGGCGGACCAGCAAACACTGACAGCAGCAGTTCCTTTCGGGTTTGCAACCTATTTTCATTGCGTGACAATCTTATCCGGTCCCTGTCGGCTAGGATCTTCATAAGAATACTGTTCTTGGGCCATATTACAATACCTCGAGTGGTACACCATTCCGTGTGAAAAAGTTGGATAGTGTACATTTACACTCCAACAATACGGGCAACATCATGTACTATGTGGTCAAGGGCGCGTCCGTACACGGTAGCCCCGTTATGGCATTCTGTTAGACCTTACGTCGAACCATCTGCCTGAGCAAATGCCATACAACCAATGGCGCACACTCGCCTCTTCACTGCCATGACTTTTATCAGTGGAGATCACATGATCTCAAAGCACTAATTGTACAGCTGGGGCAGTCAAATGAAAAGCGAACACCCACCGCAGAGGGACCATGGCATGGTTCCATTCAAAAGTAGATATGTGTCCCACTGGGAGACAATCCATTCCTGTTACGTACAACGCGGTCGGCCGCTGACCGATCCACAACCGCACGCACTCGTGCGCTTCCTCGTCGAACCGAAACCGACGTCGATGCATTTCTTTCTTCAGGTCGCCAAAGACGTGAAAATTACTTGGTGACAGATCCTGGCTGTACGGAGGATGTCGCAGTGTTTCCCAAACAAATCTCTGAAGCGTAACCTTCGTCCGATTGGCAGGGTGGGGACGGTCGTTATCGTGCAATAGAATGATTACGTCAAACAGCATTCCTGGGCATCTTAACTTTATGGTGTGTCGCAGTTTCTACAAAGTGTCTTCATAGCGTTGCGCATTGATTGTGATCCACGCTCAAAGAACTCGACGAGAAGAGGGCCCCCCTGCAGCCGAAGAAAGAGGTGACCATCATGATCACGTTGGACAATGTGCATTTACACGCAAACAGTACGGGCAGGTGACGCCTGTATATAAGAAGGGTAGAAGGACGGATCCTCAAAATTACAGACCAATATCCTTAACATCGGTTTTTCGCAGGATTCTCGAACATATTCTCAGTTCGAATATAATGAATTTCCTTGAGACAGAAGTTGTTGTCCATGCGTCAGCACGGCTTTAGAAAGCATCGCTCCTGCGAAACGCAGCTCGCCCCTTTTTTCACATGATATCTTGCGAACCATGGATGAAGGGTATCAGACGGATGCCATATTCCTTGACATCCGGAAAGCGTTTGACTTGGTGCCCCACTGCAGACTCCTAACTAAGGTACGAGCATATGGGATTGGTTCCCAAATATGTGAGTGGCTCGAAGACTTCTTAAGTAATAGAACCCAGTACGTTGTCTTAGATGGTGAGTGTTCATCGGAGGTGAGGGTATCATCTGGAGTGCCCCAGGGAAGTGTGGTAGGTCCGCTGTTGTTTTCTATCTACATAATGATCTTTTGGGTAGGGTGGATAGTAATGTGCGGTTGTTTGCTGATGATGCTGTGGTGTACGGGAAGGTGTCGTCGTTGAGTGACTGTAGGAGGATACAAGATGACTTGGACAGAATTTGTGATTGGTGTAAAGAATGGCAGCTAACTCTAAATATAGATAAATGTAAATTAATGCAGATGAATAGAAAAAAGAATCCCGTAATGTTCGAATACTCCATTAGTAGTGTAGCGCTTGACACAGTCACGTCGATTAAATATTTGGGCGTAACATTGCAAAGCGATATGAGGTGGGACAAGCATGTAATGGCAGTTGTGGGGAAGGCGGATAGTCGTCTTCGGTTCATTGGTAGAATTTTGGGAAGATATGGTTCATCTGTGAAGAAGACGGCTTATAAAACACAAATACGACCTATTCTCGAGTACTGCTCGAGCGTTTGGGATCCCTATCTGGTCGGATTGAGGGAGGACATAGAAGCAATTCAGAGGCGGGCTGCTAGATTTGTTACTGGTAGGTTTGATCATCACGCGAGTGTTACGGAAATGCTTCAGGAACTCGGGTGGGAGTCTCTGGAGGAAAGGGGCGTGTTTTTTCGTGAATCGCTACTGAGGAAATTTAGAGAACCGGCATTTGAGGCTGACTGTAGTACAATTTTACTGCCGCCAACTTATATTTCGCGGAAAGACCACAAAGATAAGAGATATTAGGGCTCGTACAGAGGCATATAGGCAGTCATTTTTCCCTCGTTCTGTTTGGGAGTGGAACAGGGAGAGAAGATGCTAGTTGTGGTACGGCGTACCCTCCGCCATGCACCGTATGGTGGATTGCGGAGTATGTATGTAGATGTATACCGTACCGGAATTTGTGTGAAAAGCTTTGGATTTATTTGGTAGGGTAGATGCGGAATGTTGATGCTGTTGCCTTTGTCCTCGGGCTGCCGCAAGGCTGTCAGGGGGAAGCGTCGTGTTTCATTATAACGCCGGCCTCAACGCTGCCAATCGGACAAAGGCTACGGTTCAACATTTTGGTTTCGAAACAATCCAGCATCCTCAGTACAGCCCAGATCTTTCACCCTGTGATTCTCATATCTTTGGGGACCTGAAGAAAGACATGCGTGTACGTTGGCTTCAGACGGACGAAGTGCGATATTGGGTGCGGTTGTGGATCCGTCGGCGGCCGACCGCGTTCTACGAAACAGGAATGAATGCATCGTCTCGTATCCCGGTGGGATAAATATCTTAAAGCCTGTGGTGATTAATTTTCAATTGAACCATTGCGTGATCTCGGTGTGGCGTGTGTTCGGTTTTTATTTGTCTGCCTCTCATACTCCAGAGCGACGGTGTGCACTTTTAAGAGAGCGACTCATAGTTTGTCAGGGCAGCTAATGTATAAGCACAAAATGTTTCTGTAGATTTCATGTCTATTCTAGTATAAAACTTCTTGTATTTATAATACATGTATCGGAACCCTAAATGAACTAGTGTGGGAGCTAAGCTTATGGAAGTAGCAACAGTGAACCTGCGTATTCATCTCACATTTTACAGCCCGAGCGAACTCTTTTTACCGGTAATTATAATGACAGTGGCGCAGTAGAAGGGAGGTAGCCAAGGGACAGTGGCGGAGAGTTTGTCGACTGACGCGCATTAAACTTTAATCCTCGTGGGCAGTAGCCCAGAGCGGCTGTGCAACCATCGCCGTCGTGCCCCGCGGGTTATTTGCCCGAGCACGACCACCGCCAGTGCTTCCTCCGGAAACCGCCTCAGGCGCGACGGCGAGATTGACTAGCTTCCTGCCCACAAGGCTTCTCGCACAAATTCCTTCCTCCTTCACCTTTGTTTCCAACCTCCATTACACATCCCCTATTATCGCACTCCCCCCCCCCCCCCTCTCTCTCTCTCTCTCTCTCTCTCTCTCTCTCTCTCTCCACCTCCACCTCCACCTCCACCCCCAAGATTCCATCCATTACCAAAGTGACTAATCCTTTACGCCTGAGGACGTATCCCGTAAGCTGATCCCTTCGTTTAGCCAAGTTGTGGCATAAATACCTTTCGCCCACGAATCAATTCAGTATCACTTATCCTATCTACTCATCTAAACTTAAACATTCTTCTGTAATACCACATTTCAAAATCAATTCTGTTCGTGTACGAAAGGTATTTCATGCTCGCGTCACATCCATTCGAAGCTACGCCGGAATCAAATACGTTCGCAAAAGTCTTGCTAACATTTAAATTTGTATTTGATGTTAACAAAGTCCTTTTTTCCATAAATGCTTTCCTTACTGGTGCCAGTCTCCATTGTGTATCCTCTCTAAATCGGCCATCGTTACATCTTTGCCGGCCGGGGTGGCCGAGCGGTTCTAGGCGCTACAGTCTGGAACCGCGCGACCGCTACGGTCGCAGGTTCGAATCTTGCCTCGGGCATGGATGTGTGTGATGTTCTTAGTTTAGTTAGGTTTAAGTAGTTCTAAGTTCTAGGGGATTGATGACCTCAGAAGTTAAGACCCATAGTGCTCAGAGCCATTTGAACCATTTCTTGTTACATCTTTCGCTTCCCCAAATAACAAAACCTATCTTCTACTTTCAATGTGACTGATCTGCCACGATCACATCAGGGAGGATTAAAAGTGGAGCGCTCATCAGGTAGAAGGTAGGTTCCTGGAACACAGCGCACCGAATTTTCGCTGGAAGACTGGACTGCTGCAGCAAGTTGCGCACGGAACTATTACTTGCAAACTATAAACAACATACCTAATATCAGAATGCGGGAGAGAAAATGCACCTTCAACACCTTAGGTGAAGATGTCAAGGAGCCGATTACCAAAGAAACTGATGTAAATTACAGAAGTAGTTGGAGAAAATTCAAAACGTCTTCATGTCACCAGATGTCACATACTCACTCCGTCGGTAATTCAGTCAACCGCATATTCGCTCAGAAATGGTCGGAACATCAAACAAATATTTTATGAAACATCAGCTATGTACAAATGATGTGTTGTGAATGAGTGATGGAATGTTGTGCAGTGTTGGTTTTATGTGATTGCTTAGTGTAGTACGAGGTAATGAAGAGGCTGAAACTCGTCGCTTGTGGCCTTCTTTTCCTGTTTAATACTACTGTAGCCACAGAGTATCATCCTTAAGATTCGCTTCCGCTTCATTAGGTACTGTAAAGAGGTCTGTAATTTATCCCGTTAGGTAACCAGGAACTGTTCTGCACCACTTCTCAGTCGTTTACCTGTCGAATGTCTTTCCCAGATGTATCGAAATCTTCAGCTGCCGCAGCGCGTTAGTCATTTTTTCCTTCAATGCCGAGATTCAATCTAATGTAGCGATAAAGACGACAGAACAATTCATCAGTACGTATTTCATAAGTTGCATTGCACGCACAAGTTATCCGTTGTGACATAAGCTTGCGTGCATGCAACCGTACAATGCTCTTGGCTGCGATTCTTTGATCAGAAATTTATTGTTGTTAATGATGTGATCAGTTCAGTAGCTATTTTACGTGGCACTTGTGTAGGAAATCGTCCAGCAAATTCTGATAATTTCTGTCCCTCGCACAGTTCTCATGGCTAAATAAGGTTTGTATCAGCTACGCTGCCTAACACGTGAAGAATTCTTTCCAAACAGTAGAAAAATCGTTACTAAAGTTATTTCACTTGAAAAGCGCAAGCTATTGCGTTATCTCAGACCAACCATTGTTCATTAGTGGACTAAGTAACATAGAGAGAAAAGTACAGTGTTGCAAATTTAAGAGAAAATCACCAAATACTTTTCAGGTACATGAGATAGTCAAGTAGGAGGTCACACTATTTATCATAAAACTCTTTTCGAAGTATATGATTAGATACTGAAAGTATCAGCAGAAGAAGTTTAAGACGAATTTGAAATTTTTTGAGAGTTCCTGCTGAAAAGATGATAACCTTAAAATAATTAAAATTATTTTGTTATAAAAAAAGAAAACTCAAATCTTTTACAGCTGTAATTAATTACTGAGTGCCAGACATGTTTCGTCTTTTCATGTTAGACATCTTCAGCTCTCTATAATACTTCCAAAGTTGCACATAACATGAATTGGTGAAACCTCAAGAATAAATTACAGTTGCAGAAGACGGAAGTTTCCAAATCTTTACGATAAAACAAAATCAAGTTGTTATTAGTAACTGAGGAAAATGGCTGGAAACATCAAAAATGTAATTCATAATTACCCCTTTTTTCTTTTAGGCAGGTACAAACGCAGTTATTATTTGCGACAAGCAGGCCCAGTTTAGACGGTATGCTTTCGCAACTCGACGAAACTCAAAGGAAAAGCATATGAATACCGTCCGGTGAGCCAGTGTAGTGGGTATCGCGTGGGCGCTCTATGCCGTGCCACCTTCCTGCTGACGGGCGGTCAGCGATCGGCTGTCCGTCACTTATTGATCAGCTGGCTTGTGTAGGGACCCTTTGTCCTTCTTCGTCCTTATCGCTGGCCATTTGCCAGCCTGCGCGGCGACCGAGCCTAATGGAAACAAGCGATAGCTCCAGCTGTTTGCTTCTCGTTGACGTTGCGAGTACAGGCAAGCCGCTTGCTCGCCGCTGTGTGTGTCCCAAGCCGCCCCCCTCCTCCCTCTCACCACTCCTGTAGTCCCCTCCCCCCTCCTGTAGTCCCCTCCCCTCCTCACTCGTTTTCGCTCTCCCTCCCCCCGCCCTCTCTTCTCGTAAAACGGAGAACTATCTTAACAAGAAGATTTCGCTCACGTTATCTAGCGATGTTGCCCTACAGGATTCTGCCCATGGAGGTAAGAATAAGGGGAGATGGCGCTACGTATCCCAGCCGTACTACGTTTTGAAGCCATGGGAGCGTGGCTCGCTGCCATGACACTCTGACCAAAACATTGCCAGTGTGCTATAGCGCTGCGTGTATTACAGTCGCTAATTGCACCATATACGCATGTAACGTCATCAGATTGCTTGTTTCAAAGTTTTTGTTTAAAATAAAATCTCGTAACGGCGAAATTCCGCGTTCCTTCTGATTAAAAATAGTTTCTAATGTAATATTACGAATAGCTAGCCTTCAATGTAAACGATACAATTTTGTTAATTCAGTAATAAACGTGTATCACAAACTAAATAATAGAAACTGAAAACCAAGTTAGCTATACCCTCCCTCCAAAGCCTCATAAATATATCTTGTTTGTAATACGTACTGGGACATTTCAGTTACGTTACACTACTGGGAAACACTGTTCATTACCACCAACATTTACTGAAATACGGTACATAGAATGGTAAATCTACACAGTGTCCTGTTTAGGCCTATACTTTACGCCAGTTAATGTAGTGTTAGTTTTTAATTTGGTACATGATGAAGACAAAGTGAGTTACTCACCACTTCGATTATCGACGATACGAACGTATTATACTGAAACGTGAACTTGAAAACTAAGAATGTAATTCTTTGAATTAACATACCATTTGCAAATGTTTTGGGTGTGTAGGGAAAACTGATGGTACAGCATTTTCTCGGAGCCTTACTGTTGAAAGGGAAGTTCGGTCTATGTCCTCTTCTCGGAAATGCTGAGAACATATAGTGCTCCATTTAGACGCACGCCAATTCTTCCTCCTCACGGCATTCTCCCACAGAGCTTTCCGACTTTCATTTTTAGGAAATCTAAAATCATACAGGAGGAAAAACACTCTATAGTACAAGTACCGATGTAGCACACGTTCATTCACAATGAAGTTGTAAAATCACACTTAACGAGACAACTTAAACATGAAATGTTATTCCCTTCGATTTCGCATCACAATCAGAACGCTTCGTACATCCGAACACCACACAAATGACCATAATAGCGCAAAATCCTTCCAAAAGCGAGCGACAAGCCTATGCACACAAGCTTACAGCAGCAATGTTTTGGTCGGATTGAGATGGCTACCCTCGGCTTCACATAGCTTCACAGCTGTGACGTCACGGCGTCTCCCTCAATTCTTACCTCCATGATTCTGCCATATAACAGCTGTGTGCCAAAGCGACTGCACGACGTGTTTTTCCCTGTAAGTCGCTATTTCTACTTGGAACTTTTCCATCCGTCGGCAGCGAATAGTGCTTCGGGACACCTGCCCAATCTCAAAATAGCAGACGAAAGTTGAAAAAATACTTGTTTGCCAACAAAAGGTTTTATGTGATGACAAGCGTATCGAAAATATAATCAAGTGCTGTTAGAAGATGATGATTAAAGAATACAGTTCAACCCTGTTTATACGAAAGAGACTGCCCTAGCGTATCTGTCGTCGGTTGCTATCACTACCCTGGAAACCCCGCTAATGTTGATTTGCTGGTTGAGTCCTATAGTAATCAAAATTGTGCTGGGTATTAATTTTAATTTAGAATTTACGTAAAGAACGCCTTTTGTCGAAGCTTAATGTATGACCACACTTACAACACTAAAACATTTAGTCAGTCATTCAGTTTTGTGTGTAACAAAAAGTATTTACAAAAACACTACTTTCCGAGCTTTAGCACACACACAATTCTTGGAAGTGTCACTAATTGCAATTTGGATATGTTGCTCAGTAGTAATCAAAGATATATTGGTTAGATTACTTTGCTAATTCATTATTATTAGTTTGGAGAAAGATATTTCACTGTAAGCTACTGTGACATGTAAAATTAGGTGAATTCTATGTGCGGTCGATAAATTTGGAAATACTGTAATTATTTGAAATTTAATATGTCAGAGGGGATTGTGCAATCAAGCAAGATTAGTAAATGTTTTATAACCTTAAAGAAATCGTTTTAATCAATATCGGACTTCGATCCAGTGCTCAGATCATTCGTAAATTTGAACAGGACGTTCTTCTGAATCAGATTTGTACAAAGATCAGTTTTCAAGAAAGGAGAAAGCTGTTTGGTTTTCATATACAAATCAGAAACGTTAGTCAGATTTTGTTGTATAGATATCCAGAAAGCAATATGAAAAACTTATTTTGTATTTTTCTCTATTTGTTATCAACTTACGCGAAGCCTTCTCTGTTCCTCTTCTTTTTCTGGGCAGGGGACGGGTAGGTGCTGGAAATACAGGGTGACTCAAAAAGAAAGAACAGATTTTTCAATTATCTATTACAGACTGTGAAAGATAGAAACGTATTGCCCATGTCGCTGAATTGGGGAAGATTCCAAGTTTTATGTTCGCACTAGTGATGCGGAGCTCGTGAATGAGTCGTTCAAATGAACGCTTCACTTCAGTGAAGTGTGAACTAACCACTCAATTTCAATGAACTGGTACTTCAAACTCTTCACAGATAGCACACTCCACACTTTTTTCTAGTTCACTCACTCTCTTCTCCTCTCCCTCTCCCACTACATCGGCGCTACGTCACTCATTCTCCCTTCACTTCAGTCCTCCCTCTGCTGCCTGTTGTGGGGAAAGATAGGTTTACGAGGGGTTGGGGAGGTGAGGGGTGAGGGGAAGGCAGCGTCAGCTGCTAAGTGCAGTGCTGACATTACTCGTGACTATTTGTGTATTTATACTTCGCGTCTACGGGTAGCCTACCGTTGGCAGCGCTTGCAGACAAATGAATATTAAAGATATAAACGAAGGGGCTGGCTGTGTGAGCGCGCACAGCCAACATGAAAATAAAAGGTTTGTTAATAACACTGAAAGAGGGATTTTACCTGAAATCGTACCAATGACTACAGGTGACAGTTTACGTTTTGAATCTGGAGGGTTATTATTCTCAACAAAAATAAAATCTACAGGAAAACTTGTGAATAATTACTTAACGTAGGTATATAGACTGTGACAGTTGTAAACATACTCATTCTATTTTGGATTAAATTTTACAAGGAACTTAAAATTGGACTGCATTTCGTTGGTAGCCCTATTTTTCAGTTCATGAATACAACAAATAATATTTCATTTGGCAGATAAAGACTTTTTTGGACGCTTCATGAGAAAATTTCGAGCAAGATTAAATGTAATACCTTCTTTATATGTGACAGGCTTCTCTGTTTATCTTTCCTTTGTCCCCTTCGACCATGCTCTATTTAAGTTAACTCAGACGCTGTAAGAACGTAAAACGTTGCGTGCACGTTACTGCATAGTTCGGCCATCTGTAGGGAAAATTATGAAGTATTACGAAGCTTCATTGTACGAGCGAGGCGAAGCGAGCGTAGCAGCGGCTGAGCGGCGAACTGGGCAACTTCGACAGGCTTCCGTACTTCACGAATGAACTACTTCATTTGAACGCTTCACGGCAAAGAGTGAAATGAATGAAGTAGTTCACTAGAATGAACGAGTTCGACCCATCTCTAGTTCGCACAGACATTATACCATATACTCAGCCGGCCGTTGTGGCCGAGCGGTTCTAGGCGCCACAGTCTGGAACCGCGCGACCGCTACGTCGCAGGTTCGAATCCTGCCTCGGTCATGGATGTGTGTAATGTCCTTAGGTTAGTTAGGTTTAAGTAGTTCTAAGTTCTCGGGGACTGATGACCTCAGATGTTAAGTCCCACAGTGCTCAGAGCCATTTGAACCATATACACAACACGAGCAGCATGTATTGCTTAAGAAACATAAAAACGGTGGTTTATTTCATTATATACGCGAAATACAGGTCCCTGTTTATTGAATCTACAGTTTCAACAGTTCCATCTCTCGGCTCTTGAAGAGTAGCTATCGTAGGTGGGACAGAGACTCGGTCTTTCATGTACCCCCACAGAAAAAAATCGCAATTTGTGAGGTTCGGTGACATTGGAGGCCAAAACCAATGAAAAAGTTGTTCTTGTCCCTCTTGTCCAACACACAAAATGATTTCTCTTGGGGTGTAGTCGCTATGTTGCTGCAAACAATAATGCAGTTGTGTGAAAACGTTGAACCTTTCTCTATCGAGTGATATGCGCATTGTTTTTCCATCTTTCATAGTTTCTGTAATATAAAAACTGATTTTTTTTTCTTTCTCTCTGAATCACCCGGTACTGCCTCAGCGTCAACCTTTTGCCAGTGATTGTTGCTCGGCACCTCTTCCAGATGGCATTTTCTATCGTTTCTGCGTAAAACTACTTCCATCATCCGATCACATTTTTGACGGACGTCACCAACTCCAGAGAACTGTTTGATGGAAGTAGTAATGGCCTCGCTGTTTAGTAATATAACCTTCATACAACCTATCAACCGTCTTCGTTGATTTATTTATTTATTATTCCGTGGGACCAAATTAAGGAGAAGTCTCCATGGTCGTGGAACGAGTCAATTATAACACGATATTAGAAACAGATAAAATGAAATATATAAAAAAACATATTCAGGTGACAAGTCGTAAGTTTAAATAAAGAAAATCAACAATGTAACACTGGAATTTGCTTAATTTTTTAGCTCTTCCAGGAGCTCCTCGACAGAATAGGAGTGAGACATGAGGAAACTCTTCAGTTTAGACTTAAAAGAGTTTGGGCTACTGCTAAGATTTTTGAGTTCTTGTGGTAGCTTATTGAAAAAGAATGCAGCAGAATACTGCACTCTTCTCTGCACAAGAGTCAAGGAAGTGCATTCCACATGCAGATTGGATTTCTGCCTAGTATTAACTGAGTGAAAGCTGCTAACTCTTGAGAATAGGCTAATATTGCTAACAACAAACGACATTAAAGAAAATATATACTGTGAGGCCAATGTCAGAATTCCCAGACTATTGAATAGCTGTCGACAAGAGGTCCTCGAACTTGCACCACATATAGCTCGAACAGCCCGTTTTTTAGCCAAAAATATCCTTTTTGAATCAGAAGAATTACCCCAAAAAATCATACCATACGACATAAGCGTATGAAAATATGCGAAGTAGACTACTTTTCGTGTTGAAGTGTCACTTATTTCAGATACTGTCCTAATGGTAAATAAAGCAGCATTTAGTTTCTGAACAAGATCCTGAACATTGGCTTTCCACAACAGCTTACTATCTATCCGAACGCCTAGGAACTTGAACTGTTCCGTCTCGCTTATAATATGCCCATTCTGTCTGATCAAAATATCGGTTCTTGTTGAATTGTGAGTTAGAAACTGTAAAAACTGAGTCTTACTGTGATTAAGCATCAAATTATTTTCCACAAGCCACGAACTTATTTCATGAACTACATTATTTGATACTGTTTCAATATTACACACAAGATCCTTCCCTACCAAGCTGGTGTCATCAGCAAACAGAAATATTTTTGAATCACCTGTAATACTAGAAGGCATATAATTTATATAAATAAGAAACAGCAGTGGCCCCAGCACCGACCCTTGGGGAACGCCCCACTTAACAGTGCCCCTTTGGGATTGAACATCACTACCACGCTCAATATTGCGGAGAATTACCTTCTGCTTTCTGTTCTTAAAGTAAGAAGCGAACCAGTTGTAAGCTACTCCCCTTACTCCATAATGGTCCAACTTCTGCAGTAATATTTTGTGGTCAACACAGTCAAAAGCCTTCGTTAAATCAAAGAAAACACCTAGCGTTCGCAACCTTTTGTGTAATCCGTCCAAAACCTCACAGAGAAAAGAGAATATAACATTTTCAGTTGTTAAACCATTTCTAAAACCAAACTGAACATTTAACAGCAAATTATGTGAATTTAAGTGCTCCAGTAACCTTGTATATACAACATCCTCGATAACTTTAGCAAACACCGATGGCATAGAAATAGGTCTAATATTGTCAACATTAATAATGTCTCCCTTTTTATAAAGTGGCTTCACTACCGAGTACTTTAATCGGTCAGGAAACCGACCACTCCTAAAGGAAATGTTATAGATATGGCTAAGTACTGGGCTAACATACATAGAACAATACTTCAGTATTCTGCTAGATACCCCGTCATATCCATGAGAGTTCTTGGTCTTTAGTGATTTAATTATTAACTCAATCTCCCTCTTGCCAGTATCATGGAAGAGCATTTCAGGCAACAGTCTCGGAACACTTTTTTCTGAGAGCGCTATATGATTCCCTGTTGGGACTAGGTTTCTATTTAGTTCACCTGCTATATTCAGAAAGTTATTATTAAATACTGTACATATATGCGACTTATCAGTAACACGGACATTCCCACTACGCACTGATTCTATATCCTCGACCTGTCTCTGCAGACCAGCCACTTCCTTTACGACTGACCATATGGTTTTAATTTTATCCTGAGACTTAGCTATTCTATCTGCATAC
Organism: Schistocerca cancellata; assembly: GCF_023864275.1. Lineage (NCBI taxonomy): Eukaryota > Metazoa > Arthropoda > Insecta > Orthoptera > Acrididae > Schistocerca > Schistocerca cancellata. The sequence continues at coordinate 633,425,284 of NC_064630.1, forward strand.
CACATACTTTTTGCCTTCCCAATAACATTTTTAAGCACCTTTCAATACTGTTTGTAATGGGCTGCTGCATTTAGATTTTGACTGTTTCTAACGTTTTGATATAAGTGCCACTTTGTTCTACAAGATATTCTTATCCCTCTAGTCAGCCACCCAGGCTGCCTGTTTGTGCTAGTACCCTGTTTTGAACGTTCTAACGGAAAGCAACTTTCAAAGAGCACGAGAAAAGTCTTGAGAAAAGCGTTATATTTATCGTCTACTGTATCAGCGCTATAAACATCTTGCCACTCTTGTTCCTTGATAAGGTTTACAAAGGTCTCTACAGCAACTGGATCAGCTTTACTAAACAGCTGATGACTACATTTAACACGTGTTGCAGCACAAAAATCTTTTAAAGTTAAAATTTGTGCATCATAATCTGAAACGCCATTCACCTTTTTGCTAATAGAATGCCCTTGTAGTAATGAGGAATGAACAAAAATGTTGTCTATGGTTGTTCTACTGTTCACTTGCACTCTCGTTGGAAAGAATACGATTTGCATAAGATTATATGAATTAAGGAGGTGTACCAGCATCCTCTTCCTTGCACAATCACTTATACAATTAATATTGAAGTCACCACATATAACTAACTTTTTGTATTTCCTATAAAGTGAACCAAGAACCTCCTCTAGCTTTAGCAAAAAAGGTTGTGAAATCGGAGTCTGGGGATCTACATTCAAACACCTTTTCAGTGCAGTACTTTGAAACATCAATTGACTCAAATGGGATGCCGTTTTTCACATACATGGCTACTCCCCCACACCGCAAAGAGCTCCTCGAAAAGCTGCCAGCCAACCTGTATCCTGGTAAAGGAAGCCTCTGAATTATCTCCTTATTTAAGAAGTGTTCAGATATACCAATAATTTCAGAGTCAACATCTATAAGCAGTTCACTAACTTTATCACTAATACCTTGTATATTTTGATGAAATATACTAATTCCCTCATTACTCGGATACCTGAGCTTTGTCAAAAGTGGTTCCTTTGTTAGGCATTACTGCTTAAGGGAAGTCTTTCTATCAGCTGACTTCAATCTAAAAAAAGGTGATTCGGATGTTATGGAATGCCATTTACATTTATGAGCATAATTTTTCACCGAAATGATTAAAATCCTCAAAACAAAAACGAATAGAGACGGCAATTAGTTGCATTAATTACATCACGTGAAAAAGTAATTTGCATAAATTATTCTTATTCAAAATGGTTCAAATGGCTCTGAGCACTATGTGACTTAACTTCTGACGTCATCAGTCGCCTAGAACTTAGAACTAATTAAATCTAACTAACCTAAGGACATCACACACATCCATGCCCGAGGCAGTATTCGAACCTGCGACCGTAACGGTCGCGCGGTTCCAGACTGAAGCGCCTAGAACCGCTCGACCACTCCGGCCGCCGAACTGAATCAGTGACGGTGCATTTACAATATGAAATTAAGGAAACAAGATGGTAATTTTACGTGTGCAGAAGAAACGTACAGCGGCAGTATTAATATATATCTATAGCTGACACTGTTACATGTATAGAGGAGAAAGTTACTCGACGACAAGAAAATAAAATCGATTGCAAAGATCTCTCAAGCAGAGGTCAAACATAAACTTTGTTTGACCTCTGCTCAAGACAGTATTACTACTCAGGGCACATATTGGTTGAAAGCACCGATGATGACTGTTAATCAGTTGAAATCGATTTGCAAAAGTGAATAAATAAAACATGATTTTGCGACTGGTTGATGCATATTTGGTAATTTTATGTTTACGGTCGCTGCACGACTTGGGAACCACATGGAGCCCACCATTCACCCATGTTAGTACTTCGTGTAGCCTTCAAGGGTGGCAGTGCAGACGCTGACGCACTCCGGAATTGTCTCCAATTGAGAACGTGTGGGATATAATGGGTCGAGAAGTGACTCGTGCGACTTTTCAACCAACAACTCTTTTGTGCTGACGAAGAAAGTTACTGCACGTCCTGCGTAGCAGGCAGTATGTGAGTGAGCATTATCCTGTTGGAACAGCACATCAACGCCAAAAGAGCGATTCTAACAACATTCTACACGTACCGAATGCTGGTTAACGTCACGTCCAGAGACACGAAAGGTGAAAGAGAGTTGTGGCTTGTCGCACACCAGACCATGAGGTTGGGAAGGTGCCATTGTGTCTTGGACGAATGCACACTACTCACTAGGTGTACGTCGTACACGCAAATGACCATCACTTGCTTGCAGGCAGAATCTGCTCTCATCGTTGAAGATCATGGCATATCATTCCATCTTCCAAGTGATTCTCTGACGGCACCAATCGAGCAGTGCGCGTTGATGCAAGATGTAATTAGACTTATGCAATACAATGGGTGTTATAAACTCGCAATACACACTCTGCAGCGGAGTGTGCACTGATTTGAAACTTCCTGGCAGATTGTGTGCCGGGCCGACACTCGAACTCGGGACCTTTGCCTTTCGCGGGCAAGTGCTCTACCAACTGAGCTACCCAAGCACGACTCACGTCCCGTCCTGGCAGAAGTAAAACTGTGGAGTCCCGAGTTCGAGTCTCGGCCCAGCACACAGTTTTAATCTGCCAGGAAGTTTCAACTCGCAATACAGTTTTGCAGCGTGCAAGGGCACCGTCTCATCACTGATTTCGTTCAAATTTGTGATATGTGCAATGCTTGACCAGAAATGAAAGTGACAGAAATTAGAGCTCCAGATGGCCAACCGTTCAGAGAAAATTGTATTTTTGGCACGGATTGAGCGAGGCGTAGTTTCGCGGCAGCGGTTGGCGCAGCGGAAAGAGTACAGAACGGTAATATGAGGATCATGGGGTCGAGTCAGAGTACAGAACGGTAATATGAGGATCATGGGGTCGAGTCCCTATGCGGAACCTTATCAGCGTGTAGTATTCATTAATTTCTTAAAAGGGATGAAAGAAAATGTAGAGGAAAATCTGGTATTGGAAATAAATTTCCAGGAAGAAGTTGTAAGGCGTACACGAGAACTTTGTATATAAAATTAAATGCTTTCATTATTTATTTTGGTAGTTTGCACTTGCTGGGGTGATATCGTAAAAACAGGGGAATCGGCGCTTAATTTTATCTGCATCTTGCAAGTTATGAACGCCGCACTTTTACAGTAACGATCTTCTTAAAGTACCCATAGAAAAATAAACTTAGTTTATATAAAGAAAGGTTATGTCTCATCGCACAATTTAGTAGCAAACAACGAGTAACAAGACGTTTCGCAAAATATTGGTGTGGATAGCCGCTGATACACGAGTACAGTGGAAAGTATTTTGATGCAGTCTTATCAGGATGTGATTCCTTTCTCTCTCCCTCGATAAGAGCATTTTTGTAGGTTTTTGATCAAATAATTCAACTGATGATAAAAACAGAATTCAAAAATTTGTCCTAACGGAGGGCATTTTGGGGAATCGCTTCGCTACTGCACGCTGTACACGAATCAGTTACTTTATTCATATTTCCGTTTAATTTCAGTATTAGTAACGTACAAACTGGAAAAAAGTTCCCGCTCGGTGATTGGAACCCACGATCCTCAGATTACTGTTGTGTCCGGTTGTCATATATCCAACTGCTGCCTGGAAATTATACTGATAGAAATGGCCCACTCCCTTGCCAAAAATGCTATTTTTTAAACACTTTCCCATCTGGAGCTCCCATTTCCGTCATTTACATTTCTTGCCAAGCCCTGCATACATCATAAATGTGTACTAAATCAGTGATCATGAGTAGGCGCCGTCCCCTTCTTAATAAGGCAACTTAGATTATTTTATTCGGAGAAATCACAAACATATTCCTTTTCTGCGCCCGGTGGACCCCACAGACAGGAACCCAAATAATTGGACCCCTATCTCTCCTAATTTATGTTCGGAAAATTTTCTATCGTTGAAGAGACATTCAGCAAAGTTATCTTGTACAAAGTTCATTTCAGACGATACCCCCAGAATGGAAAGATTCATCATCGCTACTTAAGACCATCTCAGAAGTAAATTGTAATGTCTTGATTAATCTTTCTTTGGTGGTCTGTTTTCCGTTCTTGAGTTTTAAGTTTTCATCCTTCGAATCTCAGTTACCTTCGGGCTGTTGCTTAGCTCTTGGTTCGACCTCCAGTTAACTTTTGTGTGGAGGAAAAGTCTATATACTTCTTTCCGGTTTTTCTATAGTTCGTTGCGGCTTTTCTACCGAAACTGGTCCACTAATTTTTCGTGTGGTGTTACCTCCAAGGGTAGAGCCAAAGTTTTCGATCAACAAGGAGGGACTGCATAAGAACATTGCGAAGAATAAGCAGCTGCATAATAACTGAGACATATCCGATATAATCCGATAGATCAACTTGAAAAAGTACCCTTTTGCACGCTAAGGAAAACGTTTCAACTAAAAAACAGGCAGTGCGTAATAAACTAAGACTCTTCGAAAGTGTATTGTACTTAACATCAATTTCCAAGATACACATGTAATAGCTGAAAAAATTTTTTAAAACTTACATGGAGAAATTTCACAAGACTGAAAAAAGCTTCTTTTAACAGCTAAGAAAGCTATGCTGGTAAGCTGTTGACACTCACTACAGAGCAACATGGGAGCTAACAGAAATAGTGTTTGATATTCCTGCTGCGTTCTAGCACAGGACTAATAAAGCTGACTTAAAAACCTGGGGCTGGACCGAGAAGGTTCTCGTATTCCAAATTTCACACGTTTTTGTAGAACCATGCCACGTGGGTTGCAGGACGCGTAACTATATAACGACATGTTTCGCTGTTGTACACTCGACGGAATTCGAGGTAAGGCCAACTCCTGCAGTAGACCGTGAAATTTCCCTCTTCCCTAGCAGAGGGAATTGTCGCCTCTCTTTGTGACTGTGTGGTTTGTGTCCACAAACGAAGCACAGATGACCCCCCCCCCCCCCCCCCCAACTACAAAATTAAACGGCGCTGTCCCTCAGTGTCCGCAAACTCCTATCTTCCGTGTAAAATTATGTACACCCACTAAGGCACCACCGGTCTTGCTTCCACTTTGAAGAGAGGTAAACTGCTGCTGCGATTAACTTTACTACAGCCAAGTTTATGTTGAACTGGTGAGAAGGAAGAGAACTGTGGTGGTAAATTGTGGACGACCACAGCGCACCAGTGTGTTGAACCGACTCATTTCAACAACTCGATTAGTGCTCCACGAGGAAACGGCAGAGTAAAGGTAGGGAACACAACTTCGGCAGTGTTCTCTGAGGGTCCTCAGCCATGGCTGCAAGACAACGTTGAAAGTGCTTTCACACCAGGGAAACGGCACACCTTCTCGTGAGCAGCCGGACATAGAAGAAAACCTAAGTTATTTTGTGATTCAGAACTCAGATATTGCCCGTCGCGCACAGCATTGCTATCTCTACAGTTGCATGGCATCACAGATAACTGTTTCTAGAAATGGGAGAGAATTCTGTAATGAATTGAAAGTTTATACCCCAAATTCCAGGAGGGAGTAAGTGTCTGCCCCGGCTCCCCACTTCCCCCTCCCCTGCCCCCCCCCCCCACAGCCCTTGCCTTTCGCATACCAAGGGACGTAGAACGCAGTTAACGATATAAGACGTGAACTAAGGCGGAAAGATATAAGAGACGACGTACACAAAAGATATAAGATGGCAGCCTTCCACAGGTAACATTTCAGTAGAGAAAGAAAGAGAGGAATTGAAAGATAAAAGGAGAGGTGGTTTGAGGCTGCAATAGGCAGCTTGCCTGATTAGTTACAGAAGAATAGGAGAAGAAGAAAAAGAATTCTGCAATTGCCCCCTATTTCGTCGTTTACTAGTTCTTGCCGACGTAAAAACCAGCAAGTTAACCCTTAAGTTCTTACATTAATGTATTTTTGCGTGAGGGATTGGAAGAAAATAACAAGGAGCGACCAGGAGTTCAAACTACCTTTTTTTTTGTCAGTACTGTCACGTAGGGCCTTTTGCCCTCAGTTTCAGTTACTTCGTGACTTTTGTTCCGGTGCGTGGACAGTATCTTACCGGACCCTTAAACTTGTCTCAACACTTCATGGTGGAACTGCAAGGAAAAATAATTGTCAGCTGTCCTATGTGTGAAGACAGCATGTCCGGAGTAAATTAAACTCGTCCTCTGTTACATTGCTGGTATTTCACTATCCTATATTTAAAAAATAAAAACAACATAGCTAAGAGTGAGGATTTTCCGGTTGTTAACTACAGTACATCAACGAGTTGTGCACCAGATACTGCATCCATTCTGAGCAACGTGGCACAAAGATTAATGCACTAGATTCGAATTCGGAAGATAGTTCCAATCCGAAACAGTCCAACAAAATTTTATTTTTCCATGGTTCTCCTAAATTTGTTATGGTCAAATAAACTGAAGCGAATGCTGGTGTGGCATTTCCTTCGACAAGAATGCATTACTTCCTTCATTTTTGTGCTACCCAAGCTTGTAATCTCGTCGTCCATGGGACTTCCCACCCTAATTATTCTGTTTCTTTCCTTGCTACGTGCCTTCCACTTCATCCATATCTAATAGAATGTGTCAAATGCAAGTCGACAGTAGAACTAGAATTACATGGCACGTCTTCGAAGTAATTTAGGTTGATTTCCACATATCGTAGCCTAGGCAAAGGAAGGATAATTTGGAAAATGAATTGCAACACAGAAGACCACGGAGTCACGTGTGGTCAACAAGAACTGCTTTATATTACGGCCACCTTGCCATTTTGGAGTGCTGGCCACGTAGAAACGGGTTTTTGACTGGCTTGATTGACGGCATTGCCAAGTTCTTTCTGTCGATTATGATGATCTCGCAGCCAATGTCGACCGTGTTTTACTTCGGATGTGGTTTTTTTTCCGTCGTAGTCTCTGTAGATATCCATTCAGTAATTGAATGCGTCATCTGAAATTATCAATTCTAGGTGTAACTTTCTCTTATTTTGCTTCATCCTGTCACCTTTCTTCACCAGACATCAGCTGAGATATGAACTGTCAGCTGATGTCACCACGAGGAAAAGGGGATAATACCCACATCAAAAAAAGTTTTGCATCAACTCCGTTCCGAGAATTCCGGAACCTGCACAGAAAATTGGAGTAGAGATCAACATAACATCATTTCCGGCCTTTTTATTGCTCATGAAAACCACACATGGCATGTTGTACCACCATACTACGGGACCTTCAGAGGTGGTGGTCCAGATCGCTGTGCACACCGGTACCTCTAATACCCAGTAGCACGTCCTCTTGCATTGATGCATGCCTGTATTTGTCGTGGTATACTATCCACAAGTTCGTTAAGGCACTGTTGATTCAGATTGTCATACTCCTCAACGGCGATTCGGCGTAGTTCCCTCAGAATGGATGGTGGGCCACGACGTCCATAAACAGCCCTTTTCAATCTATGCCAGGCATGTTCGATAGGGTTCATGTCTGGAGGACATGCTGGCCACTCCAGTCGAGCGATGTCGTTATCCTGAAGGAAGTCATTCACAAGAAGTGCACGATTGGGGGCGCGAATTGTCGTCCAATATGCTGCCGATATGGTTGCACTGTCGGTCGGAGGATGGCATTCACATATCGTACAGTCAGCCGTTAGGGCGCCTTCCATGACCACCAGCGGCGTACGTTGGCCCCACATAACGCCACCCCAAAACAGCAGGGAACCTCCACCTTGCTGCAATCGCTGGACAGTGTGTATAAGGCGTTAAGCGTGACCGGGTTGCTAGCAAAAACTTCTCCGACGATTGTCTGGTTGAAGGCATATGCGACACTCATCGGTGAAGAGAACGTGATGCCAGTCCTGAGCGGTCCATTCCTCATGTTGTTGGGTCCATCTGTACCGCGCTGCATGGTGTCGTGGTAGCAAAGACGGCCCTCGCCATGGACATAGGGAGTGAAGTTGCGCATCATGCAGCCCATTGCGCACAGTTAGTCGTAACGAAACATCCTGTGGCTGCACGAAAAGCATGATTCAACATGGTTGCGTTGCTATCAGGGTTCCTCCGAGCCATAAGCCGTAAGTAGCGATCATCCACTGCAGTAGTAGCCCTTGGACGGCATGAACGAGGCATGTTATCGACAGTTCCTGTCTCTCTGTATCTGCTCCATTTCCGAACAACATCGCTTTGGTTCACTCAGAGAAGGCTGGACACTTCCCTTGTTGAGAGCCGTGTACCTCCTTCCTGGTGGAATAACTGAAATTGATTGGCTGTCGGACCCCCACCGTCTAATAGGCGCTGCTCATGCATGGTTGTTTACATCTTTGGCCGGGTTTTGTGATATCTCTGAACAGTCAAAGGGAATGTGTCTGTGGTACAATATCCACAGTCAACGGCTATCTCCAGGAGTTCTGGGAACCGGGGTGATGCAAAACATTTTTTGATGTGCGTATTAGGGCTGAAGCGCGACCTGATAGTACTGATGTTTCTCTTTGTTTTTCCTCATTCTTTCATGCAAATTGTCGGAATGTTCCTTCTAATAGGCACTGTCGATATTTTTTCCAGGTGTTCTTAGACGAGTTATGAATGGAGAGGAACGTAACGAAAAAAATGTTCTCTCATTCCGTTTCATGAGTACATGATCCATTAATAATTGTCAAACTCATTGCACGCTGACGAGCTATTGTTCCCAAACATCTACATTCGGCAAGAAAAATCTACACAGTAAATCACCTTTTTAATCAGAATGGTGTATAGTTCTTACCGCACCCAATATTATATTTCTTTTGGGGCCATCTTAGATTTCTCGATCAGGCTATTTACAGTAATGGAGCGAAGAAGAAACAGTCTTGACATAAAAATTAATGTTCAGCAATCAGGGATGTGACAGGAACGATCATTCGAAGCAAAAAGTCTAGTAAACGGGGCTCTAAAATAGATACCTTAAAAGCTATGAGCACTACTTCAGTATATGAGAGACGTTTCACAGTCTCGTAGGTGCAGTACTCACAGCTCTTAATGTATGCTCTTAGGAGCCTTCATGTATTAGACATTCTTTGCTTCGAGTGATCGTTCGTGTCATATCCCTGATCGTTGACCATCCTCCTGGGCCACCACACGCAACAAATTCACACAAAGTATAACTAGACACGCCCCCATTCGACTATTAAACGTAAGGAGGAGTGGTTGAAGTAGTAAGTGTAAATCAGTTTGTGGAAATTCTGCGCGAGTATCATAAATTCTTGTCATGCTCTGCGCGTGGTCGCTGGTTAAAAGTACCATATAGCGCGTAACATGGTTGTAGAGTACTTGAGATTTGGTGCGACGACATGGTCACAGTTACCTCAATGTATGGAAAGTCACGGATATGGCGATTCCGATGTATCAGTTTCCGCGTGTCGTATTTCGTGGTTTTCTGCCAACTCCCACCCGCGGCCACGGTCAAGGTCCACGCACTTCTTGCGATGTGCTGCGCGAGACAAATGACGCCAGATACTGCTCCTCTGATTTCATCGGAAACATCTACTGGCTGTGCCGGCTTAATTGTCTGCATCGCCACACTGTCAATCAGGCTAAATAAGGGTTTCCGCCTCAGCCTCACTGGCGGGACTGGATTAACCTTTGAACAAACTCAAAGTTGATAATTAATACCCTGTAGATATCCAACTACTTTCATAAAGATACCGAGATCCGATCACCGGGCGAGGAATATAAATACTGCTAACAGATACTCTTCCTCCAAGTGGTCTCTGACCACTCGCGTTAGTAGCCTCACAACGAAACGGGAACACAAGTCAACGCCAGTTGGTCAAGAACGTGCAGAAACACGACAGTCAAATTTACATGGAAGTGGAAGGAATGTATGTGTTTCAACTAAATCTCGTCAAAACAGTCTTGTTGATAAAACACACACACACACACACACACACACACACACACACACACCTCCGTAACCGGATGTAAGAGACCTCTTCCCGTCGACCACTATCACTAAAAGGCAAAAGTTGTAGCGGTAACACCGACCACCTTAAACGGCAATCGATGGTAGCGTTATATCTCTGCGAGGAATTTTTGAGATTTGATCGTGAGATAACCTAATCAAAACAGAACAATCAACCTAGGATTTCCGAAACACTCTAGCAGAGTATAAACAATAGTAGACTGTGGATCTAGAACAGACGTTCTCCCAGTATAAAAGGAAGTTGTAACATTACATATTAAAACCGGTCGCCAGCCTAATCAGGCTTCCTTTTGTCAAGCAAAATGATAAAGCAGAAAGCAATGCTAAGGCTAACCTAATCTAACCTTCCTTCACTCTCACACTAAACACTTTCCTACATCTGTTCATACTGCAACACAGTAGCCTAATCTTGCAGATAAATGTGCTTCTAACAATCAAATGGCGAATGATATAGTAAACAGTAACATATGCCTCTCAACAACACGTACCTTAAACGAACTACGTGTAACAGTTCATGAAACCAATTATAAATACACACGAAACTGGTAGCAATACTGAACATGGAAAAGCTTGAAGTGGTTCTGAATTTAAATCAAGGGATTAAATCAAGGAATCTGCTAAAAATCATAATCTATAACTTCATTGCTTAGTACAGGGTATTCATGCCTGTGCATTAACCAACTTGCATTAGAATAGATAACACAGTAAATAGTTTTTTCTTAAACTCCGGTTGAAGCAATTTAACAGAATGCAAATCTAACGACGCTGACTCTGGAGGAGCACTTGCATTGCTTCAATAAGCAGCTAGCCTAGTACTTCAGGACCCTTAAACTTTCATGGTTTGAAGAGCCATGCTCATTGACAAAACATACACCAGTATGTATGAGAAATGGTGTTCTTATCACTAATTATTAATTAAATAAAACATAATAAACTATAACTCTTTGAATAACAAACGTGCTTTCATAAGCAGTCTTTCGACCTACTCAAAAGATATAATTGGCTGTGCAAAAAACATTATACTAGTTGTAAAGTACAACCACATTCTCATAATAAATTAGGACACTGTGAATTAAATTTACTAGGATAGGATTCCTGTCCAGGTTTGTGATTTGGTATAATCACGGGTACAAGATAGTTTTTAACAACACTAAGATTATTATTGAAATCAACCAAATTTCACAAATACTTGGTCCATTTACAGAGTGCCAGATATAAACAATTTAGTGGAAGGATCGTGGGACTGGTAGCGTAATTTGCAGTGGCTATTAACCTGGCGGCGACGCAGACATAGCAATACTGTTGGCCTCGCCCTGTTACATACCCTATGTGATCAAAAGTATCCGGACACCCCCAGAAACATGCGTTTTCATATTAGGTGCATTTTGCTGCCAGGTACTTCATATTAGCGACCTCAGTAGCCGTTAGACATCGTGAGAGAGCATAAAGGGGCGCTCTGCAAACTCAAGGGCTTCGAACGTGGACAGGTGATTGGGTGTCACTTGTCATACGTGTGTACGCGAGATTTCCACACTCCTACACATCCCTAGGTCCACTGTTTCCGATGTGGTAGTGAGGTGAAAACGTGATGAGAGACGTACAGCACAAAAGCGTACAGGCCGACCTCGTCTGTTGACTGACAGAGACCGCCGACAGCTGAAGAGGGTCGTAATGTGTAATAGGCAGAATCTATAAAGACCATCACACAGGAATTCCAAACGGCAACAGGATCCAGTGAAAGTACTATGGTAGGCGGGAGGTGAGAAAACTTGGATTTCATGGTCGAGCGACTGCTAATAAGTAACACATTACGCCGGTAAATGCCAATCGCCCCCTCGCTTGGTGTAAGAGCGTAAACATTGAACGATTGAACACAATCTGGCTGTCCGATGGCAGGGTGTGGGTATGGCGAATGCCCGGTAAACGTCATCTGCCGGCGTGTGTAGTGCCGACAATAAAATTCGGAGGCGGTGCTGTTATGGTGTGCTCGTGTTTTTCATGGAGGAGGCTTGCACCCCCTTGTTTTGCGTGGCACTATCACAGCACAGTCCTACACTGATGTTTTAAGCACCTTTCTGCTTCCCACTCTTAAAGAGCAATTAGGGGATGGCGGTTGCATCTTTCAACACGATCGAGCACCTGTTCATAATGCACGGCCTGTGGCGTAGTGGTTACACGACAATAACATCCCTGTAATGGACTGGCCTGCACAGAGCCGTGACCTTGAATACTATAGAACACCTTTTGGATGTTTTGGAACGTAGATTTCGTGCCAGGCCTCACCGACCGACTGCGTACCTCTCTTCAGTGCAGCACTCCGTGAAGAATGGGCTCCAATTCCCCAAAAAAACCTTCCAACTCCATATTGAATTCAAGCATAAGCGATGGAGGGCGCCACGAACTTGTAAGTCATTTTCAGCCAGGTGTGCGGATACTTTCGATCATATAGTGTATCTTCTTGGCGTCGGAATCATATTTATAGGATAAAAAACCATGCCACGATAATGGTATCACCAAATGCAGCATCCGTGGCCCAAAATGCCCTTAAGCTCTTCTGGCCTCAAAACTCCAGGAATATGAGCAACAGTTATCCACTGCTGTAAACTAGATGTTAACCGTAGCGCTGCTCAGTCCACACTCCTTACACGTCAGAAAGGACGAGTTGCCACTTGCGCGCCAACCGCATCTTTTTCCACTCTGCCAGGCTACTTCCGTGGGTGTGGAGCTTCCCCACATCTTTTACGTTCAACCCTATGTTCCCTAACTATGGACCAAGTCATTTACAGTACATTGCTTAAGTCATTCAAGTAGTTATTTAAATTCACAAACATAATTCAAAAAATCGTTCAAAAATTCACATAACTGAAACCTGTATACATAGTCAAAGAATTTCCATGGCATATACATATTACATAAGCAATACTACAAATCGACGTATAAATATCGATACAGGTACATAATCGTCAAAAACAGGTGTTACAAAGTCACCTATAAAAACCGGAAAAGGAGTAAGTAGAATTCCACGCCCTCACTTCAGATTCCTTGTAGTCATTCCGTATTTGAAAACTTTGTTGGTCAAAAATGGTTCAAATGGCTCTGAGCACTATGGGACTTAACATCTGAGGTCATCCCCTAGACTTAGAACTACTTAAACCTAACTAACCTAAGGACATCACACACATCCATGCCCGAGGTAGGATTCGAACCTGCGACCGTAGTTTGTTGGTCACGAAGGATCACTAGATACTGACTTCAGTCACGTTTAAATGCCAACACCCCCTAGAGGCGCACAACTTGATAGCTGTCAGTCTCCGTAGATGAGTGGTCATAGGGTTACCTACCATGCGCGGGGAGGGGGGTGCGAGGATCGATTTCCGGTTGGGCTGGAGATGTTATCCGCTCGGGACTGGTTGTTCCGTTGACCTCATCGTCGACGAGGAAGTCGCCGAAGTGGTGTCAAATAAAGACTTGGGATAGGTGGCCGATCAATTATGCTTTACGATCATTTCAACTTCTCGTCTCAACCATGCGAGGGCTGCCGGCCGACTACTGGATTTCTTGAGTTCCAAAAACGCAAAAACGCTTTCAAAAATTTTTTCCGTCTTCCTTTCAGACAATCAAATGTTGTAGCCCTGTGTAGGTAGATTCCCGCTCGTGCTTAAACACAGCTGAAAAAGGCTGCCTCCTACCAGGACTTTTTAAAAAGCTTATTTTCGACAGTTGCTGGGAACATGAGTCATCTTAAGAAAATCAGCCGCCCACGAACCGACATGTTGGATCCGCTCCACAATCTATTTAGCAGGATTAGGGGGAGATTGACCCATCACCTGGAGAAAGCCACTTTTTTGCCAGATATCGGCATCGGTGCATGCGACAGTTACAGAGAAATTATATGCTAAAAATTGTATGTAATATATTGGAGCAGAAGGTGGACGTGAACACTCGTTGGCTTACAGTTGCTGGTGGTAATAGCGAACGGAGCCCTGATCGAGCGGTCGCATCAACGCAGACCGCTGCCCAGGTCACGGCCGCTGTTGCATCACTGATGTCGCCTGGGCCTTGAGTAACAGTTTACTGGCAGTGTGGCCAAGTTCACGGGTCTCTCTCTCTGCACTTCCTCTGGCGTCTCGCCCATGTGCGAGCCGTTCGCAGTGGGATAAAGAAACAAGCAAATGGAGAGAAGAATGACACGTGCTGGTAGCCTCTTGCTAGCGGCAGCTTCCATTAATATTCAATCAGCCACTGTTTTTGGTCGTTTTAGATGTCTGTCGCGTGATCACGTGTCAAACGTACACAAAAATGCTCCGTATCATTAGAGAGAGAATTGTTTATAACAACACTGCGTCATTGAATTCCTCTAAAAGTTAGTATACATTTTTATAATAATTAATTTGGAAGGATCGTAAAGGAATGAATAATTAATATTCGGTCACGTACGAGCATGACTTGAGTGCCCCGGTATAAATGGGTTTCCAAAAACTTAAGCCGGATTTTATTCCTGACTTAAGAGACGTCAGCACAGTAACTGCTGAGGCAGCTCTAACAAACAACTGTAAACAACAGAAGCACATTTGACCAGCCAGTTGTGAGCAGATGTGTTAAGTGGTGGACGTGCGGCCATAGTGAGTCAACTAGACGCGTCAGCTATCGCACTGGAGCAAAATCTCTAAATCAGCTGTTCAAGACATTCTCTGTAGTGTTTTGAAGAAGAGAAACGTGTGTACACAGTTTGTACAGCCCTTTTTTACTCCCAAGCAAAAACGACGCCGCCTGCCGCGACGCCATTGAAATGTAATACATGGAAAAATAATTTTCTGGAAAAAATTGTCACGGGTGACGAGACTGAATGCTATCATTACGAACTTGTCACAAAACGATGAGGTGCAGAAATCGACACTAATGGTAAACACTTCGACGACGTAACCGACATTCAAGCCATGTGACGCGCGAGCTGAGAAACAACTGACTGCTTAACATTGTTATGTGAATGGGTTTTGTGTTATAGTCAAGTGGTGGACTACTGTATAAGACATCTGAAGAATTAAAACTACCATATTTTCTCCATGCTTTTTAATCCAGTCTCGAAACTGACTGCCTTCTTCACTCTCCGCTTACTCGTTCTGCTCTCCGCCTGGTCTGCAAGGTCACAGTAGGATGCAAGGGAACTAACATCACGTTCGAGCAGCAACAATTTATCGCGTTCACAGTGCGACTACCTAGAGTCGTAGAGATAATGCTGATTTGCTGAATGTATCTCAGTGACTGGTTGTGAATGTTATAAGGCTGTCGGAGGAGAACGTTCGCGTAGAATCAGAGCCCTGAAAGCGAAGAAAGCTGTCACTCCATTTGCGAGTGAAACAGGAAAGTATATGTCCAATAGTGGTACAAGGTACCCTACGCCATACACCAATAGGTTTGCTTGCTGTGTATGTACAATGTAGAGGAATGGGTAATAATTTTTTTTTTTTAATTTGGTTCAATTTTGGTGTCATCTATTATACTTAATTTGCTTGCGAAACTTCATGTACGATCATTGTAATGTATTCGTTTTATACTTTATTAATGCACTCATCATGTCACATACAAAATAATTAAAAAACGCCCTGTTTCACATCCTATACTGACAACACCAGTTTGACAGGAACCGCGAATTGGTACCAACTGCAATCGCAAATTTTACGGGGTTTAATAGTCTGGGGTTAAAATCGATAAATTTGCTGGTTGCGATTTGCTTCGCTTATGTTCCTCGATATTTCTCGTCGTTCTAAATTACGCAGTTCGGCTTCAATTCGTGGAGGAGATAGGGCGTTAGAAATGAAAATTAGAACGAACTTGCGAAGACGAGCAGTACATCAGAATTGTTTCACTGATTTAAATAAATTTGTCTAATACAGACGCATACTGATAATCCTCAAATTCTGTTCGTAATACAGGTGTAGCCTTTATGAAGACCGCTCCGCAATATTTTTGGGAGCGGAAGGTTCTTGGCAGCATTTTTTCCGCAGATTTCTCGAAACTAATCTTATGTGCATCATATAGTTAAATGGAAAAAAAAATCGTGCACCGACGGGTAATGGCTCTACCGCCTAAATTCTGCTTTCAGATACGCTGGTTTAAGGATAGTGTTGTGTGGTGGTGTGCTGTCTCGTCTACACAGGTCTGAAATTCCTATCAATAAGAAGGCGTTCACCAGCAACCAGTGACAACTCTTGAAAAGTTTGGAGAGTTGTTGAGTGAAGTGATCTGTCGCTATCATGGCTGTGACGTCTTTGGACTACCGTACGGGTCTTCAGCGTGACCATAGAGTTAGTACAGGATGGATAAGGCGTACAGTAACAGCATATTCGATTGCGGACGCGTCAAGGACTCCCGACGCATAGCACTCCTTCGTAGAGGTTCTCCAGTCACTATGCCTTCCACGTGCCGACGTGTCATGGGTGTACCGTAACGACAGTGGAAAAAACAGTCGTCATCAGTCAACTGCAACGGACAACACTGAGTTAGACTCAAACGAATTGTAGGACCGCATACGCGGTTCACAGTGCAGCAACTCACCAGCCAGTTCAATGAGAGACAATGACGGTTGCCGCCCTGTGGTGTGCACGTGCTCACTGCACGTCATGGAGCACTGTGTTTAGCACAATTGGACACTCCAAATGTGAAAGAGGTTTTCCGGTATTGGACAAAGGGTATGTGGAATGACAGTTTCTGAACACATTGAAAACAGTAGGAGGCGATGCAGGCCAGTAGCCAACAAAATAGTATTGTCAGTCATATGACGTACCAACATTTAAAAGCTACAAAAATTTTACAAATGGAAAAAAAATTAAAATCCCACTGAAAGTAACTTTGACACGACATTTCATATTCCCACGTCTCTTTCAATGATACATATTCAAATAACGGCCACAGTTTAGCTTGTAGGCCATCACTCGAGTTCCCAGAGCTATTTTCTGTAAAAATTGTTGGGTGATGTGGTTCAGGGTCTGCTCTGCTGCTCCACAGTAGGATTCGGGGCTATCGACGATGCTCCGTTTGTTCAGTGTAGTCCTAGTTCTGGTGTCGTCTGTTGGCATAGTCTTCAGGCGGCACGAATTCGTCCTGAGTAGTGTAGAGCCTTGGGGTGGTGTAGAGGGGGTCTTCATGGGCATTGGATGGACTAAGTCTTTTTCCAAGTATCCTCCAGGAGAAAGGGTTGACGCTGAAGTAATACAACATCTTCCCGTACAGGTCCGCGGAATTTCAGACTCAAGCGTGGAGCATTATCTACTACGGTGAGGACTGGAAGTGCTCTGTGAAGTATGGGTGTGTAACGCTCATTCCATTGTCTGATTGTGATCTGTTGTCTCAGGTCTGGCGGGGCGATGTCTGCAAGGACACAGAGCCAAGGGGGTCAGTGTGGTTTTCAATGTTGGAGTTAACAATGCTCGGCCACTCATACAGGTTGACATACATTTTTTTGGTGAGCCTGCTCCTGCATCGTACCGTGCAGTCGAGTACACTGTGTAGCGGTGCATAATATTCCTCCTCGAGCTCCTCATGCTATACCTGCCAATTTCCTTATTACGTAATTGTATGTACTGCCGTGAAAAAAAAAAAAAAAAAAAAAAACGCAACGCCTCGAGGAATGTATTCAGCGGCACGAGGGTATAATGTGTGTATGTGCATACTGAGCTGTTTGTGTTAGTGATTCGTTTGTAACAGTCATCAGCCATCAGATGGCGCTTGGGAGGCCTGTCTGTGCACCGTCTGTTTGACTCTACAGGCAGTAGTTGTCCCGAGTTTATAGGTGAACAGTATTCGCGATATTCATACTGGGGTACAACCCTGCCCTGCTGATGAGCACATACTCCTGTTGAACAACTTCAGCCATTTGAACTAGGTCGCATTTGGGCCTGCAGGAATCTAGATGGACTGCCGAATGAGTGATCCATTTGTTGGGCATAATGTATCAGTGGTGTGTAGCTGCTTTTGGTGGTGGTTTGTGAATCATTCCCATACTCGTAGACCTAGTTCTGGACATCTTCGTGGTAAAGACGAACCTCAAGATCGACGGATTCTGCGAGCAGTGTTTGCCGACTAAATATCATCCAGGGAGGAAATCAAAAGTTGCACCTGTTACGTCGCCAAGGACAGCTGGCAACCATCGACCTGTAGCAGTACGAAGGTCGTACGTTCCTCTGGCCAGGCTAAACCTCTGACACCGCAACAACACCAAGCATGGCTACTCTAGTTTCCTGACAGTCGAGTGGAGAGTGGAATGGTGTCCTGTTGTCTTCAGTGCTGATGGTAGTTTCTGTCTGTATGCGAATGATATGTGCGCGCGCACACACAAACACACACAAACACACACACACACACACACACACACACACAAACACACACACACACACACACACAAACACACACACACACACACACACACACACACACACACTCACTTGTAGTGTGTGTGGAAGGGGGGGGGGGATCGGTTACAACTCGAGGTCACATTTGGTGTTCATGCAGGGCAGAGTAACTAGTGTCCACTTGGTATAAATTTGTTGTCATGTACTCCCACAGTGGGGTTAAAATGGGGTTGCCATGCGTGAAATATGACTTCATACAAGAGAAGGTCACTTATCCTCCCTTACTCAATTCCGTTTCTCACATCGAAGTTCATGAACCCCGAGAACCTTTGGGCAAAGAACGGTAAGGTAGCACAGGAGCAGGTCTTCTCCCTTACCAATGGCTAATACAGCTCTGCATGTAGACAGTAATAACAGTGGAATCAGCTTGATAAATTTTAAAGCAAACGTACCATGACAGTTTACAGCACTTGATGCCAGCACAACAATACTACGAACCACATTAATAGATACCAGGACTGGCTCTGATGTACCAGACTCTCGTAGCTTGAGGTGCTAATGTGGACTCAGATTATTACCTCTTCATAGGAAAAATAAAGCGAAGAATTTCAAATACAAAGAAAGTTAAAGAAGAAAGACAAAATAAGTATGTCATTTCAGAACTTAAGGGCCCAAGCAAGGCTGAAAACCTAGTTATTAATATGGAAAATAGATTGACAGGAATCCTCAAGCACTGTACTGATAACATAAATGAGCATTGTCATTAAATAAAAAATTAAATGTAATACTGCAGAGGAAGTTACTGGTATGGAGCTGCAGATAAGATAGATTGAATAATGGTATGATTAAGTGTGTGAGGCTGCTACAAGAACAGAGTAAGAAGCATACAAAACGATGCAGGCCAGGAGAAGAATAATGATACTGGAACGACTATAGAGAAAAAAAAGGCCTGCAGGACAACGGATTCTGAAGGCAAAGAAGAGAATCCTTTTACGAAAGGCAATTGCAGGATATTGAATTAGTGACTAATGTCAATGAAAGCAGGAAATTATACACAAAGGTAAATAAACCTAGGAAGGGTATAATGTAAAGAGAAAAGTGATGAACTAATAGCATCACAGGAAGGAGTGTTACAGCAGTGGGCAAATTTTTATGCTTAAAGAATTCTAAAGTATGGGAACTAACTGAAAACAGACATGTGGAGGAAGAGGAAATCGGAATGCCCTCGGTGTAAGAGATTCGGCTAACAATAAAGAAACTAGCTAACGGTAAGTCACCTGGCAGTAACAACTTTCCCGCCGAATTTGTCTGTGGGGTACACCTAGTTAGAGGCCTGCAAGCCCTGATCCAAGATCTATGGACGCAAACAGTCATCACAAATCATTGGAATATGGAAGTAATATGTACTACACGTAAACAGGCGACATCCTGGAATGCACAGAGATGGAGGAGTTACACTACCGTTTGCGAAAATCGCAACACCAAGAAGGAAACAAATGAATTCATTTTATTTAATGCCACAG
The DNA here is from genome assembly GCF_023864275.1 of Schistocerca cancellata. NCBI lineage: Eukaryota > Metazoa > Arthropoda > Insecta > Orthoptera > Acrididae > Schistocerca > Schistocerca cancellata. Next base: position 633,445,079 of record NC_064630.1, read on the forward strand.
GTTAGGTACGTGACAAGTAACGATCACCTTTTCAAATCTGTACATGTCCTTTGAGCCCTACTATTAAGTATGTCTTGTGGCCACCATGCGCTGGAATTAGAGCTGCTATTATACGCCGTGGCATCGAATCAATAAGGTTCTGAATACGTTCCTGAGGGATATCCCTCCTCGCAGTTTGTATCAGAGCCCACCGGTTACTGGAGGACAGTGGCGCACCAGGTGCTGACCAACCATATCCCAGACATTTTCGATGGGTGACATGTCTGGCGAACGTGCAGGCCAGGGAAGCAATGATACCCGTCGCTCTTCGAAGAAGGCCTGTACATCCCTCTCAATATTTGGCCGGGCATTGTCCTGTTGAAATGTGGCCTATGGAGATGCCTGAAGCAGGGGAGTACCTCAGGCTTCACAGCCTCCATTCTGTTCCGGTTGTTGTTCAAAGTGCCCACAACACGTACGAGGCGAGATCGATTGTTGTTACCAATGGCGCCCCAAACAATCACAACTGGTGTTTGTCCGCTATGTCGCTCCACAGTGCACAGCCTTCCAGGTTGCGCTCACCGCCGTACACGTATGCGGCCATCGCTGTAGGACACGTTGAAGCGGGACTCATCCGAAAAGATTACGTGTTGCCACTCAGCACCTCAGTGACTGTGTTCACGTGCCCATTACAGCTGGAGACCTTGTGGTTTCTGGACAATGATAGCCGACGTAATGGCACGCATGCAACCAGTCCAACCTGCAGCAGACGGCGACGAACCGTCGATGCAGACAAGTTCACACCTGTTGTAGTGCTCCAGCGACGAGCCAACACTGTACGGTCCGTAATGGCCATGCGGACAATATGATGATCATCCCGTGCTGTGGTCATGTTGCGTAGTCCAGTTCCCGCTCGTCGTTGCGTACGACCTTCCTCTATCCACTGCTTCCACACATGCATCACTGTCGTATCAACAGGCCCTGTGAGAGTCGAAATGTTGCAATATGACAACCCCTTTTTCCGGAGATCGATCATTCTGCCCAGTTCAAACTCGCACACATGCCGATATGGCTCCCTTTGAGTTCGACGAGGCATATGGGCTCACTGTATTGCTTCCACCATGGGTAACAGCTCTGCACCGACTACACGAAGCGCAACACCGACCCTGTTGGAACACGGAGCCTGTCGGAACGACACGAGAGGGCTCTGCTCGGCCTACGTGTACCCCATCCCGCTGCAAAACGTATCACGTATTGCTTGCACACCCGTCGCCACTTCCACCAAGTGTGGCGCTATTCGAGTAATTCCTTCCCGCTGTTACACTTTTCACAAACGGCGATGTACATTACTGAACACTATATATAAAATATTCTTCGTCTTGCTTTGTATTTGTGTAAAACCTTGCGCAGAAAAAGTAATCGAGAGATATCAGGCAGACTTCAGATCAGGCAAATCAACTACTGACCACCCTGAGGCAAATATTGGAAAAAACGAGGGAATGCACTATAGAAACACATCATATATTTGTCGATTTTAAAGTAGCATTTGATACCATAAAAAGAAATAAGCTTGTTAACGCAAACAACAGCTAATACGACTCATTAGTTTGACTGTGGGAAAAGTAGTACATAAAGTACCGATACAAGGAAATTTAATATAGTTTTGTGACTGTGGGTTGAGGCACTCTGGTGAGTGCTCTTTAATATAGCAGTACAGACCGTAGTAAGGTCAGCTCGAATCATCACAAGAGGCACAATAGACATTATAATGATGCAGATGGTGTGGATATCATTGCAAGAACAGAACTAGCTGCTGAGGAAACGTATAGGGCACTGATGACAGCAGCAATCGAAATGGGAGTGAGCAGCAATCGAAATGGGAGTGGAAGTGATCATCAGTAAAACGAGATATATGTGAATTACACGACCAGGTCCAAAAATGTTGATAGAAATTGACTAGATGCAAATGGAACCTGTTAGTGAATTTGTCAGTCTACGAACACAACAAAAATTGCAGGACGAAATTAATGTGGAAGTGGCGCATCCACCTAGCTAATAAATGCTTGTATGGGCGGACTCCACAACGTAAGTCCAGAAATCTGCCCAGGAGAACAAAGTGCAATACGTCCAGTATTACCATCTTGCTCAGAAACCTGCATACGGACATAACAATATGAAGAGCTAATAAGATGTTTCGAAAGAAAGAAGATAGGCAAAATGGAAAGGGGCGATTAACGAAGGTAGAGCTTGTCACAGACGATACAAGTTTGAATTCTACAGATCATATAAAGATCTTGAAGTGATAAAGGTCATTAAAATAAACCACCTGAAGTGGGTCGCCATGTTTTTCTTCTGCAACGTGAGAACCCACCGAAGGAGCACTGCTGTAAAAGCCAGTGGCACTCAAGCGGGGGAAGACAGACTTCGATACTTGGATGGCATACAAGACGAACTAAAAATTATTGGTGTCAGAGGATGGAGATACGCAAGACATTGGACAGGGACGAATGGACCGTTGTCCTAGAGTAGGCGAAGGCCCATTAAAAGGTGTGGAGCCAGGCTGAAGAAGAAGAAGAAGAAGAAGGAGGAGGAGGAGGAGGGAATTTCATAATAATGTATATGCTGTCATATCACTTGTCAGTAAAGTTACAATGTCCATGAGGTTGACCAAATATATATATATATATATATATATATATATATATATATATATATTTCGACAGTACGCTTTTATGTGCCAGGTCATTGTTGTACCCCCCAAATTCGAGTAGGATAGCACTACGGGTGTGGGGACAAGGCAAGAAGGATAGGTACCCTGCACCTCTGGTGGTAAGATAACGCTGTAAATGATAAATAGTAGAATAATTGGTCTGATAGAAGCTAAGAACCCGCTATAACCGGTTTGATGTCATTTCCAGTGTCACGTTACACAGCTGGGCGAGTTACATTCAGTGTCACCCAGTGGAACCCCCGTCCTACCCACACACGTGTGGTACATACTTCCCCCCCCCCCCCCCCCCCCCAGGCTGCCCATGCACTTGGGGTACTGCCGGTACGAGCACACGAGCACAGAACCGATTACATATGGTATAATCCACTGATAAAGGACTTCTGGGGAGAACCCATTCTTCCCCCCTCCCCTCCTACATTTTATAACAGCAGCACCTCAGTGAGTGTCTTTGTTCTTGAACTGCCGGCTGCGGTGGTCTAGCGGTTCTGGCGCTGCAGTCCGGAACCGCGGGACTGCTACGGTCGCAGGTTCGAATCCTGCCTCGGGCATGGGTGTGTGTGGTGTCCTTAGGTTAGTTAGGTTTAAGTAGTTCTAAGTTCTAGGGGACTTCTGACCTAAGATGTTGAGTCCCATAGTGCTCAGAGCCATTTGAACCATTTGTTCTTGAACTGTGTACCAGAGGCAGAGGATCAGGCCATGATTGTCAACTAATAACAAATTAATTTTGATGTGATTACTTTTTTTAAGTCGCATCACTCGTGATCTAGGAGAGGAGGGTATTTGTTAATAACAAATTAAATTTAATATCAATACGCGAATTTCGTCAATTGAGGCGCCAGCAGATATCGCACCAGGCAGACAAGTAAGTATTTTAATTTTTCATGTTCGTCTACATTTTTACCATTTTTCCACATTTTTCTCGATTTAACCATTATTTCATATTTTCCATAGCCTATGTGTAATGTAGAAAAATATATACGCTCTTATTGCTGATCAATTATTTAACAACAAATACGCCCTCGCAAAGACTACAGATGTCAAACACCACAGCGTGAGAGATAAAGAAAATAAACTATTGCTATCTCAGCCACACATTTCTAGTGTGTATGACGTCATAGTGTGCGCGTTCTCCAGTTGGAAAACATTATGATATCACGGTAAGATATCGGTAAATATAAATTTATGATGTCGTATTACAAATTCTGATGTTACCGATTTCCAAGGCGCAGGTAAATACAGCATGTTTAACAAATACTATACTGCTACAAATACCCAGCTAGATTATGAGGAACTCAACGGATAAATGCAGGTCGAACGCGACCTGTGGAATATGCAACACTTGAGCATTGACACGTAGAATCTGGCGGCCAACGACCCAGCAATAGCCTAGAAATTTGCGGTACTTCAAGCGTAATCGTCTCTGGAGCGACCGTGCTGGTTCCTGTCAAAAAGATACTGTTCCGGAATCAAGAACTCGGGGAGGACAAGCCCGCCCACGGTGATAATGGCAAACAAGGTTGTAATCTGTCGGCGGAGATAGTAGACAGTTCAGCACGTAAGTGCCGTGCACTCTCTTCCTTTCTCTCTGGATCAATATTAATCACCCTGCTTTTAATACTACAAAAACTACGTGGGCAATATCACTATAGGTCAGTCAGTGCACCCAGGCAGAAAAAGAAGAGTAAGAAGATAATTAACCTACTACCACACAATATATATACTTCCCTGGCACCCGGATGACGCCGAGCAATTACTGTAGTGCGCAAAAATGAACTTTCTACTTACCAAGTAATTGACTGTTCGGGGCAATGTACTGAATTATAGATGTGGCCGTAGAGAGCTGCAGCGTTCACATGCCATGTGCGTACAAGCCGAGAAAACAAATCGTTATTTTCACTCAACATTTGAAAGGTGTCCGTGTGGAAAAATACAGAACCGAATAAATATGTACAAGGAGGTTCACACCCATGTTGCCGACACCCCGCCCTTCGGTCCCACGCACCACCGCCAACACCGTCACAGCGAATCTCTAGCCAGCAAAGGGAATAGCACCGAAGCCACATTAGCCCTAACACATCTCCGTAGGAACCCACTTACACGAGGAACTACCAGCTCACCCTTACACGCAACCGACGATCTTCATATTGCGGACACCACGCGCTCATTGGCTTTCAGTAACTGTCAGGCAATAAGGAACTAACGACTCTCAGAAGTCTCTCCCTTCACTTTTTGTCTACTCTCTGGGCACGTCAAACGGCATGAGATAGCAGTAAAGCCCACGCTTGCTTACCGCTCGCAAGTAGAACATAAGAACTCTATATAAGGTAACACCAACCAAAGCGAGCTGCAGCAATGCTGCATGAAACATACTCTAATATCCTTTATTACATATTGCTCTAATTCATGGAGAACCATATAAAGGAGGTTATAAACGCTTATCTCCTCGGCTTTCTTTACCTTGGATTTAAACTTTCTTAGTTGGCGGTTTGTCAGGATGCAGACTGCACTTAGGTAACAGCAAGAGTCTTTCGTTACCAGCGCAAATGTGAAAGTACTGTAACAGTCTTTTGGTACTAATGGCTAACATTGTAGAAGGCTTTCTGTAAATCAGTTACCTAATACTGTGTTTGTTATTGGCGGGTTCGATCAACACAAACTCAAACCGGAATCTCTGGAGGGAAGGTAGTGCTCTTTTCACAAAAACACTGTTAAGAAAATACAGAGAACTTAGATTTGTAACTGACTGCAGAACACTACCAGTGCCAACGTATATTTTGAGTAAGGTACCATCTACCAAGCGCCATACAGTGGTTTGCAGAGTATGTGTTTTCTAACAATGTAAGGAGGGATGTCATGATCACATCACCAATTTATATGCATTACCTATATTACAGAGACATAAAGACGTGTGGAGAATATGCTAAATTCGTGGAGAATTAGTGAGCCTCTGTCTCGTCATTCAGTCCAATAGTGGTTCAGAATATGTAAACCTGGTGTGGCTTCTTACATCCGCAGTAAAATACACTTCCGTGGAGTAGCTAGAACGTAGTTTTTCTGAACCTTTTCTGGATAATTTTTACTGAACATACGTTTAAGGTAGCTAAAGCGATAATTACGTAATGCGTCTATTAATCCAAACTGGTAACGGTTTCTGGCAGACAAGTAAATCTCATAACCAGATGCTTTAACATATCGCACCACGAATATCCGAATCCGCCGGCCGGAGTGGCCGAGCGGTTCTAGGCGCTACAGTCTGGAACCGCGCGACCGCTACGGTCGCAGGTTCGAATCATGCCTCGGGCATGGATGTGTGTGATGTCCTTAGGTTCGTTAGGTTTAAGTAGTTCTAAGTTCTAGGGGACTGATGACCTCAGCTGTCGAGTCCCATATTGCTCAGAGCCATTTGAACCATTTTTTTTATCCGAATCATTTCCCACAATATGTTTTGTAAGTGGTAAATAATTATAGATTAGATTGATCAGATGGGTTATCATGGGTATTATATGAGAGTATATCGTCATTAACACTTCGCTGCGGCTGACGCTTATAAGCGTCCGCGCTCACTGTCGGATTACTCAGTCTAGTTGCAGTGTCTAAGCTACCATCAAAACGTGTAAACTTTTGTTTTGTGTGGTCAGTTATCGAACGTATGTTGTTCGTAATGGCAGCTAATGAACATTTGAATGACGCCTGTGTGACCCCTATAGGTGTCAGACAGCAAACAGACTTCAAAACATGACCACAATACAGTCGAAGCTTATTTGAAGTAATGCATTTAAGGTTTCATCATTAAGTCGGTATAGAACATGATCCTACAGATCTTACAAGGTCTTGACGTCATGCTGTAGCTCAGGTGTGCTTAGGAGCGTCGGTTACGAGCGGTTCCTGCCGTTCCGGAGCGTCACCGGCCCGCACTCGCACGTTGCCGGGCCGCACTGGGGAGTTGCGCGCCTGCACCGATGCCGCAGCGAAAGTGTAAACACAGAGTAATGGATCTGTGACACACTTCCTGATCTGTTACATTTTGTAGCATTAAAGCAGCGCCTAACACACAAGTCTGAAACAATATGAACCAACCACTCACATTACGCGATTGTTTTGTCTGTAGTGCCAATACGAATTATAATATTTTAGGAGTTGTGACTGGAAATAACGTCTTGAACACATGACCAACTTCAGAGCTCGTAGCACTTCCATGTAGACAATTTGCCGAACTATGTGTGTATGTATGTGTGGTTTAATAGGTAATGATTTAAGTCTGCTCGACAAAGAGGTTCCTTCAGGTATGAGGAAGACCTTTGCTCCATGTCTTTGCCAGCAAGCAGTCCAGTCTCTCCGTTGCTACAAAGAAGTACAGCTATTCTTCTTACTTTGATTTACGTCATGACTATCGCTGGATTTTTCCATATTCGTAACAAGAGCGCAAACCTCATGGAAGGTGGAGCTTTTGCCACCCATTATTGCGGACGCATAATTCTAAATAATAAACATGTTTCCTAGTATCACCCAACCCAGTCTTAGTTGTATAGCAGGTACCTCACGAATAGATTTCCACGTAGGTGAATAGCCAGTCATCCACCCCCTCCCACTATTAACAAATGTCTCATTAAACCCACATTTTTGTAACGCATATGCATTTCGTACAGATTTTAAAAAGTAATTTGCTTACAGTGAATAGCCTGTCATCCAGTTTCACAAAGATACAATTTACAGTAGAACTACAGACACTGCTGTTAGATAGCTTGTGTAATTAAACACAGGCATACAGACTCACCTGCTTAATAGCTTGTATGTCCATCTTTCGAACGAAATAGATCACTGATTCTGCGTATCAGTGATCCGACAGTTTCTGGGTAAGTTTTTGGAGGTTTTGGCATTAGAAGTCGACACACAGATAATGTAATTCGCGTAAATTGTGGATCGCTGATACGCATACATGGTAATGGTGCCCGATTGCTAACCAGATGGGTTGCATAGGATTTACGTCAGGCGAATTTGGTCGACGAGACAACGTGAGTTCACTACAGTGCTCCTCAAACCACTGTAGCACGGTTTTGGCTCAGAGATATGGACAATTATACTGTTGAAAAATGACATCGCTGTTGGGGAAGACATCAAGCTGTGAACGTGTTTTCGATTACTACCACAGCTCCCATGCTATGTTTTTCATAGCGTAATACAGGTCCGACTAGCCTGCGTCTGTAGCGCACTGCAGGTTTCGAGCCACCGTCCACCTAGATGATAGTGTTCGTGGAGACGACCAGCAGCCTAGTGTAGCAAAAGCTTGACTCGCCCGAAGACATGTACAATGAACGGGGTGCTCCTAAACACTTGTGCGTGCACCAGCGTTGTGCTCTTTTGGCAGAGATGCCACGGATCACCATCTATCCTAATTCACAGAGCAGACAAGCCTGTGAACCCGATATTCTGTGAAGAGCCGCGGATGTCCAACCATTTAACGCGTAGTGGTAGTTTCACTGCCCTTCTACCTGTATTTGTAGATGCCCATGGCAGTAGCATGTGAACGTTCGATCAGCTTCGTCGTTGTCGAGATATATTCGATCACAGGCTGTGCGTAATAGTAATCTGCCCTTTGTCGAAGTCGGTTATCTCAATGGATTTCCCCCGTCAGTGTCACGTGCGCTCAAACCTATCAGGCGGCATCCAGTTTCGCTGTGGGCAGTGGACATAATATTTTGGCTGTTCAGTGTGTGTGCTTCAACACAAGGCACCCATCAACCTATATGTATTTACCATGATTCTCCAGACTGTGCTGCTTTAGGTCTCAGATCAGTCAGTCTTAATGTTCGTACATGTTCAAATGGTTCAAATGGCTCTGAGCACTATGGGACTTAACATCGGAGGTCATCAGTCCCCTAGAACTTAGAACTAATTAAACCTAACTAACCTAAGGACATCACACACATCCATGCCCGAGGCAGGATTCGAACCTGCGACCGTAGCGGTCGCGCGGTTCCAGACTGAAGCGCCTAGAACCGCTCGGCCACTGCGGCCGGCTTCGTACATGTGTACGGTAAATATCGGAATGTGTTTCGCATAGCAGTATGACCAGAATGTCTGTCAGCTGAAAATACCTCTTGTTGATGATACTTTTCATACCAGTAGCAAAAGTCTCTCGGTGTAAGAGGCAAGCAGACACCACATCCTCGAAGAAAAGTTACCATTAGACGAAATTTTATTAAATATCCTTTCTTTTTTAGCCACCAGTTTCAGTGCATCAGTTTCATCTTATTCGGGTCCTAAACACGAAACTATGTAAGTCGTCCAGCCGTTTGTGTTACTATAGGACCACTACATCCAGATGGTTTCTATAGATTTCTAAAAACTTCTCTGTAGACATCGGACCTTAACACATCGAACGCTAGTGCCGACAATGGTCCATGTCGACCGAGAAGTTTTCAAAAGTGTATGGAAACCAGTTGGATGTAGTGGTCCCTATAACAACACAAATGACTGGATGACTTGAGTGGTTTGGTATATAGAAGCCCGAAGATGGTGTCAATGAGGCACCGAAACTGGTAACTAAATAAAATCACAGTTGTTGGTACCTATTTTCTTAAAATCTTCGACCAGTCATAGTCCCATTCCATTTACACAATCGAGCGAGGTGGCGCAGTGGCTAGCACACTGGACTCGCATTCGGGAGGACGACGGTTCAATCCCGCGTCCGGCCATCCTGGTTTGGGTTTTCCGTGATTTCCCTAAATCCCTCCAGGCAAATGCCGGGATGGTTCCTTTGAAAGGGCACGGCCGACTTCCGTCCCAGTCCTTCCCTAATCCAATGAGACCGATGACCTCGCTGTCTGGTCTCCTCCCCCAAACAACCCAACCCATTTACACAAGACGGAATTACTGAACTTGACACCACATCTGGTTATATCTTCTAAGAGTGGTTGTAATTGCAATCCAGTTCCACGGTTTTGTATGTGCTGTAATGCATTAACTCAGGGTCTGGGATAGAGTCCAAGAGTGGATCCAGCAATTACAAGCAACATGATAGTGATTTTTGTATTCCTTAGTTACTCTGTAAACACCAAAACGCATACTTATTGACGTATATTTGTTAAAATATCAAGCCCAAATGTAAAAAAATGCGATATGCCGCTCCTACATGAACAGTACTGCCCAACCCTGGCAACTTACAAAAGAACATGATAATATTAGCCTTGCGTGAAGGGTCGTCATAATGTGTGGATGAATTTGATATCCTTTCTTTTTAGTAGAACTAAGGTGTTAATTTTCACAAAACAATATGGACAATCTAGACTTCAGTCTTCAATACACTTACACATCCTCTGCAGTAGTGAATGTCTGGAAGTACATTATTTTATATGAGTGCATCAACAGTACAAGTTCTTGTAATCGATTTCTATGTTAAATAACTGAAACTATAAACAGACAGGAGGGATTGGTTGGTAGGACATATTCTGAGGCATCAAGGGATAACAAATTTAGTGTTGGAGGACAGCGTGGAGGGTAAAAATCGTAGAGGGAAACCAAGAGATGAATACACGAAGCAGATTCAGGATATAGGTTGCAGTAGGTACTGGGATATGAAGCAGCTTGCACAGGATATATTTGCATGGAGAGCTGCATCAAACCAGTCTCTGGACTGAAGACTACAACAACAACAACGACAACAACAACACACACAGATAATTGTATTAGATCCCCCACATGTCAGACACGGTTTACTCACATGCAGTATTGCTTTAAGAGCCATTGTGTGTTGTAGGCGGTGGCTAAAATGTCTCGGCAGCTTTTGATATCGACCAGTTCCAGTTTATATCAAAAGTGTATTTGTTTATTTAAAAATACAATAACGCGACGTGGTAAAACTAAAACATGAAAACCATACGCTGACGACATGCACTTGCTGGCTGACAGATAACGTTACCCAGTGACCCCGCTGAATCAGCATTGATAGGCCTAACCTTCCGCACAAGAGGGATACAATACGAATAAATTAGCGCTGACCACACTGACATCCCCCTCATGTGCGCCAACTATCCTCCGAAACAGTGCATCGTTTGTTTGTCGAAAGATGTAAATTCTCCACCACCCACACAGCCGGAGAGAACAACTGAAAAAAAGTCAAAATTATGATAAACAATGCAAAAAATATACAAATGCTGAGCAGTAGTATCAGTTCTTAATTTTAAGTCGTGTAGATAAAATGTATACTACCCGCGTTGTGCAGAGACCTTTTATCCTCTATCAGCGAACTTGTCGTGATTTCTTCTGTAGCAGCAGCAGCAGCAGCAGTGTGTGACCAATGTGTGTTGCTTTTTGTTTATGACAGCGTGCCACGTCACATTGCATCGAAGTGATATTAGGGTTCCAAATACATAAGACTTGCAGCTCGCATTTATTGAGAGAGAATACTACAGCATTCAGAACCCAACTCACACTCCACAGTAATAAAACGACTTGAGATAGAATGACTTGGTGCATAACATTTTCTTTTTTTCATCACACATTCCTATGTATGGTACTATGTTTAACAATCGAATGGCTATCTACCAGTTTACACCACAGTAGCATCCTATGGTGGGAAACAACGAAGTACTACTAGGTAATATGAAAAATACTGTCTTTTTTATTGACTACATACACACACACACACACACACACACACACACACACACACACACAAACAAACAAACAAACTAGTGGTAAATAAGACAATTTTGTCTTGCCACCACGTCTCTCTGGAATGTCTTCCCACTAACAAAGCATATGTAGCGCCATTCCCTCTCATATATCTAGTTATTATATTAAAGACGTACACCACCTCTCTACCCCATATTCGGATTACTCCATCTGTATAATAATGCTTTTTTTTTAATTTTAAGTGTAAGTTGGTCATTTTATCGTGACATCTCCCATAAATTTTAGAACATACGTACTACGCAAACCACCATATGGTGCATAGTGGATGACACCTTGTACCACTCACAAAAATAGACGGATAAAAACCACTGTCTACACGCCTGTGTATGAGCCCGCTTCGTGTTCATTTTGCGAAATATACATCGGCGTTGGTAGCGTTGTTGTGTAGTCAGCTTCTCAACAGTGATTTCACAAAGTGAATGGCACTTTCTCCCCAGGGCTTCCCATTTTCGCTCACGTGTTGGTGTCTAAGGAATGTGTTACAGTATTTTCACATTTCCGCAGACAGTGAAATATTTATACTGCTACAGAACGCAAAGAAACACAAATTCAAGGCAAGGAAATAAACACCAAAGAAATACGTGTTTCCATCCTTTCCACATGGTTCTCAGAGAGTTAGATCGATTTATAGAAAAGAATACTAGAGTGTGTTTAATACAGCGCTGCTGCAGTGTGCTTAGGTCGGTGTCGTTTCATCACGTTTTCACCTTCCGCCTGCGAGTGAGAATAAATAAGTGTGGGTGTGACTTCCATCTCTAGCCGGTTGACGTGCCCAGAGAGTGGACAGAACGTGGAGGGGGAGACAGCCGCGAGTTGTTATTTGCCCATTGCCTGACCGTTGCTGAAAGCTAATGAGTGCGTGGTGTCCGCAATTTGAATACCGTAGGTAGCGTATATGGGTGTGTTGGTACGAGTAGTTTCCCATAGTAGTGTGTTCCTTTGGAGACGTGTTAGGGCTACTGTGGCTTCGGTGCTATTTTCTGTGCTGGCTGGAGATTAGCTGTGGTGGTGGTGGTGGTGGTGGTGGTGGTGGTGGCGGTCGAAGGCGGGTGAGGGCGTCATCGGCGGTGCCATCTGTAGCGTTTGCATAAATGTGCGGGTCCTTGTACGTAACCGTTTGGTTCCGCATTAGTTACACGTGCATCTTGAATGTTGTTCGCTGAGTGTCGGCAAAATGTTTTTTGTCTCGTCCTATCGCCAGACGTCGTATGAACGCTGCAGCTGTCTACGGTCACATCTACATCTATAGTTTAGCCGCAAATGTGTGGATAGCCTCGGAGCGTCAGTGACTTGGCAGGTAGAAATAGTTTATTTTTGCTGCACTGTGGCCTTTGCACAGTCTCAGTTGGGCGGCGGGGATTTGAATAATACTTCAGATCTTTCCATAATTACGTACGAGTCTTATAGTGACATACACTCTAATAATACAGCGTTTTTTGTTTAAAATATTGTTGTTGTAATTAATTGTTTTCCTACTCTACTTAATTCCTCCTAGGAGAGCAAGCTGATAGTGATGTCGGCCATGTAGTTTCTGTAGTATTAAAAGCAAAATAGTTGGGGGAAGCTAAATTCCTTTTGGGCCAGATACAAAAGAGGAGAGTGCTTGATGCTTATCTCCATAACCGTCCACATTTTTGTGTAGTTTACGACCGATTTGCCATAATTACCGAACGCGGGGTGGTCCTTCCGGAGTTCCTCGTTTCGCAAGTGTCTTTTTTCCACCAGCAACCAAGACGGTCGCGTACGAATATCGCGGTCGTTGCTTGTTTGCCGGCTTCCGTGTTGTTCACGTACAAAATGTCCTCGTCAGTGCTCGGAGTGTTGCATATCTTGCAGGCGGCTTACTGGTCGCGTTTGACCCGTACTTATCCGAGTTGCTCGTGATCTAGGTTTGTGTGTTTTGCAGTGTGGTGTTTGTTACACGTACCATATTTATGTGCGCCTTGGTAATCGATAAGCATCAGAATTTTTGCTATGACGCCATAAATTTTTTACTTACCGAGACCGTACCGTGGCTCATTATATTTTTCCTGTTGGAGAATGCGTACACTACCACGTAGCAAAAGTTCCTTCTGTTTATCTAGCAAACTGTGCTGTTTAAATGTTAAACAGAGTTTCAACAAGAGCATATTTGCTGTTAAATGTTAATAATTTGTTTATAAATCGGCTTGTATTAACATTAATAGTCTTAACATGAGTGTTTTTGAAAAATTCAGTGCAGTAATTTGCGGTAAGATGAGTTATATTCTTCTACATCTACATATAGGCTATTGAAAAATGAGGCAAAAAGGCTAAATTGAGGGGAAAATTACGAAAAACAGCAAAAATGTGGAAAAATATGGAAAATTAGAGTACTTCTGTGTTGCTTGTTGTTGGATCTGAGGTGGCGCCTAGAATTACCAAATTCACATAGTAATAATAAATTTTATTTGTTACTAACGAATATGCTGTCTTCTTCCCAGACTTCAAGTGATGTGATTTAACGTTATTACAGTAAAATTTACTTCTATAAACAAGTAGCCACACCCTGATCCTCTACTTTCGTTACACAGCTCAAAAACGAAGTTACCCAATCAAGTGCTCTAGTTGTAAAATGCAGGGAGGGTGGGATGTTTGAATCTTACTGATGTGGGTGGGGTGGGGGGGGGGCTCCATGGGTAAGAGGGGATTTGAGTTCTCCCAGCAGAAGCCCATATGAGTGTACTATACCAGATGTAACCAGTTCTGATCTCTTACTAGCAGTACCCTAATTGCGTGGAGAGGGGGGAGGGGGGATAGATGACATTGAATATAAATCGTCCAACTGCCTCAGCTGTATTATGATACTGGAAGTTCTTATCAGTGGATTAAATAAGATACAACTGGTTCTTGGCTTGTACCGACAGTAACACAAATATGTGGGCAGGCCTGGGGGAAAGGGGGATGGTGTTGAAGGTACCACATACAAGTGCATGGATAGGACAATGAATAAAACTCGCCCAATTGCGTAACCTGAAGTCATCAAATAGGTTATAACCAGTTCTAGACTCATACTAGCTCCGCTATAGTACTAATTATCAGTTCCAGCCTTATGTTATCACCAGAAGTGTGGGGTAAATATCCCATTGTCAGAACTGAAAAGATCATTGATCGCCTTTTTACTGCCGAATTAACAGAACAGTTCGTGGAACACGTCATAGGTATGACGGTGTTTCTGTAGTCCCCAGACCAAATGGCCTCATTCCTGCTGAACGAATCTGGGATGCTGAGCGAGCGAGATGTGCGTGTCTTCGACCCGGCTGCGACCAATATCCATTAGTTGCGATCGGCGTTTGAACGATCATCCATCAGGATGACTCTACAGCGGTCCCACCACGACATGTCCCCTCCATTATGAGGGCGAAACGGGCTGCTACTTACTGTCCATGGAGGAAGGTAGAATAGAGTTCAATGCCCTGTGGACAACAATGTTCTTAGCAATGGAGCTCAAAGATAAAGACAAAGATGGGGAAGAAAATTGGGCGTATCGTTCTGATATGGACCATCGCGGTATTCACCTTCATCGATTTAAAGAAACAAAGGAAAACGTAAATCTATATGGCCGGACAGGAATTAGATTCCCTTCTCATTCCTGAGTAAGAGTAAAGCGCAACCTCGCGTGGTGCGTGCTACTCGGTATGTGTGTGACAATAAATTGCGCTGCTTGTAAGGTTGTTCCAGAACCAAATTCGGTACGATCTTTGTTATCAATACCAATATCTAATATTGTATAGATACCTCTGTAATACTGCAACAAAAGCAGCGGCACGGATACTATCGCAAGACATTGATTGCTGTGTATTTGTGCATATCTTTAACACAAATCTTGCTCGGAATAAAAGGTAGCACGGGGGGAATTGTGGTTTGTTTGCATCAGTCTATTTAAGTACTCGAACACCATTTCCAAAACAGTGCGTACATATTCGATATTACTGCTATGTGTTGTTGAAATTGGTATATTTGTTGTAGACTACAAAAAACATGAAATTTTCACTAATTAGCTATATTATGCTGTATACTAATAATATATTATATAGGTTTTAATTTTGTACACTAGTAGTGTATTATTATTTTCCCCAGGATTATCGATACTTCCGATACCAGTACTCTGATATTCCTTTCGATTTTATTGTGAAATTATCAAATAGTTCGTGTATATACATACACTACAGGTAACGAAACAAGAGTACAGATGAGGAATATAAATATTCTCAGGAACATCACTGCATGGGCGTTTAGTGAGGCTGTATTTTGGCTTGTGATATCCTTTGAACCATGTAACTTCCTTCAACATCTCTATGTCATTGATGGACACACCCATATCTGTTTTGGGTGCAGTGGTGTAAGAGACCGGCGGACTGGAACAGGCTTTATACATGAAGATTTTAAAGCAGTGATGGTGTCACTAGGAAGAGCCTACACAATTACCATACTTACGGTGCCTGTCATACGCCCCGATATCTTAAAATACGATGTGAATAATACATGAGGGGGCGGATACGCATGTATTCGAAGACATTTCGGGATTGCAGCCGGATGATGTGCACTTCTTGCCACCATACTTTGGCTGACAACCAATCAGCCGTCTTCAGATGAGTGTTTTGTACTGGAGGTTTCTAGTTCACATCGCTAACCTTATACCAAAAATTGGCACGGAGACGCTTCACAATGGCAGCCGCTACAAGAGCGACATCTGTCGAGTTTCGCGCAGTCTTCGAATATTGCTCCATGTACGGCGCGCAGGCGCATATGTAATGGTGATACTACATCGCGGTGTCTGTCGGAATGCGCACTCGCCGCATTAAATTCAGTTGTCAGAATCAATAAAATTGGCTCGAGACGTGTCGTTAGTCGTAAAATGCCAGTTTTCTGAATAAATTAAAGAAATGACCGGATCCCACACCGTATCCAGATGAAAGCCGCCATCACGATGATAAGATTTTCCACCAGACGTATTTGCACTGACTCCTTAATTATTAAATCGCAGAAGGATCTCGTCGAGATCCAGGGAACGTCGTATGGGGATACAGTGGTCGGCTGTGACTGACATATTGGGCTACGAAAGGCCATTCATCTTCGACGCATCTTGATTCTGTAGATTCCAGCCCACCGCCATCCCAGATCGTCCTTTGCCGAACCGATCATGATGGTGGCTTTAAACTTCAGAATGAAAACATTTTCTGATTTCACGTTTAGCGGTAGTTCATTGTATTAATTTTAACATCTGATTTTTAATTCCGCTAGTGCGCATTTCATCAGAGAGAGCATGTAGTGAAATATCACCAATACGCATCCGCTTGGGCGGCAGAGGTGGAGCAGTATTCGAAGAGAGCGTGAAACACGACATAAATAGTTCGTGTAGCAGCTGCTTTTGTGCATTAGTCTCCGCGCCAATGTTTGGTATGAGATTAGAGATGTAAACTAGCAACCTCCGGCACAAAACACTCACCTGAAGATTGCTGAATGGTTGTCAACCGAAATATCGTGGCAAGAAGTCGACATAATCCTGCTGCAGTCGCGAAACTTCATGAAATACTCCTTACGTCACGAAAATTTCAAGGATCACATGAGATACGCATGTGTCTACCATGCAAATCTGACATACTTCATGCCTATCCAGATCACATCGTGGCTCGGACGTAGAGGCCATATAACAGTTCTGGCTCTGGAGATACATTACTTTTGCTGTGAAAGTATAGTTTCTCCAGAGCACAACCACCGTTCGCTCTATATTTATTATATGTTCACAGTGGGGCAACCAACCATAAAATCCGAATTGAAGCGGATAACTGAAGGTTGAAAACTAAGGTTGCATATTTAAACAGCTTATCACTACGTAGACTCTCAGACGGTAGACATCAACATGCAACAGCAACTGCTGGAGAATCAGAAGGAAAGATGTGTTCCAAAAAATAGGCTCTCACCAAACGAAATATTTCCAAACGCCTTAAATAGTAATTACCTTTCTCTGTTCAGGGGGAAACCGACACTAAACTTACGCTCCATATACACCATGAGCGAAAAGTCAGCAACAACCTCCAGTATCATATCGCGGACAGAAATACTGACTGATCTTTTTAATGATAATGTATTAAAGTGTTGCGTTCCACGTGTTGTGGTTATCGACCTCGCGATTGTTTGCAGTCCGAAGACTGATTCGAAGTACCTCTCCAAGCTAGTCTTACCCTGCACAGGCCTCTTCATCTCCACATAACTACTGCAGTCTGCATTTGTTTAACCCTTTAAGTTATTCTTTTTCGTTTCCGGGCTAAAAATTTCTTAATATTAAATTGACACAGTACTTACTTTTAGAAACTTCTACATATATCAGAAACCTAAAGTGAACTTTTCACATCCGAGTTATGTATCGTCCACTACAGAGGACGCTCTGACTTACAGGTACAATTTTTTCATAGTTTTCAGAATTTCTATTGTGTTCTTTTAATATCAAAGATTGTCGTCTGTTCTTAAAGGAACGGAACATTTAAATAATATACTTGTAAAATAGAAAAGTTTATTAGTAAAAGGTTTAAAAAAGTGATACGATGCTGGTGACACTGGATTTTCATACAAAGTTTGTTTTGTATGGAATTGCAGGGAACAGTAGTGCCCTCTTGCATTACAAAGATGGAGTTCGCGTTTGGTACACCGCATGTACGTTTTAGCTTAGCACCAAGGGTTTGCGCGACTAGTAGCCGATTTCTATTGATCAGAGCTTGGTAAATGATCCACAAATTCATATCTGATATCCTCTATCGGTTTCAGTTCGTTTCTATACGTCGCAGGCACATACAATGAGGTAGCTTCATTTGAAGGTCTCTCCCTCTCTTCTTTACAGCCCTTTCTCGTGCCATAATCCACGATTCTCTAATACACTTGCGCAACAGAGGTATTGCCTCCAAGACTTGAGTCAGAAATACGTTCTTCCGAAATGTGATGGTTAGAAACTGCATCAAAATCAGGCTCACAGACATGATTATCTACATATTTTTCCTTGAGAGAATCCATTGTCTGGGAGCGTACGTCATTGCTGCCAGCCATTTTTCAAGTTGTTCAATATTAAATATAATCTTTTCCCAGAATTTCTGAAATATCTTCCACATGTAGTTTTTCTGTATAATTCCTAGTCATTATTGAAATAATTTCAAGTAATAACAAACTGTCATAACAATGAGAACAAACACTTACTAACAGCAGACAAGCAAAACGTGTGTTGTCGTAATGTTTTTTTTCAAACTTCGTCGTGGCACAGCCCGCAGCTCGTGGTCGTGCGGTAGCGTTCTCGCTTCCCACGCCCGGGTTCCCGGGTTCGATTCCCGGCGGGGTCAGGGATTTTCTCTGCCTCGTAATGGCTGGATGTTGTGTGCTGTCCTTAGGTTAGTTAGGTTTAAGTAGTTCTAAGTTCTAGGGGACTTATGACCTCAGCAGTTGAGTCCCATAGTGCTCAGAGCCATTTGAACCACTTTCGTCGTGGCAGCTGTAATTCCTCTAACTTAAGATTGTAACTAGTTCTGAATGTATGGAAGTGTCTTTCAAGAGGAAAAAATATCAGAATTTCGTTTACAATTGGAAAGAAATGTATTTAATTCTAAAGACTAAGTATTCACACTGAGCCACTACCTTTGCACGGCAGACACTTCGTGCATGCCTTGGAAATTCAAACATCGACCAGTAGATGGCACTGGCATGCACACTTATAGAATAGAATGTCCACTACATACAAAGTACGCCATGCCCAGCCCGTACAAAGCTTTTAGAAAGTGTATACCAAACGTTAATAAATGACCGAAAGGGTTAAACAGCGTATTGAATTCAAACCTTAGTCGCTCTGTACAAGATTTACCCTCCACACTCCACGATTTCTTGATGCCTCAGTATAAGTTGTACCAGCCGATGCCTGCTTTCAGTCAAGTTGTCACAAATTTCTTTTTCCTCCAATTGAATTCCGTATCTCATTAGTTATTCGAATTTTCAGCATTATTGTATAGCACTATATTTCAGAACCTTCTTTTTACTTCTTGTCTGCTTATCTTCCACGTTGAGCTTTGGTACAAGGCTGCACTGGTGCAAACACACTGTTCGGCAAAATATAAGGACGACATACTGTAGAGAAAGTAACATAAGATATTAACTACTCGGTGGAAATGAATGAAAGTGCGTGAGCATGTTGCCAAAGGGCTCTCAGTCGTGCACAGGAAATTGGCCGTCGCATGGCGTGAGGTCATGCTGACTATAGCGCGAAATGGGGCTGGCCACGCAACGCGAGGCAGTTGAGGGAACGGGAAAAAGTGTGTGTCAGTCAACGAGCATTTACTGTGCACTATGCTGGTGTTCACTAAAGTACGAATCGTACACAACATTTGGATGGTTTCACACGGGGAAGAATCATCATTGTGATGAGTGTCGCCCCGGGGTTTTAGTATTGCTCACAGCATTGTTTCATATGCGTGGTGAGCGTTTCGTACCACAGACAGCGCTGCCACCGAGCGAGGTGACGCATTGGTTAGACACTGGACTCGCATTCGGGAGGACGACGGTTTAATCCCGCGTCCGGCCATCCTGATTTAGGTTTTCCGTGATTTCCCTAAATCACTCCAGGCCAATGCCGGGATGGTTCCTCTGAAAGGGCACGGCCGACTTCCTTCCCCATCCTTCTCTAATCCGATGAGACCGATGACCACGCTGTCTAGTCTCCTTCCCCAAACCAACCAACCAACAGCGCTGCCCGAAGGAGAGGTGGTGATGGATCACGATCAATTACAGCCACAGATGATCGCTACATCTTTCAGCAGGCAAGAGGGGAACCACGTCGACCGGTGGGTGCAGTCGCAATCGCTTTTAACAACACTGCAAGCTGCGCAAACTCAACAGTGGCATGGTAGCTCCAAGTGTCAAAGGAATAGAAAAGCACCTGGAATCACTCAACAGAGGAAAGTCCACTGGACCTGACGGGATACCAATTCGATTCTACACAGAGTACGCGAAAGAACTTGCCCCCCTTCTAACAGCCGTGTACCGCAAGTCACTAGAGGAACGGAAGATTCCAAATGATGTGGAAAAGAGCACAGGTAGTCCCAGTCTTCAAGAAGGGTCGTCGAGCAGATGCGCAAAACTATAGACCTATAGCTCTGACACCGATCTGTTGAAGAATATTAGAACATGTTTTTTGCTCGCGTATCATGTCGTTTCTGGAAACCCAGAATCTACTCTGTAGGAATCAACATGGATTCCGTATACAGCGATCGTGTGAGACCCAATTCGCTTTATTTGTTCATGAGACCCAGAAAATATTAGTTAAAGGCTCCCAGGTAGAAGCTATTTTCCTTGACTTCCGGAAGGCGTTCGATACAGTCCCCAACTGTCGCCTGATAAATAAAGTAAGAGCCTACGGAATATCAGACCAGCTGTGTGGCTGGATTGAAGAGTTTTTAGCAAACGGAACACAGCATGTTGTTCTGAATGGAGAGACGTCTACAGACGTTAAAGTAACCTCTGGCGTGCCACAGGGGAGTGTTATGGGACCATTGCTTTTCACAATATATATAAATGACCTAGTAGATAGTGTCGGAAGTTCCATGCGGCTTTTCGCGGATGATGCTGTAGTATACAGAGAAGTTGCAACATTAGAAAATCGCAGCGAAATGCAGGAAGATCTGCAGCGGATAGGCACTTGGTGCAGGGAGTGGCAACTGACCCTTAACATAGACAAATGTAATGTATTGCGAATACACAGAAAGAAGGATCCTTTGTTGTAGATTATATGATAACGGCCGGCCGGTGTCGCCGTGCGGTTAAAGGCGCTTCATTCTGGAACCGCGTGACCGCTACGGTCGCAGGTTCGAATCCTGCCTCGGGTATGGATGTGTGTGATGTCCTTAGGTTAGTTAGGTTTAATTAGTTCTCAGTTCTAGGCGACTGATGACCTCAGAAGTTAAGTCGCCTAGTGCTCAGAGCCATTTTTTTATATGATAACGGAACAAACAGTGGTAGCAGTTCTGTAAAATATCTGGGAGTATGCGTGCGGAACGATTTGAAGTGGAATGATCATATAAAATTAATTGTTGGTAAGGCGGGTGCCAGGTTGAGATTCATTGGGAGAGTCCTTAGAAAATGTAGTCCATCAACAAGGGAGGTGGCTTACAAAACACTCCTTCGACCTATATTTGAGTATTGCTCATCAGTGTGAGATCCGTACCAGGTCGGGTTGACAGAGGAGATAGAGAAGATCCAAAGAAGAGCGGCGCGTTTCGTCACAGGGCTATTTGGTAAGCGTGATAGCGTTACGGAGATGTTTAGCAAACTCAAGTGGCAGACTCTGCAAGAGAGGCGCTCTGCATCGCGGTGTAGCTTGCTGTCCAGGTTTCGAGACGGTGCGTTTCTGGATGAGGTATCGAATATATTGCTTCCTCCTACTTATATCTCCCGAGGAGATCACGAATGTAAAATTAGAGAGATTCGAGCGCGCATGGAGGCTTTCCGGCAGTCGTTCTTCCCGCGAACCATACGCGACTGGAACAGGAAAAGGAGGTAATGACAGTGACACGTAAAGTGCCCTCCGCCACACACCGTTGGGTGGCTTGCGGAGTATAAATGTAGATATAGGTAGCTACGTTGGGATGATTGGCCGGTCTCTTTTTCTGTACCGCCTATAAATGGGCGGGACCGTTTGCGATGGTGCCTTTTCAGTGGTGCGCTTGGCTCTGACTTCATTTTTATGGATGAAAATGCACAACCGCATCGAACTGCTCAGGTGGGGCAGCTCTTCCAACGAGAGGATGTTCGACGAATGGACTGTCCGCCCGTATCCCACCCCCCACCCCATTCGTCCACAGACTTAAATCCCATCATTGAACATGTGTGGGACGCGTTAGGGAACTATATTGCAGCACGTCCATATACACGAACAACCATACTGCGATTGTCAACCCCGCTGGTGGAGGAATGGAACGCCCTAGCAGTAGAACTCATTACGAAGCTGGTGGCCATCATGAGAGCACTTTGCAGAGCATTTCCTGCCTTTTGCAATGTCCAGGAAATCATCGTGAACCACGGCGACTTCAGTGTAATTATTATCTCTGAATAAAATGGTCATTCTGTTCGCCTCATTGCATATTTCTTTCAGTTGCCTTCTGCATTATACTGTGGCAGTTATTCCTATGTAAGGCCCATGTTTCATAGACCTATGTTATTTGAGAGTGTCGTCCTTTGCACACCAGATAACATCAGAAAAGATGTTCTAACAGTAAAACTCATATCTAATGTTGAGATATTTCTTTTTTCCAGAAAAACTTTCTTGCTATAGCCAGTCTGCGTTTTATATATTCTCCCTGTTTCTCCCTTCGTCAGTTATTTTGCTGTCCAAGTATGAAAACTCATCGATTGCGTGTAGTGTCTTATCTCCTACTCTGATGCTGCCAGCATCACCTTATTCAATTCGACAATATTCCAATAGCCTTTTTTTAATTTTATTGATATTGATCCTGTAACCTCTTTCCGGGATATCATCCATTCTGTTCTACATCTACATGGTTACATAACCATTTTCATACTACTTCTCTACCATTCCACTCTCGAATGGCGCATGGGAAAAAGGAACACCTAAATTTTTCCGACCGAGCTCTTACTTCATTTATTTTATTATGATGGACATTTCTCCCTACGTAGGTGGGTGTCAACAAAATATTTTCGCATTCGGAAGAGGAAGTTGGTGATTCAAATGTAGTAAATATATCTCGCCGCAAAGACCACCACCTTTGTTTCAGTGACTGCCACCGCAACTCGAGTATTATATCAGTGACACTCTCATCCCTATTGCTCGCTAACACGAAATGAGGTGCCCTTATATGCACTTTTTCCATGTCCTCCGTTAATCCTATCTGGTAAGGATCCCACACCGCTCAGCAATATTCCAGCAGAGGACGGACAAGTGTAGTGTAGGCTGTTTCTTTAGTGGGTTTGTCGCATCTTCTAACTGTTCCGCCAACAAAGCGCAATCTTTGTTTCGCATTTCCCACAATATTATCTCTGTGGTCTTTCCAATTTAAGTTGCTCGTAATTGTAATACCTAGGTATTTCGTCGAATTGACAGCCCTTAGATTTGTGCGATTTATCGTATACCCAAAATTTATCGTATTTCTTTTAGTACCCATGTGGATGACCTCACACTTTCCTTTGTTTAGTGTCAATTGCCATTTTTCACACCATGCAGAAATTCTCTCTAGATCATTTTGTAATTGTAATGATCGTCTGATGATTTTACTAGAAGGTAAATTACAGCGCCATCTGAAAATAATCTAAGGGGGCTGCTCAGATTCATTTCGATCATTTACATAAATCAGGAACAGCAGAGGGCCTATGACACTACCTTGCGGAACGCCAGAAATCACTTCTGTTCTACTCGATGATTTACCGTCCATCACGACGAACTGTGACCTGTCTGAGAGGAAATCACGAATCCAGTCATACAACTGAGACGATACACCATATGCACGTAATTTGATTAATAGTCGCGTGTGAGGAACAGTAACAAAAGCCTTTTGGAAATATACTGCTCTTCTAAGTCCCTAGCCGTTCATGACAAAATTAAAATGCCGTCACTGGTCACAAAGTTGTTATTTCTTCTCTCTGAACTTTAACTGCCTTCCCAAATTTCTACTTGGTTTCCTCCGCTGCTCACTCAATGAACTGTTTCAGTAACAGCTGGGTTAGGATGTAACACTGTCTCATTCCCTTGTCCCCTACCGCTTTCCTTTCATGCCCTTGGACTCCTGTAACTGCAGTCTGGTTTCCGACAGGAAACATTTCGCTCCCTGTATTTTACTCCTGTTATCTTCAGAATTTCAAAGATGCGTTCAAGTGTTCTCAAAATTAACAAATGCAATGAACATAAATTTGCCTTTATTATGTCTATATTTTATGATAACTCGTGATATCAGTATTGTATTACGTCTTTCTGGAACCCAAAATTGTATTCCCCGAGGTTTTTCAATTCTTCTGTAAATAATTCGTGTCATTGTTCTGGAACCTTGACTAAACTGTTGGTTCAGGTTCCACACCTGTCAACATCAGTTTCCTTCGAAATTGGAATTATTACATTCTTCTTGAAGTATGAGGGTATTTCACCTATTTGATATATCTTGCATACAAGGTGGAATAGTGTCATGATTGACTCTCCGAAGTACAATCATTCTGAAAGAATGAAATAGGCTCCAGGAGACTTGTTGCGATGTAGACCTATTAAGGATATACATATACTTTAAATGAATGCCTGTTTCCTGTCTATAGACCGAAAAATAAATTTTTACAAGACGTATACGAGTGTTGGTCTCTCTCTCTCTCTCTCTCTCTCTCTCTCTCTCTCTCTGTGTGTGTGTGTGTGTGTGTGTGTGTGTGTGTGTCAGCGTTTAACCACATCTACATTTACGCGGATACTCTGCAAATCATACATAAGTGCCTGGCAGAAGGTTCATCGAAACACCTTCGCAATAATTCTCTGTTATTCCATTCTCTAACAGCGCGTGGAAAAAACCAACACTTCGTCTTTCCGTGCGAGCTCTGATGTCCCTTGTTTTATTATTATGATAGTTTCTCTTTGTGTAGGTCGCTGTCAACAAAATGTTTTGACATTCAGAGGAGGAAGTAGTGAGAAAAACGCCTTTGTTTTAGTGATGTCCACCCCAAATCCTATTAATGTCAATGACACTCTCTCCTCTATCTCGCGATAATACAGAATGTGCTGCCCTTCATTAGGCTTTCTCGAAGTACTTCGTTAACCTACCTGGTAAGGATCCCAGACTGCGCAGCAGTACTCCAGAAGAGAACGGGCAAGCGTAGCGTAGGCAGTCTCAAGTAGATCAGTTACTTCTATGTTCTATGTCCTATGTTCTACTAATAAAACGCAGATTTCGGTTTGCCTTCCCAACCACATTTTCTGTGTGTTCTTTCCAACTGAAATACTTCGTAATTGTAATTTCTAGGTATTTAGCTGAATTTACGGCCTTCAGATTTTACTGATTTATCGTGTAACCGAATTTTAACGGATCCCTTGCGGCTCTCATGCGGATGACCTCACACTTTCCATTATTTAGGGTCAATTTCCAGTTTACGCACCATTGAGATATCTTTTCTCAATCGGTTTGCAATTTTTGATCTTCTGGTGACCTTACTAGACGATAAATGACAGCGTCATCTGCAAACAACCTATGACGACCGCTCAGAGTGTCTCCTAAATGGGATATATAGATATGGAACAGCAGAGGGCCTGTAACACTACCTTGGGGAACGCCAGAAATCACTCCAGTTTTACTCCATGATTTTCTGTCGTGTACTACTAACTGTGACCTCTCTGACAGGAAACCATGAATCTACTCACATAATAGAGCCGATAATCCATAAACACGCTGTTTCACTACAAGCGGATTGTATGGTACAGTGTCAAAAGCCTTCCGGAAATCCAGAAATACGGAATCAGTTTGAAATCCCCTGTCAATAGCATTCAACACTTCATGGGAGTGAAGAGCTAGTTGTGTTTCACAAGAACTATGTTTTCTCAATACATGTTGACTGTTTGTCAATAGAATTTTTTCCGAGGCAGTTCATAATGTTCGAACACAATGTATGTGCCAAAACCCTGCTGCATATCGATGTTAATGGTATGGGTCTGTAATTGAGTGGATTACTCCTACTACTTTTCTTGAATATTGGTGTGACCTGTACAAGTTAGTTTTCCATTCGTTTCTTTGAACGAGCGATTGTAAATGTTTTGCAGACTAAATGTAGCAGAGGCTGGAACGTTATTTCGTTCTTAAAGATGAAGCGGTCGGCAACGCAGAACAATTTAATGGAAATGATTTCGGTAGAGGAAGCCTAAGCACATACGTGCAGCAAATCGTTAAACAACCGTGCAGATTTGTTCTTGCAGACTCCGTTCTTGCAGACTGAAACCGGTTGTCGGCAAATAAAAAGTTATGATCAAGACGGTGTCTGTTGTTACAGTTCCCAAGTTACCCTTGATGCAGTAAGAATTACCTCCATTGTTTACATCTATCAGTACGTGCAGGACATAATTCGTTAAGATCTGAACAGCTGTAAATTAATTTTACTGTCGAATTTAAAAGGTGCTGTAAGAGTCAAATCAGTCGCAAAAGGCGTGCTTTGCAGCAGGAAAGAGGCTGGGTGCCTCGTCACGAAAATAGTCTTCTTGCGTCACAACGTCTGCAACAGTGTCTCGTGTCGGCATCACATTTTACGAGGCCAACAACAGGCGTGTTTGTTAGCTCCTGCTCTCAGCGACCTCTTTGTCCCGAGGTTAGATGCGCTTGTGGACGAGGAAAATACTGCTTGCCTAGGCGGCCAAGTATCGCAAGTGAATTCAGAACGACATAAAGCATAGTTAGCGAAACGTGGGCGAGTAGTGGCACAGAAATGCCACCACTAGATTACGCATATCATCGATCAAAAATTGAAACTGCGACGTCTATAAGTGATTATGATGATTCAGCCAAGTAAGCAGCTGGTCGTATATTCAGACCCTTTTGATTAGAGCAATCCGTTGAATCGATCTGACTTAATAGGGAAAAAAGTTTTCATGTTTCTCACTGACGTACTTCATAATCGTTCACTACTGTCTTGTCGCTCTAACATTTTTGCCATTCTCCGTCTTACTACGAGGCGTGTTTTTTAAGTAAGTACCGTTTTGAAATTGAAAAAGACGTGCTAAGATATCTCAATTTTATTTTTACGTGAAAGCTTGTACCTCAATCTACGCACTGATGCCATTACAATCTGATTCTTCCTTGTTTACGTTATGTACTGAGTGCTTAAGATGCCTCCGATAATCGTGAGTCCCGCCGACTGTGAAGTACGGGCTGTTATAAGATTTCTTAGTGCTAAAAGCCTAAAAGTGATCGATATTCATCGTGAGATCTGCGCAGTTTACGGCAAAAATATTATGAGTGAGGGAATGGTAAGAATGTGGGTGAGAGTATTTAAAGACGGCCTCCCAAATGTGCATGATGAACAACGGAGTGGGCGTCCTTCGGTCGTTAATGAAGTTTGGTGCAGGAAGTGGACAATAAGGTGAGAGAAAACATACGCTTTACGATTTCCTCCTTGCAGGATGACTTTCCTAATGTTTCTCGTAGTGTTTTGTATGGCATTGTGACCTGGCAAAATTAATAACCGATAATTGTGCGCACGTTGGGTACCGAAAATGTTGACTGATGTGCACAAAATCAAACGTTTAGACAATGCATTGACTTTCCTTGAGCGGTACCACAACTACGGTGATGATTTCTTAAGCCAAATTGTCACGGGCGATCAAACATGGGTGGCCTACGTCACACCAGAATCAAAACAACAGTCCATGGAAGTTGGGCAACGGTTTTGCTACAAGACAATGCCCGTCCGCATGTGGCGAATCAGACCAAAGATCTCATCACATATTTTCGATGGGAAACTCTAGATCATCCTCCGTACAGACCAGATCTTGCGCCCAGTCACTACCATCTGTTCCTGCACTTGAAGAAACACCTGGGCGGTCAGCGTCTTCAAGACGATGACGAAGTCAAAACAGTGGTGATGCAGTGGTTAACAAGTCAGGCGGCAGACTTCTATGAGGAGGGTATTCAAAAACTGGTACAACGTTATGACAAGTGCCTCAGTATTCACGGAAATTATGTAGAAAAGTAGATTAAGGTACAGGCTTTCATTTAAAAATAAAATTATTGAGATATCTTAGCACTTTTTTTAAATTTCAAAGCGGTGCTTACTTAAAAAACACGCCTCGTAATTCTAAAGGGCGCCAAATGTCAAAGCAGCACTCAAATATCGCGGCGGAGAAAAGGTAATGGTGTAGTAGCCGGGAACTATTCCTGACACTACCTGTGAGGATCGTTCGCTTAGCAACCCCACATCCCCCTTTATTTAGAGTAGAGGAAACTTGGCCCCACACATGTAACCAGGCGAGAGAGAGAGAGAGAGAGAGAGAGAGAGAACCTAAAAAACTACTTCGATAGAAGAGTAAACAAATAAACGCCTGAGAATGAACTCGCAGTTAGCGATTATGGTTCCGCATCAGCTGTTGAATATTTCAGAATAAATGAAAATTTGTGCCGGACCGGGACTCGAAACCGGGTTTCCCGCTTGTCGCGAGCGACTAAAAACGGCGAGTTCGATGATGCGCCAAACGGGAAATCTGGGGTCGAGTCCCGGTTCGGCACAAATTTTTATATGCTCTGAAATACTCTACAGCTGATGCGGAACCATAGTCGAAATTGCGAGTTCGTGCTGCGTAGAATGCGGCTATTCATCGTCAAGGCAGTGTCTCGGACACTACACTACAGTAATAAACGGCTGTTCGAGCCATACAGTGTTTAAAGTCATAGTCACAAATAGCTCTTGAAAATTAAGTATGGGTATTCAAACAAAATCTCATTTTATGCCCAGTCTTTTGGGTTTTCTTGATTCTTTCGCGACTAAAAGCGGAGACTTCGCTGAAGCATGTTGGCTCTGAGCACTATGGGACTTAACATCTATGGTCATCAGTCCCCTAGAACTTAGAACTACTTAAACCTAACTAACCTAAGGACAGCACACAACACCCAGCCATCACGAGGCAGAGAAAATCCCTGATCCCGCCGGGAATCGAACCCGGAAACCCGAGCGTGGGAAGCGAGAACGCTACCGCACGACCACGACATGCGGGCAGAAGCATGTTCTGTGATCAGCAACTGAACAGGCTGCTTCGGTCTCGAACCTCACTGCAGCGACTTCTGTTAGCGATTTTCACTTTGGAAGCTGGTAGTCTCGTGACGCAGATGATACCGAGTAATTTGTCTTCTCCGAAGGCTGAGGCAACTGCGTTTGGCTTCACAGGGACTTTGTACAGACGATTTATAAGGCCTGTTTCTAAAAATTGTAAATTTTTTGTACCTGTGTGCACGTGGTGTTCATCAATGCCATCTCTCTAGCCATATACAAATGCCATACTGCATTTAATCTCGTAGAAATCCTTTGACGGGTTTAGATATTTACGTAGATTAAGATTTATGCGTATTTAGTGTTATTTACCCAAAGTATGAGTGAGTGCTAGACAGTGCGGAAGAATCAGCTGCTCGCATTTCTTGAGTGTACTTTCGCTCTCAGATTGGAACTACGTTTGTTGTGTCAACAGGAGCGGCGGTGGCGGTTCTCTGGATGGGGCGAGGATAGCTGGAGGCAAGCTTCCACAACGCCGCCCGCTGTCCCACCAAGGTAGGTGTGTACGTGCCGCAGCTCTGCCAATAGCAGCGAGTGCTGGGAGACTGAGGTTTGCAGCTCTTACTTAACATAAGAATATGGTTAGTCAGCGGGTTGTTGTTGTTGTTTTTGTTATCATTGTTGCTTTCAGTCCAGAGACTGGTCGCAGGTTCGAATCCTGCTTCGGGCATGGGTGTATGTGATGTATTTAGATTAGTTAGGTTTAAGTAGTTCTAAGTTCTAGGGGACTGATGACCTCAGCAGTTCAGTCCCATAGTGCTCAGAGCCATTTCAACCAGAGAGTGGTTTGATGCAGCTCTCCATGCTACTCTATCCCATGCAAGCCTCTTTGCCTCCAAGTAACAACTGAAATCTACATCCTTGTGAATCTGCTTGGTATATTCATGTCTTGGTCTCTCTCTACAGTTTTTATCCTCTACGCTTCCATCTAATACTAAATTGATGATCGCTTTATGCGTAAGAACCTGTCTTACCAACCGATCCCTCCTCCTAGTCAAGTTATGCCATAAATTTCTTGTCTACCCAGTTCTGTTCCGTACCTCCTCATTAGTTACGTGATCTATCCATCTAATCTTCAGCATTCTTCTGTAGCATCACATTTCGAAAGCTTCTATCCTCTTTTTGTCTAAACTCGTCCATGTTTCACTTCCATACATGGCTACATTCCATACAAATACTTTCAGAAACGACTTCCTGACCCTTACATGTATACTCGATGTTAACAAATTTCTCTTCATCAGAAACACTTTCCTTGCCATAGCCAGTCTACATTTTAGTCCTCTATACTTCGACCATCATCAGCTATTTTGCTCCCCAAATAGCAAAACTCATCTACTACTGTGACTCATTTCCTAATCTAACCCTCAGCAGCACCTGATTTTATTTGACTACATTCCATTATCCTGATTTTGCATTTGTTGTTCATCTTATATCCTCCTTTCAAGCACTGTCCATTCTGTTGAACTGCTCTTCCAGGTCCTTTGCTGTCTCTGTCAGAATTACCATTCGGCAAACTGCTAGTATCACGCGAATTGAGTAACAATATAAGGATACTTAAATGGCGATCATATGTATGCAGAACAAAGAAACATTTTCAGCCCGTGTTGATGGGTACTGTGTTCACGTTTTTCGATCATCTGTACCTCTGATCACGAAGTTAGCGGCATGGTAGAGCCAGTTCCTTGTGGCTTTAAGAACTTTTTGTATCCTCCAGGAACCGCAAGCTATTGGATTGTAAATGATACTTTCCTTAAGAAATTGGAACATCAGCGTATGATTCACAGCTTGTGCGTGTGCTTGCACGCGTGCAGCTATCAGAATTTCTTCCACGATCTTCGCTACAGTCCACGCAAAACTTTACAGTTAACTACACCAGTCTCACTTAATTTAGTTAGTATGTGACGTTTAAGCTCCAAAGTTACGAGTAGGTGGCTACAAGTACTGTTGGCAGGCAGCCGCCACAGCGTCCCGTTCTCCGCAGTGATGGAAAATTGCTCTAAATATTCTGCCCCCCCCCCCCCCCCGTTCTCTCTCTCTCTCGCTCTAAATATTCTGCCCACCCCCCCATTCTCTCTCTCTCTCTCTCTCTCTCTCTCTCTCTCTCTCTCCCCTCTCCCTCCCTCCCCCTCTCTTTCTTTCTGTCTCAGAAATGACTTGAAAAGTCTGATAGTCACGTACGGTGTAGATCGCCATAGTACTTCCACGCACGTTGAAAATATGTTCCTTAATTATAATGACCCAATTATGCTTTTTCTTGAGCAATATTTCCGCGACCGGAAAAGTACCCCATTGGGAATGAGCGGGCACAATGCATTGCGCAGCGAAAGCGCCAACAGACTGGGAGCTGACGACAGTCACAGGTGTATTTGTGACGGGACCACTCGAGCGCGCTAGCAGTCTAACACCAACAAAATTGAAGCGCGCGGTTGAGGACACGAACCTTTCAATCCCCGCTAGTTTGCATTCTGCCAGGAAACTTGCTGTGAGATTATAAGTTAGTGTCCGACTAGGACTCTAGCAATGAATATTCAATTTTTTTTTTATTTTCGTAGTTGGGTCCACAACCTCAACGTGTTTTGTGTATGAAAACGTGGTCCAGGTAGGCTATATTGCTTTTTTATTATCTGTGCGATTGAACAATTTCGACCTTCGGTAATTTTCAAGCTTCCAGCTTTTTACTTGACAATATATAACTGGTACATATCGACTGGAATACATCTTACTTCTGTGCATCCTGTCGACATGTACCAGCGATGTATTATAATGTAAAAAGAAGCTGGACGCTTAAGATACGTGCTTTAAAATGACCAGAGGGCCGGCCACAGTGGCCGAGCAGTTCTAGGCGTTTCAGTCTGGAACGACGCGACCGCTACGGTCGCAGGTTCGAATCCTGCCTCGGGCATGGATATGTGTGTGATCTCCTGAAGTTAGTTAGGTTTAAGTAGTTCTGAGTTCTAGGGGACTGATGACCTCAATTAAGTTCCATAGTGCTCAGAGCCATTTGACCAGACGTCAAAACTGGCCAATCGCATAGATAATAAAAAATAATAATACGGCCTACCTGAACCATTTATTAATTCACAAAATGAATATTGACTTCCGCGGACAATGCTCTTGCTGGGTAAACTGTGCACGTGCCCTGTCTGTCAACTCCAGATCACCGATCTGGAAGT
The DNA here is from genome assembly GCF_023864275.1 of Schistocerca cancellata. Taxonomy (NCBI): domain Eukaryota; kingdom Metazoa; phylum Arthropoda; class Insecta; order Orthoptera; family Acrididae; genus Schistocerca; species Schistocerca cancellata. The sequence goes on from NC_064630.1 coordinate 633,477,431, forward strand.
ACATTACTCGTACCTTCCGAGCTCGACAGATAACTCGTTCACTTCATAGGAGCGAACGCTCCGCTACACAGCATGTGATTTTATAAACTACACGCAGGCTGTGGTTGTTTTAGTCCAGCAACATTCGCAGGATCGCCTTTTGGGAGTTTGGAAACAGGGAAAAAAGTGTTAGCAGACGGAATGTTAAAAGGGAGCCGCACCTACTCGTCATAAGCGATTGCATTCAAATTTGTGCTACACGCCGGGCTTGGCCAGTAATAAAAGCGACGGGAGCTCCAGACGGCCAAGCGTCTGAGAAAATGCCATATTTGGCACGGGTGGGGCGAAGGATCAGCCATAAATGTTAACGTACTTACCAGGCAGTGTTTGACGCAGGGGAAAAGAGTGCAGAACGCTAATAAGAGATTCGTAGGGTCGAGTCCCAGTGAGAACTTTTTCCGTTTCGTTTCAATTTTCACGTTACATAAACTTCAAATAAACCGAAATATTTCACAGCATATTGTAGTTCTTAGTTTTTTCACAATACGCTGAAAGGAAAGCAAAGGAAAATTCGGGATTGCAAATCATTTTACATAAGAGACTGTGAGGTGTGCACGTAACTTCAGTTACACTTTCCAATTACATTAATGTGACTACCTGTCAGAGGCCTGAGTAATCACCTTCTACAGCGCAGACCGCTGCGACATGCGGAGGAAGTGAGGCTGTGAAACGTGCAGACTGCATTGCGTGGCCAGCTGCGCTGGAATTGTCGGTCGACGATCCATGACGCCCACAGCCCGATGGAGGCAGTCCCACAGAGTCCTGATAGGATTTAAATCAGGGGAGTTTAGTGGCCTAGGGAGTACAGTATACCCTTTCTTGCGCTCTTCGAACTATGCACGTACAGTGCGAGCTGTGTGACATGCTGCACTGTCGTGCTGGTAGATGCCATCGTGCTGAGGGGAAATACAAACTGCAGGTAGAAGTAGACTTGGTCCCCAAGGATAGACGCATACATGTGCTGGTCCATTGTGCCTTTCGGAATGATATCACGCAGGAAATGCCACGAAAACATTTCCCTCACCATAACGCTGCCTCCTCCGGTCTAGACCCCTCCGACGATTGTTGCAGGATATTTGCCATCCGTGCGATGGAGCATTAGACGTGATTCATTTGAAAAGACCGCCTGTCGCTGCTAGTTGAACTGGCGTGCAAGTTCCAGCCTACGTCGCCAATGAACAGCACTCAGCACCGTTCGCTGAACGCTAGTTGACGAGACATTGGTGGTAGCCTCTTGGTTTTCCTGGGCGGCCAGTTGCTCAACAGTTGCACGTCTACCCTCCGCACACGTCTCCGCAGCCGTCGTTCAACCCTGTTACCTATGGCCCGTGGTGCTTCTCAGTTGGCACAGCGCCGGTTTAGTATAGCACCATTTTTGCCATGTCCAGTATACAGGGTGTTTCAAAATGAATATACGGGTTTTAAGGCTTTTTAGAACATATCACATTCACCGTACCATTAAAATAATACACCAAATGAAAAAGAAACACAAACAGTTTTTCTTAAAGTTATTCAGTGTGAACACCGATCACCTCCCGCCCTAGGTTCGAGTCCTCCCTCGGGCATACGCGTGTGTGTGTTGTTATTAGCATAAGTTAAAGTTGTGTGTAAGTTTAGGGACTGATGACCTAAGCGGTTTGGTCCCTTAGGAATTGACACACATTTGAACATTTTGGACACCAATCACACACAGAGTCGATAGACGAGTTGTTACAAAACCTTGATCAGTGTGTCAGGAGTAACTGTTGCAATAATACTGTTTCTAAAGTCTGATACTTCAGCTGGTATCGGAGACACATACACATGATCGCGTCAGATCGTGTGTGAACGTGGAGGTCATGCATAATATGCTGTGTCAACCGGCCCCTTGCGCCCAATCCACCGATCGGATACAACGTCGTTTAACCAGTCGCGTACTGAGGTATGCCAGTGAGGCGGCGCACTACGAGGGTGAGACAAATGAAAACCTTAAATATTTTTTTAAATATTATTTATTGCGCAGAAGTGGTACAGAGCTGTATCACTTTTCACCATAATCTCCCCCACGCTCAATGCAAGTCCTCCAGCGCTTACAAAGTGCATAAATTCCTTTAGAAAAAAATTCTTTTTGTAGTCCGCGCAACCACTCCAAATATATGGAAATCACTTGGGGCAAGGTCTGGTGAGTATGGTGGATGAGGAAGACACGCAAAATGCAGGTCTGTGATTGTTGCAACTGTTGTACGGGCACTGTGGGGCCTTGCATTGTCATGTAGCGAAAGGACACCTGCTGACAGCAATCCACGTCGCTTTGGTTTGATTGCAAGCCGCAGGTGATTTTTTTTTTTTAGGAAATCTGTGTATGATTCACTGGTGACAGTGGTCACTCTAGGAATGTAATGCTCCAAAATGACGCCATTTTCGTCCCAAAAGATAGTCAGCATAACTTTCCCTGCTGATGGTTCTGTTCGAAACTTCTTTGGTTTTGGTGATGAGGAATGGCGCCATTCCTTGCTCGCTCTCTTCGTTTCCGGTTGATGGAAGTGAAACCAGGTTACGTCTCCAGCAACGATTCTTGCAAGGAAGCCATCACCTTATCGTTCAAAGCGCCGAAGAAGTTCTTCACACGCATCAACAGGAGTCAGCTGTGGCACCCATCTTGCAGACACTTCGTGAAACTTGAGCACATCGTTCACAGTATGGTGTGCTGACCCATGACTAATCAGTAGACATGCTGCAATGTCATTCAGTGTCACTCGGCGGTTTTCCTTCACTAAGGCTTCAACTGCTGCAATGTCCTGTGGAGCCACAACTCGTTATGCCTGACCTGGACGAGGAGAATCTTCCACTGAAGTCACATCATTTGTGAAGTTCCTACTCCATTCGTAGACTTGGTGCTGTGACAAACATGCTTCACCGTACTGAAACTTCATTCGCCGATGAATTTCAATAGGTTTCACACCTTCACTACGCAAAAACCGAATAACAGAACGCTGTTCTCCCCTGGTGCAAGTCGCGAGTGGGGCAACCAACCATCTTTATACTGATACTGCGACGGTATGTGTGCAACTGCACTATGCTGCCACCTACAGGCCATTCTGCACGCTGTTCGTAGCACGCTTACCATCTTACAGGATAACGGCGCGAGATTTCTATTTGTTATTACAATTTTAAGGTTTTCATTTGACTCAACCTTGTAGTACTGCAGCTTGCCGTCCGAGAGTGGTTATTACACATTGACGTCGAACATAGGCGGTGGCCAGAATAATGTGACGAGCGTGTATTTCACAGTTGAAACCTCGTACTTGCTGGAGTGATACGCATCGTAAAAACAAGGAAAGCAGAAATTTTCTCGGCATGTTGCACGCGTTAGGAACAGCGCATTTTTACAGTTCCGAGGTTGAAGTTGAAATTCCTCTAGAAAGACAGACTTGGTTTACATTCATAAAATATTCCTTTGCTTTGCACGGTTTGGCAGTAAACCACGCGTAATGCATAATTTTGGGAAATATTGGCTAGCATAGCTGGTGATGTACAATGGAATGTACACTCCTGGAAATTGAAATAAGTACACCGTGAATTCATTGTCCCAGGAAGGGGAAACTTTATTGACACATTCCTGGGGTCAGATACATCACATGATCACACTGACAGAACCACAGGCGCACAGACACAGGCAACAGAGCATGCACAATGTCGGCACTAGTACAGTGTATATCCACCTTTCGCAGCAATGCAGGCTTCTATTCTCCCATGGAGACGATCGTAGAGATGCTGGATGTAGTCCTGTGGAACGGCTTGCCATGCCATTTCCACCTGGCGCCTCAGTTGGACCAGCGTTCGTGCTGGACGTGCAGACCGCGTGAGACGACGCTTCATCCAGTCCCAAACATGCTCAATGGGGGACAGATCCGGAGATCTTGCTGGCCAGGGTAGTTGACTTACACCTTCTAGAGCACGTTGGGTGGCACGGGATACATGCGGACGTGCATTGCCCTGTTGGAACAGCAAGTTCCCTTGCCGGTCTAGGAATGGTAGAACGATGGGTTCGATGACGGTTTGGATGTACCGTGCACTATTCAGTGTCCCCTCGACGATCACCAGTGGTGTACGGCCAGTGTAGGAGATCGCTCTCCACACCATGATGCCGGGTGTTGGCCCTGTGTGCCTCGGTCGTATGCAGTCCTGATTGTGGCGCTCACCTGCACGGCGCCAAACACGCATACGACCATCATTGGCACCAAGGCAGAAGCGACTCTCATCGCTGAAGACGACACGTCTCCATTCGTCCCTCCATTCACGCCTGTCGCGACACCACTGGAGGCGGGCTGCACGATGTTGGGGCGTGAGCGGAAGACGGCCTAACGGTGTGCGGGACCGTAGCCCAGCTTTATGGAGACGGTTGCGAATGGTCCTCGCCGATACCCCAGGAGCAACAGTGTCCCTAATTTGCTGGGAAGTGGCGGTGCGGTCCCCTACGGCACTGCGTAGGATCCTACGGTCTTGGCGTGCATCCGTGCGTCGCTGCGGTCCGGTCCCAGGTCGACGGGCCGTGCACCTTCCGCCGACCACTGGCGACAACATCGATGTACTGTGGAGACCTCACGCCCCACGTGTTGAGCAATTCGGCGGTACGTCCACCCGGCCTCCCGCATGCCCACTATACGCCCTCGCTCAAAGTCCGTCAACTGCACATACGGTTCACGTCCACGCTGTCGCGGCATGCTACCAGTGTTAAAGACTGCGATGGAACTCCATATGCCACGGCAAACTGGCTGACACTGACGGCGGCGGTGCACAAATGCTGCGCAGCTAGCGCCATTCGACGGCCAACACCGCGGTTCCTGGTGTGTCCGCTGTGCCGTGCGTGTGATCATTGCTTGTACAGCCCTCTCGCAGTGTCCGGAGCAAGTATGGTGGGTCTGACACACCGGTGTCAATGTGTTCTTTTTTCCATTTCCAGGAGTGTATTTTGATGCAGTCTTCTGAGGATGTGACTTCTTTCCCTCTCTCGATGAGATGCGAACATTTTGAAGATTTTTGAATAAAATTCTTTACCGGACTATAAAAATGGACGTCGCGGTGCTGCACTAGCGAAGTGCATTTGGGCGAATGACTTTGACACTGCACGATGGCAGCTTTTCATCATCTTGAAAAATCTCGTCCTGTAATTGTGGATTTGTTTGTCCTCCTCAGGAGTCAGTTAACGGAATAAATTTGTAACGTGGCGTGTAGGGCTTCATCACATGAGTGATTTTTTTTTTTTGTATAAGACTGTTGTAAATTTCTCAGATTTTGATTAAGTAATGACGATATCCCTATATTTTGCCGCGTACTCATTGCCGTCCAAACTAGCCACGTTTCTCTTGTTGGCGTTCGTAGACTGTCGACAGCAATTTTCAGGAACTGTTCTCTCATATTGCGCTATGTTCCAGTGGGTTACTTACTTCATATCCTGTCCTTTCGCGAGAACTACATTTGCGCCTCGATGGTTAAGGGTTCGGTTACAAGTCGATCGGTACTGACAGCCTAGAAGAAGAACATCCGAATGTAAATATTTTATTGTACGAGACCGTACAGAGGGCATTGCAATTAAGGTCGTCGAATGATAATTCTCGAGTTCACTGTTCGATCGGAGACGTTTAATTACAATAACGTCTTAGAAGCTGCAATTTGCATGAAATCCTATGAGACGACGCGGCCATGTGGGTGCACATTTAATAACTTTGTCTTGAACACACTTTTATTTTTCATCTACCGTACGCGTTTCAACTTCCCGTCATTTTTAAAGGCTACAAAATACTACATAGAACTAGTATCAGACGATATGAAAACATTATACATTTCACCATTGATAAGAAACGCTTAGCGTCTTTGGCCGGGAGGCCCCTTACGGGGCAGGTCCGGCCGTCTTAGTGCAGGTCTTATTACTTTCGACGCCACACTGGGTGACCTGCGCGCAGGATGGGGATGAAATGATGATGGAGACAACACGACAGTCAGTCCCTGGGCGGAGAAAATCCCCGAGCGGAGAAAATCCCCGAGCCAGCCGGGAATCGAACCCGGGCCTCTTAGGACGGCAGTCCGTCACGCTTACCATTTTTTAATCTCATTTTGTTCTCTTTCGTTCGTTGTATCTGCTCGGGGGCGGACGTCGTAAGAAACCCGTTTTGGTTCGTTGTTGATTGGTGAAGTCCAGTTTTTTTATTACAGAGGGCAGCTAACCCTCTGACCGAGCACGCTGAGCTATCGTGCCGGCACCATTGAGCTATCGGGGCGGACACCATTGATAAGAGACATGTTACAACAAACTAGAATGTGGCTTCCTACCTTAACATTGCTGTCAGTCATACAAAACCTTAGAGACATTGTATCACGTCAACATTCTCGAGCGCGAGGCGAATGCAAACTGCTACCAAGTGAAAATTTTTGGAGACCAAGTGGACTAGACCGCCAAGCGGTGCTGGGTACCACGTAGCCAGCGCCGCCTGGCAGTCTAGTCCACTTGGCTTGGTCAAGACATAAGTAAAGTTACTAAAAACTTCTTGGAATGTTATAGGCGATCCCAGATTTTCCTCTGCATTTCCTTCTCGTGCATTTTATAAAAATATTAATAAATAAAATATATTGAGCACGTTTTGATTTACTTTCAGTGTAAGTAATGTAAAAATTGAAAATAAAAAGGAAAAAATTTTCCCGTATGGACTAGACCCCCACGACCCTCGGATTACCGTACTGTTCTCTTTCCTCTGCGCCAACCACTGCATGGAAACTACGCTAACAGAAAAGGCTCATGTATAGATGGACCCGCGCCAAAATAGCTATTTTTTCTAAACACTTGGCCTTCTGGAGTTCCCAATTCAGTCATTTCATTTCTGTCCAAGTCCTACATATACCACAAATTTGGACTAAATCATTGTTCACAAATAGGCGCGTTCCCCTTGTCCGTCCTGTCAGAAGGAGTGCATTGACAGCAGAGTCCAGGTTCGAGTCTCGGCGTACCAGACATTTTTAACCACTTACGACTTTCCAAGTTATACATGCACTGATATATTCTGACACAGGATATGAAGTGCTTTTGGCCCTCGACAAACGGAAGCGCGGAATGGACAACGAAGGGAATTTTGCTGGCACCAGCTTTATTTACATTGCTACGGCGTAGTGAAATATTTCATGCGCCAGAAGCGGGCATCGAGTAAGTGTCCGTAGCTATGAATCTAATTTCGGACATAGTCCATGCCTCTTGGAAACAACAGTCTATTCACACTGGAGTGATTCATTCGCTGTTTGCACGCTTCCAAAACGGTCCCGCTCTGCGCACACAGCGAGCGCAAATAGCATGCGGATGTCGCTCAGGGCGGGCGAAACTCCCGTCCAGCCCTTAATGTATCAAAATAACTGCGACGGGAAGACCTACGGCGTGCGCTGTTGTTCCACACCACTCATAAATCCCGCTCGCTCTCGCTGCTGGACTCTGTTGGTGCTTCATCTCTCCTGCCCAGGTTTGCAGCATGTTAAGAAACACGGAAAAGAGGCAACAAAAGTGTAAAAAAAAAAAAAAAAAGTTTAACTGTGTCATGTTCGATCAAACGAAAATTTGATTGATCAAGGTAGAATCGGCAAGAACTCCAAATGAGAGTGTTAAGTTAAAAAGTCGTACGCTAGCTTCAATGACATTCGTATTTTCTTTCAAAAGGAAGCAGAAAGGAACAGTTTGAACACAAAAGAACGTAGGTAATTTTTACCTACTTAATTATTTTAGTTTACTTCAACATTCCAAACGAAAGGACACACAACTTTCCGCAAATACATACATCTACATTCTTTCTCCCGTGCTGAAAAAACTTACCATCAGCGCTCACATGTTCTCCATTATCTCTTCAATAAATAACGGTAAGGCCTTCATTGCTCGGACTAACAGCAAATGACTTACTCATTTTAAAGCATATAACCTCCAATAAGTATGCTTCCTCCTCAAGCCATTGTAAAAAGCATTCTTCAAGAGCCGGGAACTCACCTCGCTGGGTCTGCTTCATCCCTACTTAGGATAATTTTCAACAGCCTTCTCTTTCTTCGACAGGATTGTCGTCCACGTGGATAACAGAATCCGGAAACTTTCCGCTGTATTCTCTATTTTTTTCATCGCCGTATTCCACGCCCTCAGTGACCTACTTTCTGCGAAAGTAGCACTCGTACTACTTTGATATAATTTCTGCAACAGATTTTTGTACTGTAGTAATTCACGCACTGTTGACGAAACAAAAGACTATCGCGACGAGTTGAATGTCGAAATAACTGACGACAGTTACAATTACCGAATGGCACAGAGCCTCTCATTTGAAATAACTACATTTCTGGCCATTAAAATTGCTACACCACGAACTACATTACTGGCCATTAAAATTTCTACACCACGAAGATGACGTACTACAGACGCGAAATTAAACCGACAGGAAGAATACGCTGTGATATGCAAATGATTAGCTTTTCAGAGCATTCACACAAGGTTGGCGCCGGGGCGACACTTGCAACGTGCTGACATGAGGAAAGTTTCTAACCGATCTATCATACACAAAAAGCAGTTGACCGGCGTTGCCTGGTGAAACGTTGTTGTGATGCCTCGTGTAAGGAGGAGAAATGCGTACCATCACGTTTCCGACTTTGATAAAGGTCGGATTGTAACCTATCGTGATTGCGGTTTATCGTATCGCGACGTTGCTGCTCGCGTTGGTCGAGATCCAATGATTGTTAGCAGAATATGCAATCGGTGGGTTCAGGAGGGTAATACGGAACGCCGTGCTGGATCCCAACGGCCTCGTATCACTAGCAGTCGAGATGACAGGCATCTTATCCGCATGGCTGTAACGGATCGTGCAGCCACGTCTCGATCTCTGAGTCAACAGATGGGGACGTTTGCAAGACAACAACCATCTGCACGAACAGTTCGACGACGTTTGCAGCAGCATGGACTATCAGCTCGGAGACCATGGCTGCGGTTACCCTTGACGCTGCATCACAAACAGGAGCGCCTGCGATGGTGTACTCAACGAGGGACCAGGGTGCACGAATGGCAAAACGTCATTTTTTCGGATGAATCCAGGTTCTGTTTACAGCATCATGATTGTCGCGTCCGTGTTTCGCGACTTTGCTGTGAACACACATTGGAAGCGTGTATTCGCCATCGCCATACTGGCGTATCACCCAGCGTGATGGTATGGGGTGCCATTGGTTACAAGTCTCGGTCACCTCTTGTTCGCATTGACGGCACTTTGAACAGTGGACGTTACATTTCAGATGTGTTACGACCCGTGGCTCTACCATTCATTCGATCCCTGCGAAACCCTACATTTCAGCAGGATAATGCACGACCGCATGTTGCAGGTCCTGTACTGGCCTTTGTGGATACAGAAAATGTTCGACTGCTGCGCTGGCCAGAACATTCTCCAGATATCTCACCAATTCAAAACGTCTGGTCAATGGTGGCCGATCAACTGGCTCGTCACAATACGCCAGTCACTACTCTTGATGAACTGTGGCATCGTGTTGAAGCTGCATAGGCAGCTGTACCTGTACACGCCATCCAAGCTATGTTTGACTCAATGCCCAGGCGTATCAAGGCCGTTACTACGGCCAGAGGTGGTTCTGGGTATTGATGTCTCAGGATCTATGCACACAAATTGCGTGAAAATGTAATCACATGTCAGTTCTAGTATAATATATTTGTCCAATGAACAACCGTTTATCATCTGCATTTCTTCTTGGTGTAACAATTTTAATGGCCAGTAGTGTATAAAAGTGCCTCTTTTTTTTTAAGCGAGCTGATACTGTAGCTCCGTAGTTAGCAATCACATACAACCACTCGCTCGACGAAATAGTCTTACCCAAATATTTGAATGTTGTACAGTCTACACCAGTAGTCAAGAAGGGATATAAGAGAAACCCGCAGAATTACATACCCGTATCACTATGCCGATTTGCATTTGTAACCTACTGTGCTCGAACATTGTGAGCTGCCTCAAAGTAAGTGATTTATTGACACATTGGGAGCACGGATTCAGAAAGTGTTGTTCTTGTGAAACACAAACTAACTCTTTACCCACACGAAGTAGTGAGTGCTGTCGACAGGGGATGTCAAATTGATTCCACATCTCTAGATATTCAGAATGCTTTTTTGACATTGTTTCTCACAACCGACTTTTAATCAGTTTGTGTGCCTGTGGGGTATCGTCTCAGTAGTGCAGCTATATTAGTGATTACCTATCATAAAGTTCGTAGTAATAGATGGAAAGTAGAGTACAACAGAAATGGTATCTGGCGTTCTCCAAGGAAGTGTTATATGCCTTCTGCTTTTCCTGATCCGTATGAACGGTTTAGGGGACAGTCTGAGATGCCCTCCTAGATCGCAGACAACGCTTGCAACGTCATCATGTAATCAAAACAAAATTGCAAAATGATTTAGTCAATATACCTGTAAGGTGCGAAAAGGGGCAGTTGTCTCTGAACAAGGAAACGTGTGAGGTCATCCACATGAATACTAAAAGAAATCCATTACATTTCGGTCACTCGATAAATCATACAAATATAAAGGCCGTAAATTCAGCTAAATATCTAGGGATTACAATTACAAACAATTTAATCTGGAAAGAGCTAATAGAGAATGGTGTGAGGAAGGCGAACAAAGTACTGCGTTTTATTGGCAGGACACTTAGAAGATGCAACAGGTCTACTAAAGAGACTTCCTACGCTATGCTTGTCAGTCTTCCCCTAGAGTACTGCTGTGTGGTATGGGATACTTACCAGATTGGATTGACGGAGGACATCGAAAAAATTCAGAGGAGGACAGCTTCTTCTGTATTATCGCGAAATGGGGAGGAGTGTATCAGATATATGACAGGCGAGTTGAGGTGGCAGTCGTTAAAACAAAGAAGTTTTCCGTCTCCGTCTCGTTGGCTGCATGGACAGCGCCGCGGATTGCTAAGAGAAAGGGCCCAGGTTCAGTTTCCGGCCGCATGGGAGATTTTCTCCACTCGGGGACTAGGCTTGCCCTTACTTTTACTACTTAGGTGGCTGAATGGCCTTTCCGTAGAGTGAATAAACTGAAAAAAGTTTTCTTTACAGTGAAGTCTTTTCACGAAATTTCAATCGCCAGCTTTCTGCTCAGAATGTGAAAATACTTTCTAGACGCCCAACTACGTAGGTAGGAATGATCATCGTAATAAGAGAAATCAGAGTTCGCACGGACAGATTATGTGTCAGTTTTTATTGCGCGCCGTTCTAGAGTGGAACGGCGGAGAAATAGTGTGAAAGTGGTTTGATGGGCCCTCAGCCAAGCACTTAGCGTGTGTACTGCGGAGCAGTCATGTAGATGTAGGTAAGAGTCTTTGCGGGGCGGTTTGTCATATAATAGATTCGAATTACAGAGATTTCTTCAAGGGACTTCACAGCTAGTTCGATTTATAAAGGAATTAGGGTTTCTCGAGCATCGAATTATAAAAAGTCGTCTGTACTAAATACTCGTAGCGAACAGTAATTCATTTATGCAATTGCAGACAAGACGTACTCACGGATGGACTCCACTTTTACGTTTTTGGTGTTTAGGAGTTAAGGTCCTTCAGAACTGGTAAAAGCATTAATTGTGACAGTGAATGTCACAATTGAAATCGTCAGACTGCCATTGCAGAATGACGCGTTAATTTAAATTGAATCTAATGTATGGAAATGGTACCTGTGCAAACCGTGCCAATACGTTGAACATATAACGTGATGAATATGTGATGATTGCCCCACATTGGGACTCTGATGTGGATTTTCTACATTTTACCGAGCATTCGCACTACTCACTATTCCAGCGTAACACGTCTCCTGGCCTGATCAAAGCTTTCATTCTACCGGTAAGTGATTTCTGCCTACGATTTGCGAGAGCTAAGTTTAGCGCCGTTGGGGGACACAGGTCCGTTGCTTCCCATAAAGCAGAGTAAATGTGTGAAATCAATTAATATAAAACCATAAATGGAAACGTCACTGACTCTGAAAATTTAAACGAAGCCCGGAGACGTATTGACAAGGGGCTCTTCCGGGCTGACTATCTTAGACTTCATTCATATTAAAAGGATTAGGTCAGTGCCTATGCATCAGTTTCCTAAAGCAGCGCCTTGTAATCCTCAGAATGAAACAAAAATATAAAGAATCGGCTTTCAATATAGGAGTTTCTGAGCGCTGTTCGATACAAAAGTTTTGATTTTTTTTTTTTTTTATTATTGTCGGTGGTAGTTGAGAAGGTAACGTGCGATTTCAGAGTCTCGTGATTTTGAAGTCGCTGGTTCGATTCTCGTTAGTAGCAACTTTTTCTTTTGTTTAAATTCTTTATTTATTAACAAACGGAAATGATAATCACAAAATATTGAATCGTAATTATTGCTAAAAGTCTTAATGTTAATTACAAATGCCGGCCGCGGCTGTCTAGTGGTTCTAGGCGCGCAGTCCGGAACCGCGGGACTGCTACGGTCGCAGGTTCGAATCCTGCCTCGGGCTTGGATGTGTGTGATGTCCTTAGGTTAGTTAGGTTTAAGTAGTTCTAAGTTCTAGGGGACTGATGACCACAGAAGTTAAGTCCCGTAGTGCTCAGAGCCATTTGAACCTTTTTTTCATTACAAATTCAAATTTGGTACAGAAGTGTGAAACATCAAATAAAAATAAAATACTTTATCCTGCAGATTGAACAATATTATTGGAGTGCATAATTTTTTTTCATTAACAGTAAGGAGTATCACACATTTTTTGTTGCTTTCTGAGTCCAGTTTGGGCACTAGTATTCATAAAAATACCGACAAAATCGTAGATATGGAACAACAATTTACAACACAGGTAATCATTTTTTGAGACTTTAATATTTATTTTCTAACTTTCCTTACTCAGTTCGGACCCAAGCAGGTGACATTTATTTTGCAAACATGTTTATTACGTTTTTCACACAATGTTTGTTTTATTATCATTGCTTTCTGGACACAGCTTACAGCGTGCTGCGCTTCTAGTAGGTTTTCTTGTTGTCACAGATTCTGGCGCAGTTACCACGGCTCAGGCATTTGCCCTTACCATTCTTCGAGAATATTCTGTTCTTGGGAAATGCTTTCTTGATGCAGTGTCTTCTGCTACCAGTGACTTGCCGAATTACTCCAAGAATATGCTGTCCCCTCCAAATATTTGGCATGTTATTTCTTTTTGTATCACTGTACAAAATACTATACATCAATTTTCTACATCATTTATTCGATGGGTTGCATACCTGGTAACTCAAGGGTTATTCTCGATTATACTGAAAACTGATATGCTGCCACGTTGTGCTGACGAGTTTAAGTGCCGCTCTATTTTTTTTTCTTTTTAAGGAAAGATGGTTCACTGTTCAGTACCGGCTGAGGACTGTCAACAGAATTCTTGCTTTCATATGCATTACTTCTATGATGGTCAAATATGGAAAGTGTTCCTTCGTCTTTTTAGGAATGTACTAATTTTTCTAACTCAACATTAGTGAATGATCGAATTGCCATGGTGTCACAATTAAAACCAGGCAGAAACAATAAACATTCAAATAACTGAGGAGCCCGGAACAATTTCTTGGAATCAGCAAGAAACAAGCCCATTGTTGTGAATGCAGAGTCTTTGCCGACTATTCAGAGTAAGTTGGAACGACAAAAATCATTACTACCATAAAGTATAAGAGAGAAATAAAAACTATTTGACATCAAAGTAATTTTATTCGTGTCTCGTCAATAATGAAAGAACGTTTCATAAGTAGCTATTAAGGTTTATGGCCAAATTACTTAAAATATTTTTATACGCATATTGCTTATGCATTTCCAGTAACAAAATTTCATAAAGTATTTAAATAATGAGGAATAAAACTTATAACCATTTCGTGTCATACAGACCCTAACAGAACAGCAAGATTAAAAATTTTTTAAAAATGTTACTTTTACTACAAAATTGTGATTCAATATTTATCATTTCCGTTTGATAATAAGTGTAGAATTCAAATAAAGTAAAAAAAAATTGCTACTTAAGAGAATCAAACTAGCGAATTCACCATCCCCAGGCTTTGACGGTACGCATTAAGCTACTAGTGGTTATGTCAATAAATTGGAAATATGCTTAACAGCAGTCGGAAATCTGCTAATCTTCGAAGGGATTTCTTAGTTTCTTTGAGATTTCCTAGTTTATTTAATGCTGAAAATATGAGGAAGGTAGAAGAGAGCGAATCTGTAAAGGTACGGTTGTGAGGTAGACTAATGTGATAGTTAAGGCGACTGCTGGAGGAGAGAAGGCAATCGGGGTTCGATTCCTGGTCTGGCACAAATTTTCAACTGTCTCGTCTTCAGATATGCTGAATTTGCGGTGTAATGAAAGTATCTCCCTCAGCTGGAATAGAGGAATTAGGAACTGTATTGAAAAGACGTCGGGCAATACAGGTAACATCATCATTACTGTTGCCTCTTTCTTTCCTTTGTCTAATTTGTTAGCGTACGGGCAAAAACAAGTGGAAACTGGATAATGAATGCACCCTGTTAGAGAGTAGCCTTGTTACTGAGCATGTGCTCGGAGCCGCATCTGGGTGCCGTGCTAAATCAGGTTTATGAGTCATCCTGAAACGCAAGACCAGCGGATGTGAATCCATCTCTGCTGTTTGTTAGCCGCCACGTCTCGGCTCATTAGGCCGGGGCCATTAGGCGATAGACGAGCCTTTCGCGTTAACAAGTTTCGCGAAATTAGCCTCCGACCCCACCCTGTGTTTAATGCTAATCGCGTTCGATTAGGTCACAGAGGAGCCGACCCCAGCCACGCCCTCGCTGCGACCTTGGCCGCAGTCGCAAATGCGCACTCTCGCTGCGTACGTGAGCTGAGGTGACGAAAAACGGAGGCACGCGCCAGAGCTGGTTACACTGCAGCCAGCACTCATGAGCTCGGGGTTTCGCGAGACCTACGTCTATTACTTCCAAGGATACCAGTTCGATTTCTCCTAGCATTCGTTGCACGCTCGTACAGGCTGAACCGACTTGTTACAACCCTAGCAGCGCGTGTGTACTGTGTATTGCCATGCCTCCTATATGATATGGACTCCAAATAATTGAACAGTGCTTTAGAACTGGTCTCACTAGTGCCTTGTATATGGTTTCCTTTATAGATTGGTTGTGTTTTCTCAGAACACTTCCAAGAAATCCAAGTATTCCATTCGTCTTCCTTGACACTGATTTTACGTGGTCGTTCCAGCTCATACGCCGCCTTAGTATAAACCCTAAGTACCTACACGATATAATGTATTAAATGGTTCAAATGACTCGGAGCACTATGAGACTTAACTTCTGCGGCCATCAGTCCCCTAGAACTCAGAACTACTTAAACGTAACTAACCGAAGGATATCACACACATCCATGCCCGAGGCAGGATTCGAACCTGCGACCGTAGCGATCGCGCGGTTCCAGATCGTAGCGCCTAGAACCGCTCGACCACTCCGGCCGGCAATGGTTAAAGATGGTCACCACTACTGTTGTAATTGTAGACTCTCGGCTTCCTTCGTTACGGTTATTTATCTCACATTTATTTCTATTAATTTAGAGCTGCTGTTCATTACACTAGGTGGAAATTTTATCCAAATCTTCCTGCAGTCGCCTAGGATCATCCAACGACGGTCGCCCCTGTTTACAACTGCATCATCACTGAAGTAGAGCTGTTGAATCTGTCTGACATGATTAGAGGCCGTATGACGTTTCCAAGGAGCACAACGAACGAGACATTGTATTGAACAGTTGCCGTCCGGTATAACGTGCTGGCTTCTTTCATTTAAATATTCGTCGAACCAGACACACATGTACTCGGTATGATCGTATCGTCGTTAGCAGTGGACGATACGGTAGGGCGTCGAGTGCCACTCGGAAATCGAGGAGGACTGAATCTACCCGCATCTCTTGTTTGCAAGTTGTGGGGTCAATAAAACCAGATATGTTTCACGGGAGTGGTTTTTTATGAGTCTGATTCGCAGAGAGAAACGTGTTTCACTGACAGGAAAGTCATAATTCTTGAGCTTAGAATATGCTTCATTATCCTGCAACACGGTTTGATACATTTGGTATTCGTCCCAGCACCTAAAATCAGTACCGCGATAAATTCGGAATGTGTCGTTAACATCTAAAACATCGTAAATATATATCAGTTAACAGATTTTAACTCTTCCTTGAACACTTGAATACAAATCACAATATGATAATCCATGCTAATTTTCATGAGTCAGTTTGAGCATAAAATCAGACAAAAACATACGGAGCAAAGGGCGAAAATTTCAGCCGCAATCTCATTTTCAATCTTGACGCAACTTTTATGCTACGCGTAAGTGCAGTTATCACAGTGTCATTACAAGCTTTTCTTTTAGATAAAAGCTTTCATTTACAACAATGGACTTTTAAGATAAAATCGCCAACTTTCAGTCAAATCAAATTATGTAAATTACGATATGTTTACATGGATGAACTAGTGTAAATACGTGAAATACGTACTCCGACTGCTTAACCAGACAGGATGTCGCTTTAATTGCTGTTAAACATTGCTTTATTAATAATTAATAATATATTTGTCATGCGAAACACGTAGTATGAAAAGTTTCGCCGGCCGGAGTGGCCGAGCGTTTCTAGGCGCTACAGTCGCTAGGGTCGCAGATTCGAATCCTGCCTCGGGCATGGATGTGTGTGACGTCCTTGTGTTAGTTACGTTTAAGTAGTTCTAAGTTCTAGTGAACTGATGACCTCAGAAGTTAAGTCCCATAGTGCTCAGAGCCATTTGAACCATTTTTTGAAAAGTTTCCTACTGTCCGTGAGATTCCTGCATCTTGTACAGATACTGCATACATTATCGGTCTTACTGAACTGTTAGTAAAACGTATTATTGTCCGCGACACCATTCGATACTCTTGAATCCGATATTCTGATACTTCTTAAGAAACATTGAAATGGTCAGATACGTCCTATCGATGCCTACACCATAGGTTTCCAAACAAAATTACCGATACTTATGGGCATTAGTAACATCGGAACGTCCATATCAGTGGCACATTTGATCACTCGTAACTGTTTCCACCCCCTCGAGTCATGTAAGTAATACTGAAACGGGTGGTTCTTTTAATGAATAACTGGAAAGAGTGCGTATAACGTGTTGCATTGTTGCGTCGATGATTGCGTGATAATACGCACAATCGAACGAACATCAATCAAGTCGACTCACTTCATAACGCGTTTCTCAAATTTCTGGATTATTTTTTTTATCAAAGCATCGATTTTTAATCGTCCTAATCTCGTAGGCGTATTATGCCTTTCTTTTATTGTACGGGGGATAATTCCACACCTCCGTCTTCTGTGGTAAGGAAAATGGAGCACAGCTGTCGAGAGATGAACTAGCTACAACGGAACACGTTAGACGACGCAACATGCTTGGTAAACAGGTAGTTGTCTTTTGTCACCCCCCCCCCCCCCCCCTGTTTTCGGAATTAGACAAATCTGTCGCAGAAAACTCCGCAGTAATTTCAACCGTCGCCGTTTATTAAATCATGTATTATTTCTTCACATTTCTATTCTGAAAAAGCATATTAACCAATATGGTAACAGTGGTTCACTGTAGCTTTCGTCCCACATCCTCCTCCTTACCTTCTGATAATTTGCCAGTGGGCGTTATGTTAACTGAACTCTCCTGTATTTTTCAGCAACCTTCTAGCATTGGGAAAATGCTTTAGTGTGCATTTTTAATTTTTATGTGCAAAACTTTATATTGTGCGTGGTTACAGATCCGAAAAAAGAGACTTCAGAAGTCTGGTGAAAAGGCGGTAAAGAATATTTGAGAAAATATGTGTAACGTCTTTATCCGTAAACCGTGATCACGTCATCGATTGATTTAAATTTCTTCCCAGCAAGCCAAATATTCCGTTGAGGGAGCGCGAATGAACAGGAGCATAACATGGAATAAATTCCTAACTTAATTCTGTTGTATTGTTCCGTCTCATTTGGACATTTTTTAAACGAAACAACATGTTTCGTTCTCTGTGGATCATCTTCAGATATAAGTAGTTTCGTCACCAACCCATCTTGTCTACTCAGAACCACATATCAGAATACTTAGATCTGAAGATATCCAGAATGATCGAAACACGTTAACTAATAAAAAATGTACAGTCGAGACTGAAAAATAAATAATTCTTTAAATAATTGTCTTACTTATCCAAGCAGTTGCCGACTCTCTCAGGACTATAATGTCGACTATAGTGAAAAACTCGGCACAGGTAGTACACTTCAACCAAAGAGATTGCAGGTCTTTTGTATTGAGCGACGTACTGACGACAGAACCTCTTTTTGTGTACCGGTGTTGGTGATTTCTCTACCGCGTCTCGCTTAAAACGGTTTAATAGGGAATCAAAATAGGGTAGTTACTGTTCTCCCTCTGTCAGAGTAATTTATTAGGACTGCATCCTCAGAATACCATAAATCAACTTTCAACTTGGTTAGTTTAAGTCTTTGGCAATGGTAACGTCTGTTGTTTGAACACCGCATTGTAATGATTGATCCTTGGTTCATCTGCTGTCAGGAATCTGCTGATTGTGCCCCAATATTTTCAGATCGTGTGTTGAAATTCTCTTCTGCATCTATTTTTGGTCTCAGACTGTATAGATGTCATTTCAGTGTCCTGTTTTTCGGAGAGAATGTAGTTCCCTTGTATTTTTGATGGCTACGTTACCAGCTATTTCACGCTCATTCATTTTCCGGTGTTCCACCTCCACGTCGAGAAGTTTGGTTTTTTCCTTTATTGCTAATTCAACTGCTTGTCCGGAATGCACTTTTATTCTAAGTTGTAAGATGCGTAAATAGACCAGCCAAAATGACAAGACGGAATACAGTTAGATTTTCATGCTCACAACTGCTGAAACCGTTAAATGAAAACGGTACATAACAGCACGAAACACTCTTACTTACGTATAACACCTGTCACGCCAACCATATCAAATTGTTACCAAAAATTGTACGTTGTGTCCACTTTAAACTTTTAACAAATCATAATTTCCAGCACTGACGCAGTTTATTAGTCTACCGTCATTTAGTTCGAATCATGTCCAAGTAGCTTTATACGCCTCTTGTTCTAGCGTTACCAAATAGGAATGAGCGCTATTCGTTCCGCGAAGCTTCACTTGAATTTTCTAACGTTAATGTTGTTAACTTCAAGTTCCCATTAGGTAGTAGCTCGGAGCCTGGGGCGTGTTGCAGCTGGTTCACCCAGTAGCTGCCGTTGATGCCGCAAGCGGAACTGCTCGAAATAGACGCACAGGCCTCTTGAAGTGCTTATACACGTCAACCGAGAGCAGCGCAGTGTTCTCATCATTACAATCTGGAGATGTTTAGAGTTCTTGCTGGGAGTCCGTGCCACATGAACAGTTTCTCGATGGGGTTAGAGCTTTTCCGTTGTCCTTACTTCCCTCAAAATTGTCTAATTTATACAACAACACCAAGTACATGTAGACATCTAAGACTAAAATAGAAGTAAAATAAAAACTTCCGATCTGTTAGGATAATATGGAAAATTATTTATACTTGTTTTATTTGTAGATATTCCTACAGTCCGATTTAAACATTCCTTACACCATTTAGGCATGGTAATTACGTAACAAATTGTGGAAGCTGTTTGCTATACTTGTTGCTCGATGGTTCACTTAAGTTTTTTCAGAGCAGCTGGACGGTTGTTGTTAGCGCATTCCGTTGTCTTTGATGGTACTCCAGCTACTTCGAACTTCCCATGAGTAGCGTGCGGCAAGAAGCACCACGATTGTGATCTCCAGTCCACAGTAGCTGTCCTATTACAAAATTCAAAAAGTGGGGGCGCCTGCAATTTTTATTATGATCTCAATATCGGTTGAGGTATTACATGCCAGGCATATTACTCGGTCGCCATTCCGCTAAGCTGACGCAAGTTGAATCACTCTACCGCCAGAGTGCTCCAATACCGTGTAGCGAGTAAAGCTCTTTAGTAGCGAGGCGGTGTGTAACGTAACTTCGTCGACCCGTGAGAGACGCTCAGAAAACCGAAAGCAAGAGTTCGAAGAGGTCGTCCACATATGGAGCACCCTCTCCTCTAAAACACAACAATGCCAGACCCCACACGGGCGCTGCTACGTATCCAACAATCCGACGGCTTAGGTTGGCTTTCATCGATTGTCCTCCACACTGTCCCGACTTGGCCCCAACCGATTTTCACCTGCTGCCATAACTTAGAGCAACTTGAGGATTTCATTGATACTCGGAAATCGGTGCAAGCGGAGATGAGGTTGTGGCTCTCTCAATAGTCAAACATTCTTCTGTGACCGTATCAACAAACTTGTCTCTCGTTGGAAGAAATGTGTTGTTCGCCAGGGTATTACGTTGAGAAATAAATATGCAGACATAAGAGAACAGATGTAGAATGTTTGTTTTATTTAAAACGCTTTAATTCTTCTCAAGTAAAAAATCCAGAGGCGTTACTTTCCTGCACGCCCTCGTAAGATGACAAAAAATTTGCGAGGTTACATATTCGTCTTTTGTGATAACTACCAAGGTTTGCATGATGCTTTGTAAGAAGAACGCAAGGAATAAAGGCTTCGGATTTTTTCTTACAGAACTGTGACGATTTTGTTCACCAATCGCATCTGCCCAGTTCTGTTTTCACTTGATTTGCATCTGGGAAGTGTAGGTTTATTGCTCTGAAAGAATTGCATAAATCCTAGTGCCACCAGATTAGTTCTTGATTTACAGTGATGTGACAAACCAAATAGAGAACAATTATTTTGGTGGTGTGATAATGCATACAGTGTTTTTTTGCGAATACATCAAATGTATTTAGATGCAGGTAGAGATCTCATATAAGAAAGGCCAGGTTTCTCTCTCCAAACGAAGCAAGCTTAGGAAATGGTGTTTCGCGGCTGCGTAAACATAAATTGTAGAAAAGTAAGGATAGTTGCGGTTGTGAAATTGGTGTTCGCAGTCCATAAAAAGATTAGTGGAACTTCTTCGAAAACAGGACACGTAGCATTATGTTGGCGTTGGTGTTCTGATCAGAGTGATTTTAAATTAGAATAGCTTCACAACAAAAAGAACAATTACTGATACATCGTTATAGCATAACACGCAGTGAAGGTAATGCATAAATTTACAGACACATCTCACTGCAGTCAAGCGTCTCGCGAACTAACAGATTCATGTTGCGAGTTCTCACAACGCCTTGTGAAATTTTTAAAATGGTCTGGCACAGCACTCAGTCGTCCTTTTCCTTCAGGTTTTATTAATCAAATCTAGATTTCCGCTAGTGCCTAGTCATTATCAGTGCACTGAAGCACAGTATCAATGCCTGTCGTAGTACGTCAATCCCCTGTTGTCCAGGCTTGTCACAGTTCGTTAAAGACCTTGTGAAACGGTGTTGCACTTCCAGAAATTTTCGAAAGAGCTGTCAAATCAGCTGATTTTGGAATTAACTGGGGAGAGCCGGTAACAAGTTGACGCTCGCAGTCTGTTCGTGAATAATGCGCGGATATGGCAGTTCGTAACGAAAGTTAGTAGGTATAAAAGTTGGAGGCCCAGCGCAAAAACAAAAAATTTACAATGTAGACGCAACGTGTGGATGCTGTCAAGCATGAGCGCCAAGCTCTCAGGAGTTAAAGATCTCACTATTGAGCGTTCTCAAACATGTATACTCATCATGTGCATACGATCACACTGAACCTAATTCTTGCTGCGCAGACAGAAATTAGCCGAATTGTTCTTGAACATATGTTGGCGTCTCATACAGCTCCATACCAAGAATATGTAAGACTCAATAGACAGCATTCCATTAGAACTACTGATAGCCTTGGGAGAGCCAGCCGTGACAAAACTCTATCATCTGGTGAGCAAGATGTACGAGACAGGCGAAATACCGCCAGACTTCAAGAAGAATATAATAATTCCAATCCCAAAGAAAGCAGGTGTTGACAGATGTGAAAATTACCGAACTATCAGTTTGATAAGTCACAGCTGCAAAATACTAACACGAATTCTTTACAGACGAATGGAAAAACTGGTAGAAGACGACCTCGGGGAAGATCAGTTTGGATTCCGTAGAAATAATGGAACACGTGAGGCAATACTGACCTTTCGACTTATCTTAGAAGAAAGATTAAGGAAAGGCAAACCAACGTTTATAGCATTTGTAGACTTCCAGAAAGCTTTTGACAGTGTTGATTGGAATACTCTCTTTCAAATCCTGAAGGTGGCAGGGGTAAAATACAGGGACCGAAAGGCTATTTACAATTTGTACAGAAACCAGATGGCAGTTAGAAGAGTCGAGGGGCGTGAAAGGGAGGCAGTGGTTGGGAAGGCAATGAGACAGGGTTGTAGCCTATCCACGATGTTATTCAATCTGTATATTGAGCAAGCAGTAAAGGAAACAAAAGAAAAATTCGGAGTAGGTATTAAAATCCATGGAGGAGAAATAAAAACTTTGAGGTTCGCCGATGGCATTTTAATTCTGTCAGAGACAGCAAAGGACTTGGAAGAGCAGTTGAACGGAATGGACAGTGTCTTGAAAGGAGGATATAAGATGAACATCAACAAAAGCAAAACGAGGATATGGCATGTAGTCGAATTAAGTCAGGTGATGCTGAGGGAATTAGATTAGGAAAAAGAGACATTTAAAGTAGTAAAGGAGTTTTGCTATTTGGGGAGCAAAATAACTGACGATGGTCGAAGTAGAGAGAATATAAAATGTGGACTGGCAATGGCAAGGAAAGCGTTTCTGAAGAAGAGAAATTTGATAACATCGAGTATAAATTTAAGTGTCAGGAAGTCGTTTCTGAAAGTATTTGTATGGAGTGTAGCCATGTATGGAAGTGAAACATGGACGATAAATAGTTTGGACAAGAAGAGAATAGAAGCTGTCGAAATGTGGTGCTACAGAAGAATGCTGAAGATTAGATGGGTAGACCACACAACTAATGAGGAGGTATTGAACGGAATTGGAGAGAAGAGAAATTTGTGGCACAACTTGACTAGAAGAAGGGATCGGTTGGTAGGACATACTGAGGATCACCAATTTAGTATTGGAGGGCAGCGTGGATGGTAAAAATCGTAGAGGGAGACCAAGAGATGAATACACTAAACAGATTCAGAAGCAGTAGGTGCTGGGAGATGAAGCAGCTTGCACAGTAGCATGCAGAGCTGCATCAAACCAGTCTCTGGACTGAAGACCACAACAAAAACAACCACAATGAAGCGCAGCTATTTTGCATTACCAAGGCTTTAAAGGGGCTGATCAAAATGTTCTGGCTGGTCACCGTAATTGAGTTTGCAAGTTAATGTAGCTAGCAGGAGGTTTGTGATTCCGTTCTTCGTAAAAACACGAAAGTCTGCAAGTGGAGTCACTTTCACATGCACCGGGACAGTTGAATCCTGTTCACGAAATCTTCAAGCCATTGTCACTACAAGCTTCCTGTATTTCTAAACGCGACCGCCCGGATGACTTCTTTTTTTCCCGCAACAGCAAAACCACCTCTCATCTTCTGTTGAAATGCCGGTGCGTCAGAAGCCGTACCCTTGTACAGGCATCGGTGGTAGCGGGCATTTAAAACCCGCTCCAAAACAGGCCGCTCCCTCCCATCCACTTGGGCGGCGAGTCAAGGCCGCCGTCTCCGGCCGCTGCCTCACGACGCTCTTACGTGAGGACTTTAAAAGGCGCTGAGGCAGACCGATGTAAGAGAAACATAATGCGTTCCACGCTTTCGGAATCCTAATTTATATTTTCCGCTACCCAGTTCGTGTATTATTCTTGGACGCGATTGCACTATCGGTCCCTGGTCGAAGCTCCGACCCATGATTTGGAAAACAAGCCAGCACAGTGAACGAAGGAAATCTGCTCTTCCCTTGTTCCGATCTCCTCGCTGCGTCTGGATGTCCTTGACACCTTACCGTTTTCCTTCATTATACACCCTTTAGAAGCCTAAGGCGATACAGCTCCAGCGACTGGTTGCCACCGTTACGGATAGTCCTTGCTCTGCGCGCTAACAAACCGGAAAGACGCTCGGGTGGTGGAAGCTACTACCTGGTTATGCAGAGTGTTACGTCTAAGCTGGTTCTTGAGTCTGTGGCGAAGAAATATCACACAGCTTTGAAAGGATGTTAAGTTAATGGTAGGACGTTGAGAGCCATTCACTTGGTGCAACGTCCAGATATCAGCAACCTTCGTATACAGGGTGTTACAAAAAGGTACGGCCAAACTTTCAGGAAACATTCCTCACACACAAAGAAAGAAAATATATTATGTGGACATGTGTCCGGAAACGCTTACTTTCCATGTTAGAGCTCATTTTATTACTTCTCTTCAAATCACATTAATCATGGAATGGAAACTCACAGCAACAGAACGTACCAGCGTGACTTCAAACACTTTGTTACAGGAAATGTTCAAAATGTCCTCCGTTAGCGAGGATACATGCATCCACCCTCCGTCGCATGGAATCCCTGATGCGCTGATGCAGCCCTGGAGAATGGCGTATTGTATCACAGCCGTCCACAATGCGAGCACGAAGAGTCTCTACATTCGGTACCGGGGTTGCGTAGACAAGAGCTTTCAAATGCCCCCGTAATGAAAGGCAAGAGGGTTGAGGTCAGGAGAGCGTGGAGGCCATGGAATTGGTCTGCCTCTACCAATCCATCGGTCACCGTATCTGTTGTTGAGAAGCGTACGAACACTTCGACTGAAATTTGCAGGAGCTCCATCGTGCATGAACCACGTGTTGTGTCGTACTTGTAAAGGCACATGTTCTAGCAGCACAGGTAGAGTATTCCGTATAAAATCATGATAACGTGCTCCATTGAGCGTAGGCGGAAGAACATGGGGCCCAATCAAGACATCACCAACAATGCCTGCCCAAACGTACTTATGTGCTTGATGCTAGTACTCTAGAGCAATGAGTCGCATGTCAACACAAGCACCGAAGTCAACATTACCTTCCTTCAATTGGGCCAACTGGCGGTGAATCGAGGAAGTGCAGTACATACTGACGAAACTAAAATGAGCTCTAACATGGAAATTAAGCGTTTTCGGACACATGTCCACATAACATCTTTTCTTCATTTCTGTGTGAGGAATGTTTCCTGAAAGTTTGGCCGTACCTTTTTGTAACATCCTGTATAAGCGACCAACTCATTTTTTTAAAATGGTTTCTGGAGCATCTAGGCGGGAGTGAACCAGTGTGATCGTGTGCGGATGATTATGGGTATACATGTTTGAGAACGCACAACAGTGTGACTTTTAACGTCTGAGAGCTTGGCGCTTATGCTTGACAGCATCCTACACATAGTCTACGTAGTAAGTTAAAATTTTGCGAGGTACTGGGTGTCTAACATTCGCTACGAAATGACATATCCGAGCATTGTTCACGAACAGACTGCAAGCGTCAACTAGTTACCGGCTCTCCCGACTTAATTTGGAAACCAGCGGATTCGACACCTCTTTTGAAATATTTCTGGAAGTGGAACATCGTTTCAGAAGGCGTTGTGGAAATTCGTAACATGAAATTGATATGTCGAGAGACACTCGTCTGCAGGGAGATACGTCTGTAAATGTATTCAGTACCTTCGCTGTGAATGATGCAGTAGGCGTCGGGCGAACATTTCTAATTTGGAACCTGTTCGTATTTAAGTAGTTGTTCATGGAGGTAACTAATAATAAATTCGTGTGGCCCAAGGGTCGAATACGAGTCTTTAGATTGGACACACCTTCGGCAACTGTCGTGTCCTTCACGTGCCCCAGTTATCCAACGACATACTGGGGGGTCAGCAGTTTAACGTGGAATCCGAACCACGTTCCTGGCTACTGCGCACATCATTGATAGGTGAAGGGTGGAGTAAAGGCCGACTGACTGGCACTCGATCCCACAATATCTCAGTTCCCAGGCCTGCACTTAACCAGTAGACCAACAGGCCCGAGATATAGGCAAATAAAACGGCATCTGTATTTTTATTTTCGATGATAACGATTCATGTATTTCGTATAGACTTCGTCAGGAAGCTCTACCATAGAGGATATACTGCGAAAATAAAAATGTTGCTTTGCAAAAATAAGTTATTTCTGAATGAAGAAAGATGCCCCTGCATTAATCACAGTTGGTCGTATTTATGTGAACGGTTTCAGTGGCATAGACGACTACGAGGAACATTTTTTCGTCAGAAGATTGCACTTCATATCCTCGGACTAATTTCACATCTACTGCCACAGTGTCTTAGGGAATGGGGATGCAACTGGTCACATCGTCGGTTGGGGTGGGGTACTGCGATAGACAGATCGATCGATGCGTGTACGCTGTATGTTGACACCGGACTGCTTGCTCACTCTCCATTTCACTGTGTAATGATTCATATTTTCAAAAACATCACAACAGTCATCCACCGCATTCAGTTACAGGTTTGAGACTTCACATAAAAAGTTTGTGGAATTAAGTAGTGACACTTCGTCGAAAGCGTTACTGAGGAAGATGTGGACTGCACACTCGTGTTGGGCGCTTGGGAGAAAGTAATGACTTCACATTTTTCTTGTGTTAACCTCGCTGTATCGTGTGTTTAAAAGTACTTAAGCATTTCTCGTATCATGGAGTACAATTAAAACTCAATGTAGTAAGCATAGTACCCAAATGAACTTAAGTACATCGTCTCAGTGTAACAAAAGTATAACGGCGTGGTAAAGTTCTAAGAGATACAGCACAAAGTGGTTAAAGCACGGGATTCATCCTTCAAAATAACCGAGAACCTCGATATGGTCATCCCCATAGAGAAGACGCAACATGACTCTTCCTCCATCCTAGTGAAGACGACCTAGTGTCTTATCCTAATGACTCTGATGTTGACGAAAAACTTTTAGCTTGCGTCATTGTAAAGCGTTCCATTCGATTTTGCACGATTTCTTCCTGTCTCACATCGTCTATCAAATGAGTTTCTCCAGTTATCCACTGTTCCCCTTACTGGCAATATAGGCGTAAATAACGGTGGTGAAACTTGTAGTCGAAGGCTGCCGCGTGGGTAACATGGCAGAAACACAATACCCACCTCAGCAGACAAAGTAACAAACACTTCTTGGAAGCCTGTATTAGTGTAAGGTGGGAGCTTTTAGCCGTGCATCTGGGGACCGTAGATAGATGGTGGCAAACGAGGAAGCAGAAATATTTTAGTGATTCAGAATTCACATGAAACAGCACTACAGGCTGTGTGCCTGGGGCTGCGAGCGGTGCGTAAATAGACCCCTGTAGGGACATTGCGTGACTAACGTCCCTCAAGAGTACAGTAAACATTGTTGAAACGTTCCAAAATGGCTTTCATCAGTTGTTCCAGGGCCATTAACCGAAGCAATCCCAGTCGCATAATGCAGTATGCCGGACTGCGACAAATAACGTGCCAGCCATGAAGCTGTGTGCCCTTCGTCATAGAAACAAAGTAAAACCTCTCGACCTTGCACTGACCACAGCAAGCGTAGACCGACCTTCATTATGACCAGAGGACTGTTACGTAATGTCCGAAGTTTAGGATTCATGACATTTCTTTCTTTTTAGTGTACGTACGATTACAGCGCAGTGGTTAGTGATGAGACTTACTTTTAAAATACCTTAATTTACACGGAGGTTAGCAATGATAACGACCAAATACTGTTGAAGATCGTGATTAATATTCGTGCCACAAAATTTGATGTCTCAAGCGTTCACTACGTGCCAACATTTCTTCACTGTTTACTTGTTGGGTAGAATGTACATTTATGTGTAATGTGTAAATTTTTAGATCTGTGTATTCACAAGTTCATTCTATAATTTTGCAAACAAACGTAACGTTCCTTACTTCTTAGTGAGTAGATATGATACGAGGGTCACTCCAAAAGAAATACACACTTTTTTTTTGTAAAAATACAGTTTTCATTCTGCATGTGTGAAAGTTTTACAGTGTGCAGATACATCCTTCCCGCATGTTTTCAAACTTATTTCAACCTGTTCCCGTGAGTGGCGCCGTCACAGCATGTCTTCAAGATGGCTGCTACACTTGACGTTCGTCAGAAGCAACGTGCTGTCATAGATATCCTGTGCTGTGAAAACGAGGCAGTGGGAAACGTCCACTAGAGGTTGAAAAAGGTGTATGGAGATGCTGCTGTCGATCGCAATACAGTTAGTTGGTGGGCAAGCAGGTTACGTGATGAAAGCGGGCACGGCAATATTGAGGATTGTCCTCGCAGCGGCAGGCCTCGTACTGCACACACTCCAGACAATGTGCAGAGTGTTAACGAATCACAGTGAACGAATTGTCACGCTACGTTGGGATAGGGGAGGGAAGTGTTTGCAGAATACTGAAAGTGTTGGCGTTAAAGGCTTATGCCAGGTGGGTTCCAGAATGTAGACAGTGGCTCACAAAGAAAAAAGAAAAACGGTATGCAGCGAACTTTTGGAACAGTACGAGAATGGTGGAGATGAATTTCTTGGAAGAATTTTGACGGGTGATGAAACATGGCTCCATCATTTTTCACCAGAGATGCAGTTACAGCTTCGTTCGAGGAGGTACTAATGACGTACGAGTAATCAGTTAGTTAACAGCGTTCGCTTACGATACAGACATCGCTCTTCATACCCATCAGGCAATTTATAAAAAGGGACGAATGAAAGATGAAGGTTGGGGACACGGAAGAGAAGCCACAAGGACTGGTAAGGAAACCATTCAGCTGAAATAATTTACAGAATCCTTGCAAAACCTAAATCTCAATGTCTGAACAAAGATTAGCAGCCACGTCCTTTAGAACACAAACCTATTGTCTTACCCACTGTCGAACCCCTGCGTCTTAATAAGGGGACTAACATACCAGAATCAGTCAAGAAATAGGCCTACGCTGTAGTTAAGACATTCTCTGTAATATCCACTCTTCTGTGACTGTACGCGGGAGAATTCATGTGGAGTAGAAGAGATGTTCTATTGACTAGTTCTTTGGTTTGGGAGTTACGACTTGCTCGACTGGATCAGTTGATGGAGCACCTTCTGTAAAGGCAAAGCTCTCGGTCCGAGTGAGGAACTGGCATAAAATTATATCTGTCACAGAAGTTGCCAATGAGCAGAGAATACGAAGAGCTGACCTTCCCTGAAGCTTCCGTCCATGTATCCTGTAGTAAATTACCTTGAGAGGGATTAAATTATAATTTAACGGAAGAAACTACGCATGAGGGCTGAAAATAGTGAAATGTTCTTCGACGTAACAGGAATTTTCTTGCATGCCATGGAGTGGCATCATGAAAATTCGTCCAAGAAAAAAAAAAAAAATCAAAACCACACCTTGTGCTGGAAAAGTTATGGCTACGGTGTTTTTCGATTCTGAAGGACTCTTGCTTGTGGACGTCATGCCAAGTGGAACCACCATAAATTCTCATGCATATGTGACGACACTGAAGAAACGTAGCGCTCGACTGAGTAGTGTTGGATCACATCGGCAAAAGCAGGATGTTTTGCTGTTGCACGACAATGCATGGCCACATGTCAGTCAAAAAACTATGGAAGCGATCACAAAACTCGGATGGACAACACTGAAACACCCGCCTTTCGGTACTGATTTGGCTCCATGTGACTATCATCTCTTTCGGAAACTGAGAGTCTCTCCGTGGAACAAGGTTTGAAGATGATGACTCCCTTGTGCACGCTGCCAAACAATGGCTCTAACAGGTTGGTCCAGAATTTTACCGTGTGGGTTACAAGATGGCGTAAGGCGGTTGAGAGGGATGGAAATTATTCGGAGAAATGAAAATATTGTTCTTAAAGTATGTATCAACACACGGTAAAACTTTCAAACATGTAGAATAAAAGATGCTTTTAAAAAAAATAGTGTGCATTTCTTTTGGAGTGACCATCGTACTTATTTGCCTAGTTAGATTTCCTGGTGACATGCTTTAAGTGGTTCTCAGTGGGGACCACCGTTATGCGTTATCTGACCGTTGTGAAAATTTGCGTGCACTTATTGTTTTACTGACTTGCTGGAAGCTATATTGCTACAAGCCGTGGCTGTGATATTTCTTCTGATAATTGAGCCAATAATCCGTCATTAACTCTCGTGAAGAGCCGAAATTTTTGTCATCAAATCGTACGGATGTTGCTGTTCCAAGGACAGTACAAGAAAGATAAGATCGTTGTTGCGGCATCTTCAGCAAATGTTAACAAAAATTTTCCAGGGTAGGTATTACATTACGATACATTCGGTTTGTCATCACTGAAATTACACATTTGAGATAAAGTATAGATGCTCTGTCATTGTGCTCAGAACATAAATTAAAAAACTAAAACCACCGCCCAGGCAGGCCTTGAAGGCCCAATGGGACCGAGCGGCCGCCATGTCATCGTCAGCCCTTAGGCCTC
This sequence comes from Schistocerca cancellata, assembly GCF_023864275.1. Classification (NCBI taxonomy): domain Eukaryota; kingdom Metazoa; phylum Arthropoda; class Insecta; order Orthoptera; family Acrididae; genus Schistocerca; species Schistocerca cancellata. The sequence continues at coordinate 633,507,893 of NC_064630.1, forward strand.
ACTGTATGTGAACGTGGAGGGGCATGTGGTCAGCACACTGCTCTCCCGACCGTTGTCAGTTTCCGTGAACGGTGTCGCTACTTCTCAGTCAAGTAGCTCCTCAATTGTTCTCACAAGGGCTGAGTGCAGAAGATGTTAAATGCATTACTAAGGAAGTGCCTGTGAAGACTGCTTGGAGCTGTGCTTGCTTTTCATTTTCTTTAAATGTTCCACTAATATTGTTCATCCACAGTGTCAGGAGTGCAGGGAATACCAATATCGGGCATTACCTGTCACCACGGACACTGCTGGCCTTCACTTAACGATCGAGACCTGCGGCGTTTGCGTAGAATTGTCAGTGCTAACACACAAGCAACACTGCTTGAAATAACCGCAAAAATCAATGTGGGGCGTACGACGGCCGTATCCGTTAGGACAGTGCAGGGGAAATTTGCGTTATGGACTATGGCAACAGACGAACGATGCGAGTAATTTTGCTAACAGTACCTCTCCTGGGCTCCTGACCATATGGGTTTGACCCTAGACACTGGAAAACCGCGGCTTTGTCGTTTGGTAAAAACTGGTAGTGTTCGAGTGTGGCGAAGACCTCACGAAGCCATAGACCTAAGTTGTCAACAATGCAGTGTGCAAGCTGGTGGCTCCATACCGGTGTGGGCTATTTTCACATGGAATGGACGGGGTCCCCTGATCCAACTGAACCGATCGTTAACTGGACATAGTTTTTGCTCGGCTACTTGGAGACCATTTGCAGCCATTCATCCACTTCATCTTCCCAAACACCGATGTCTTGTCACCGAGTCACAGTTACTCTCGAGCGGTTTCAAGAACATTCTGGACAATTCGGGTGAATGATTTGCCCGACATGAATCCCACGGAACAGTTACGGGGCGTAATCGAGAGGTCAGTCCGTGCGCAAAATTCCACGCCTGCAACAGTTTCGCAGTTACGGAAGGCCATAGAGGCAGCAAGACTTACTATTTCTGCAGGGGACTTGCAACGACTTAGATTACATGCCACTACGGGGAGTGGGGGGTCCGACACAGTATTATGAGGTATCCCATGACTTTTGCCACCTCGGTCTATGTACGTGATCGTACTTTATTCATGGCCCAGATTTACTACGTCAAGTATACGTACTCGAATTTCGTGGAGCTATTCATCCTGGGCTCGAAAACGGTTTCACATTTTCCGGGAGTATTAAAAAAAATAGTTTATTTGCTTGGTATATTAATTAGTAGATGCTGCTGTATTAAAACCAAAAAGGATTTTTTTAAGAAAAAGATCACACACAAGTAAATAAGATAATGTACCACATAAATACAACTTACTGCTCTTCAGCTTTTTGTTCTCATTCCACGTTTTTTTAAAATCTCTTTTGGAATATTTCTATTCTAAAGACCAATTCTCTCGTAGCACAAAAGATTTCTTGAGTCGATCTTTGTTTCGCCTGAAATGGAAATTTGCGCTTGAAAAGTTTGTCTTATCGCACTGTTGCTCTTTTCTGGGAGTTACTAACTTCTGCGCTGTTTCACACCGTTGCCCATAGAGAGCCATTCCATCATTTAATAATGCGTCTTTCGAATCCACACAGTTACATACACAAGAATTTATAATGTCATTTATAATTTTTTTAGAGTACCATTTGTAATTTATTTCTGTAAAGTTATAAAATACATCGGAGGAAAGAATAAATAAGAAAAAGAGTTACTTTGGGTTAAGTTACTTCAGGACAAAGTTTCTAGGCCCTGATAAATTTCTCATTTGGAGTCTCCCATTCGGGAGGACTGAAATTCAAACCTCTGTCCGGTTCTGCAATTTAAATCTTACGTTATTGTCTTTAAATCTTCTAAGCCAAATGCATGGATGGTTCCCTTAAAAGGGCATGGCTAAATTCCTTGCTTGCCCTTCCACCAGTCTGAGCTAGTCTCTTAATTAGTCATCGACTGGACTTTAAACCGTCATCTTCCTTCCTTTTTTACTTAAATCAGTCGTTCAAGATACTCGATGGTTTTGATGGTTACCATCATCTGAGAGGATTACTTGGACGTCCTCAATTCCTAATATACACCGAGATGTTCACCGGTTGTCTACTATTATTAATATTATTATAGTAGTAGTAATCATAATCGCTGCTGCTGTTCAATCTATGACACTAATAAATCTTTAGTCTTCAACCACCAGCTTAATAAGAATTATCCGAAGCACATTATTACCAATATGTTGTGTACTCCAACGCCCTGGTTCCCGTCAAGAATAAAGAGAACGAACGGAAAAGATCGTATTTCTGTGGAAACTTTTTTACCGCAATGCCTGGTGAGGCTTGTACGCGAGTACAGTTTATTATTTTCTGTGAGAAGCCGTATGAGGTCGCTAAGCTCCTTCAGTGCTGCCTGAGCCAGTACATGTGTGAAAGAGCAAATTCTGCTTCCTGTGTGCATTGGTTTTTTTTACTTCCTTCCTGCGGCCATAAATGATAGCGTGCTGCGTATCTCTTGCGTAAAAGTAGCTCATCAGACAAGTAGGTGCAGAGCCGTTTCATCAGCATTTACGTCTCACGCGTGTACACGTTGTATATGTGTGTGTGTGTTGGGGGGGGGGGGCGCAGAGAGATATCGGGAGGGGAGGTGAGGGGCCGGATGCCCGTTCATGAAAGAAGTGCCTTGTGCAAAGCGTGGAATGTTGTATTGTCAGTAGCTATAACGCTCGTGAAACTATCACGCCACGTGATTTATGCATGGTGTTTTTAACGAAGTTGGATAAATGGTGTCCATGCTTACTCTTCGTTTCATAGCTTTTGGTGTTAAATATTTAAAACACACGATACGTGTGTTTGGATGGCAGCACTGTATGGAAAATAGGTGAATCCACAATAGCCTTAGTATGGAGCCAATTTGTGTGAAGTTTCTAAAAACATCGTGAAGTGCAAAAAAAAAAAAAAAAAAAAATTGCAGCAAACAGAAAAGAGGACTCTTAAAAACCGAAAAAGAGCGAATAGTGGGAGGAAAGCCAAGTTAGCAACGAGGGGGAAAAAATTTTAAAATGTGCAAAAAGTAACAGTAAACCAAAAATGCCAGATGATACTTTGATAATAAAAGAGAAACGCGAGTCTTAAATTGCAGTACGCTTAAAACAGATAAAAGAGAAGCAAATAAAAGTTGCTATGAAAAATGTGATGCATTCCAGAATGAATTTTTCACTATGCAGCGAAGTGTGCGCTGTTCTGAAACTTCATCGCAGGTTAAAACTGTGTGCTGGGCGTAGCCAACAAAGAGAAAATTATACTCTGGACAGGTAGTGATAAGAATGAAATTGTAGATGAACGTACTAAGCTCCATACAATCAATTTCAGTTGATAACTCCGACAAGAAGAGATTATGGACATATCAGTATTAGCGTCTTAAACCGCGTCGTTGATGCCGTTGCTGTAATCTGTCGTTTTGGCATTGATGTCATTTGAAGGAAAAGAAACCCTTGCGCGATTATTCGTCTTATCTAGGAACTCTACATGTTAGTGCATCTGTTCGTTTTACGAAAAAGTTTACTACTTCATCATTAGGGCGACGATACTCTCAAAACACTGTACGCAGCTATACAAAACGGGTCACTTACGTGTTAACATCATCTTGAGTAAAATATTCCTCTCGTATAATGGTCCACCATCCGGATCTCCGGGCTGGGGCTACTTGCGAGGATTTTGACATGGGAGCGAAGAAAAACAAAAAACAAATTCGGTGTTTCTCTGCTTCCATCAGCAGAGGGAGGGCGGCCGGGGGGGGGGGGGTGAAAAATCTAGAAAAGTATGCTGAGTACGGTACTTAGCGTTGTCCTCGGGAGTGGACAGTGTTTCCATACCAAGCGGCAGGAGCTTGGGTCTCAAGCAGACGAACATAACGTCGTGTGGTTTATGAGCCAGTCCCTTCCGGAACAAGAGTTCGGTGTTCTGTTTACTGAGCTGTCAAGTTCTGTCGATGGACGGTGTCAGACAAAATTACGTTGGGAAAGAATGTCGCAGACAAAGTAGTATAAATTTCACTATATCAGTATTGGAAATGTGTCAGTCCATCGTTAGAGATATATATAGATATATATATATAAAATTTGCGCCGAGCAGTAGAACCGTTGCGGAGAGAGCTATCGAGACACTCGGTGGGGGAGTTATCGACAGTTTACACGTGGCTGCACTCGCAAATTTCTTCCTTAGACATCACTTCGCTAGGTAACATCATTCGAATGGAAACATTATCGAAATAAACCCTTTTTACTTGCATGGCAGCCAAGAAAGCTGTCTAACTGCTGGACAGGGAGGAAGACATGAGACGGAATGGCTGGTAGAAATTTCGTATCGTTCCAGAAAGTGTGCTGGGATATCTCAGTCGACAGTACTCTTTCTACTGAAACGTTAGTTTCTAGGTTACTGTGGCACAGATTTTCTTCCCCTGTCGCTAAAAATAGAATTAGGTGGATCTGTAAGAGTCAGTCTAAACTAGATCTACATATATACTCAAAGTTGCTATACAGAGCATGGCAAACGGTACTGATGTAGCACACCATTGAAAGACAATTTAGGAAAGTGGGAGAAGAGTGTACGAAATCGGACGATGATCTACATTTAAATCACATATCCCACGAATTTTGATTGGTTTGGGAAAAGTGTGTATTGCATCCCATAATTCTGTAATTATTCTTCGTGATCTGGTGATGCAAATAACTTCGTTGCAGCACATCCGTTAGTAATTTTCAATGCGAGGGAAGTGTCTGCCTAGACACAATACCGTTTCATCCATGCTAACACCTGCTCGAAACGAAATTGCTTGGGAACGGCAACGTCGGATGAACTAAAAGATTAAATCCAAAGACATTTGCTTACCTACCGTCTTCCGTAGTTGACTTGATGTCTCATTGGTTATCTTCTCCGCTGCTTGCAGATTCTTAGTTGACAAATAATGAAATGTAGGATGGTAATGCGGAGCGCTACTTTCTTCTTGAATGATGAATTCCAAGTATTTGGTATTAAAAGAAGGGATGCCATCTCATTTATATAATGACAGAAAACGCTTCACACTTGAACATATTGCCGTTAGTGTCAATAAAGTCAAGAACGCGATGTCTGTTCGCAACTCCGCACCGCATCATATTTAATATTAATCACAATCATTTCTGACACTAAATCTTTCTGTGTGACTCTAATAAATGCTTGATGCACCTTCAACACTAAAATATACACATAATGGACGAATTAAAAGCCTACTCCTGGCGACTGTATGCTAATTAAGGCTAGGCAGACTCCATCCTTGACACGATAGTAGACTGCTTCAGACTGAGGGCTATAGCGGACCCCTTTTCCCTCGCAAATTATAGTTCGTCAGCGCTCGGATATTACCTCTGATGTTCATTATGCTACTGCCGCTAATCTTCGATACATTACTCGTAATCATGCTACGTATTTAATACAATTATTTATCAGAATTATTAGAAAGATGAAACACTAGTGTTGACTGTAGCTTCCATCAAGGGGATCTTTTTAATTCAGTATGTAAAATATTAATAATCAAGATTTAAATTTATTCAACTTGACACCAGTTCTGATGCGATGATTTTTTAAATATATATTTTTGTCACGGGAGGTAAGTTAAGACTCTACAGATTTATTTCCACCCTCCTGCCTCCTGTGCCTGACCTCACGTCGTGTTGGAGTACGTAAATCTACATCGAGATGTCAAGTCATCGGATAGCGATATGCACATATTAAGATGGCGGTAGCATCGCGTACACAAGGTAGCCGTCATTTGTACATCGTTCGGGAATTCAATACTCAGAGATCCATGGTGGCAAGAGTGTGACGAGAATACCAAACTTTAGGTATTACCTCTCACCACGGGCAACACAGCGGCCGACGGCCGTCGCTTAATGACCGTGAGCAGCGGCGTTTGCATAGAGTTGTCAGTGCTAACAGAGAATGAACGCTGCGTGAAATAACCGCAGAAATCTATGTGGGACGTACGATGAACGTATCCGTTAGGACAGTGCGGCTAAATTTGGCGTTAATGGGCTACGACAGCAGACGACCGACACGAGTGCCTTCGTAACAGCACGACGTCGCCGGCAGCGCCTCTTCTGGGCTCACGACCGTATCGGGAGGATCGTAGACGACTGATGGCCTAATCAGATGAGTCCCCGTATCAGTTGGTAAGAGCTGATGGTAGGGTTAGTGTTGCGGAGATCCCACGAAGCCATGGACCTAGGTTGTCAACCAGGCACTGTGTAAGCTGGTGGTGGTTGCATAATGGTGTGGGTTGTATTGTCATGGAATGGAGTGGGTCATCTGGTCCAACTGAGGCCATTTGCAGCCATTTATTGGCTTCCATTCTGGACAATTCGAGTGGATTATTCGGCCACCCAGCTCTCCCGGAATGAATCCCATCGAACATTTATGGGACATAACCGGGATGTCAATTCTTGTAGAGTCTGGCCCCGGTAGCTGAGTGGTCAGCGCGACAGGCTATCAATCCTACGGGCCCGGGTTCGATTCCCGGCTGGGTCGAAGATTTTCTCCGCTCAGGGACTGGGTGTTGTTTGTGCTAATCATCATCATTTCATCCCCATCGGCGCGCAAGTCGCCAAAGTGGCGTCACATCGAAAGACTTGCACCAAGCGAGCGGTCTACCCGACGGGAGGCCTTCGTCACACAACATTATTAATTCTTGTAGAAAACCCTGCACCGACAACACTTTCGCTATTATGAGCGGCTACAGAATCAGCATGGCTCATTGTTTCTACAGGGAATTTCCAAAGACTTGTTGAGTCCATGCCACGTCGAGTTGTTGCAGTGCGTGAGGGGAAAAGGAGACCCGACACGATGTTGGGAGAAAACCCATGACTTTCGTCGTCTCATTGTGTCTTTCCTTGAGGAGCCTACCTGTAGCAATCAGTGTGACTCAGTGATAAAACAAAACGATTGAGATTTGGCATAAACGCTGCAATGTAACTGTGGAACGATACTTCAGTTCTACATCAGTCGAGTTGCTAGCGTTTAGCGCCATGTTTTGAAGCCGCCATGACCTAGCTAGGTGGCGTAGTATTAGCACACTGGACTCGCAGTTGGCACGACGACGGTTCAGATCCCTGTCCGGCCATCCAGATTTGTTTCCCGTGATTTCGCTAAATCGCTTAAGACAAATCGTTCCTTTGGAAAGGTCACAGCCGATTTTTTCCCTCCCTAATGCGAGATTGTGCATCGTCTCTAATTACCTCGTTGTCACGGGAGGATAAACAGTTCAAACGTCCTTCCTTCATGCCGCTCGGATAACTGCGAGCGTTGGCACGCCGTTGCAGAGTTTCAGGGATGTGCGTTGGCCCCGGATCCTATCCGCCCTGCGTATTAATTAGTTGGGCCGGTGTGTCGACCAGCCTGGGTGTGGTTTTTATGCGGTTACCCCCCTCGAAATATGTGAATACCGGGCTGGTACCCACCTGCCGCCTCATTTACGCGATTCACAATTATTTCGAAAACGTTATCACAGTTACACATTGATAACATAAGACGCATCGTATGGGGTACACAAATTCCGTCTCGGAATGTGTGTGTGTGTGTGTGTGTGTGTGTGTGTGTGTGTGTGTGTGTTTAAAATAAAAAGCCGATCCCGTGGAGACAAAAGATAGGACCAGGGAGGATAAAGGAGTGCCATCGGTTGAACATAACTAGACACGAGGGTGGAGATCTGACGGTCATCACTGAAGACTTCAGAGCGGTCGTTGTGCAACGCCACTCATTGTGCTTCCTGATGGAACTACTCAATGATTAGTGGTTATCATAACACGAAGTGCAATAAGTAAGTTCCATACCATGAGGACTGAGGACCCATTATTTGTGTTGCTAAAATATAGCCGAAAGTTGGAGTACTGATTTATTACAGGTGAGATGTCGCTATAATGTGTACCGGGGTAGTGACCACGGCTATTGAAATGCGGTTATTTTCTGTCAAGACAGCACATTTGTACAGTCTCTTGAGAAACGGTTTCGGGCTGCGGCACCATTTACAGACCTGAGGAAATCTAAGATAAGCGTTAACTAGTTGTAAGGAAGTTACGCATATCCTGATAATAAATGTAAAAAAGCCCAATCCTGCAGTGGAATTCGGCTATGTTGTTTCGAAACCATAATTTGTTGCTAATTGTGCGGGCGTTAACAGCATCCAGTCATTCTGTGACATCGCACACTACGATAGGCACTGGCACACCAGTTGCTCTTCCATCGTCTCCCTAAATCAATATATCGCTGTATCTGACAAAAATCACAATGATATAACAGTACAATAGTTACTTACTTCATAATTCTGAACCTAAATGTAAATAAATTTCTGTTAACTATAGCTTGTAGAAGATGTTTAGTATGTCCATAATCAGACCATAGATATTTTAAGAGCACCACAATAACAACTCGAACTCTTCGTCAATAGTCAGAATATTATCGCTGATTAGTATGCGATCTTTCTTCGAAATTTTATCCTTCAGGCAAATAATAATCAAAGGAGGACCTGTTACTATTTTGAAAACAGTTTAAAGTCTATACGGTATCGTTATTATTAATAAATCACTGGTTGTCTTTCAACTGCGACTTCTATCCGTTATTCATCGAAGTCAGTTTCTGTCGATCACTAGGAAGATTCTATTTTCTACTGAAATGAAAGTATGTAAACAGTTACACGAGTTACACATTTGATAAGTTTTGTCCATCCGTTAACCCGTCATTCATATACAATAAATAGCTGTATGATTATGCTCGCCAGTGCCACAGCATCAGCAACTTAATCAGTATTGTCATCATCAATTACGAGCAATTACGAACAATTTGAAAATTGACGTGCATAACAGTTCGAACAGCAAGGCAGCAAAATAAGCAAAGAAAACGAAACAAAAGAAGCAATGAAAAATAAACGCATTAAAACAGCTTATCATATAATAAATAAACTGTCGTTATGCTAGCATTTATGTCGTGGCACATAAGGTTCTCTGACACTTCACAACCCTTTTTTGCATACATTTACTTACTCATTACATTTGAAAAGTCATTATCTTGGTATCTAAATTATTCGCACACGTACTTGTATTTATATGTATATGAAATATAACAAGATATGCAGTACTCTCAGTTGATTGTCCGTGGACACCTCAGTTTCTTACTCCATTGTAGATAAGAGTCGGTAAATTTATAGCCGCTAGCCAGCTATAAAACTGAGTTACATTAATAGATAGACTCGTTACACACCATTAAGAAATGAATTCCACATGATATACTGAACACGTAAAAAAAAAAAAAAAAAAAAAATACATTCACACCATAGGGGACACAACACACATGGCAAACAACCAGGTACAATTTAATACACCACCCACGCCTGTTGCAAGACACCAGCTTGCAGAAATACGATGTTTATTCACCTTAGTGAGGCTAAGTTAAGCCAGATTCTGTGCCTTGTGGAATTAGGCGATATGAAAGCTAATTAGGATGAACAGTGGTCAAAGTTTCTGTTTGGCGTTCGTGAGCTACGCCATACGCAAATTTTTCGCATCGAGAAAAGATTGCCCTCTTAGCATTTCCACGGCCGCTTTTCCAGATCGCAGCTAAACTTCACTACTAGCCTCCGAAGAAATTAAACACTGAAGCACAAACCGTTTTAATCAAAGGGCAACACCACATGCTGCTAGTCGTATTAGCAAGAAAAAAACGAGTAATGATTGACAGTGGTATCCGATAGCTAGAACGAACCGCCTTATTGTAGCGAATTAAGGTAATTACAATTGCTATTGAATCACCGGGCAAGAATACGATGCCGAGTCGAGGGTTTGGTTTCGTCGCGGAAGATTGCTTGATTACATGGTATTTTAAAGTTAAAAATGCTGATTACCTTTAAGGTACCACAGAGAATAGGGTCAAGAGCTAGAAAGGCTTGCGGCTGCATTTACCGCTTGTAGGTCTGGGGCGTTTCGCGGTTGTTCATCGCGCGGTCGTGCGCTTGGCCTTGGCAGCGCCCCCTGCGGCGTGACAACTTTTCACCTCCGCAGTTTCAGGGTTTCTGTTGCGTCGAATGTGTTCAAAGAGGCTTATTTCTGACAAAGGCAGCGCACTATAATGATAGAACTACGGTCTTGTGCGGAGTAACAACTTACTTCACGCAAGAAGTATTGCTATGCAGCCGCGGCGCCAGGCGTTGGTTCTAAGAATTTGTTATTCTCCTTAACCCGGAAAAGATATAACTAGCACCCCCTCCCCCACTTTTAATGTGCAACAGATGTCTAGGATATTTGTAATAATAACAATAATATTAATAATAATCATAATAATAATACAAAAATGGTTTGTTTTTTAGTGTTGGTGTGTTCCGCATTTCCTCCTAAACCACTGGACGGATTTCAATCAGACTTAGTACACATGTTCCTTCCTGCCAGGCGACAATGCCGTCATGGTAAGAAACACCTACCAATCATACACTCCTGGAAATTGAAATAAGAACACCGTGAATTCATTGTCCCAGGAAGGGGAAACTTTATTGACACATTCCTGGGGTCAGATACATCACATGATCACACTGACAGAACCACAGGCACATAGACACAGGCAACAGAGCATGCACAATGTCGGCACTAGTACAGTGTATATCCACCTTTCGCAGCAATGCAGGCTGCTATTCTCCCATGGAGACGATCGTAGAGATGCTGGATGTAGTCCTGTGGAACGGCTTGCCATGCCATTTCCACCTGGCGCCTCAGTTGGACCAGCGTTCGTGCTGGACGTGCAGACCGCGTGAGACGACGCTTCATCCAGTCCCAAACATGCTCAATGGGGGACAGATCCGGAGATCTTGCTGGCCAGGGTAGTTGACTTACACCTTCTAGAGCACGTTGGGTGGCACGGGATACATGCGGACGTGCATTGTCCTGTTGGAACAGCAAGTTCCCTTGCCGGTCTAGGAATGGTAGAACGATGGGTTCGATGACGGTTTGGATGTACCGTGCACTATTCAGTGTCCCCTCGACGATCACCAGTGGTGTACGGCCAGTGTAGGAGATCGCTCCCCACACCATGATGCCGGGTGTTGGCCCTGTGTGCCTCGGTCGTATGCAGTCCTGATTGTGGCGCTCACCTGCACGGCGCCAAACACGCATACGACCATCATTGGCACCAAGGCAGAAGCGACTCTCATCGCTGAAGACGACACGTCTCCATTCGTCCCTCCATTCACGCCTGTCGCGACACCACTGGAGGCGGGCTGCACGAAGTTGGGGCGTGAGCGGAAGACGGCCTAACGGTGTGCGGGACCGTAGCCCAGCTTCATGGAGACGGTTGCGAATGGTCCTCGCCGATACCCAGGAGCAACAGTGTCCCTAATTTGCTGGGAAGTGGCGGTGCGGTCCCCTACGGCACTGCGTAGGATCCTACGGTCTTGGCGTGCATCCGTGCGTCGCTGCGGTCCGGTCCCAGGTCGACGGGCACGTGCACCTTCCGCCGACCACTGGCGACAACATCGATGTACTGTGGAGACCTCACGCCCCACGTGTTGAGCAATTCGGCGGTACGTCCACCCGGCCTCCCGCATGCCCACTATACGCCCTCGCTCAAAGTCCGTCAACTGCACATACGGTTCACGTCCACGCTGTCGCGGCATGCTACCAGTGTTAAAGACTGCGATGGAGCTCCGTATGCCACGGCAAACTGGCTGACACTGACGGGGGCGGGGCACAAATGCTGCGCAGCTAGCGCCATTCGACGGCCAACACCGCGGTTCCTGGTGTGTCCGCTGTGCCGTGCGTGTGATCATTAGAGGTGGGTCGAACTCGTTCATTCCCGTGAACTACTTCATTCATTTCACTCTTTGCCGTGAAGCGTTCAAATGAAGTAGTTCATTCGTGAAGTACGGAAGCCTAGCGAAGTTACCCAGTTCGCCGCTCAGCCGCTGCTACGCTCGCTTCGCCTCGCTCGTACAATAAAGCTTCGTAATACTTCACAATTTTACCAACAGATGGCGGAACTATGGAGTAACGTGCACGCAACGTTTTACGCTCTTACAGCGTCTGATTTATCTTAAATACAGCATGGTCGAAGGGGACAAAGGGCGTTTCTGTCTGTGTCCAAGTGGCTGAACAATTTTATCTTGGACTTTACGCCCGTGAACGGCAGCTTGTATTTTAAAAAGTGTTTGGCTCCGTTTATATGTCCACCATCTTTTTTCTCTAATTGTCTTCATTTCTATCTTTTGTGTTTCTCTGCGGCTAAAGAGCGGCGTAGTATGCTGCTGCAGGCCTGCCTGTATACAGGTTTCAAAATGACAATAAAGAAAAAAAAGGGGACAAAGGAAAGATAAACAGAGAAGGCTGTCACATGTAAAGAAGGTACTACATTTAATCTTGCTCGACATTTTCTCATGAAGCGCCCAAAAAGGTCTTTATCTGCCAAATGAAACATTATTTGTTGTATTCATGAACTGAAAAATAGGGCTACCAACGAAATGCAGTCCAATTTTATGTTCCTTTTAAAATTTAATCCAAAATAGAATGAGTATGTTTAACACTGTCACAAAGTCTATATACCTACGTTAAGTAATTATTCAGAAGTTTTCCTGTAGATTTTATTTTTGTTGACAATAATAACCCACTAGATTCAAAACGTAAACTGTCACCTGTAGTCACTGGTACGATTTCAGGTAAAATCCCTCTTTCGGTGTTAACAAACCTTTTATTTTCATGTTTGCTGTGCGTGCTCACACAGATAGCCACTTCGTTTCTATCTTTAATATTCATTTGTCTTCAAGCGTTGCCAACGGTAGGCTACCCGTAGACGCAAAGTTTAACTGCACAAATAGTCACGGGTAATGATGTCAGCACTGCACGTAGCAGCTGACGCTGCCTTCTCCTCACCCCTCACCTCCTCCACCCATCCTAAACCTATCGTTCCCCACTAACACCGCGTGATTCGTCGACAGGCAGGGCAGGGAGGAGTGAAGTGATGGGAGGAGGAGTGACGTGGGTGAGGGAGAGGGGAAGAGAGTGAGTGAACTAGAAAAAAGTGTGGAGTGTGCTATCTGTGAAGAGTTTGAAGTACCAGTTCATTGAAATTGAATGGTTAGTTCACACTTCACAGGAGTGAAGCGTTCATTTGAACGACTCATTCACGAGCTCCCCATCACTAGTGATCATTGCTTGTACAGCCCTCTCGCAGTGTCCGGAGCAAGTATGGTGGGTCTGACACACCGGTGTCAATGTGTTCTTTTTTCCATTTCCAGGAGTGTAGTTCACGAGATGTGACATCATAAACAATTTGATGCCTGAAAAACTGCCGCATCATGAATGTCGTTCAAATGTCTTACTTCTTTGCTACCAGCTCTATTCCAAACATATTTCGCAGACAATATCCACATACACCGCTGAATGTACTACACGAATACATCATTGTACGAAATATGGTTTAAGAGATATGACGTCATTAAGACTGAGATGGCTAAAAACATGCCGAGTCATGATGAAGTTTTAATACACTTATTATTTACTGCTAAGACACTTCTGAAGTCGAGTCCACTTAAGAAAATTCCTGATACATGCCATCGCTTTTGACAGCTTTAAACTACGAAGCGCAGACGCTTGTAGGCGAAAACGAAATCTATGAAAAGGTGTTGCTATAAAGACGTGGAAAAAACGACATAGTAGAGATTTGAAGCAGCTATGCCCAGAGTATAGAAACTGTCCGGACTCTTCTCACACCGAGTCTACTGCAGGACTACACATAGTGTTTCGTTTCTAACAGAAAATCGGCAAGATGAATAACCAGGCAGTGCCGGGTTTGTCAGGTAGTAATATCTAAAGGGGAACGTTGTTTCTAAAAACCTCGAATCCAGCAGATGGAGAAGGTCTATACCAATGATCCAAATCGATTTACCATTTCATTTTAAGAGACTTAAAGGTTTCGCTTGTTAACAATAAAAGTCAGACACATAGGAATAGATGTATGGTAAGTGTTTTTCCTATGGTAAATTGGATGATGATCTATACGAGTTCGTAGTTCAGGGCACTAGTTCATTCGCTCACCACACAGTTCCAAAAAAAATGGTTCAAATGGCTCTGAACACTATGGGACTTAACATCTGTGGTCATCAGTCCCCTAGAACTTAGAACTACTTAAACCTAACTAACCTAAGGACATCACAAACATCCATGCACGAGGCAGGATTCGAACCTGCGACCGTAGCAGCCGCGCGGTTCCGAACTGCGCGCCTAGAACCGCTAGACCACCGCGGCCGGCCACCACACAGTACCCGGAAAAGGAGAAGTGTTTTTTATTCTGATGTTTTTTAATGTTGTATACAAAAAATTTAAACTTGAAAACAATAAACATGAAAATTGAGCATTTTTCGCACGTATTCTCTATTATTTACTAAGATTTCGAGTTCTACACCTTTAAAGTGGGCGAAGTCGCAACGAGGAGCCGAAATTAACAGTGATTATAATTATTTACGTCAGCGCATAGTGCCTCGCTTTATAATAGCTACGAAGAAATTACATTTCAGAAAAATATGTGATGCGGCAAGTATTCGCCCCACAATTTGGGATTTTCATGTACTCGGGTAGTAAAATAACTGATAGTAGGCGACGTGGAGAAGATGTAAAATGTAGACAGGCAGTGGCAAGAAGAAGAAGAAGAAGAAGAAGAAGAGAAATTTGTTAACATCTAATACAGATTTAAGTGTTTCGATGTCTGTTTCGTAGGTATTTGTCTGCCCTCTAGCCAAGTATGGAAGCGAAACATGGACAATACACAGTTTAGACAAGAAGAGAATAGAAGCGTTTGAAATGTGATGCTACTGAAGAATGCTTAAGATTAGATGTATAGATCGCGCAGCTAATGACGAAGTACAGATTGGAATTCAGCAGACAAGAAATTTGTGCATAACTTAAAAAAAAAAAGGGGTCGGTTGATAGGGCACATTTCGATATATTAGTGGATCAGCAGCGTTTCGAGACATTAGTGGATCACCAGTTCAATACTGGAGGGAAGAGCGGGGGGAGTAAAAATTGGAATGGGAGACCAAGAGACAAATACAGTAAGCAGGTTCAGAATTATGTAGGTTGTAGTAATTACTCGGAGATGAAGAGGCTTGCAAAAGGCGAAGTAGCATGGAGAGCTGCATCAAAACAGTCTCCGGACTGAAGTCCACAGCAGCATGTACTTCATTTAAGGTCAATATTACGTACGACAACTTTGAGGACGCAATAGTTTACACGATTACTCGATATGAAATCAAAGGAACCACTCACCATTATCTCTATATCACGTAGCACCGAGATTGTGTACTCAAGTCTAGAGCTTGTAAATAAGGTTCAAATGGGTCTAAGCACTATGGGACTTAACATCTGAGCTCATCAGTCCCCTAGACATAGAACTACTTACACCTAACTAACCTAAGGACATCACACACACACATGCATGCCCGAGGCAGGATTCGAACCTGCGACAGTAGCAGCAGCGCGGTTCTGGACTGAAGCGCATCGAACCGCTAGGTGTGAATAAGGGGAATTCTGCTTCCTTAAGTAGTTACGCCTAAATTCTAGAATTCAGTCTTCCCCCTACTCATTTCTTAGAGGAAGGCCTTTCCTTGTCTGTCTCGTCTTACGCAACTTCCTGTGGATTGCCGGATCGACCTATGGACTCCGGAAATGTTTCGGAATTGTATTTGAGAGCAGGTCCGATCAGCTTGTGCAGATGCGCTTTTTCCTATAAGGAGTGTTCTGTGCGGGCATTCAGGCAACAAGTTCGTCCACGTGGGCTAGCCCTCAAGCAAGCAAGTAAAGGTTCCTGTATTAAACGTGGCTTGCAGTTTCCATTATTCCTTTACATATTCAAGGGCAACTACGAAATGTGGAAATAGGTATAAGTAAAAACACAAGGTGGCACACGAAAACCAGCTCCAATTAGCAGAATAACGTGGCCGGTAGGTGCGCAATCGGCAGTGCATGCATGGTGGAGACCGTTAGTGGCGGGGGTTGCGGGCGGGTGCTGTAAGGGAAATTCCGAGCGCTGGAGGCCCTGCAAATTTGCCGTTCTAAACTGAAGCCTATGCTCACATTCTCCGTAAATATAAAGGGGAGTTCCCCGATACTCACACTTGAGTGGTGCCCATCTAAAAGATCTGCTGTCACATCTGCTTCGGTTAGTATATAAAAAAAAATCTGTTGAAAATGCAAGAAAACCAGCTATTTATTTTCGCCTGGCTTCTTAACCACATATAACTTTCAGATAAGCATCTTCACTGGGGGTATTTTGAGTAAAATCTACTCATTTCACTTGTTGCCATGTTAAAATTTGTGGCCGAGTGGTTGTAGGCGCTTCATTCTGAACCGCGCGACCGCTACGGTCCCAGTTCGAATCCTGCCTCGGGCATGGATGTGTGTGATGTCCTTGGTTGATTAGGTTTAAGTAGTTCCAAGTTCCAGGATACTGATGACCTCAGATGTTGAGTCAAATAGTGCTCAGAGCCATTTGAACCATTTTTCTTAGAATTTGCTTCTTTTGCCAAAACACAGCGCAGTTCATAGTGTCACCTCACTATGTTGTGCAGACGCAGTTGCGGGAGAATTCTGAAACAGTGGTTTATCGAATGAGGATCCCAGAAAAAGTAAGATCAGTAGCTTATGGAAACCCACATCTGCGCTACAAAAATAAACGTCTAATGTTTTCAATTACGTTGTTCCAAAAGCCATAGCATTTCTTGTTTCACTAAGTATTAATGGTCCTTAAAAATTACATTCTTTCATCGAAAACGTCTGTAGGCAGTGGAATAATAGGTAGATAGTGAAGTTTTTTTTAATAAACATATAGCAAAATACTCTACTCTTTGAGTGCTCTCATTTGCCAATATCTTATTTCAGTCTCTCAAACCGTTTATGAAATATGAGGAATTTGTGGATATTTCACTCTGGTTTTATCGCTGGCTCGGACGATCGCAAATCAGTATGTTACTTCTGATCAATTTTCTCGAGATTGGTGACAGTGACCTCCACCCAAGTCTAAAGAAAATTTCAATATGTTAGATAAATTTTATACACAGTAATGTTTTATGTAATATGCACCAAACGCACAACCCTATTTTTTTCGCAAACTTTTTCGAAAAAAAAATTCGTACCGAAGAGATTCTGTAAAATCATTTTAGAAAGATTGCAGGACCTGCGCCTCGATGCTGTCGGGAAGTAAATACTAGGGCCTCCCCCTCCTAACAAACGAAAGAACTCACCCAGCGCTTTGGACGAAAATTGGTCACCTTGCATCGGCCACCGTATCCTGCACTGTCTCTCCAGACTGCACGCCAATTAAGCGCGAATTGTTGCCCGCCACGGGCACATAAAACAAGAAGCAGGTGCACAAGTAATAACTGGATAATAAAGAAATAACAAATAAGCTAATCCTAAGTTCTATCTTTACTGAATAGATCTTGACCTTTATATTGCAATAGGTGATGGAAACGACCTCCCTGGGGGTCAGTGCACTTCCGCCCCCTACCATGCTAATGTACACTTCGCGCAATTGTGCCGCATCAATTTTCAGAGTTTCATTCCGAATATTTTCCTAAAAGCCTTCTACAGTTATTGGGATATTTGCGTACACTTTTCTGTTAAGACTGCCCCACAGATTAGTCAGAATTGGGTAGGTCCGGCCCTGTCGTTTGCTGACAGTTCTTCCTTCTGTGACTCTATCAGGAGTTCGTGAGACTGACTCGAGTGAAGTGCGACAGTTTGCCCTATATTGTTGAAAGGCAGCATACGTAAGTTCGTGGGGAGTCAACTGTGCGTATAAATATACGCATACACACAGCAGTGTTTATTGTTGTTTCAAAAAATATAGGACCCACAGTTCCACTTGCTGACAGGTGCTCAGATTTCTTCACCGTGAAAACGTTCCTTACAGATCTTACAGGGATTGTTTGTTGAACAGTATCTGGAGTTCCCATGTCCTGTCGGATTCACAGATGGAATCAGGTTTCATCACTCATGCAAAATTCCACTCTGTTGTCTAACATAGCCACGTACAACAATTCTCTCGTTTTGCTTACCTTCCTCCTTCAGTTCTGAGACACATGTGATTTTCTGGGAGTTCACACGTTCACAATACCTACGAGAAACGTTCACTTACTGCGCCAGTTCACCCCGACTTCTTTGGAATCTGGAGCATTCGGGCTCGAACATTCGCGGTCACGGCAGGTGGACGAGCGGACGGGGCTCAATTCTTTTTTACGTTTGCAAGTGACTCTGTAGTACACCACTTCGTCACCAAATCCTGTATAGTGCTCTTTGCTGGAAACGGCAGGAAACATCTTAGCAAAAATATCCCACTTATTTTCAAATGTACTGGTAGACACGTACGCTTCCACTTACGCGATTGTTAATTGAAAAGGCTACATCACGGTCAAATATTTACGTCACACGTCTACACAGTTTCATACTGACAATATCAAACAGCTTCTAAACAATAGATGACTCGGCGGGCGACAATGAGCAGTCCATTATTTGCGGCCGGTTTTTCGGGCGCGAAATTATACTCCGGGGGTGAATCATGTCATGCGCCCCCCACGCCCCTTCTCCCCCGCCCTTCATGACGTCCTGCCCCATTTCCATTGGTTTCGCACGTGTCACTATGTAGATTTACTCCGGTTTTCATAATCTATTTGTAATGAAGGCCAAGGTAGCTGACTTCACAGAGATCACGAGTGATTCTCCTTCCGTGGAACAACATTCTACGAAAGTAAGACACCAGTACAGTTTTCCGTATAGAGAGCACCAGTAATAGTTACGCGGCGGGGTACCCGATCCTGTGCTGAAAACTGCGGAGTTCACTTTCAGATAGGGGGTCAATACATTCCAGTCTCGCAACTCTGTTGGAGCAAATGATTCGTATGTAGTCGCTATCATGTCCGATCGGTTTTTAATCTCCAATCGTCAGCATAAAATTGCTGATCAACAAATAGTTATCAAAATACAACATACCCAGTAAAGGAAGATAGCAGCGCCGGGTATTGGTCTCCTCCTCTGAAGATGAAACCTCGCTCTGCCCATTCAGATTAGGTTTTTATTTGTTCTTATGGTACAGTAATAGCTGCAGTCCAGTCCGCCTGCTTAGCTGGGTGGTAACGTGCTTGCCTCCCATGCACTGCTCCCGGGTTCGATTCCCGGCCGGGTCGGAGATTTTCTCCGCTCGGGGACTGGGTGTTGTGCTGTCATCATCATTTCATCCTCTTCACCGGCCGCAAGTCGCCCAATGTGGCGCCAACTGGAATAAGACATGCACTTGGCGGCCGAACCCGACTGGGACATCGGCCAACAATGTCATATGATCATTTCATTTCAGTAATAGCTGCATATTCTTATAAGATCTAAATCCAATAGTTGCAACCATTTCAGTTCCAAGGGGTGCGTTCTCGCTGCTTTTCACAGTCTTTCCACCGATGATATACCGGGTGATCAAAAAGTCAGTATAAATATGAAAACTTAATAAACCACGGAATAATGTAGATTGAGAGGTAAAAATTGACATACGTGAAGCTGTATTATCAGAATGGGGAATGTGCTAGTTCAGCGTTACGATCCTATCGTCATAGGAAGGGGATTCGAACGGGTAAAGGTCCGTTGACAAATGCAGCTGTGGCGAGAATGATTTCGAAGTTCGAAGCCACAGGTTGTTTAGACGATAGACCGCATAGTAGCCGACCAAGCACAAGGCGTAATGCTGCTGAGACAGTTCAGGAAGAAATGGAGACTGTAGCGGGTTCGTCTATGAACGGGGAAGTCAGCGCTCGTGCAGTCGCACGTCGCACCGGCATTCCAATACACTACTGTTTGGTTGGCACTGAGGCGTACCCTCCGATGCTATCCGTACAAAATCCATCGGGCTATTACCTGGCGATTTAGTGAAGCGGAGGGCATTTGCGGTGTGGGCGTTTCAAAAGATGGCGGAAGATGACAATTGGTTGAGTAACGTGTTGTGGACCGACGAAGCTCATTTCACGCTCCGAGGGTCTGTCAACGCCCACAACTGCAGAATTTGGGCTACCAAAAATCCTAGAACTGTCGTGAAAACTCCATTGCACGACGAGAAAGTCACGGTATGGGTTGGATTTACCACATCTACCGTTATCGGGCCTTTTTCCTTCGAGGAAATGCGTGATTCTTGTTTTGTAACTGCTACCGTGACGGGTGAGAGGTACGCCGATATGTTACAGAATCGCATCTTCCCCAGACTGGCTGATAAGCACCTGCTGGAACGTACGATGTTTATGCAGGATGGCGCTCCACCCCACATTGCAAGACGCGTGAAAGATCTGTCGCGCGTCGTTTGGTGGTGATCGTGTGCTCAGCCGCCACTTTAGTCATGCTTGGACTCCCAGGTCCCCAGACCTCAGTCCGTGCGATTATTGGCTCTGGGGTTACCTGAAGTCGCAAGTGTATCGTGATCGACCGACATCTCTAGGGAAACTGAAAGACAACATCCGACGCCAATGTCTCACCATAACTCCGGACATGCCTTACAGTGCTGTTCACAACATTATTCCTTGACTACAGCTGCTGTTGTGGAATGATGGTAGACATATTGAGCATTTCCTGTAAAGAACATCAACTTTGCTTTGTCTTACTTTGTTATGCTAATTATTGCTATTCTGATCGGATGAAGCGCCATCTGTCGGACATTTTTTGAACTTTTGTATTTTTTTGGTTCTAATAAAACCCCATGTCATCCCAAGCATGTGTATCAATTTGTACCTCTCTATCTACATTATTCCGTGATTTATTCAATTTTCAAATGTATACTGACTTTTTGATCACCCGGTACTTCGTCCCGGTATTCTACGGTATGACAAAGAACTTAACAATGACAAGCCGGCGTGTTATAGATCCACGTTTGTACAAGTGTGAGCTGAAAAGTAATGTCTCCGATTTTTTATTATGTTCTCAATGTCGGTTGAGTAATATTTCATGCATATTACTCGGTTGAATTCCCCGTTTCGCCGACGGAAGTTGAACCCTCTGCCGCTAGAGGACTCCGAACCGTGGCGTGTAACATAGTGGTGTGTAAAGTAACTATTTCGATGCATGGGAAGCAGCGTGCTGTAATAGAGCCAACCAGACATGGAGCGTCCTTTCCTTCAGCATGACGATGCTAAATGACACACGAGCGCTGCGACAGCTCCAACATCTGACGCCTTGGGTTCGCTGTCATCGATCCTCCTCCATACAGTCCCAATTTTCATGTTTTCGGAACTTAATGAATTCCTTCGAGGATTTCGCTTTGATGGTGATGAAGCGGGGCAAGCAGAGGTGAAATCGTGGTGCTCAACAAAGTTCAACATTCTACAGTCAGACTATCAACAAACTAGGCACTAGTTGGGAGAAATGTGTTCCTCGCCAGAGTGACTACGTTGAGAATATGTAGACATGAAGAATAAAGAAGTGTAGAATGTTAATAACGATTGTTTTACTTGAAAAGCCTGAAGAGTTTTCATATAAAAAAGGTGGAGGCATACTTTCCAGCACGCCGTCGTACATAGGCAGCTGGCTGGGGTGGCTGAGCGGTTCTAGGCGCTACAGTCTGGTACCGCGCGACCGCTACGGTCGCAGGTTTGAATCCTGCCTCGGGCATGGATGTGTGGAATGTCCTTAGGTTAGTTAGGTTTAAGTAGTTCTAAGTTCTAGGGGACTGATGACCACAGAAGTTAAATCCCATAGTGCTCAGATCCATTTGAACCAATTTTACGTAGGGCACTGCATCTCGCAGGGCTGTTAGTAATAGTTCAGTATAGCACAAACATTAGACTTATCCCCTCCAGTTAGTTATTTGTCCATGTTTCATGATAATGGTGGTTCTGTTTAATGTCGGGCAACGGTCTTCATTTACATTAAAATACAGTAATCGTTCGCCCCTTGGCATACTGGCTTTCTGTAATTTAGTTGATTTGGATGAGTATCGTCTGTTACCACTGGGATTTTGTAACTTTTTCATCTCTTGTATTATTTGATTTTTATGAAATAATGTGTACTGGAACAGTGACTTTTTGCTAACATTTTACCACCACGACACATTTCGGCATCAGGCTACCATCATCATGTGCATTTATAGTTTCTTTAACCTCGGTGGCACACGTACCAAAAGAAACTACTAACTACATTTGATATTAATTATTATTTAAAAGTAATTGTAAATGCACCTGATGATGGCAGCATGCTGCCGAAACTTGTAGTGCTAATAAAAAGTTAATATCAGGTGACAGTTGTAGTATGTATTATTTCATAAAAATCTTAAGACAGTCGCAGCCCTCGAATAACACCCACATAAGAAGGATAACTTTGAGTATTCTGTTGTTGCTGTCTGTCACCGGAGATGCCATGTTGCTGACTGTATCAAAGCGCGGTGTAGGAATATACGTCAGTATTCCCTTAGTAGTAGTAGTAGTAGTAGTAGTAGTAGTAGTAGTATAATCATCCATTCATGAAAGAGGACGACGTGCTATACGAGTTGCCAGATTAGAGTGCAGTAGTCACAGACAGAGTACACTAAGGTATCAGTACGCACTTTTGTAAGGATTGTAGGTAAATGAACTGCGTGTGAAGTAACAGCTTGTTTCTTCGTAATGCTGTGGGGTGTTTAAGTTTCAGGTTGTCTTTGTGTGCAAGGTATCTCCGCAGTGAAGCAGTCTCGGAAACGAACTGCTGATAAGGTAAGCGAGCTAGTAGGTGGTGCAGTGCTAAAATACCGGACTCTTATTCGACAGGATGGCGTCCTGCCACCCAGATTTAGGTATTATGTGGTTCTCTTAAATTGATTATGACAAAACAATGACTAAGGAAAGGATGTCGTTATAGTGTTATTACGCAGATGCAAGACAAATGTTGTCAAACCTCTAGTATTGTGTTTAAAAAACAGTTATACAGGGTGTTCATTTTTAGCTGAAGACATTGAAATATCTCGAAAACTACACATCGGATTAAAAAAAAAAAACAACTTTGTAATTCCAATTAGTTTGTACCGGAGAGGGACAGAATGATACCATACTCGACATTTCGCCCCACCCAGCGCGTGGGTGGCGGGGGTCAAGTTTTGAAATCTTAAATGGGAAGCCCGGTTTTTTTACTGCAGATTACGATTTACGGCAAATCTAAATACCTTTTGTCCGAAGCATTTTCTTTGTTTCGCTACAGATGGAATACTGTGAATGGAGGAATACAACGTAGCGAATGAGGTTTCCAATTAGAAGTTACGAAATACTGGCCTGTCCTACCCTCGCTGCGTGCAGGTGGGCCCCCACGCACCATTGGATATTCAAGGGTCATTGAGCAGCATGTCGTAAATTACGATAGTGTACCCATTTCTGTTCCTCCGATTACAGCGCCATCTGTGGCTAAACGAAACAAACGCTTCAGACACAATATGTTGATATTGCCGTAGAATCGTAACCTGCAGTAAAAAAACGGGGATTCCCATTGTAGATTTCAAAGTTGCCCATGAACATGATTGGAGTGGCGGGTCGAGTGTGGTACCATTGGATGTCCCAATCAGAGACAAATTGGAATTGTAACTTTTTTTATCTGATGTGTAGATTTCGAAACATTTCAGTGCCCTCACTTAAAATGACACCATCCATATAAAGTACCACCCAGAAATATTTATATACACAGTATGCCCTTCTTCTTCTTCTTCTCCTTCTCTCTCTCTCTCTCTCTCTCTCTCTCTCTCTCTCTCTCTCTCTACCTGTCTCTGCCCTCTGCTTCTCCTCAGCAGAGAAAGATCTCACAGGTAGTTGGCCAATATAATATTTGTCTTTGTATCTACAACTAATGAAAAATTGTGCTTACCTTTCTGTGGACATGGAGAACCAAAATTGAATGTCGATTGACAAAAAGAATCCACTTTTATACTTTAAATGAGGCGAAATTGTCGTCTTACCCACTAACTCTTGCCCACCATTGATCAGTGTTAACATTTTTCTACGCATAAAATTCCGTATTTTCTTGTAAAACAGCCTCCGTTAAGTGTGCAGATAAGCTTATTATCCATTCAGTTCTCAAAAGTTAAGCAGCAATTGAAGACAGCGTGTTAAGAATTTCGTGAACGGGTGCGCGGACTAGCTTAATGAGATCATGGACTGCGGTTATTATGATGTTCCGGAGCATTTCCGGTTGCCGGATGTTATGCAGAATTGCTTGCTCACATGTCCCTGCCACAGCGATCATGTGGCAATTAGTTAACAGAATGGGATATACTTTCAGCTGTACGGAATATGTTAGCTCAATGTGCTTCATTGCCATACTATCCTCAGTTTTGGAAGTTGCTCACCAAAATTTTTGCGCTTAAGGCATATAAGAGATGATCGGTTCGTGGGACCCAAGCCATGGCATTGCAGCAGCAGCTAATAGACAGTTACGCAACAGTGTGGTAAAGTTGGAGGATGATGGGTCCGCGCCTGTGTGTCAGGGACAAAACAGTTTGTTTTCACGTTGTAAATCAGTTGTGAAAGCACTAGCTTGTAGTGCTCTCCAGCAGCAAGGTGACGTCATTCATGCCTCTAGGGAGCCACTTCATTAGCATTTGCCACCGTCCGGCTTTCTAGAGAGGTGACCGTAACGTAACTCTGCTGGTGATGGGTGTCAGGCAACAGCAACGCCAGTCGTCAGCTCCAAAACAGACCCTCGGCGCGTAGTGCGTGTCCTCCGGCTGAATGGCCCGGGAGTGTCATGGGCGGGCGTGTGTGGCGGACGCGCGGTGACGTCAGCAGGCGGCTTTGCCCGCGCTCCACGGTGCCGTAGCGTGGCTCGCCTCGCACTGCCCCGACCGGCCGGGCCACTTATTTAATTACCGCGGAGGTTAAGCTGCTTCAAGGGAATGTGCACGGCTGGCCGCCTTCCGGGGCCGAATTCTTCCTCACTCCGTAATGCTATTAGTGTTCATAAACTAAACGCACGGTAACAATCCGGTGCGCCCAGCGTGATCACAAATTACTCGGTGATACCATAAATCTCTACTTTCGCTCCAGAGAAAGCGGTGCAGCGGTAACACACTGCTTCGCATTCAGCAGGAGGGCGGTTCAAACACCCCGTCCGGCCATCCAGATCTACGTTTTCCTGCGGTTCCCGCAAGTCACTCAACGCGATTGCTGGGATAGTACCTTCTAGAAGGGTACGGCCGATTTCCTTGCTTATTGCGAGATTGTGCTCCTTGTCTAGTGTACGCCTGCATGACTACTCTGCAATTAACGCTATAGTGTTTGGCTGAGATTTCACTGGTTCACTTTGGCTACTTCTCGGCCGTTGCGCTCTCAAATAGCACGAGAGAAAAGTGAATAGCCGGCCGCGGTGGCCGAACGGTTCTAGGCGCTTCAGTCCGGAACCGCGCGACTGCTACGGTCGCAGGTTCGAATCCTGCCTCGGGCATGGATGTGTGTGATGTCCTTAGGTTAGTTAGGTTTAAGTAGTTCTTAGTTCTAGGGGACTGATGACCTCAGATGTTAAGTCCTAGTGCTCAGAGCCATTTTAAAAATGAATAAACAAATCTTTCCATGCCAACTCTAATTTGTTACTTTATTGCTATGGTCATTTTTCGCATGTGGGTGGAAGTCAACAAAATTCATCCATTTCGAAGGCAAACTTAGAGACGAAAGTTTCGTGAAAAGATCTCGCCCCAACGAAAACACGTGTCTCCTAATTATTGCCAACGCAACTCGCGTATCGTATCGATGACAATCTCTCCCCTATTGCGCGATAAAACAAAAGGAGATGTCTTTCTTTGAAGTTTTCGATGTTCTGCGTCAATACTGTCTGGTAAGAATCCAATACCACATAGAAATAGTCCGAAGAGAACGAACAAGAGTTTACTCCGTCTCTTCACAACATTTATTGCATGTTCTAAGTGCTGTGCCAATGAAATACAGTGTGTGCTTCACCTTTGCCGGAACATTTTCCGTGTAATGGGTACAATTTAAGTTTTTCTTAATTGTAATTCCTAGGTATTTAGTTCAGTGGGTATCCTGTAAACATGTTTTATATCTAGCGTGAATTGTTTCTTTTCGTACCTTGCAGATGTCTTTTTAAAACCATTTTGCAATTCGTATTGATATTATTATGCACACTAGACGATAAACGACAGCATCGTCTACAAATACTCCAAGAAGGCTGTTCAGAGTTTCTCTCACCGTAAATCTTTTATATACAGTAGGTCAGGAACAGCAGAGGGTCGGTAACTTTTTCTTTTGAGAACCGCAGATACAACCATACTAGACGACTTATCAGTTACTACTTTCACATTTCTGACAGTACATTAAGAGTCCAGTCACACAATTGAGCGATACCCCAAAGTCTCGCAATTAGGTTAGAAGCCACTTGTGAAGAACAGTGTCAAAAACATTTTGAAAATCAGGAAATAGTAATCATCTTTGTATTCCTTGTCGATAGCAGTTACTACTTACCACGAATAAACATCTAGTGGTGTTTCACAGCAACGATATTTTCTGAATCTGTACTGATTATGTGTTAACAAATAGTTTCCTTCGAGCTATTTCATAATCAGTTTAATAAGCCACAGCTGCAAAATACTAACACGAATTCTTTACAGACGAATGGAAAAACTAGTAGAAGCCGACCTCGGGGAAGATCAGTTTGGATTCCGTAGAAATACTGGAACACGTGAGGCAATACTGACCTTACGACTTATCTTAGAATAAAGATTAAGGAAAGACAAACCTACGTTTCTAGCATTTGTAGACATAGAGAAAGCTTTTGACAATGTTGACTGGAATACTCTCCTTCAAATTCTAAAGGTGGCAGGGGTAAAATACAGGGAGCGAAAGGCTATTTACAATTTGTACAGAAACCAGATGGCAGTTATAAGAGTCGAGGGACATGAAAGGGAAGCAGCGGTTGGGAAGGGAGTAAGACAGGGTTGTAGCCTCTCCCCGATGTTATTCAATCTGTATATTGAGCAAGCAGTAAAGGAAACAAAAGAAAAATTCGGAGTAGGTATTAAAATCCATGGAGAAGAAATAAAAACTTTGAGGTTCGCCGACGACATTGTAATTCTGTCAGAGACAGCAAAGGACTTGGAAGAGCAGTTGAACGAAATGGATGGTGTCTTGAAGGGAGGATATAAGATGAACATAAAAAAAAGCAAAACGAGGATAATGGAATGTAGTCGAACTAAGTCGGGTGATGTTGAGGGTATTATATTAGGAAAAGAGACACTTAAAATAGTAAAGGAGTTCTGCTATTTGGGGAGCAAAATAACTGATGATGGTCGAAGTAGAGAGGATATAAAATGTAGACTGTCAATGGCAATGAAAGCGTTTCTGAAGAAGAGAAATTTGTTAACATAGAGTATAGATTTGTCAGGAAGTCATTTCTGAAAGTATTTGTATGGAGTGTAGCCATGTATGGAAGTGAAACATGGACGATAAATAGTTTGGACAAGAAGAGAATAGAAGCTTTCGAAATGTGGTGCTACAGAAGAATGCTGAAGATTAGATGGGTAGATCATGTAACTAATGAGGAGGTATTGAATGGGATGGGGGAGAAGAGAAGTTCGTGGCACAACTTGACCAGAAGAAGGGATCGGTTGGTAGGACATGTTTTGAGGCATCAAGGGATCACCAATTTAGTATTGGAGGGCAGCGTGGAGGGTAAAAATCGTAGGGGGAGACCAAGAGATGAATACACTAAGCAGATTCAGAAGGATGTAGGTTGCAGTAGGTACTGGGAGATGAAGAAGCTTGCACAGGATAGAGTAGCATGGAGAGCTGCATCAAACCAGTCTCAGGACTGAAGACCACAACAACAATTTCATAATGTTCGAACACAGTATATTTTCAAAAATCCTGATACAGTCTCGACCGGAAGACGTGCCTTTATTGGATGAGTGGAGTTGCTTTGCTACACCGAGCGTATTACTCATGGTGACAGCTTTGCTAGATTCAAATTCAGGAACATTTACTTCTTTTACGGCAAAGAAATTCGGGAAAACCGTGTAATTCCGCTTCATTGGCACTGTCATAGATATTACCATTGCTATCGCGCAGTCAAGGTATTGTCTTCCCGCGTGTGTACCCTGCATACGTACTCCATCCGATCGATGATCACGTAGTTAGTTTGGAAGCAATGTAGACTCTTAATAAGACGTGAAACGAATTTTTATCTGCTGTTGTAAATAAAGGTATTTTGCGCTCATATTAGTAGGCTAACCAGTCACGCTGCAACTACCTTCTGTTCACTAATTCCTGTATCCGTCATGACGCTATCTCTTTACTCGGAATTTTTTATAGCCAATATGTTTTGCAACCATTCACTCTCCTAAACTACGTAATTGTCCAATATAATTTTTGGAGAAAACATTCAGTACAATTTCAAGCTGTTTTATGCCTACTAACGACTGTAAACAAGTATTTTCGTCAGTTTATCGAGGGCAGGTGGAAATCACCATAAAATATGAGTTGAGTAGTATTTGAAATGGCTCAAATTTTCCTTAAACCTTTCAGTAACTATTGTGTTCTGATCCCCGGTTTGGTAAAAGTAACCAGTTACTAATTTATTTCGTTTGTCGAATATTACTAGTACCTGTACTAACTAAAAGAAAATATCTACTCCAATTTCACTACAAAGAAACTACTTCCAACAGCACAAACATGACACTATCAACTGGATTGAGCATATCCTTTCTGATAGCAGTTAGGTCCTTGGCCTCGACTTCGACCGGACGTAACACACATATCTTAACATTCCTATTTTGCTTTCGTGATCAGTGAAGGTGAAGTATGTCACAGCATTGAAGCTAACTACCGTTGAAAAGTTGAACATAGTCACGAAATGAAGGCAGACAGGAGGTGGGCAAAAATATTGAAACACAACACATTATCGTGTCTAAAATGGTATGGGAAAGCCTTTGGCATTCAGAAAGCTTCCAGTCGTCTCGGAATGTGTAAATACAGGTCCTTTGTGGTTCTCAGTGGAATCTCATACCATTCTTCCAACAAAACAGTGGCAAGTGCAGGTAACGATGATGGAGATGTAAAGCAATCAGATAGCGTCCACTCCAATGTGGCCCACAAAGGCTCAATAAAATTGAGATTAGGTAACTGTGGTGGCCAGGAGAGATGCTATTCTTCATTCTCGTTCTCAAAAAACCATTCCTGGACGACGCGCAAACAGAAGCCCTATCGTCTTGGAACACAGCATCAACATTAGGGAACGAAGACTATTGCATGGCATGGACGTGATCAGCCAAAATGGTCGCATAACACTGAACAACAAATTCGAAGTGAAAGAGTGTAAATTGCATGACTTTGAGTCAGTTCTGTTTATTTCAATATAAAATGATACAAAATTATCATCTTCATAAATATTTAGCTCAGGTTTAAAAAAAAATATTAAGACAAAATGATAACATTACATGAAAGAAAATACGAGGGCAGTTCAATAAGTAATGCAACACATTTTTTTTCTGAAACAGGGGTTGTTTTATTCAGCATTGAAATACACCAGGTTATTCCCCAATCTTTTAGCTACACAACACTATTTTTCAACGTAATCTCCATTCAATGCTGCGGCCTTACACCACCTTGAAATGAGGGCCTGTATGCCTGCACGGTACCATTCCACTGGTCGATGTCGGAGCCAACGTCGTACTGCATCAATAACTTCTTCATCATCCGCGTAGTGCCTCCCACGGATTGCGTCCTTCATTGGGCCAAACATATGGAAATCCGACGGTGCGAGATCGGGGCTGTAGGGTGCATGAGGAAGAACAGTCCACTGAAGTTTTGTGAGCTCCTCTCGGGTGCGAAGACTTGTGTGAGGCCTTGCGTTATCATGAAGAAGGAGAAGTTCGTTCAGATTTTTGTGCCTACGAACACGCTGAAGTCGTTTCTTCAATTTCTGAAGAGTAGCACAATACACTTCAGAGTTGATCGTTTGACCATGGGGAAGGACATCGAACAGAATAACCCCTTCAGCGTCCCAGAAGACTGTAACCATGACTTTACCGGCTGAGGGTATGGCTTTAAACTTTTTCTTGGTAGGGGAGTGGGTGTGGCGCCACTCCATTGATTGCCGTTTTGTTTCAGGTTCGAAGTGATGAACCCATGTTTCATCGCCTGTAACAATCTTTGACAAGAAATTGTCACCCTCAGCCACATGATGAGCAAGCAATTCCGCACAGATGGTTCTCCTTTGCTCTTTATGGTGTTCGGTTAGACAACGAGGGACCCAGCGGGCACAAACCTTTTAATATCCCAACTGGTGAACAATTGTGACAGCACTACCAACAGAGATGTCAAGTTGAGCACTGAGTTGTTTGATGGTGATCCGTCGATCATCTCGAACGAGTGTGTTCGCACGCTCCGCCATTGCAGGAGTCACAGCTGTGCACGGCCGGCCCGCACGCGGGAGATCAGACAGTCTTGCTTGACCTTGCGGCGATGATGACACACGCTTTGCCCAACGACTCACCGTGCTTTTGTCCACTGCCAGATCACCGTAGACATTCTACAAGCGCCTATGAATATCTGAGATGCCCTGGTTTTCCGCCAAAAGAAACTCGATCACTGCCCGTTGTTTGCAACGCACATCCGTTACAGACGCCATTTTAACAGCTCCGTACAGCGCTGCCACCTGTCGGAAGTCAATGAAACTATACTCTACTTTGTAACAGAACTATGTAAAGCACAAAAGAAAATACATAAATTAACTGGTCACAAATGTATATAAAGGATTACATAATGTTAAATGTCAATTTGTACAGTATATACAGTTATATATTTTGTTCAGAGATAAATTCAGATGACAGTTTTCGCTTGGCTTCACGTTTATACCCATACTCGGGAACATCCCTTATGACAGTCCAGCAGTAAACTACTAAAATAGTAGGACTGCACTTTCCGGCATACCTCTTCTCAAATGTGGCAATATCATGATAAATCTCTATCCATGTTCATCACTTACTGCACCACAATCTATGGGGAACAAGTCAAGATCACTGTGTAAGAAATGCATATTCAGTGAAAAGTTGCAACCAACTTTTTCATAAAATGACAACATGTTATCTACAGTCTCCTTGTAATTTATTGCTCGTTTGTTCCCTAAGTACTGTAAACAGACTGTCTTAAAACATTCCCATGCATGCTTGTCATCACCTTGTATGATTCCATCAAAAGTATGGTCTCCAAAAAGCTCTCGAATCTGTGGGCCTGCAGAGATGACCTCCTTTACTTTGGTATCACTTAAGTAATGGAATTTTTGCGTTAAGTACTCAAACGGGTCACCATCTTTGTTCATTCCGTTAACAAAGTTTTTCATGAGATCAAACTTGATTTTCAAGGGCGGGAGCAGAATCTTTTTAGGGTCTACTAGAGGTTCACTCTTAATGTTCTTTATACCTGGTTGAAGAGATTTTCTGGTGGACCATCATGTTTACTGTAATGAGATGCACGAGCTCTGCTATCCCATTCACAGAGAAAGCAGCAATATTTAGTGTACCCTAACAGCAGTGCAACCACTTTCAAGTCACCACAGATCTGCCATTGAGAGTCATTACACTTGATGGCTTCTAGTAAAATTTTCATGTTTTGGTATGACTCTTTGATATGCACGCTATGCCCAACTGCAATAGGAAGAAGTTCATTACCAATATGTAAAAGCACTGCTTTTAAGCTCATCTTTGACGAATCAGTAAAGAGTCTCCATTCATCAGGGTTGTAATTAATCTGAGAGCCTTCATTAGACCATTTATGTCTACACATGCCACAAGACTATTTTGCATGTTAAAAAGGAGGAGTGAATTGTTGCTCTCTTCTGCGGTAGAGTGAAACATTTACATTGCTTTCCAGAAAATTGCGCTCCTGCAATCTTGAGGCTAAAATCTCAGCCTTAGCTTTAGAGAGCTACAAATCTCTAATGAGATCACTTAACTCATTTTGAGACAATTTTTATGGATCATCAGTTGATGATACATTTGGAAGAAACTGTGGATCTTGTGATGGAGATAGTTCAGGACATTCACAATCCCCGTCAGAAGTAATCTCGTACTCTGTCGGTTGTTCAGGTCTTTGCAGTACTTTCCCATGTAGAACTGGACGTAAGGCAGATGGAATGTTAAGATAGATCGCGTCTTCTTCTTAGATATTCCTCTCTTGATCGGAGGAACCATACAAAAGTAGCAGTCACTGACACGGTTATCTGGCTCGTGCCAGATAATGGGCACTACGAAGAGCATTGAACGTCATTTCCATGCATCCAATTCCTGAGGTAGTCGGCATAAGTGTTGCAGAAAACATGTGGAGCCCAGGGCTTACCGTGATCACCCATTTTTCATCCAAAGTAACAGCTGTAAGCTTTTTTAAACAGAGGAGTTACTTGCTGTTTTTGTGAAGCAAATGTCACTTCTTCACACATATAGCAAAATGTATCAGCACTGTTAACACAAACTCGTGGCATTTTTGTTCACTTCAGTAGCAGTCAACTTGAACAACTGATAGTTAATCTGGAAACAAATGTGCAAAAATTATTACATGCATTAATAAAGTCACTGAAGGAGGGAGACAAAAAGATCACTAAAATTGATATCAAAATGTTTACATCCAAAATATTGCACACAAGAAAGATCAGGGACAATAATATAACCCATTGTTACTACTTATTATGACTTTGATAAACCATTATAATATTCGATTTTAAACTTAACGTAAAAATCCATATATAATTATCTCATCGTAATAAAACAGTGTAAAATGACAACTAGAGCTAATTTTGAATTGTCTTTGGGATATTCACGATCAGCACATTAGAAGTGATAGGAATTGGCTATTTTCATTCGATTTACATTTTCATTGTTTTAGAGTGTAATCCTTAGCAGTAAAGCGACCTTTTAGAGTAATTATGAGGCCCATGAAATGCGGTATGGCTATCCAAATCATCATCGAATCACCGCCATGTCCACTTTCGGGACATAAACTCGACCAGAAGTTGGAAACGTATGAAACTAGAATCATCGGATCAGATGACGTTCTTCCATTGCTCCATAGTCCAGGTTTTATAACTTCGGCATCACGTTGTCCTGTTACTGGCATTTGCATCACTCTTTGGTAGTTTGAGAATTTCAGTTACCGAGCGAATTGGCGCAGTGGTTAGCACACTGGACTCGCCTTCGGGAGGAGGACGGTTCAGAACCCGCGTCCGGCCATTCTGATTTTCGTTTTCCGTGATTTCTCTCAATCGCTTCAGGCAAATGCCGGGATTTTTCCTTTGAGAGGGCACGGCCGACTTCCTTCCTCATCCACCCCTAATCCGATGGGATCGATGACCTCGCTGTTAGGTTCCCTCCCCCAAATCAATCAATCAGTCAATCAGCCAACCAGAATTCCAGTTCGCCATGCAGTTCCTTGCCTACGGAGCTCCCTTCGTGTTGTTTTGGTGCTGACAACTCTTCGCGAGTGCGACTTTCAGTACTGGAGTGACTTCTGCAGCGTCCCCGTGCTTTTCGTCGTGATCTCCTACGTGACCCTTTGCCACTATCAATCAACATACACTTTCGCCCGCGTTGCGACTGCGGATGATGTTTTTCCGATTTCCCTGTGTGCGGTATAAATCCGCGCTACGGTGCCTCCTGAAACATCGAACACTTCGCCTGACCTGGTTGCCGAAGCACTCACCATATGAACACCAACAGTTTGTCCACGTTCGAATTCGCGTAGCTCCGACGTAATTAGTGCATTAACAACTACACGGAACACTTTTCATAGAGCGAATGACACTTGCAATGTATTGAGGAGACTGCACAGGTGCCCTTCGTGGTCAAATACAACAGCGCAATGTGCAGACTTGGTTATCATCTGCATTTATGTTTAACGAGCATTTCTCACGATGCTTCCACGTTGTCGTCCCAGAATATCCTAAATGCTGCAAAATTAGGTCAAGTGTAGCCAGAGACATGTGGCAGACAGCAGCTTCCGAGAGATGTAATTAGATCACTTCTGAAACATAATGTGCACATTAAAAAAATACCTTCCACGTAAAAAAATTACATGTTTACTCTTATCTGCAACACGAACGTGGCAGTGGCCCGACATCCTCTTGATTTGTTGACAGAACAGATCTTTTGGAAGTCTTGTCGCAGTCTACGGCAAACGTGGCACAGGGCTGTGAAAGAATCCCTAGGGTCAACAGAGGTGCTCGAATTCATCACCGCAAAGCGTTGCAGGTATTTGGATCCAGAGACGTAGATGGCCAGTCGAGGCAGCAGGGGATATCTTCACCCACGCTAACGTCATTCACCAGTGAAGCTCAGTGCAGAAAGTCGTTATCGCCTTCGAAGACGAAGTACAAACTTCTGATACTTCTTCAAAGGCGAAAATGCTGCTATATATTTCATTTCTGCACTTGTGTGCGTTAATAGTACTTGTCCAAACACAAACGAAAGTGATGACGCGTCGCACCGACACGAGATGACGTCTCCTCATTGCAGGGCCATTCCGCTGCCAAATTTGTCTTTCCACATTGTTGTTGAGAATAATCGCCAATACTTCCACATCATATGAATGTGAAACAAGAATTAGTTGGAAAATAAGGTCCTATGTACATACAGTTACCAGTCACAATGCCCTGCTGTTTCATTGTGGACCAATACTACCGCCATTTGTATATGTGAATATTGCTATCCCATGACTTCTGTCGCCTCAGTGTAAAGTTTCATTACTGCTCTTAAGAAACGGAAAGCAGACAGTTCTTCATAAAACGCGTGTTTCTTCATATTTAACATTTGATTTTCTTAAATTAAGAGAACAACGAGTTACAGATATCGGGAAGACCAATGAAAAAATCAAATACAATTTATCCAAAATATTTTATTACAATCGTAACGTTGGTACTTTCCGTAAATAGAATAGTAATTTTGAGTACATTCTTACCAGTGCAACAACTTTGTCCATAATTTGTAATAAGAACGTACCTAACCAATGATAAAAAATGTAGTTCCTTTTTTTGTGTTCCGACTTAAAAGTCGTTTCCCGATTTTTTAGATGACTAGCCTAACTCCCAATTTGCTGCAAGTTGGATCTGGCAACCCTAGTCCTACCGACTCCTTAAGTAGAAGAGCCTTTTTCGTACTGTTTCTGCCTTTGTCTCTCTAAGTCTGGTTGAAGAGATTTAAGCTGTAGCTGATTGTGCATTTAAGGAGGCAGAAGAATGGAAAGGTCATCTCTCTCTCTTGTCTCCTCCTCTCTCTCTCTCCCCCCCCCCCCCAACACACACACACACACACACACACACACACACACACACACACACACACACACACACACACACACACACCAGAGAGACAGAGAGAGAGAGAGGGGGGGGGGGTGTTTGTTGCCTATTACCCGGCTACAAAGAACGAAATCTTAAAAGTTAACTCAAAAAAAATTTAGTACTTATAAAACAGCGTTCAGTGTCAATCGGTAGAACCCGTGCCGTGCTGGGCCTCACCTGTCAACTGGGCTCAACTTCATTTTATAGATAGGATGGCTAGCCTAGAGATTATGCTAGTGTGTGGACTTTTTTCCTTTCTTTATTCTTACTTAGAAAAGGCACACTTAAAATTATAAACATCCAAAGTCAAATTATAAACCATGATTTAAATGAGTGTCCTTGGACATTCATAAAATTACCTTTTAAAATGGCAGTAGTAGGTTTGTGTGAATCTTCGCCGGAATATGACAAGTTTCCATTAAATCTACTCTTCAATCATACCGGTACAGCATCCGCATAATACTTCAGTGGTGTGTGTGTATATATATGACTCAGAATTCTGTTGCAATTATAGAAGTATTTTCTCCTACAATTACGCTTGGCGGATACATAGAAGCTGTGTCCTCAAGTGAAGTTTGACGAAACACTGTATTAAAATTTGTTGATTTGAAAAACATATTACAACAGAATGAATAAGTTCGATTATTAATCAAATCCGTTTGGATGTGGAACAATTATTCTGAAGGAGGGCTGTTCAAAGCTCTCGCTGGTCTTGCAGAATTACGTTTTCAGTAGTTTCCTTAACGCTATTACGGCAAACGCCGGGTACTTCCTTTGAAAAGGACGCGTCGATTTCCTTCCCTAATTCGCCGATGGAACGTTAAGTCCTGGTATTCCTTCTTTTGAAACTGCTGACTTCCTTCTTCGGAATCCCTCCTCCCTCCCCCCCCCCCCCATCTCTCTCTCTCTCTCTCTCTCTCTCTCTCTCTCTCTCTCTCTCTCTCTCTCTCTCTCTCGCTCTGTCCATGTGTGTGTGCGCGCGTCATTGATGTAATTCACACAAATCACGAAAAACGTCCAGCGATCAGGTAAGGGAAAGCTGAATAAAAAACAGTGGATCATATTTTTTATCTAAAAAATAATCAGTCCCACACTTCGCAATGAACATTCGGAAGATCTTCGAATTTGCACATTGTCTAGGACTGGAACTATTTGCGTACGTCACATAATTGATATTTTTTTGTTTTGTTTCGAGAGATGTCAATGGTGTATTAAATGATCTGTAAAGGGGGGTTACAATTTTTCACCAGTGGAGTGTGTTCCTATTCATGCAATCA
This sequence comes from Schistocerca cancellata, assembly GCF_023864275.1. Taxonomy (NCBI): domain Eukaryota; kingdom Metazoa; phylum Arthropoda; class Insecta; order Orthoptera; family Acrididae; genus Schistocerca; species Schistocerca cancellata. Next base: position 633,544,516 of record NC_064630.1, read on the forward strand.
CACAGGTGAAACAAGAGGGCGAAATGTAGTACCATCATTGATAGTGGGTCGTGGTGTAGTGTTATCTGACAAGCGCATCGCCATTGCCGTTATTAAATAAATTTACGTGGAAAGGTTTAGATTTAACCCAAAACAGTGTGGCAGTTCCGCTGCCAGTTCTGAAGATCTTCAGAAAGTTTTGTATCTGATGAGGTTTTGGGACGTCGCTTGTCACGATTGAGGTGGCGCAGTGTTTGTGTCACTGGACTGTGTATTCAGAAGGCACAAATGCTCTGATCATCGTCCGGCTGGGTGTAGATTTTTCACGTCGGCTGTTGAAAACTGCATGCGTTTGCTGGGTTGATTCCTAAGTCCGCGCCCGATTTCGTAGTCCATCGTATTCCATCTTGGACAGTGCCTCAACCCTCTGTTCTTCTAACAAAAAGGGTCATTCGGAAGATGCTCTGTGGTAGAAACTAAAATCCATATAATACGTATCTCAGATGCCATTTCAGAAAAAGGCTTTCCAGAAAGTCTAATCGTAAAGCTAGAGTTGTAAGAAGGCGAATTACATCAGTAGTGTTCTGCTTCACGTTGAGCTGCACAGCTGAAGTTTTTCTCACAGTCGAGAGTAAAGGTTCTGGTTGGCCCCTGGAAACTGTGCGCCTTTTACTGTGCCGACTGCTGTTCCCTGGGCTGCCCGGCGGCCGTGACTTTTGCCGTGGCCTCCACTCCTTTTGTGTGGCAACACAGTTGTGCCTCCAGAACACAGCGTTTACTCTTACAAGGCAACGAGCGCAACTCGAGTGTACACAGCTTGAGGTGGTGGTACGTCAAATTTGTGATTCAAAGGTCTTTCCTCCCCCTCCTCTGGACAATTAGCTTGTGAAGTGTTTCCAAGCTCGGAGGAAGGCACACACATTCCTCAGAAACCGCTGCGGCGCTCAGACAACACGTTTCAAATAAATTTCATTCATTCATTATGCCGCGTCATATTACAGTCCCATCAGCGCAGAGGTGATGATCGTATGTTAGGCCAAATATCTAATTTTTTATTATCTTTTACAGTACGATGCAACCTGATATGGAAAGGTATTTTATTCATATTAACTCTACACTTTAATCTCCAGTTTGGTGCTCAGTTCCCATTCACCATCCACTACCATTGTGACGGATGTGCCCCAGATAGGTTATCGAAGGACCAGTGGAAATCTGCTGCGTGTTATTCTTATGTCTCATAATATGTGAAATTGGTTTGTGCAAAAAGCGTGTCAGACCATATCAACGCCGTGAGACTGGTAAATATGTATATCAACGGTGTTTAATGTTCAAATGTGTGTGAAATCTTATGGGACTTAACTGCTAAGGTCATCAGTCCCTAAGCTTACACACCACTTGACCCAAATTATCCTAAGGACAAACACACACACCCATGCCCGAGGGAGGACTCGAACCTCCGCCGTAACAGCTGCACAGTCCATGACTGCAGCGCCCTAGACCGCTCGGCTAATCCCGCGCGGCGGTGTTTGATGTTGTTCATTTATTTAGTGCAAATAATCGGTTATTGGTATTAGTATATTCACTATAGTTTCTCTGGTAAGTATGAAACCATTTTTATATTTCTAAGTTTGTATGCTTCAGATACGAACGAACAAGTGACGAGTGGTATGAATATTTACAGACGGCCTTTGAGGCACTAGTTTTCAGAGCTGGTTTTGTGTTGGTTATAATTTGTCACCTGTGGATTTACTCGACTGCTAACTTCCGACATAAACGACGGTATGTTCAATTCACAGCAACGTTTCCTGAATTACAAGGGAGAAAATCAGTACGGAGTCGTTCGTAAGCATGTTTACAGGTAGTTTTTTCCTTAGCCGCAGATGTAAACAGATTTCGTGAATTCATTTTCCACTTAGGTATAACTTTTACTGATCATGTGCTGTGAAATGCTTCTTCTAATGAAGAATTGAAACCGAAGATAATATTGTTTCACCGGTTATTAAAATGTGAGCCGCTGTGGTAACATAAAATATTTCCGTTGACAGTGTACATGTAGGACAATAACTGAAAATGCGCCACATGACGAAAACAGTTTATGCGTACGCTTAAATGTTAATAGGCATATTATTTACCCATCTTTGGTTGTTCTATATGATTAGATTATACCGACATTAGTGAATGTCTTTTAGATAGTTTCGTGGTAGTTGAAGTTATGGCTGATCATGAAATGAACTGCTGCGATGCGGCTACAGAAGAGCACACAGAACATTCAGAATTTGGAGGAGATACTGATGCAGATGACATAGTTACTGTTTGTACAGTCGCAAACACCACTGCGGTAACTGATACTAGTGAGGATAACTGTCAGTGGGACTAATGGGTGAAACCTCCATTACCGGTGCGGCAGACAGGCTATATTGTGCGCTTGTGTTTGAAGAACCATTTCACGAAAGTCCTGAAACTCTGATGCTGAAAATGGCTGAAAAATCTGATTTATATGTGTGGTCTAAAGTAGTTAAGTAGTTAACCCCAGTCTGTAGGGAAATGTCTTTCTCTCCAGGGTGTGTGTTTACTAAAAAAAAGGTAACGTTGATGATTTCCTGTAGATTGTTCCAAACTTTCACGGTACAGGATCTGTGCTCCTGATTCATTGGTGTGAATATATACTACCCCATAACTCATGGTGGACTTAGAAACACACAATAAGTTAAGCAGGTTTGTCGATTGCTATTCGAAAAGTATACACACTGATATGTATTTCATTGTTACGCTACATAGAATGTTTTGTCACTTCAAGGGTTAAAAGGAGGAGGATCGATGCGACCGTCACATGAGACGCATGTCACTTAGAACAATCTACAGAAATGTCAGATATTGGAAATCATAAATAGGATCCATGTACTTTACTGAAAATCATAAATGAAAATAGAGGACCACAGCTGGGGGCATAGATGGTCCCGGGGGTCTAAATGGTCCCATGTGAAACTCAGTCGGACAAATGCGTCTCACCCCTCCCCGCGTTGGAATGCGGTACGTCAGGAAATATTTTTTTCGTGTTGTTACTTCTGACTTAAAACAAAAATTAAAATAACAATACATTGTCTTTCGTGTTGGGGGAAAAAAAAACGGTAGCTGGTAGCTGCTGACGGTGTGTGCAGTTTGACGTTATGAAGTAATGTGTGTGTAGTGTGTGCAGTGGCGTGTGGTAAGAACTGAATGAACTGTGCGCACTAGCCTTATACATTATTTGAAAATTTCTGTGGGAAACAATATTGTACACTAGGGACACACCGAATGTGGTAGCACCGTTTCCGGAAAGGTGGAGGCGCCAGTTTTCATCTGGCCATGCTGATTGAGGTTTTCGTGGTTTCCCTAAAGGACAGTAAGGCAAATGCTAGGAAGATTTCCATGATAAGGCCTTGGCCGAGTACCTTTCCCATAGTTGGCAAACTAGACCCGGAAGTACCGGATGGCTATAAATAAGGTGCAGGTAGTCACGAAGGTCCATTGCGAGCTGTAATTATCGCAGGGCAGCGAAACTTGGTAGATATGCTAATGGGTTAATGCGGAATAGTTTTACACTGCAAAAATATAGTTACAATTTTAGTCGCCAGGTGCAAATCTGGCGCTGTGCAGTATCTCGTCGATATCTCCGGTGTTCATACGGAGAAAAGAAAAGAAAAAAAAAATTGTGGAAGCGGCGGTCAATAATAAAATCGACATAACGCCTTTTTCACTTGTTTGACCTCGTCTGCCCACGTCTCGTTCCTTCTCCATTGCATATGGAAACAATGTTACTTATAATCAGTCTTCACTGCAAAATGTTTATTCATATGACCGGTTTCGGTTCATTTAGAAACATTTTGCTGTATTTGGACGGGTTACTCCTGTAACCGAAATATCAGATCTGAAGATGGTTCTAAATGAGCCGAAACCGGTCATATGAATAAACATTTTGCAATCAAGGCTGATTATAAGTAACACTGTAAAATCACTTACTGCGGATATCCTATCAGACATTAAGTCTGTTTTTGCATATGGAAACATTTTTATACGTCTTTCTTGCATCCACAGTGCCGTATTTGCACCTGGTGGCCAAAACTGGAACTAATTTGTTTTCCAGCGGTTCGGCATTAACACAGTAGAATATCCACTAAGTTTTGCTGCCATATGGTAATTACAGCCCACACACGACCACTGTGAGTAGCTGCTGTTTAATTATAACAATCTCGTATGTAAACGCCTGTGTATATGAATTACGTTATTTTCGTTGTTAGTAAGTTGTGTACAATGGCATGTCCAATTTCCTTGTAAAAGTGATCCATAGATGACGATTACTACTACTACTACTACTACTACTACTACTACCACCACCACCCTCTTCGCTCTCTCTCTCTCTCTCTCTCTCTGTCTCGTGTCATGCAGAGCATGAGGATCATGAATTGTAGGCCGCAACAGACAGAGCCGGCGGCAGCGCCGGTAACAGGCGGTATCGATCGCACCCACCGCGGCGCGGAGTGCTGTTACGGGACAGCTGACGGCCCTGCTGTGCCGCGTTCACCTTGGGCCGCCTGCTCTCTGGTTTCACTGTCGCCTTCCGCTGGGCTGCACCCCCCTTGCTTCACGCTCCTCTGCTTCACTCTCTGCTTTTCACAGAAAAAAGGGGGCAGCCACTTGTGGTCGCCAGTCTGTGCCACACAGGTGGTCTCCTGGCACCTTATAGTAATTACACGCAGATGACAGAAGTCACGGAGTAACTCCTAATATCGTGTCCGACCTCGTTCCGTCCGTCGTAGCGCAGCACCTCGTCGTAACATGGACTCAACAAGTAGTTCGAATTCCCCTGCAGAAATACTGATCCATGCTGCCTCTGTGACGGCCCATAATTACGGAAGTGTTCCCAGTGCAGGATTTTGTGCACGAATTGACCTCTCGATTATGTCCCGTGAATGTTCGATGGAATTCATGTCGGCCGATCGTGGTGGCCAAATCATTCGCTCGAATTGTCAACGGTTTCCAAAGAGTCGAACGTAATCATTTGCAGTCACTGATCGATTCATTTGGACCAGACATACCAGTCTATTCCCTGTAAGCCGGTCGGGGTGGCCGAGCGGTTCTAGGCGCTACAGTCTGGAACCGCGCGACCGCTACGGTCGCAGGTTCGATTCCTGCCTCGGCCATGGGTGTGTGTGATGTCCTTAGGTTAGTTAAGTTTAAGTATTTGTAAGTCTAGGGGACTGATGACCTCAGAAGTTGAGCCCCATAGTGATCAGAGCCATTTGAACCATTCTGATTTATTCCTGTAAACACCTCCCCCACCATTATGGAGCCACCACCAGCTTGCACACTGTCGCCTTACAATGGCTTCGTGGGGTGTGTACCACACTCGAACCCTCCAGTCAGCTCTCACCAATCGAAATCGGGCCTCAGCTAACCAGACCGGGGTTTTGCAGACAGTCTGTGGTCTAACTGTTATGGTCACGAACCGAGAAGAGGCGGTGCAGGTGATGTTCACAAAGGCATTTCGCCGCACTGTCCGAACGAAAACGTTCGTCGTACATGCCACATCGTTCCCTGCGGTTATTTCACGCAGCGTTGCTTCTCTGTTCGCACTGACAATTTTACGTAAACGCCACCGCTCTCGGTCGTTAAGTGAAGGTCGTCAGCCAATGCGTTGTCTGTGGTGAGAGGTAATGCCTGAAATTTGATGTACTAGGCACACTCTTGAATTCCCTAATGATTTTCGAAATGGAATGTCCCTTGTGTCTAGCTCCAACTACCATTCCGCGTTCAAAGTCTGTTAATTTTTGTCGTGCTGATAAAATCGGCTCAGAAACCTTTACGCATGAGTCACAAGAATGCAAATGACAGCTTAGCCAATGCACTGCCCTGTTATAGTTTGTGGACGCGATATTACCGCCATCTGTATATGTGCGTATCGCTATCCCATGACTTCTGTCATCTCATTGTGTTAATGAGTTCTTGCACCGCTTCGTGGTAAACTGTTTCCACATTGAAGAATGGAAAACACTATTGCCGCGCGGGATTAGCCGAGCGGTCTGAGGTGCTGCAGTCATGGACTTTGCGGCTAGTCCCGGCGGAGGTTAAAGTCGTACCTCGGGCATGTGTGTGTGTGTGTGTGTGTGTGTGTGTGTGTGTGTGTTTTGTCCTTAGGATAATTTAGCTTAAAACAGTGTGTAAGCTTAGGGACTGATGACTTTAGCAGTTAAGTCCCATAAGATTTCACACACATTTGAACATTTTTGAAAACACTATTTCGGTTTTCTTCCCAATGTTTGAAACGAATCGATTTTTGTCTGATCAGGTCATGTCCAGGGCATAACTGACTAGTGTATGCGGCATTTCTGCTTTCGTCTCTTAAAGTTGATATTAATTAGTTGCTACACGGAAGAAAAAGTGGAAAGGTCTTTACTGAAATTGTCACCGGTTAACATCGATCGGCCGGATGCTCTCGCCTCCGTATGTTAGTGGTCACTGTTTGTGGCTACTATGCGGAGGACTCGGGTTCGATTCTAGGTACTGCAAGGTTTTTTTTTTTCCTTGGTGAATGGAGTGTTACGCAGTGCATTCAGCCGCGTGATGACAGTTGAGGAGCAACGTGACTGAGAAGAAGTAGCTCCAAGGTCAAGAAAGCCGACAACGGCCGGGATAGCAAAGTGTTTCTCCCATCCTCTCCTCCATACCGCATCCGTTGGCACCTTTGTGTAAGGATTATACAACGATCGGTTGGTCCCGATTGTCCGTCTGACTCAGAAAGTAAAACTTTATTTTGCTTTCTCTTTGATCGGAAGTTGGCCATGCAGCAAAAGCTTCGTTTATCGATATGAATGTACTTCACAAAAAACTAACCAAAAGAAAAGTTTAACATTCCAGATGAATTGTTAGTAATTTAAAAGCAGTGTTTCCCCTCACCTCTGAGATGAAACACTGCTTTTCATTTACTTAAGTAGGTTAGTTGGTTCCTCAAAACAGCTACACTAACTCAGAATTCGATAAAAGTAAACTAAATGTAGTTCGATGAATTTCAAAAAGATAAACCAGCGACTTATGTATATTTCAGCTACCACAGAGCTAACGTAAAATCATAATGGCAAATCTTCCATACCAGGTGTAGGGCAGACAGTACGTATAGCGGACAGCTGGTTTGATCACAGCCATTTTGCAGGATTAGCCTAAATGATTCACCGGGATTCGAAGCACACTTTATTGACAGGTATACGGCGTACAAAGACGTGTGATAAAAGCTACGAGGGATATGCGGAAAGTAAAGTCCGATAGGTCGCGAAATGGCAACGACAGTGAAAATCGGATGAAGAGAGTATTGGGAGGTCACGGTTAGTACGCCTGTCGATCGCGTTACATCACTCTTTGATTTGATGCAGCTCTCGCTACGTACGTGCCACGCATTTCTTTCTTAATGACAAACCGAGCGTGGTGGCACCGTGTTTAGCACGCTGGACTCACATTCGAGAGGACGACGGCTCAAACCTCTCCGTCGATATAGTGCCCTCGACGTCGACGGGATGTTAAGCCCTATCTTACTTCCTTCTTCGTGACAGTATTCTCGGCTGCACATAGCAGGGCCAATGAGAACGGCTCTGCGGTGTTTACAATGGGACGTGCTTGATCGCCCACCATACAGTACTGCCCCCTCTGCTATTCATCTGTGCTCACGTAAACGGCTGGCTATGAAGAGAGAGCATTTTGACACATTCAGCGAACTGCAGCCAAGCGTGGAGATGTGTGGGAAGCACAGGCGGCTGCCTTCTGTGATGAAGTTATTGGAAAGTCGGTGTAACGCTACGACTAATGTCTAGGTAAATCGGAGCGGCGACTACGTAGAGAAATTACTGTAAGATGTAGCAAACTGTTGAAGTAAAATATTACTGATTTTTCACTGTGGTTTCCTTTTCGCGACATTACTTTCCGGTTAGCCCTCACACACTCACCAATTTCAGAAAGCCCGACTCGTGGCTCGCGTGCCCGCCGGTTGGGGGTCGTACCCGAATGCCGGTAGCTGTGGATGTCGTAGTCGTCGTCGTCACTTTGCGAGGACATTGATATTCAGTGACAAGGTGAAGTTCCATCTATCTGAAAACGTTAATCGTCACAGTGTAAGAGTGTGGGGTACTGAATTGCCACTTTTCCGTGTGGAGTTGGCAAGAAACCCGCCGAAGGTGAACCTATTCTGTGCCATATCCAAAACAAAGGTGGCCGGCCGCTGGTGGCCGAGCGGTTCTAGGCGCTTCAGTCTGGAACCGCGCGACCGTTACGGTCGCAGGTTCGAATCCTGCCTCGGGCATGTATGTGTGTTATGTCTTCAGGTTAGTTAGGTTTAAGTAGTTCTAAGTTCTAGGGGACTGATGACCTGAGATGTTAAGTCCATTAGTGCTCAGAGCCATTTTTTGAACCAAGACAAAGGCGTATGGCCCTTTTTCTTCACCGAGAAGTTGGTGAAACGTACCGAGTACCTAGATACGTTGCAGTTCTGGTTGTTGCCGGAACTGACTGCTTACTAATGGGCTTTCAACTGGTGGACGGGGCCCAACCACAACGGAGCACAATTCTCTGGGCCTTTCCCAAAAGAGAGCTGGCACATCGCTGGAATGGGGCGCACTGGTCTGTATAATATTCCTCTATTCCTACAGCGCCCACAGATCGCCAGACCTTACGCCGTGTGATTTCCTCCTGTGGGGTTGTGTTACGAACTGAGTTTATGTATCCCCAATGCCAACAACACTGCAAGACAAGCAATAATGCATCATTGCCGCTGTGACGGACATTGACGGAAACATGCTAATGAATATACGGACGAAATTGGACTACCGTTTGGCTATGTGCCGGGTGACAGAGTGCACACGTTGAGCATTGGTTGATGTACCAGAAACATGGTGAGTGTGTGTATTTCTTCATGTGTCCCCCTTCTTTGTACGTCGTATACTTGTAAATAAACAGTCCTTTGAAACCCAATGAATCATTTAGACTAACCCTATATTTCATTTAACTGTGACATAGTCGGACGGGAAGAATGCGAGCGTATTGCAAGTCAATAGGCGTACTACACAGTTGATGTATTTGTCAGTAAATAAGAAGCCTCTAGCTGATAAACCAGTGATATTATTTGACGCGGTTCGGGCAGAACCCATCTTCAGATTGTCATGAATATCGTAGTGATCAGATATATAAAAGCAGTACGTAACAAACAGCGTCCCCCATGACAGCATTCTTCGTTACATACTGTCTTTGTATATCCGATCACCAACGTGTACATGACATCCTGAAGATGGGTTATACACGAAATGTGTCAAATACAGTCATTGATTTACCAGCTGGTGGCTTCTTAGTGACCAATGTAAGAATTGTGCAGTACTGCAGTTAATTTGTATTTTATGTCCGCACACATCAATGAATTGCTATTCCTTCCCAGTTTTTGACAAAATAGAGAAACGACTATAAATAGTAATGAGCGGAATGCCTCATACTGACAAGCTTTGGTGCATTCACGTCCCATATACGTCGATGTACACGAAAACCAGAGATTGGCCACTAAATGTCAAATCACATTGCAAAATACTGTAAGAGGGGCGCAGGGGCACTAACTTCCCAAACATCATAAAAAAAGCTTGAATTTTAATCTCGGGACAGATACTATCCGATAGCTCTTTCAAAAACTCAGGTTTGACGGACTTTTTAAGCATATGAAGCAACTCGCTTCCACACCCCAGTACAAGATGCTTACCTAACCGGTGGTTTCGCTGTTTGTAATGTCTTCAAGTCACCGTCTCTAAAAGATTGCGTGCCCCAGTCCCGTCACATCTTGCACGAGTCACGTAGATTTTCTCGTCGTCTAGATACAAACCATCTTGTATGTGATCTCTGGCTTCTCTGCGAAACGAGATGAACCCTCCACGTCATGGTCTCACCGGTGTTCGAATATGCGACAGTGGTGTGGGGCACTGCAGCTGCGTCGCACATTGCGACGCTCCAGCGCCCTCAGAACAGGACGCTTCGTCTCGCGCTGCACAAGCCGACTCGTTATTCCATGAGGCTGCTACACGAAGATACCGGCCTCCCCGTCCTTCTGGATCGCTTACGCCAGTCCGCCAGGGCGTTCTCCAACAAAGCAGAACACTTGGCCAGCCATTTAGTTCATGGCCTGGGCTGCCAGGTCCACCACAGGACGAAAACCCGTTGGCCTGACCTGCTGCGGGAGTAGTGTCTTCCGCGCCGCAGATGCTGACGTAAGTAGTGTCTCTACATCAAGAGACGCTTACAGAGGCCAATCCACACCGATAGGCTAGCAACACAGAAATTATGTATATGCAGGAACAGCGGCATGGCTATTTACTCTGCTCCCCCCCCCCCCCCCCCCCTCCCAGCTGGCTGATGGGTGTGCAGTTCCCTGTTGGGCCATACAGCCTAACGTTTTCCTTGGTTTCCTAAATCGCTTAATGCGAATTCCGATACCTTTCAGTTGAAAATAACGACGTATTTTCTTTCCCATCTTCTAACAAACTTCTAAGAAACTGGTACACCTGCTTAATATCGTGTAAGGCCCCCGCGAACACGCAGAAGTGCCACATCACGACGTGGCATGGACTCGACTGATGTCTGAAGCAGTGTTGGACGGAATTGACACCATGAATCCTGCAGGGCTGTCCATAAAGCCGTTAGAGTACAGGGGTGGGTGGGATGGGGAGGGATGGAGACCTCTTCTCAGCAGTACATTGTAGGGCATCCCAGATGTACTCAATAATGTTCATGTCTGGGGAATTTTGGTGGCCAGCGGAAGTGTTTGAACTCAGGAGAGTGTTGCTGGAGCCACTCTGTAGCAATGCTGGATGTGGGGTGTCGCATTTTTCTGCTGGAATTGCCAAAGTCTGTCGGAATCCACAATGGACATGAATAGATGCAGGTGATCAGACAGGATGCTTACGTACGCGTCACCTGTCAGTCATATCTAGACGTATCATGGGTTCCATGTCACTCAAACAGCACACGCCCCACACCATTAGAGCTTCCACCAGCTTGAACAGTCCCCTGCTGATATGCAGGGTCCATCGATTCATGAGGTCTCCATACCCATACATGTCCATCCGCTCGATACAATTTCAAACGAGACTCGTCCGACCAGGTAACAAGTTTCATGTCACCAACAATCCAGTGTCGGTGATGACGGGTCCAGGCGAGGCGTAAAGCTTTGTGTTGCACAGTCATCAAGGGTACACGAGTGGGCCTTCGGCTCCGAAAGCCATATCGATGATGTTTCGTTGAATGGTTCGCACGCTGAGGCCTGTTGATGGCCCAGCATTGCAATCTGCAGCAATTCGCGGAAGGATTGCACGTGGCACGTTGAACGATTCTCTTCAGTCGTCGTTGGTCCCGTTCTTGCAGGATTTTTTTCTAGCCGCAGCGATGTCAGAGATTTGATGTTTTAGAGGATTCCTGATATTCACGGAAGTCTCGTGGAATGACGTACAGGAAAATCCCCACTTCAAAGCTACCTCGGAGATGCTGTGTCCCCTCGCTCGTGCGCCGACTATAACACCACGTTCAAACTCTCTTAAATCTCGTTAACCTGCCATTGTAGCAGCAGTAACCGATCTAACGACTGCGTCAGACACTTGTTGTATTATATAGGCGTTGCCGACCGCAGCGCCGTATTCTCATATAGCTATCTCTGTATTTGAATACTTATGCATATACCAGATTCTTTGGTGCTTCAATTTCTCTAGGATGTTGCCTATTCCTCTTATCTTTGTCGACGAGACATTACATACTAAGTTTTCTTCTTTCCATCTATCCGTCCTCCTTCAGTGTGAAAAAACAGAACTATTCGCAGAGGTAGTGGATTGGAAGAAATTGATGCAGCGAGACTAGTGCAGTTCGATGCTAAACAGGAACATGGCCGCAAGGCGTATAGTAGGTATGTGAATAGTAGTAGGCAACATGATGATCTTCATTCGCATTCTTTCAGAGTAGAGTGGATCTTGCACTCTGCTGCTGAGTGTGCATTGTTCTGAAATTTCCTGGCAGGAAGAAACAATACCGGACTGAGAATCGAAGTCGGCAGTGCTGTTCCCGGTTGACTCAGCCAGGCACGAGTGACGAAATGACATCACAGCTTTGCTTCCAACAGTATTGGCCTATGTAAAACTTATGTAAACGAAGAAGATGGTTAAAAACTGTTGTTCCTCCTAGGGGTAATACGCCGCTGGCTTCAGCCTAGGTGATGGTTGACTTAGCCAGGCCGTTACAAGCAAAAGTAACTTTCATCGTAGAATTCGAACCATACAACAGTGTGATTTCGCCTACGCGTAACATTTCTGAAGTTGAAAATAACAACACAGAAGAAAATAAACGTGGTCTCAAATTAAATAAGTTATTTATTTGAAATCTCACTGCCATGCCACACGTTTTACAAACACACAGTACTCATTTTCGGTCTGCGTGGTGCCCTCTCACTTCCGGCTAAACCTCACCATTCCGTATACAGGGTGAGGCATTTAAAGGAGAGGAGAACAAATACGGCACAGGGGACAATACGGCAAGTTTCCCGACGTATACAAGTAATTTTTAACGGTTATAGGTGCCAAGTTATGAGACAGAAATCGTGCTAAATTGGAAAGAGTCTTCGAAGGGCACTTAAAAGACATAACATAGATGGAACTCGATAGTCACTGTTTCTTTGTAGCTCTCTTGTTTCAAATTTCCCCACACATAACCCCCCAAGTATTAAGACTGGGAATTGTGCACGCCATGTTTTGTTTCTAGAACGACCGATCCATCAGGGTACCTTTTAACATTGAATCACATAAGCGCTGTAACCGTTTGACGACACCATAAAGGAAAAACATATCTATATATTGTGAAACTCTGAATAGCTACACCACCAAGTTATCTGATCGTTGCAGTAGCAGAGCACAGACTGGTATGCATAAAGAGCAGAGGTAATCACACGAACCGTACCTGAGTTACATGTTGTAGTACATTAAGGTAGGAGTGTGTGGGATCTCCTGCTCTGACAACTGGACAGTGCTTTGCGACGCTGTTACGGTCTTACTCTTTGATCACGTTCCGTATACGTTAGGCCTTTCATGTCATCTCTCGAAGACTCTTGTCAGTGCTACAGAAGAAAATATATAGTTCCGATTTTTTTAAAAAAAAGTCGCAATTCGACAGCAGCAAATGTTAATACTTATCCGCGAATGTCATATTCTCCACATAAGCCGCTATAACCTAGCGAAAGATAATTGTCGGTGCATTTCCTCGTTCTGGGTGTATTTGTAAGATACAGCGGCCCGGTTATTTGCTCGAAAATGTTTCCTTCATAGTATACAACGGGAAAAACCGAAGGGTTATATCTACTCTGCTGGCTATTAAAACAGCAACTCCGGGAGGAATGGCAAATAACTTAATTTTCCTTACTGCACGTCTATAGTAGAAGGAATACATGGTAAAATTCGTAGATCAGTTGGGGGCAGGTATATGGGATGCAACATTTTGTAGACGTAGGAGACAGCCACCTCTGACTTCAACCTGGTTGGACATGGAGTCGAACTGAGCAAGAATGACAACTACGGCTAATTCACTCCATGCTGTTTAAACTCTGTGCCAGAGTTCATCGATGGCAGTGGCTGGCGAATGGTTGTGTGCCAATCGCTCGGCAACACATGATCAGATGTCATTGGGTGAGAGATACGAAGCACCTGCTGCCCAGGCCAACAGTCAAACACACTCTGTATCGAGGATAGCTTGGACAACTTGAGATCTTGCATTATCTTGTTGAAGGATAACGGAGAAAATGAGGCACAGTCTCCGGCCCTTACACGTCAGAAATGTAATGGCTGCTTTTAAATTACCGGCTATGTCATCATGTTGTGTACTTAACGGGAGCCGGCCGGAGTGGCCGAGCGGTTAAAGGCGCTACAGTCTGGAACCGCACGACCACTACGGTCGCAGGTTCGAATCCTGCCTCGGGCATGGATGTGTGTGATGTCCTTAGGTTAGTTAGGTTTAAGTAGTTCTAAGTTCTAGGGGACTTATGACCACAGCAGTTGCGTCCCATAGTGCTCAGAGCCATTTGAACCATTTTTTGAACTTAACGGGACCCCTATGAATTTAGTCGACGTTCGTTCTCCTCGGGACCCCGAAAAAGGTATATGTCTACCATGATGGTGCACGCAAAAGCTGGAGTCGTGAGAAAAGTGCCACTCCTGTGTCGAGTGTTTTTGGGTGCAAAAACAATTTGTGGGCCTCGCCCTGTCGACGCCTCGAAGACTGCCGCAAGGGTGGTCGTCGCGCGGTGCGCTGGGAAGAAACAGAAAGACAGGAAGAGGAGGAGAAAAGAAATTGGTGTTTTCTCTCTCTCTCTCTCTCTCTCTCTCTCTCTCTCTCTCTCTCTCTCTCTCTGGCTGCAAATAAGCTCATTTCCTGACACAAGGATCTTGATGTAAAAGTTGTACGATCGAACGAACGGTGTGTGTGTGTGTGTGTGTGTGTGTGTGTGTGTGTGTGTGTGTGTGTGTCCTCCCGGGTACTATATTTCGTTCAAAAACTTTAATTTTAACCAGCTCTAATCTTCGCTAACTTGTATATTACTGTTTATACTAACCAACTTTACCAAAATGGTTCAAATGGCTCTGAGCACTATGGGACTTAAATTCTGTGGTCATCAGTCCCCTAGAACTTAGAACTACTGAAACCTAGCTAACCTAAGGACATCGCACACATCCATGCCCGAGGCAGGATTCGAACCTGCGACCGTAGCGGTCGCGCGGTTCCAGACTGCAGCGCCTAGTACCGCTCGGCCACCACGGCCGGCCGTAGAATGTAAAAGGTGACTTTTCTCACCGTGTACAATCTCTAGAGATTGGTCGATGAGAGGATACGGACCAAAAAGGTCTACTGAACGTAGGATCCGAAAATCCATGGTTTCCATGCTAAATACCATTTATTCGATCATACATTGTTAGAGACTGCGGTTTAATACGCTCTGTACCAAGCAGCCACAGTTACAGTATCCATGGTTTCCTCTTCTGTGTGATTAACACTTTATTTCTGGGCACGCAAAAAACGCTTTAGAAACCACGTTTAGCTTGTACATTTTCTGCATACAACTCTTGCGAGGACGGCAAAAGCGCTGTCAACGGTGCAAGCGTGGAGGTAGCGCCTGGTGCCGGTAGGCTATGCAATCCGCACGCCTGCAGTGTTGAGCGCAGAACTAAGTTTCAGGCGATTGTGTTTCGTTCACCTCGCGCTTTCAGACTAAAAGAACTTTCAGTTCCATTAAATGGGAAATGTTGTTAGCACTTCACTTATTTTAACATAAAGACTCGACGAGAAACGAAGTGACAGAATTTCGTATTCTAGTTATCGCCTGCTTCTTTTCGTAGTCTGAAGAAATCGCAGTTTGATTGTGTTGAGAAGTTACTTTATGCGTATTTTCATAATTCCTCCTCACCAACTACTCAGACTACCGTTAGATATTTTCCTACTCCGTCCTTTGCCGTGAACTGCTCAACCACAATATTATAGCGCTTGGCCTTCAACGGAAACGCGCGGTGACGTTAGAGTAAACAAGTTCAGTAGTGACCAAGGAAAACGCATCGCGCCATCAGTGCTTCTAGGTCAGTTCTGCATATACTTTCAATCCCATTATACATTGACACACAATAAGCGTACCAAATTGCCCTCATTCCCAGGTGCAAAAACATTGTGGTTGACTAGTACGACAAACGGCCTGTTAAAGTTCTAAATGTTGATTACTTCACTCACTACTCTGTACTGAGCTGTTTCATTAAACCATAGTCTGTCATGTCTTAGCGTTGACTTCAGCTTGTTCTTGATGACGCTACGATACGAATATCGATTTGCACTGAATATAATTTTGGTGCCATTACAGAACTTCGCCACTCTATATAAAAAATGAACAATTCTTAGAATGCAGTTGTTGCTAATGGTATTTATTGTTGTCATATAGTGACAATTATGATTTTTGTTACGCGTTCTTTATTCCTAAGTATTGTGAGAGCATACTTTCCTACAGAATTATCTCTCAAGAACCGTGGTCAGTGCTCGGGAATGTTGATTGGTTCAACATTTACTACTTCGTCCTGAGGGACACAGAAATAGCCTCCAGACTATTCACAGAACTAAAAGGCAGACAATTAAAATTTCAAACTATGAAGGCGTCTTTCAACAAGCGTGAAATTGTCGTATTTGCATACGACAATAAAGATGACAGTGCGACTGCACCAAGTAAGGAATAGTAATGCCGTCTACAATCTGTGTTCCTCGTGTAACGATATTGCCGCTTGCGTTGATAGGTATTCTACGACTGGCATGCGTATATGCACTCGATCGTTTCAACAGGGCCATTCTCAACGCCATGCAGGATCTCAAACGGTCCCATGCGACTAGCAGCCGAGAGGCCATGCAGGACCGTGCAGCCCAGACACATACACAGAGGTCATAAAAGCCGCGGAATACCTCCTAATAACGTGTAGGATCTCGTTTTGCCCGGCGTAGTGTAGCAACCCGACGGGGCATGAACCCAAGAAGTCTTTGGAACTTCCCTGCAGAAATTTTGAGCCATGCTGCCTGTATAGCCGTCCATAATTGCGAAAGAGTTGCCGGTGCAGGATTTAATGCACTAACTGACCTGCTAATTAGGTCTCATAAATGTTAGATGGGATTCATGTCGGGCGATCTGGGTGGCCAGATCGTTCGCTCGAATTGTCCGGTGTGTTATTCAAACCGGTGACATGAGGCATTGTCATCCATAAACATTCCATCGTTGTTTGGGAACATGAGATCCATGAATGGCTGCAGATGGTCTCCAGGTAGCGTAACATAACCATTTACAGTCAGTTATCAGTTCAGTTTGACCAGTAAATACAGCCTACACCATTTTGCAGTCACCACCGGCTTGCACAGTGCCTTGTTGACAACCTGGATCCATGACTTCGTGTGGTCTGTGCAACGCTCGAACTCTACGATCAGCTCTTACCAACTGAAGTCGGGAATCATTGGACCAGGTCACTGTTTTCCCGTCGTCCAGTGTCCAACCGACATGGCCACGAGCCCAGAAGAAGCGCTGCAGGCGATGTCGTGTTGTTAGCAAAGGCACTCACGTCGGTCGTATTTTGCAATAGCTCATTAACGCCAGATCTCGTCGCATTGTCTTAACGAATACGTTCGTCGTAAGTCATACATTGATTTCTGTGTTTGCGTTACGCAGTATTGGTTGGCTGTTAGCACTGACTACTCTAAGCTGCTCTAGGTTGCTACATGAAGGCCGGCGGCCACTGCATTGTCCGCGGTGAAATGCCTGAAATGTGGTGTTCTTGACACATTATTGACACTGTGGAACTCGGAATATCGGATTCCGTAGCAATATCCGAAATAGAATGTCTCATGCGTCTAGCTCCAACTACCATCCGCGTTCAGAATCTGTTAAATCACGTCGTGCTGTCGTAATTACGTCGGAAACATTTTCATATGGGTCATCCGAGTACAAATGACAGCTCTGCCAACGCACTGCGCTTCTATGTCGCGTGTACGCGATACTACCGCCATCTGTATGTGTGCATATCAGTCTTCCATGACTTTCGTCACAGTGTACATTGAGTCAAGATGTGGGCACGTTTGCAGCTGGAAAAGTGTCGACAAAGACTTTTATGTTTGTTTATTTCATTGTATTCACCAGCATTAGCTTTGCGAACAAAATTGTGTGTGTGTGTGTGTGTGTGTGTGTGTGTGTGTGTGTGTGTGTGTGTGTGTGTGTGTGTTTTTATATCCTCGAATCGAGTACAAAAATGGTTCAAATGGCTCTGAGCACTATGGGACTCAACTGCTGTGGTCATAAGTCCCCTAGAACTTAGAACTACTTAAACCTAACTAACCCAAGGACATCATACACAGCCATGCCCGAGGCAGGATTCGAACCTGCGACCGTCGCGGTCGTGCGGTTCCAGACTGTAGCGCCTTTAACCGCTCGGCCACTTCGGCCGGCGAATCGAGTACAGATGTGATAATCTAGTCTTCCTAATACACCGTAAAGCACGCAAGTAAAAATTCGTTACCTTCTAATCCTGTCCTGGAGTTTCAATGGTCAGCAGTGTCCATTATCCTAGGCAACAAAAAATTTTCACTTTTTTATTCCTTGGATAAATTAACGCTCCTGGTGTCTATTATTGCTTATAAGGAAGGGAACGAAGTGGATTAAGCAACCCAAACTTCTAGCCTTAATCGGATTCATTTGGCCACAGCTGTGGCTCTGATGATTTGTTCAGCGGTGGGAGAAAACATACCAGACCTCACCTTACCCGATTTCTTTTCGGTGATGTAGTAAGACCACGTGAAATTTAAATTAAGATGATGAGTAAGAACGGCTCGGTAGGAACACATGAGTGCGGTGCCGTATTTGGCCATCAAGGTTACCACTGCTTAATGCGTGAATTCTGGGCCGCCTATTAGCGTGAGACAACGGAATTTTTGTGAACGAACTTACGTAACGTTTCACAATGTTTCGATAAACGAATCATCACCATTGATAATTTTATTATTATTATTATTATTACTGTTCCTGTCTGAAGAAACGTGACTCATTACTGGCGCTGTTACTCATAAAAGTTCGAACTTCGGTTTTTCGAAATAGCTTGAGGAGAGCAGCATAGCTTCCGCAGCATTTGTTGCATCTACGCATGAACTACAGTCCTGTGGAAGATCAGGAAAATTGGTGAATCGTTGAGTGTATTCTTCCCTTGTTAATATAAGGGGCAGTCAAATGAAAACGAGACAGATGGAAAAAAGTAATTGTTTATTGTTTCAAAAGTAGTCGCCATACACATTAATATGTTCATCCTGCTGTGAGACAAAGACGGTCAGTGCAATCAAGGAAAAGCGTTTGTGGTTGCCTACATGTTGAAATATGTTGCCAAGGTTAGTTCGAGTAACCTGCAGAAGTTTCGATTGGAAGCCCTAAACATAGTCTTCACAGCCCCGACCTTCCCCAGGCGATTTCCGTATTTTTGTAATTCGTGGCCCTCGAGTTGTTTCGGACGGAGAGGTGCATTTCTGCATACAGTCATGGTTCTATAGGCAACCACAAATATTCCTTCTGAAATAATAAACGGTGTAATTACTTTTCCCCGTCTGTTTTATTTTCACTTAACTGCCTCTTGTAAACACTGTGTTGACACAGCAGTCTTCCCTACAGCACCTGCTGCCACCTTAGGAGTGGGTCGTTTGCAAAAGAAAGGGTCGAAATGAACGATTGACTCCCCTGTACAGAAGAACGAGGAACAACTTTCAAGGAACGGTCGTTCACCGTCAGTCATTCGTTCTAGTTACACCGTTCTTAGTCCAGTTGAAGTTCCTTTCGGTTATTGCGTTCGCCCGATCTTCGTAAATTTCAAACTGTTCTCGATATCCAGTATTTGCCGTATGCTATTAACTTCCACGATCAGTGATAAATAACTTTTTATAACTGAATATTAAAATTAACACAGAAAGCCGCTATTCGGTGGAATTAGTTTTTTGGGTTCCATACCTCTATCGGTGAAAAGAGAACCATTGTAGGGTTGCTTTCTGTCTGTCTTTCTGTCCGACTGTTAAGGACCATTTTTCTCAGGAACGGGGTGGACGTATGAAGTTGAAATTTGTATCACATACTAAGGTCTACGCTCCCTTGGTCGTGTAAAAACGTAAACTTCTAACTCAAAGCAATTAAAAGATACGGCCATTTGTTATATATTTTCGTCGTACGGATAAATGGATTTTTAAAGTGCAATTGTACATGCTGATTCGATGGAGTAGTTCCAAATTACCCTAGTTTTATTGATCTCTATGTTTGCTCTACTTAACTGTTAACAAAGAGTAACCAGTATAATTGTGAATGAGTAGCGCTGCTGCGTGGCGGTAGCAGTCAGTGGTGGGCAGGGCGGCACGCAAGTTGCTGCCGGATTACTGATTATTCTTCGTGTATTGCCATCCATATTGATTCATATTGGCAAACCAAGTATTGCAGTATACTAATTTGAGAGCGCTACATCGAATGGCCCGTAGAATTCCCCTTAAAAATTAATTTGTCTGCAATGGCAAACAAACCGACGCTTTTCACTGGCGCTGGGCGTCGCATTTATATGATGAGTCTTTGTTTGAATCGACTTAAGTTGCACACTGTAAACATAGAGACAGCGGGTAATCATTTAAAGGGCAGTAGGACTACCTTTAGTACATTCTACATGTACATACGTACTCCAGAAGCCACCGTACAGAGCGTGGCGGAGGGTACCTGTAGCACTACTAGCCGTTTCCTTTCGTGTTCCACTCGCGAGGGCAAAAAGACTATCTACATGACTCTGTACGAGCCGTAATTTCTCACATCTTACTTTCGTGACCCTTAATCGAACTGTATATTGGCGGCAGTACGATCGTTGTGCAGTCAGCTTCGCATCCCGATTTTCCAGTTTTTCTCAGTAGTGTTCCTCGAAAAGAACGTTGCCCACCCCCTCCCCTCCAGGGATTCCCATTAGAGTTCCCGAAGCATCCCCGTACTACACGCATGTTGTTCCAACCTACCGGTAGCAAATCTAGCGGCCCGCCGGTGTATTGCTTCGATGCCTTCCATTAAACTTACCTAGAGTGGACCCCAAAACACTCAGGCACTACTCAAGCGTAGGTCGCACCAGCGTGCTTTATGCGTCTCCGTCATAGATGAACCACACTCTCCTAATAATTTATTTTGCTTGCTCAAGTCCCCAACGTTTTTAGTTTGAATTTAGAGGATCTCTATACGAGTATACGTAATCGTCTAACAATAACGAACTGGTCCTCTTAGATTTGCTTCAGTATCCGAATATGGTCCTAAAGCAGTAGGACGCACTTAAAAACTCGACAAATTATCTTAGAAAATAGTAAGATTTACTAAAACTGTTCACTGCAAAACAATTTTAGGTCACTAACTTCGTTTCCAGAGGTTGAGTATAAAACGCAAGAGTTCCATAACTGTAAAATCGAATTTTACTGGTAGCAATATTTCTTCAGTTTAAATTCCATATGCGTTAAAAATGAATATATAATTGTTTTTAGTAAGTGGTCATATGAAAGTAACTTAAAATATGACTCTCACACAGTACGTCATAAATAGTTATTACACTACTGGCAATTAAAATTGCTACACCAAGAAGAAATGCAGACGATAAACGGGAATTCATTGGACAATATATTGTACTAGAACGGACATGTAATTAAACTTTCACGCAATTTGGGTGCATAGATCCTGAGAAATCAGTACCCAGAACAACCACCTCTGGGCGTAATAACCGCCTTGATACGCCTGGGCATTGAGTCAAACAGAGCTTGGATGGCGTGTACAGGTACAGCTGCCCATGCAGCTTCAACACGATACCACAGTTCATCAAGAGTAGTGACTGGCGTATTGTGACGAACCAGCTGCTCGGCCACCATTGACCAGATGTTTTCAACTGGTGAGAAATCAGGAGAATGTGCTGGCCAGGGCAGCAGTCGAACATTTTCTGTATCCAGAAAGGCCCATACAGGACCTGCAACATGCGGTGGTGCATTATCCTGCTGAAATGTAGGGTTTCGCAGGGATCGAATGAAGGGTAGAGCCACGGCTCGTAACACATCTGAAATGTAACGTCCACTGTTCATAGTGCCGTCAATGCGAACAAGAGGTGACCGAGACGTGTAACCAATCATCACTCCGGATGATACGCCAGTATGGCTATGACGAATACACGCTTCCAATGTGCGTTCACGCGATGTCGCCAAACACGGATGCGACCATCATGATGCTGTAAACAGAACATGGATTCATCCGAAAAAATGACGTTTCGCCATTCGTGCTCCCAAGTTCGTCGTTGAGTACACCATCGCAGGCGCACCTGTCTGTGATGCAGCGTCAAGGGTAACCGCAGCCATGGTCTCAGAGCTGATAGTCCATGCTGCTGCAAACGTCGTCGAACTGTTCGTGCAGTTGGTTGCTGTCTTGCAAACGTCCCCATCTGTTGACTCAGGGATCGAGACGTGGCTGCAGGTCCGTTACAGCCATGCGGGTAAGATGCCTGTCATCTCGACTGCTAGTGATACGAGGTCGTTGGGATCCAGCACGGCGTTCCCGTATTACCCTCCTGAAACCACAGATTCCATATTCTGCCAACAGTCATTGGATCTCGACCAACGCGAGCAGGAATGTGGCGATACGATAAACCGCAATCACGATAGGCTCAAATCCGACCTTTATCAAAGTCGGAAACGTATGGTATGCATTTCTCCTCCTTACACGATGCATCACAACAACGTCTCACCAGGCAACGCCGGTCAACTGCTGTGTGTGTGTGTGTGTGTGTGTGTGTGTGTGTGTGTGTGTGTGTGTGTGAGAGAGAGAGAGAGAGAGAGAGAGAGAGATCGGTTGGAAACTTTCCTCATGTGAGCACGTTGTAGATGTCGCCACCGGAGCCAATCTTGTGTGAATGCTCTGAATAGCTAATCATTTGCATATCACAGCATCTTCTTGCTGTCGGTTAAATTTCGCGTCTGTAGCACGTGATCTTCGTGGTGTATTAATTTTAATGGCCAGTTGTGTACATAAATTGATAAAAAAGGAACAGCGAACGAGTAAAAGTAAACAGCTCCCTAAAAGGACCGGTCGCTAGTGAAGTTCCAGGAGGTCAAGGAATTTCCCGACTCCACTGCCCCCACCCTCGCCTCGGCTCTCTTGCTGACCCACACGGTGCCCGGCGGCGGTGCCGCGTAGCGGGAACCGTGCTGTACCGTAACTCACACTGCCTCGCCGCCTCGCTCCGTCTGGTCGCTGCCACAGGGGCCGAAGAAAGCGCCAGTTCGCCCACGTATACCAGCATTCCAAACACCGCACCATTACCCGTCACTTGCGTAACGTCGACGTAACAACTTTCTCCTCCGTCCGCTGACCTCGGCGCTTCTGTCAGAGTGACCGAGCTAGCTGCCCAAATACGAAAGTTCTCGTATTGAATTCCACAAAAAAAAAAAAAAAACTCTTCAAAATCGTCGGCACTCGGGTACTTCATCTTGCAATTCATTTGATCATGTGCACTGCAAGTAAGGTTACCTAAATTCTCTTAAAGTGCGACCCGCCACAGTGAGCCGCTGGCGATAGGGGCTAAGTGGCTCACACAAGCAGGGCCTCTGCCCAGGCACATCAAGCGATAGCTGCCTTTCGGTCCGTCAGTCACAAGCTGTTCAAGGGGGAAGAAATAGCCGCTGTTGTGGCCGTGGCCGCATTAAAAAAAGAAACGAAAAGGTAAGAGAAGGAGAAGAAAGTTGCCGAGTCACCACATACAGTCACAAGACTTTACAGGATATAGATGCATTTGCACATTCATTGTTTTGCCGCTCACCTGCACTCTGAAGTGATCATACTATTTTCAATGCACAAATTTAAAACTTTCTGGTGAGTCACTAGGCCTCGGTAAGTTGGCAAGTGTAGCCTAGAAGTACAGTCCACTGTTTTCAAAGACGGACCATGTTAACGGTATGACAACACATTGTTAGTATCGCTGCTGTTACTAATTTGCCCTGCTTCAATTTGAAACTAAATAACTGTCCATTTTAAGAGCTTGCAAAGTACGGGTTTGCTTTATGTTTCATGCTACTTAAATGATTCACCGAGCGAGCGAGGTGTAACGAAACAATATGCCCTGGTACTGTACTTAAAATCAGTAGCTGAACGAATCTTCGCGATCGACTGCACACTGCAAAACCTGTTCGTCGGTTTCGTAACATCATGACACTCCCGGGACGTCCCATTAATATGATAGAAATAAGCGGCTATAGCGGTGTATTGCTGGTTATCCCAAATTATTTTGTGCATCGAAACGTAATAGAACTTGGATTTTCTAGACACTTCCACTGGTGTTATTTAGTGCATGTTCATCTCAGTCACACAATTCTACTGTTGTTATTGCATTAAATGTTAAGACACTGAGACCACATGTCACATATTTCATAGCGATCATATCTCTTCGATTCTCAATTTACTGACCTGTAATACGAATCCGTAACTTGGAAGGGAACTTGCAACTACACAATGTATTCTCAGCCTATGTGGTGGTGGATGAATTTCTTCGTGAAATGGCGGATTTCTCGTTGTCAGAAAAACCATCAAGGACACGGCTAGATTAAACAGGAGAGGAATACGTTAACTGCACTAAACGCGTCCCAGTTAGATTTACTATTGGCAAATGATCGCAAGTTCTCAGTTCCAAAACATAGCAGAATGGTTCACGAGTAGTACCTCTTCGCTGTCTGTGTAGTCATTGAAGTTCATTACCAAATAAAATGTAAATCAATAAATGGTGAATCATGAATGGTAAATAGTAAATCCTTTTAACTACCATCCGCATGGAAATGCAATTAATAACATCAAATTAAAAAAGAGAAATACCAAACTGAAGATAAATATTTTACTTCTAGAGACTGGGCACTATTATTGATGTCTCTTTTATTTAATAATTAAGCGTTTCGCACTTTGCATCATATTTTGATTTACTTTAATTCGGTTAGTATATACTTAGCAAAGCTCCGAAACGTTCAAATCTACAAACGCGATATTTTGTAGTTTTTGTTGATAATTGTGTCGCACTGCTTTAATTAGCCTATCTTGAGGTACTAATGGTCAAAACCTAGGGAAAACGAAAAAATCAAAGGCCAGTCCATAATATCCCCTGCTGAGATATAATTTACTGTAGTCATTAGCCCTGTGACGATGCGAATTGTTGCAGTATTTCAGTGACAGTGAAGCAGGCACGTGTGTTCTTAGTGTAATAAAATATATTTCTGTCTTTAGTTTATTTCTGAACGCAAAAGAAAGCCGGAAGATTTAAACGTGTAAGTAGAACATGGATGTCTTCTTATATAGTACACGCACGTCATTGCATCCATGTATTCACATTTTCGACCACCGATTTTATCAGGTTCGGCCCAACAGGTTTCTTTTCGTAACGTAATTTTATTTCCCACGCTTTATGTGTGTGCGAGTATATCTCGTCGTAAGTACGAGGTCCCGTAGAATATTACCATGGAGGGCTGATGTGGGAGGTAAGCATAGTCCCCGACGGCGATATCGTAGCCGTCCTGGGCGAGGTCGTTGTGGAGGGTGTTGGCTGTTACCTCCCTCCGAAGTATTCTGAGGTGTCAATTAAGAATCGTCATATGGCTGATCCGAATGACGGCTGTGATCGCTTTTACGGTTCATAACGTTGTGTTCGTGTTGCTTTAGATGAAGGCAAAAACTTGAAATACAGCACCGGGGCATAGTCTTCTTCGAAGGGAACCGCCGAGCTTAGTCACCAGCCTACGATCTGATCGTCAACGACCATACGTCACTTCATGAGACGGTGAAGAGGTTTGGAATTTAATCTAGGAAACTGGTGCAAATTTTGCGGATCAGGAAATTGATACCATCACCACCTTTCGTCGCCTTGCGTCGTTTTGGACAGCGGTAGTTCTTCGTTCTATTCACAGCGTCGGAGTGTCGTCTGTACCCAACAGAAATTTTGCAACATTTCTACTCAGACGATCAAATGCTGGATCATATCACGTACAAACGGGCCTGTTGTTCAGAATACTTCATTTGTAATCCTGCATCCTGTACAACTCTGTTGTGAGGACGCGAAAGTGGACTTCCGCTTCCGGACTGTGGTTTTTGTTTTATGTTGTTCACCTCTCGTGTTTTAGGGGTATTAACTATCGTTGGCTGCGAGGTCATTGATGATAGCTACGTTGTAGCGCGTAGGCAATACCTAATGTTGCTGTCATTATCATCCTTTCTTTACTCTCATTTTGTGCGGCGAAGACTGTTCTTGGGAATAAAAGCGGACTTTGTGGAATACGAATTAATAACGCTGAGATTGATTACTTTGCAAACGGTTGGCACAGGGCCTTTAGGTAATTCGACATCACTCGTTCGTTGTTTCGAAATTTCATGTAATTGTAACAGGTTTTTCTTCAACACTTCCTGATTTCACTTAGATGGTACCAGTGTTCCACATCCGAACTAAAAGGACCATATGGATACATAGATGAATAACGCCACTGTCTACGAACATAAGTGTTTATGTATATTTTCATTAAGGACACCTTGTGACCTCCCAATAAAGACACATGAGCCGAAATATTTCATTCGCCTAAAAAAGATGAAATAAAATATTGCGACGTGCAAAACTCGTAAATAATCGGAAAACTTCCGCATTAAGTTTACATGTAACACAATGTATAAACATTCCTGTTATGCGGCTGAAGCGACGAGTCTTCCTTATTTTTCAATCACGTACTGATTCCGATATCCCGTAAGTACGTATTTTGTTTGCTGGGCACCGATAGGGAACTGTATCGAAGGTTTCCCGGAAGTCGAGAAAAATGCCATCAAAATGGGCTCTGGTATCAACGGCCTTAACTGCATCTCGAGAAAGATGATAATCAACTGGGTTTCACACAACTGGTTCTTGCGGAATCTTCGCTTAATCTTAGAGGGTCGTTGATGCATGCATAAAAAAGAAAAAGACATCATACGCTAACACAAATGTTCCCTGTTATTACGGCAAACGGATATCAGCGGTATAGACCTGTCTGTAGTGATGTGCATCTGTCTTACGACCCATTTTTAAAGGCTAGTGGAACCTGCTCCGATATCACATATTCGTATACCGAAGACACTACTGATGAAGAATTTTCCAAGTCAGATTTTGTGTCGACGATGTCTTCTACACAGAGCGGGAGATACAGAAAACACACTACAGCCTCCCCAGCGCGCTGTTTTGTAGCACACCACATTGTCCAGCTGTTCTCCCGCTTTGCAATTGGCAATGCTGAAAGATCTGCTATTGCTTACCAACCTAATAAATGTTTTGCTTTATAGCATCCCACAATGAACACCATCCTCACGAAACCTACTCTGAAATCAACACGTGTTCTGCATTTACCTCAAAATACTCGCTGCGAACGCAAATGAGGAACAATGTTTTATTGGTTGGTGCGTGAAGGTTCTCACTACCACGCTTTAAGGAAAACCCTCTCCCTAAAAATGTTATAACCGTCCCCACGGTACTGAGCTCAGTTTCAGTGGGACTGCAGTCCGTCTGAAAAGTTGGCAGAGTTCCGTAATTTGTACTGACCTAGCGTATTAACTGCAAGTAGTTTGCCCCACCGCGGTGACTATGTGATATTTTGTATCGTGAATTGGCCCCATTCATTCAGGTCGACGTGAACATGAACAGAGGTGTTCATTTTAGCATTATCGGTGATGAATTGCCGTTTCTTCTGTCTTCGCGATCAGTATGCTGTGGACCACGCCCGTCTTCAAATATGACGACAGTAATGTTCACTGGACTGCACGCGTGCCTACCTGGTTTGGCTAAAGCCAAGGCACTCTATCACATTCGACTGGCTCTCTGAATTACCCGATCTTAATTCCATAGAGAATATTTGGAACTGTTGTAAACAGCGGGTGAAACAGCGAACATCATGTCTGCAACATGGTAGCTATTTCGAATCTGATCATCAGTCAGTGGCTTAAGCTTGATATGGCGTATCTGAAGAAAGTAGTGGAATCTCTTCCTCTTCGAAATGAGACGATTATCGCAGAGGGTACCCTGTACCACTACCAGTCATTTCCTTTCCTGTTCCACTTGAAAATAGAGCGTGGGAGAAACGACTATCCATAAGATTCCGTATGAGACCTACTTTCTCGTACCCTATATTCGTAAACCTTAGGCGACATGTACGTTGGCGGCAGTAGATCGATCTGCAGTCAGCTTAAAGTGGCGGTCCTCTAAATTTTCTCAGCAGTGGTCCTCGAAAATAACTTCGCCTTTCCTTCAGGGCTTCCCATTTGAGTTCCGGAAGCATCTCCGCAACACTTCCGTGTCGTTCGAACTTACCGGTAACAAATGTAGCAGCTTGCCTCAGAATTGCTTAAGATACCTTCCTTAAATCCACCTGGTAGAGATGCCAAACACTCAGTTAGTATTCCAGAATAGGTTGCAGTAGCGTCCTATATGCTGCCCCCTTTACAGATGAACCACACTTAATAAACCGAAGTCGACCATTGGTCTTCCTTACCACAATCCTCGCATGCTCGCTTTACATCGTTACACCCATATATTTAAACGACGTGATTTTATCAAGCAAAACAGTATTAATCATGTATCGGAGCATTACGGGTTTTTTTTTGCTACTCATCCGCATTAGCTTAGCATTTTTCTACGTTTAAACCTTTTCCTCATCCATTTTTTCAGCCATCAGTACTGTGGTTAGGTGCAGCCCGCCACAAATTACTCTTCTGTGCCAACCTCTTCATCTCAAACGTGGCACTTGTACTAAGTCCATAATTATTTGCTGGATGTATTCCAAACTCTGTCTTCCTTTACAGTTTTTACTCTAAACAACTCCCTTTAGTACGATGAAAGTTATCACATGATGTCTTAACAGATAAGCTACCATTCTCTTCCTTCTTCTCGCGAGTGTTTCCCGTATATTCTTTTCTTCGCCGATTCTCCGGAGAACCGCCTCACTGATTACCTTATCGGTCCACCTAATTTCAACATCCTTCTGTAGCACCACATCTCAAATGCTTCGATCCTCTTCTGATCCGGTTTTCCAGCAGACCATGTTTCACCACCATACAATGCTGTGCTCTCATTAGAGACTCTTCATTCCACTCAGCAGATCCTGTAATTTTTCTTCACTTTCACTAAGGATTGCAGTGTTATCAGGGAATCTTATCATTGATATTCTTTCACCTTGAACTTTTAATTCCACTCTCGAACGTTTCATTTTTTTCCATCATTACTACTTCGATGTACAGACTGAACACTAGAGGCGAAAGACTACATCCTTGTCTTACACCCTCTCCAATCGTAGCACTTCGTTCTTAGTCTTCCACTCTTGCTGTTCGCGCTTGCCTTTTGTAGGTAGCCTTCGAGCTAGCTGCCATTTATTATACCAACTAGAAATTTTGTCGAAGTCATCTTGTATCATCCTAAAGTAACTCGTACCGTACTCTACAGCATTACAAGCAAATAACCACAGATCGCAACCCACCACGTCAGGCAGATCATTTGCGTAGATAGTGTAACAGCGGTTCCATCACTCTTTCCTGGGGCCCTCCTGACGATATGCTGGTCTCTGATGACCATTCGCCGTTGAAAACAACATACTGAGTTCTATTAGTTAAGAACTCTCCGATCCACTCACAAATCTGGGAACCTATTCCTTACGCTCGTACCTTCGTTAACAATGTGCTGTGGGGCACCGTGTCAAATGCTTTCGGAAATCTAGGAATATGGTATGTACCTGTGGCGAGGACATAATTTTCTCAGTCTCAAGAAAATTAATCATCTTCGAACTGCAGCAAACCGACGTTAGGGATATGTGTCTGTAATTTTTCGAGTCCATTCTTCTGCTTTTGCCCCTCTTGTACACATAAGTCACCTGTACTCATTTTCAGTTGCTCGAGACTTTGCACTGGGGGAGAGATTCGCGATAAATACAAGCTAGGTAAGGGGGCAATGCCGTAAAGAACTCTTAGAAAAACGGAGCAGGGATTCCATCCGGACCTGGTGCCTTATTTGTTTTCAACTCTTTTCAGTTGTTCCTCTACGTCAAGGATGCTATAAGTATGTCGTCCATACGAAAGTGCGTTCGACTATCAAACGACGGTATATCTTTACAATTCTTCTGCGTGGACGATGTGTTATACGCGCAATTTAAAACTTTGACTATCGTTTTGCTATCTTCAACGGCCCCACCAGAGCGATCAGCGAGTGACTAGATGTAAATCCTAGACCCGCTTAACAGTTTGACATAGAACCAGAAGTTTCTCACGTTTTCGGACAGATGTTTTGTTGATGTGTGACGCTATGTGGTGGTCTGCATGTAAGGACGAAGGTGGTGGGCTGATGCGCGATGACAAGTGGTGGTATCAGATGTCGCTGCAGTCAAAACATATAGCATAATTTTAGTGTTAATTTGGGTATGGTGAAGGTACTTCAACACTCTTTTCTTTCGGGGCCTTCCCATAGAGCCACCTCAAGAGTGACAGCGAAGCTATCGAGGCGAACGACCGTAGTGTTCACTTTGGGTCGCGTAAACCCTACACGTCAAGTATTAGGTCAAAGGTGGACGTAAGCGAAATTTCAGTACTGAAGTCGAAAGTTTTGAAAATAATGTAACTAAGGTTGGCACACTTGCTAAGAAATGTTACAGGAATACACTCATAAGTTAGCAAACTTATTGGTGTTACACGTTTTTAATTATAAATAACCTAGGTTTTTTTTAACAAAGTACAGATGCTCGTTTTTCGAGAAATCTATCAGAACGAAATTAATACAGTTCTATACAAAATGCGATGTACAGTCATGACAGTGTTGTCACCTTTTGCTGGATTTTTACAGCTCTCCAAATATATATGAAAAATGCACCAAATTTTAGAGATTTTCTATTACATTACACATTAGTATTGTGTTAAATGAAAATTCCTTCCATATAATATTCCAATGTAGTACTGACTTGCTCTGTGCCAAATTTAAGTAATCTAACGTCAGTAGATTGTGAGGAACAGGTTCGTAAAGTTTCCAAATGCAAGTTACGGGAAACTAGAATCAAAGACTTGTCAGTATCTGTACAAGGCCTTACCTCTGGGTGAACTAGTAAGCCATATGCTTACTTACCTTCATCCTCAAGCAGTCTTTTCTTCGCTCGTCTTCTTCGGTTATCTGCTTTTCAGAGTGAGCAGCAATAACGTCAGCTGCAGCAGTTCTCCTTTTATCGATTTCCTTCAGCATCGACATTGTGAAAGCTCGTGGATCAAATCCTGGCCTCTGTAGAATTGGTAGTTTGCCAAGATTATTAAAATTATTAAAATCTAGTAATCACGCTTAACTGGGAAGGGGCATGCTGCAGATTGTAATAAAGGATCTACACACAACTTTCGTAAACGTTACTCCTTCGCAAAGACTTTTAAACAAAAACCATAGACCAAAGAATACAAAATCAGTGGCAGTGACGCTGTTCCACAGCCTTTTTAATGTACTACACAAACATTCGCTGCATGTTGACTGCATAAAACTGGAAGAAAACGCCACAGCCGTAAATAATGTGAGGAAATACAAACAAGAAATGGGCGTGGCCCCGTGCAAGCTTTTTGCCTATTATTATTTTTATCACACTTGGAAGTGAAATTGGAAGGTAATGGTTAGGAATTGAAACTTCAAAATCATGTGGTAAATGGAGAGCCAGTAAAAAAAAATTTTCGCAATTTGGTTCGCTTTTACGTACGTCCACCCTTATGAAGCTACAGCGATAGTTCAAAGACCATGTAAATTTATTTAAGGAGACAGGAGCAAAACTGCGGCCCCTGTAGTATGATATCTTCTCGGTGTGACTAGTTTTTGCCCTTTGTACTCACACACATTCTTTGTTAGCTATTTCATGAATGAAATTGTACGTTTCCTGTTTGTTACAGCTGCGGTTTCAACGATCGAACAGCTTAAAGGGACCGCATTAAATATGCTAGCTAGAAAAGTTAGTGACTACTGGATAGCAGTCCGTGGCTTGCTTTCGTACTGTCTGAATGATAGGATCTAGTGATGACGTTGTAGTTTCGTAGTGCGCCGCATTTCCGCAGTGGGCTGCGCTCGCGACACTGTGTTATTGGACATTGCCCGCGTCAGGTGACCTTGGTGGCTGGCGATTCGCAGAAGCCTCGCGCGTCAACTGTGTTTATGGCCCACGCGCGGCCGGACGGGCCTCCGCCTCAGAGCGCCGGATCACTGGCCGCTCCCCATTGACCCGTTGCGCAATACTTGCCAGTGAGAGCGCGCGGCCTTCAGCGACTTGTGTTCAACGTATACTCTCCAAGTTTCTCGGCTCACACTGTCAAATTAATAAATTTACTAGTGACTCGCATTGGGAAGGGGGACTGTTCAAACCCGCGTCCGTTTTCCGTGATTTCCCTTAATCGCTCCAGCCAAATGCTGGGATGATTCGTTTGAGAGGGCACGGCCGATTTCCTTCCCCCATCCTTGACACCATCCGAGCTTATGCTCCGTCTCTAATGACCGCGATGTCGACGGGACGTCCAACGTTATCTTCCTTCCATTTAAATATACTACACTCTTCCGAATAGTGGACGGCATGAGACAGTCGGTGTTTAAAAACCAGGGATTTCTTTTACAAATAACAGAACAACCAATCATAGTTGTTTACTACTCTACTTCGGATAAAAGATGTTGGCGGTTTTGAAAAGACGGATCCATCTTCAGGCAACTGTACTTGTTTCTTTTTATTTCTTTGATCTTTCTATTTCTTTGCTATTGTTTTAAGACGAGAAGTCGCGAGATTTTTATTGTAGCGAAAGTCTATTAGAAGCGTGGTACCCCACAATACTCGTAAGATGTGATTTTAGTATCCCTAATGCCGAATTATAACAACATATCGAATTTTTTGTGGATTTACATCTCATTCGTAACGGAAATACTGTACATGTCGTTCTTCAACGAGTGACGACAGTGGATGACCTGCACATTGAACAGCGTTACAAACGAGCTGTGTTTTCACAAGTGTGTGGGAAATTGGAATTTTAATTTTTAGTTCAATTTAATATTAGGCGTATATGCACACGTGCGCAAGCACTCCCAAGGCATTAAGTCAGACTTCGTTCAAAACTTTGATCACTAAAAGAAACTGCCGACGTCTCATCGTTGATGCAGTGTCAGAGACGTAAAATAAACCGGGTTTAGGCCTCTGGAAATAAATCTGTAGCTCTGCAATTGGTATCTGATCTACTGAAATAAATACAGTTTCAATTGCTGATTGCTCTATTTGGTTTCAGTGAAAAAACACTGATATTAAACTGACCGGAACGGCAAATGAAATCATCGCACTGTCTGTAACACTTCGTATTCACAGAACAAATGCGGTTGATGTCAGCGAAGAGTGGTGCAAATCATATGTAAACCCTTAACTGACAAGATTTGTATCACCAAATGTGTTGCGGAGTTCTGGAGACCCCAAAACAAAAAAGTGTATTGTGTATGCATAATCAAAGACTTACGAGGAAACAAACTTTAACGTTTTCACTTCAGTAACAAATTAAATCGAAAAAATCCGAAACTAAAGATATTTTGATAATAAATATATTGTTTCTGTTATGTCTATTTTCCAAGAAGAAACTGACAATTTTTTTTATCAAATACACCTTGGTAAGGTCTAAACTATAAGAAAAGAGTATATATCCCTATATTCTACAGGACTGGGTGTTTGTGTTGTCCTAGTCATTTCATCATCATGATCATCATTCGTTGCAGTGGCTAGATTGGATTGTGTAAAACTTGGACTGCGTAAAAATTGGGACTTTGTACGGACGCTGATGACCGCGCAGATGAGCGCCCCACAAACCAAACTCATCATCACTTCTATAGGGAAACTGTAAAATATTGACAATGGTCCAAACACACATAAAAGTATATAATATTCAGGAGTCTTACAGATTTACAATGCATTGATCACACAATTTTCGTCTTCACTTCCAGTAACCTGCATTTCATCATCAGATTTATCGTCAGAAAGTTCACTTGCTGTTCCTTGATCACTTGGAATAGCATTATCAATGGTAACGCTGCACTTAGGATCGCCGTTTTGATTTGAATAGTCGGCATCACGGTCCTCAATCCATCGTAGTGCACATTCCTCAGAGTTAGAATCTGTAGCATGAACTTTTTTATTTACTTTTTATTTATGGACAGATTCACTAACTGAAAATATTACACTGACTCGTCGTGGAGTCCCAGGGACTCTTTGACAATTTCGTTGTTCACACTGCTCGTCTTCATAACAGAGTGCAGTCGCCTGAGCATGCGACGTTTCTCCGCACCATAGGAAGGTGCTGAACAGAGCATATTCCATGACCAATAACTACGAAAGTTACTACAGCTTTTATACATCCCCACAATCCGAGAGACTCGACAACGCCGGTTAAGGACTAATAGTAATTTTGTTCTCCTTTGACCCGATCCATCAGCCTAGCTTTCTTCGCTGATTGACAGTCACCTACCGTTTGC
Source organism: Schistocerca cancellata (assembly GCF_023864275.1). NCBI lineage: Eukaryota > Metazoa > Arthropoda > Insecta > Orthoptera > Acrididae > Schistocerca > Schistocerca cancellata. Next base: position 633,578,643 of record NC_064630.1, read on the forward strand.
GTTGAGATAAAAAGTAAAGTCAATGCGTACGGCATTGTTGGCTGGGAGACCCCAAAGGGCAGTCTCAGCCGCCTAATGCGAAAGGTTTCGCTGTCCTTGGCGTACAGTGATGCGTTTCCTTCATAAAGTTGTTTTCAAGTGTATCTGATACACGATAATTATGTCAGTAATTTTGTGTATGTCTACTCAAAGGAAACAAAAGAAAAATTTGGAGTAGGTATTCAAATCCATGGACAAGAAATAAAAACTTCAAGGTTCCCGGTGACATTGTAATTCTGTCAGAGACAGCAAAGGACTTGGAAGAGCATTTGAATGGAATGGACAGTGTCTTGAAAGGAGGATATAAGATGAACATCAGCAAAAGCAAAACAAGGATAATGGAATGTAGTCGAATTAAGTCGGGTGATGCTGAGGGAATTAGATTAGGAAATGAGACACTTAAAGCAGTAAAGGAGTTTTGCTATTTGGGGAGCAACATAACTGTTGATGGTCGAAGTAGAGAGGATATAAAATGTAGACTGGCAATGGCAAGGAAAGCGTTTCTGAAGAAGAGAAATTTGTTAACATCGAGTATAGATTTAAATGTCAGGAAGTCGTTTCTGAAAGTATTTGTATGGAGTGTAGCCATGTATGGAAGTGAAACATAGACGATAAATAGTTCGGACAAGAAGAGAATAGTAGCATTCGAAATGTGGTGCTACACAAGAATACTGAAGATTAGATGGGTAGATCACATAACTAATGAGGAGGTAATGAACAGAATTGGGGGGAAGAGGAGTTTGTGGCACAACTTGACAAGAAGAAGGGACCGGTTGGTAGGGCATGTTCTGAGGCATCAAGTGATCACAAATTTAGCATTGGAGGGCAGTGTGGAGGGTAAAAATTATAGAGGGAGACTAAGAGATGAATACACTAAGCAGATTCAGAAGGACGTAGGTTGCAGTAAGTACTGGGAGATGAAGAAGCTTGCACAGGATAGAGTAGCATGGAGAGCTGCATCAAGCCGGTCTCAGGACTGAAGACAACAACAACAGCAGCAGCAACAACTCCAAGGGTGCTGTGGAACACGGATCACTAAGAAGTGTCACATGCTCTCGCTTCCTGAGGCACCGCGGAGACGTCTGGAATTCAATCCAGGATATTAGCATGAAGTATGGTGAACAGGAACTTCACAGCACCGCACGTCCTCCCCTTTGCCGTAAATGCAAAGAGAAAACTGCCACCAGCACGTGGCATACCCAGGCGAATGGTCATCAAAGTACTGACGCTGCTTAACTCCTAGTACCTGACAAGAAGCAGTGTATTCAACGAAGCAAAACTATTGGAGCCGTGAGATTGTTCTTGCACTATGCGCTACTTCGTAGACAAGCAGCCCCCAGTAGTGGCGAAAGTCAGATTAACGACCATGGCCGTCATTCAGTCAACATCCATACTGGGAAAGTGAGACATTCATTTGCAACATAGTTGAACTAGTTATGTATGCAGTGACACGATGCGCCCACAAAGAATGCCTTCAACATAAATCGTCAAAGGGGAAAAGCGTGAATAACGACGAGCAGACACATTTCAGACAATAGAGGATCCATCTTCAAAGCTGAGAGCATCTTCCGACACTGTATGCCGATGTCCTTTCATCGTCTCTTACCTCCCTTTGAATCACAGAGTGCGCCAAATTGATCCGCTTTATGCCAGTCGTAAATGTCTGTGACGTACACCGTATGTCAGTTCAGAGATGCAGACGTGAATTGCAGGACGGAATGAATCGTGACAGAAATAACTCTTAAGTTGTTTAGAGATAGGGAACAAAACAGATAATGCGGATAGTATAAGATGGCATTATATTGCGAAACTATCCTCGTAGAGTTGTTTGTCAAGCAGAAGTGTCTATCGATCTACTAATTTTTTTTTAATATCCACTTCAATGACGAATTGTGTAGCCGAACAGTCTCAGATGTCAAAACTTAACGTATTCATCATGCTCACCGGATTGTAAAAGTCTTCGACCGAGTGAGTGAATGTATGTGTGAAAAAAAAAGCGTCTGCATGAATTATTTGGCTCCCTATTTTCATTTGCAAATGACAATGTTGTTGCACTTCGTAGCCCAGCCTTCTTTGCAAGGAAAACTATTCTAATGGCATAACTTCGGGAGGAGATGATGTGTTGCTTACAGTGGTGAAAACTTTTACTACCGTTTCAACAAAGCTGTCGAATTTTCAAGGACTTCATTACTCCTGTTGGAAGTAAACCGAGAATTGTGTTTTGCAACTTCAGTAATTAGACAAAGGAGTCGAGGTGACGGGGACAGTAAGCTAGGGCTAGCAAATTAGCTTCGCGGAGATATTAAAGTTGTATATATTTACCGTTTTTTTTGTAATTTGTATTAAGTATAATGAATAACTTACGAAAATTTGATTACTACTTACGAGATTGATTAGGGCGTAACATCACACACGAAGTTCAGAAACGAGCGTCAGGTCGCGCGAACAAATTTCGTTTCTCAGTATTTCAGTTCAATTCTTACCTATAGCAAGTTGCTGCAGCGTATACGCAACGTGGCGTGACTCTGCTGTGGGTATACAAGTACCGACATAGAGGCAAGAAATTAAGGCGGCGTTCGTATCTGTCCGACGTGCGTGCGGGAAATTCGGAAACGTGAACTATGGCGACGTTATTAGCAAATGCATCCAAAAAGGACCAACGTGCTGTTCTTTTTTTGGCTACTGAAAGACAAACGCTGGTAGACATCCATCGGAACATGAAGAAAGTGTATGGGGCAGCATATCTGTCGGAAATAGCCGTTGTGGAATGGTGCGCCAAGTACTGTGATAATACACGACCCCACATCACAAATGCAACGAAGAAGATACACCAACTTAAGTGGGAGACACTCGAGCACCCGCCCTGTAGTTCTGATCTCTCTCCATGGGATTATCACACCTTCGTTCCCGTAAAAAAAGCCTTGAAGGATCAACGATTCCTGTTCGACGAGGATACACAGCAGGCAGTTCACGGACTTCTTCACGCAGCAGGACTTACCAAACAGGTATCTTTAGCCTTGTATTTCGGTGGAATGATTGTCTCAATTCCGACGGCGATTATGCCTGATTGACATATCGATTCTGGACTGTACGGTATTCGGACGGTAACTTAATAACCAGTTACAATTTCGCAGTTCCATTGACTATGCATTAGGGACCTTAACAATGAAGTCTCGTGCCATCCCTCGTTGATAGAGACGCTTTGCAAGCTGAATGCTTGCGTGATACAGTTAAGGTGGCTTCAGGTTTTTCTTGGCTGATGCATACCTATAGGCGGTACGGTTGGGTCACTCTCAAGTCACCAGGCGCCGCCCAGCTAACAGTATTCAACTAAGTTACCAGTATACGAATGAATAGCAAGAAGCTGGTTGGTGGATATTGTTGAGATACACACAGGCTTTCCAGATTAAAGCCTTCTCTGTGGAAAATTAGGAAGAACTTCGTTGATTGGATAGTTCGTAGAAATTAAACCTACTACTTGTTCCAGTCTGTGTGCACTGCCTGTCCTCTGAGACCCGTTGCCGAATACTGTGCTGCTGTGCGGGGTAGCAGCAATCATAACAGCAAGATTGATGTCCAGTTTATTGACATAATGAGATTTAATGGCGGCACTCTAAAACAATGTGTCGACGAAGCGTTGTTGCGAGCAACGGGGTATTGCGGAAATATTCAGAACTCGTTGCGACAGCATTGCCAGTTCTCAGCGACGCTCCGTTTTGCGATTGCGGGGCGCAGCTTTGTGTCCGGAAGGGAAAGGCACACTTTTTGGTGGAAACAGGCGGCAGGCCATTGTGGCCTCGCGCCCGTGACGCAACGGCGGTAATGTTGAGAGCGGCCGGCGCTCCCACGCACCGCGCTTTCCGGGTCACGCGTAAAGAGACTGGGCTATCCGGAGACACGCGGCTTCCTGGCCTCCCGCTCTGCTAACGGCGCTACATTGTTCACGCGCAGGAAACGTATAGCGGCGTCGGGAACTGTTTCCTTCTGCTGACTGGCGGCGTAAAGAGAGAAGGTACCGCATAGCGGTAAGGTACCTGCACCATTCCGTGACTTTTTTTCCCTCCAGAGGCAATTCAGGTGTGACTTCCAGCCTTCCACTGTCGATCAGTTACGCCTTCTGTTCTGTAAGTACACGCATTGAAAAGGGTCTGAAACAGGGACGTAGTCTTTCACCCCTGCTGTTCACTCTGTACGCCAAAGAAGCAACAGCGGAAATAAAAGAAAGGTTCAAGAGAGGAATTAAAATTCCAAGTGAAAAATTTCAATGTTAAAAATTCGATGATGACATCGCCGAGGACAGCGAAAATCTGTTGAATGGAATGAACGGTCTGATGAGTACAGTAAATGGACTGAAAGTAAACCGGAGAAATACGAAGTAATGAGACGTGACCGAAAGACAACATCGAGAAACGTAACATCGTATTGGGTGATCACGAAGTAGACGAAGTTACGGAATTCTGCTACCTTGGCAGCGAAGCAACCGTGACGGACGGAGCAAGGAGGACATAAAAAGCGGACAGTCGCTAGCAAAAAGGCATTCCTGGCCCAGAGAAGTCTCTTAATATTTGATGAAGAAATTTCAGAGACTGTACGTTTTGAGCACAGCATTGTATGGTAGTGAGATATGGACGGTGGGAAAACTTGCACAGAAAAAGAGAATCGAAGCATTTAAAATGTGGTGCTACAGAAGTATGTTGAAAAGAAGTGGGACTGATAGGTAAGGAGTGAGGAGGGTCTCCGCAGAGTCGGCGAGGGAAGAAATACATAGAAAACACTGACAACAAGAACATACGTTATGTCATCAGGGAATAACTTCCATGGTACTAGGGGAGCTGTACAAGGTAAAAGATTTAGAGGAAGCCAGAGGGTGGAATACGTCCAGCAGTTGACTGAGGACGTAGGTTGAGTGAAGAATGGAAAAAGTAGTAGACACCAATGTGGGGGGGGGGAGAAAGAATTTTGGTTTCTGGAGCAATGTAGGAACACGCTAGGCAATACTGCCCCTACGACTTAGGATACAGGTTGAAGACAGGAAAACTGAAGTTGCGTTTGTAGCATTTGTTTAGGGAAAGCTTTTTAAAATGTTTGAGTGCAACAGACTATTGCGTATTCTCTAGGGAACAGGGATAAAATACAGTGAGAGAAAGATTATCTACTTCTTGTACAGCAATCTAACTGCAGTTGGGATTCGAAGGACATGAAGGGTAGCTGTAGTTAAAGACGGAATGAGAGGGGTTGGAGCTTATTCCATATATTATTCAGTGTGTACATATCAACTGAAATCGACTGATGCTAATAGAATTAAATTATGAAATGAGACATCAAAAGTAGACTTGTTTCAGTATTTGAGCAGTAGAATAGGACAGTGGCAGAAATAGAGGGCCTATAAAACACACACTGGAAATAGCAAAAACAATTTCTAAAAAAATAAAAATTGGTAACATCGAATATAAATTTACGCGCTAGGAAGTCTATTATGTATTTGGAATGTAACCTTGTTCAGAACCGAAGCGTGGACGACGACAAACAGTTAAGACATTAAAGAAAATAGGTTTTTGAAACGTGGTTCTACAGAAGAATTTTGAAGATGTGATGGCTAGATCATATAACTGCTGAGGAGATAATGAACAGAATCGGGGAAAAATGAAATTTTGTTACAATCGTACGAAACGAAGAAATCAGTTGATAGGGCATATGCCGAGGCACCAAGGAATAGTTAGTCTGGTAATCGAGCTAAGTTGGAAAAAGGGGGGGGGGGGGCTGAAAATCGTAGTGCAGGCTAAGGCTTAACTACAGTTAAGGGATCCAAATGGATACAGATTGCAGCAGTTACACAGAGATCAGGAGGCTTCCGACAGGGTAGAATAGCATGCAGAATTTTATGAAGAAAGTCTCCAGACTGAAGCCCACATCAGCAGCTACGTCAGTATGTCCATCACGTATGGTGTGGTTAGGCGTAGGTCCTCTAAGTCTTCAACCCAGTCCTGGTGATCTGTCATCTCGTAATGTACTCAGAGATCGTCCAGAGCAATGTGCTGTCGCGCAATTTAATGATGCACCCAGAAAACCTCATCCTCATTCATTTGTGAATTCCCTATTGTGTGTGTACAGCTCCTGATTTCCCTTTTCCTTTCAAATGTAATCTTCTTACTAAGGCCAATATCTTCCTTGTTTTTTGCCGTCTCATTTCCTCGGTCTCTCTTTTTGCGAGTCAGGTATTCGTATGCATACGGAGGTACTAGCCCTATGACTACATAGTGCCTCAGCTTAGTTTTGATGGATATTTATTTTTCATTGTAAATACACTCCTGGAAATTGAAATAAGAACACCGTGAATTCATTGTCCCAGGAAGGGGAAACTTTATTGACACATTCCTGGGGTCAGATACATCACATGATCACACTGACAGAACCATAGGCACATAGACACAGGCAACAGAGCATGCACAATGTCGGCACTAGTACAGTGTATATCCACCTTTCGCAGCAATGCAGGCTGCTATTCTCCCATGGAGACGATCGTAGAGATGCTGGATGTAGT